>NC_140541.1:11077449-12277449 GCF_057382185.1 Mchenga conophoros
AGGTTACTGATGGCCAATAACATTGCATTTCTCACTTTAAGCCTAAACAAATCTTCTGTCTAACTGACTAATTAACCAACATACACTAAGTGGATATCAATTGAATGGTTAGAAGTTGTGAAATATTTCTTAATAGCACTTGCTGGTTAGTTGCTTATTTACCTTAGACCTACAGTTCAATTATATGTTCTAGTTTTAAAAAATATATCTTATCTGTCTCTCCTGTACTTTTTATACAATTTTTCCCATACACAGTTAAGGAAATGATATAAACAAATGTCTCTGCAAATGCACAGGCGCAACAGTTCAGACTGGCCCACCTTTTAAGGAGGTGACGGGGCACCTACAGACCTACACTGTGTTGCCAAAAGTATTCCCTCAAACACCCAAATTATTTAATTCATACAAAAGAATGGGTCACTCTCAGGGGCTCAGTCAATTCCTGTGTGGTGTCGTAATAGGATGCCACCTGTGTAAATAGTCCAGTCATGAAATTTCCTCGCCTTTCTACAGTCAGCTGTTGGTGGTATTCTAACAAAGTGGAAGTGATAAGCAACTCAGCCATTAAGTGGTAGACCACGTACAATAACAGAGCCATACCAGTAGATACTTGGGGCCATAATGCACAGAGATTGTCAATTTTCTGCATAGCCAGTCGTTATAGACCTCCAAACTTCACGTGGCCTTCAGATTAGCTCAAGAACAGTGCATAGTGTGCGTCATAGAATGAGTTTCCATGCCTGAGCAGCAGCATCCAAATGTTATATCAAAGACATGGATGAGTGAGTTTGATGTGGAAGAACTTCAACCCAACAGAACAACTTTGTGATGTATTAGAATGAAGACTGCGAGCCAGGCATCTCGTCCAACATCAGTACCTGACCTCACAAATACACTTCTGGAAGAATTTTAAAAAGTTTACATAAACACATCGGTAAACCTCATAGGAAGCTTATTGAAACCTGTGTATTAAGAATGTGATCTCACTCAAGTCCATATGTGTGTGAAGCCAGACGAGCAAATGCTTTTGGCAATATAGTATATATACATATGTATGCTGCGATTGTTATGATATATTTAATTTACTATAGTAATAACAGATAATAATTCCTAAACCAAATTCCTTTTGGTTATTATATACAGTTTTCCAAATCAGGATTAGTCAAAAAATAAAAATAAAAATAAATGAATGGCATGTAAAGAAAACAAGATACTAAATGAAAAGCTGTAAGCTTTTAATGTAAACATATATTTCAATAGACCTACCGTCTTCATGTTATCATTCATTAAAAACTTCAGTTTCTGCTGAATGTATTCCCTTTGTGTCTAATGTCCTGGTCCTGGAGAATTTGGTTTTTTTTCTCATCTCCAGGCCGAAGGATCAGGTGATCAAATTATTTTCAACACCCTGTTATTTCAGCCTGTCGCTTTTTTTCAGCCCATTAGAATAGCACATCTTCCCAAATTGTACGTCAGTTATTGATCCAGTGTCATTTGTTTTGTATTTAGCAGGTCTGCATTTTTCACATTGCTTTGCTTTGCCAATTCAAAACATTAACCATGCACACTGAAAAATTAAATTTGGCTTAAGGGTGTGTTTCAGTGTGATTCCAAGCTTTTACATGGGAAGAGTTGGAAACCAGTTACGTCACCCCAGGACACCTTGTGTTCCTATCAGATGCTGGAGGCTCTGACAAAACGTCCCTAAAAGGCCCTTACTTGGCCCTTGGCACCCAAGTAATGAACATCAGCTTGAAATAAGTCAGTGTGGAGACCTGCTGTCATTCTACACAGCTGGTATACACAGCTTTCATTTTGATGAGACAGAGCTCTGTTTTTTTAAACACATTACCTATACAGAGATATGAAAAAGGCCTCTATCATGTCTTGTTTTCACAAGGCGAATCTTTCCCGTATTGCAGAGCATTTGTGTGGCTGAATAAGCAAACAGTGTTTCCTAATAACTTAATTTGATGATTCATTGAACATTTAGTGAACTGTTTTTTAATTTCTGAATGAGATAATGAAACTTTAAATGGCAGCTGTGCTGAAATACACTCAGTGGGTAATAAGGGCAAGTTTCATTCAAATTAATAGTTTTTCTGATGACCAAGCGGTTTTTCTTGTCAGGTGCACATATATGTCCATAAGATGAGCTGAATTAAAGGGTTGCATACACTGAAGAAAAACCTGCATTAACACTGGATCTTATGTTTAAACAAGGATGTTGTGCTGTGGCTTATCCTCCATTCTCACTTTCCCACAGAGCAACACAAAGACAATCCCCCTCAGGGATCTACAAAGTATCACATTATTACTGGCTCCATAACTTCTGATAGCAATGACCTGGAACCACATTGAATTATCCCTCTCTGAGAGACTTCCCCACATGTACCTAAAAAAAGAGGATAAGTTAAAAAAAAAATCTCTTAGGACCCACCAAGATGCAGCTGTTTGCTCCCCCTCCTGCTGATGCACAGAGAGCTGTCCTCATGAAACTGCTGCTGTCGCGTTATACCCAACATGTTCCGGCATTGTCACCTCACCCTTCTTTTTCTCAAAGAGCCACCAGTAGTTTGATGTTGCTGTTTCCCCAGCTTGTAAAGCCTCAACAGCTTCAGAGGTGTCAGACCGCAGGAGACTGTGACATTATTTCTCAGTGCCTGACACCAATTAGACCCAGTCAGCTCTGTACCATGGTTCAATCAGTGGGAAAACAATGGATTTTCTGCCTGTTCAGGTGACACAGCACAGTTCAAAGACCAAAGAACCGTTGTGTTCTTCGGGCTTTGTCATCCCCAGTTTCCTATAGAATAAAACATGTTGTTCATCTTGTAAATTACGATCCCCTGTTGGAGTCACAAAGTGGGATAAAACAGGGTGTGTTTTGGGGAAAGCCTACTTGGCTCTCTAAAAACCATAGTACCATATCAATGTGCAGCGTCCACTGCTCAGATTCACTGTTTGTTTGTAACTTCAGGCTTGCAGCACAATAACTTTGTGACAATCCTGAAAAAGAGGGGGGAGGGCTGTAGGGATCATGGGAAATTGGAAAATCATCGCAATTTTTAAGGACACACAAGACTAGGCTGAGATATGTCAAGTTTTCAGCTAAGAGTTCTTTGAGAATGGCTTGTTGGTGCAAAAATACAGTGTTATCAATGTCAAACATTCATTATCGTTGGCAATCTTTTGTTGATTAGACTACAGAAATTGGAACAAGTGATGTCTTTTTTGACATGCTGCTTGTAACAAAGTGCCTAAAGATGTAATTTAAACATGGTTCCTTGTTCACCTGTCTGTTACGTGCAGACAAAAAAAGGTCAGGTAGAAGGACTGAATGGAAAATAAGTGAAAAAGCAGCCAATGTCCAAAGACAAAGGTTCAGAAACCCTGGATATCTATCACTTAAGAGCACGTAAAAAAAAAAAAAAAATAGAAGAAAGTCTGTCTGCTTGGAAATATAAAGAGATGGTGTTGGCCTGAAACTTTTGCATGTACAGAACTGCATCTTTCAAAAAAGATCCTCCAGCTCAGAGTTAGGGCACATACCACATGGGTTCAAACGCATCCGGCAGTGAGTCTCCAGTTTAATTGTGGGACCTTGCCCCTTATCTTTCCTCATATTTCCTGCCTTTCTCTGCTGTGACCACCAAAAAACCCACAGTGTAATGAGATTTATGACAGAAATATCAGCAAGTCTTTGTTTTACTTTGATGAAAGCTTTTGTGACACATTACTGTGGTTACAGGGTGAGACCGTGGAGCTGGAGAGCCAGCAGGTATAGTGGGATGAGTTGGGGTGTTTTCATTGTGAAACCATTAGGGTGAACAGTGGGTCAGGCTTTTAAATCTTCTTTGGGGTTTTGATGTGGTTTGTCTGGAGAGCTGAACAGCAGGAGAACCGAGCGCAAAGTATTGATTTGCCGATGGACACAGACGTAAATAGATTGGATCACTTCAGTCGTCTCTCAGGGAGGTTAAATCTGGGTGACTGCGCTGCGTGAATCCTTCAGACCGTTAAGCACAGCGCACGGTTTAATGTGACATAACCTACAGTTAAGCTGTCAAGCTGGAGGTCTTCAGCAGGTCGGAGCCCTGAGGAAGAACAACAAACATAAGTGAAAGATTTTATTTTTCATTTTTTTTTAGCTCTGTGTTAACTGCAGGTCTCAGATGTTTCTGGAGGGTTTATTTGTGTGTTTCGTTATGAGGTTTTTGTTTAAGTGCACTGCTCGAGTTACAGGAAGTTTTACGAGTAACATCTGCCAACTGCTGGTTAACAGATGCCTTTTTCATACACACACAAAAGCTGAACTAAATTTTAGACTTGAATGACAAAACAAAAATGATGGAGTCTGACTCATAGCTCGCAGCAGTGTAATCTTCATGGGAATAAATCCACCAGGAAAGAATATTAAAAGTGAAAATGGGAAACCAGAAGATAAATTATTAAACATTTGATCCTTCACTGTCCTAAATGAAATAATCAAGCCGATATTTAATAATTTATTGCTTCCTCTGCCACTTAAACATGCCCTTCTGTGTCTGCTAGTGTGATTCTGACGTTATGTGGAAACTCGCCCCATAGCACGCACTAATCCCACTGTTGGCAGACATGCTTTTATTTTAGAAAAAGTTTAAAGATGCACTGATGTGTGTCTCTGTAACTGTAACTGTGAGATATGAAGCTTGCAGGTTGATGTGCACCAGGATGTGGGACATTTGCTTGCTTCTCCCCAGACATTTCTATTTATTTCAGTTTAGTTTTATTTATATAGCGCCAGCTCACAGCAGTGACCCCATGGTGTGTTATATTGTAAGGCAATTTGAGTTTTAAGATTGTAGTCAGGGTACAAAAGTCTGCACAATACAGCACCACAAATGGATGGGGCTCAGCAGGTAGAGCAGGTCATCTACTAATCAGAAGGTTGATGGTTGATTCCCTGGTTGCTCCAGATGTGTTCGATGAAGCGAGAATGTTAGATAGAAAGCACTTACATGTAGGAGGAAAAAAGTGCTTGTAAGAAAGTGACATGCTGTATAAAGTGCCTCGAGTTCTCACGTCGGTTTGAAAAGCGTTATTTAAGAACCATTACATTTACTATCACAGGTCCTGGCTACTTGAGGAGATTACAATCATATTTGTTTGGGTCAAGTATGATCTAGTATGGACTCGAGCCTCTGGGGTATCAAAAAAAGATAAATATGGAAATAGTTTTTTGCGTGTGAAATTTAGAATCGCTATTTTCTTTCTTCCATGTTCTGATTCACGGTTCAGTTCAGCATTAGGGTAGAAAAGATCATTTCTGGCAGTGATGTTTTATAGACCTTAATAGAATTAACAGTAATAATATAACAGAAAATAGGGCAAAAACATGGTAAGTCCACTTTAGGTCAACATTTTCCCCCAGACTTTTTTTTACTGCTTTAGAGGACGCACCGCCTTAAAAGTCACCAGCAAAGGCCTCAGTTCACAGTTAAGCACTGCAGATGAGGTCTTCAGAAGTTCTAGTACTTGAGAAAGTACTGGTTGTACTAGTTGTGTCCTTGGGTCAAATGGTCTCAAATGGGCCTGATTTTGAGCACTATTATCTCACTAGACAGGGACATTATTTTATTACCATTATGTTACATGCACATTTATTATTTACATGTTATTATTCCACCCCTCTTCTTTACCTCTTCAGTTTCCTATTAAATGATCAAATGGGTATACAGAATGGACAGATAATGGATAGTCCATCCTGACACTGTTGCTGTTAGAGTTTTGTGTCTGTAAGGGTCTTTTTGAGTTGACTCCATTATAGATGGGGTTAAATTGTATTCAGAAGTCTTCGTGACAGATCTGGCTGTCCTCACATCATTCTCCTTTGAAAGGTATCATTCTGTTCAGGCAGATCAGATTTTTGGAATTCAAATGCAAATTACATGAAAAAAACTGCAGCACTTTTATCTAACCTTGCAATATGTGGCTACTTATACAGTATATATGCATTTCTAACTCAGTTACTAAGTTTTGAATCTAAACCCTGGCTAGAAAATGAATGAATCCGAAGCACTCAGAACGCAATGGAGCCAGATACTGAAGCTTAGAGATTTGTGATGTAACTCATAAAACTGGATCAGTGCAGATGAAGAAAAGAGACAAACACGCTTTCAGACTTTCTCTATGCAGAGCCAACATTTGCAAACAGATGCAGATTTTTAAAGTAAAGACAAAGAAGAGGCTTGGAGTGGCAGGGTGCAAGGTTGTCTGGGTTTTGATTCGAAAAGGATCGCAGATGAGAAGAAACAGAACATTGTCATCATTAAGAGGGTGGGATTTCATCTCAACAACGAGAGCAAACAGCGAAGAACAGTGCAAAGGCTCAGTCAAGACCTTGTTCTTGGCCAGGTTTGTGTGCTTTCAAAAGCGAAGCAATATGAAAATAATTGATAGAAGAAGAGCGACAGGAAATGGAGAGCGGGAAAATGAGCTCCCACAAGGGCAGAGTTGCAAACAGAAAGGTTGATTTGATGAAAGAAGAGCAGAGAGAAAAGACAGATACAGAAATCTGCTGAAAAGAAAGAGGAGGAGAGGAAGGAGGAGAGTTTGTGCAGGAAAGATGAAGACAGATGATCACGTACAAACACACTCAGCATGAATTCTTCACACTGACTCATGTTCTCTCTCTCTCTCTCTCTCTCTCACACACACACACACACACACACACACACACACACACACACACACACACACACACACAGTCTTTGATTTTAGAAAACTTCACACTGATCTACATTAATTTCCTGAAGACTTAAACCTAATGATGTTAGTAAAGAGTTAAAGATACAGTCAGTAAAGTTTTGAGGCTATTGTAAATGCGCAAATGATTAAATTCTCATGAATGTATGACTAATCTTTTAAAAATATATAGGACAGGGCACCAGTTTGTGAAAACTGCCATGTTCCCCCACCATATTTCAGTATAGTGGAACATCTCCCTTTTGACTAATAGAGTTTTCCATAAGTGGCCAGAAACTGGCTATAGCATCAATATCGCATCTAATTAACGTTACTTAACAAAATACAGTGGGGCAAAAAAGTATTTAGTCAGCCACCGATTGTGCAAGTTCCCCCACTTAAAATGATGACAGAGGTCAGTAATTTGCACCAGAGGTACACTTCAACTGTGAGAGACAGAATGTGAAAAAAAAAATCCATGAATTCACATGGTAGGATTTGTAAAGAATTTATTCGTAAATCAGGGTGGAAAATAAGTATTTGGTCAATAACAAAAATACAACTCAATACTTTGTAACATAACCTTTGTTGGCAATAACAGAGGTCAAACGTTTACTATAGGTCTTTACCAGGTTTGCACACACAGTAGCTGGTATTTTGGCCCATTCCTCCATGCAGATCTTCTCGAGAGCAGTGATGTTTTGGGGCTGTCGCCGAGCAACACGGACTTTCAACTCCCGCCACAGATTTTCTATGGGGTTGAGGTCTGGAGACTGGCTAGGCCACTCCAGGACTTTCAAATGCTTCTTACGGAGCCACTCCTTTGTTGCCCGGGCAGTGTGTTTTGGATCATTGTCATGTTGGAAGACCCAGCCTCGTTTCATCTTCAAAGTTCTCACTGATGGAAGGAGGTTTTGGCTCAAAATCTCACGATACATGGCCCCATTCATTCTGTCCTTAACACGGATCAGTCGTCCTGTCCCCTTGGCAGAAAAACAGCCCCATAGCATGATGTTTCCACCCCCATGCTTCACAGTAGGTATGGTGTTCTTGGGATGCAACTCAGTATTCTTCTTCCTCCAAACACGACGAGTTGAGTTTATACCAAAAAGTTCTACTTTGGTTTCATCTGACCACATGACATTCTCCCAATCCTCTGCTGTATCATCCATGTGCTCTCTGGCAAACTTCAGACGGGCCTGGACATGCACTGGCTTCAGCAGCGGAACACGTCTGGCACTGCGGGATTTGATTCCCTGCCGTTGTAGTGTGTTACTGATGGTGACCTTTGTTACTTTGGTCCCAGCTCTCTGCAGGTCATTCACCAGGTCCCCCCGTGTGGTTCTGGGATCTTTGCTCACCGTTCTCATGATCATTTTGACCCCACGGGATGAGATCTTGCGTGGAGCCCCAGATGGAGGGAGATTATCAGTGGTCTTGGATGTCTTCCATTTTCTGATGATTGCTCCCACAGTTGATTTTTTCACACCAAGCTGCTTGCCTATTGTAGATTCACTCTTCCCAGTCTGGTGCAGGTCTACAATACTTTTCCTGGTGTCCTTCGAAAGCTCTTTGGTCTTGGCCATGGCGGAGTTTGGAGTCTGACTGTTTGAGGCTGTGGACAGGTGTCTTTTATACAGATGATGAGTTCAAACAGGTGCCATTCATACAGGTAACGAGTGGGGGACAGAAAAGCTTCTTACAGAAGACGTTACAGGTCTGTGAGAGCCAGAGATTTTCCTTGTTCGAGGTGACCAAATACTTATTTTCCACCCTGATTTACGAATAAATTCTTTACAAATCCTACCATGTGGATTCATGGATTTTTTTTTCACATTCTGTCTCTCACAGTTGAAGTGTACCTCTGGTGCAAATTACTGACCTCTGTCATCATTTTAAGTGGGGGAACTTGCACAATCGGTGGCTGACTAAATACTTTTTTGCCCCACTGTAACATGTAAGACAAGGTAGCAAAACAGACAGCTTCACTTTTCTGTGACTGCTGCAACTCAAGTTAGACTGAGTCACTCACACACATGCTAGAAAAGCTAATGGGGACTTCATTTTTAATCTAATAGCTGCTTTTAATGCTGCTGCTCCTCTTTTATCTGCTTTCAGAGTGTTTCATCTGCTTAGTGTGCCTGTGCCCTGTACATCGACTAACAGTTTGGTTCTCTGTTTTAGGCCTAACAGGTTGGTGACCCCCTGGCAATCTCCCATCATTAGGGTAAAAAAGTGCATTCCTTAAGCAATTGGTCAGTGGTTGCTGAAGTTGGCTGGTTGTTTTGTTGAAACTGGTCACAAAAGACGGTACTGCCCTGTCCATTTTGTGATTGCTTTGGTTGCTAGCTGACTGCTACAGTCTGCTGTAGTTTAGAAGATGCTGACTTGACTGCAAACAGTTGTCATTAACTCTCTGAGCAGCAGTGAAACCTGAAAAAGTGCAACACAAACTGAAAGCAGGGAGTGGAAGTTGTATCTTACTTCTGCAAACATTTCAAAAGGAAAAACTTTTACTTTGAAGGTGAACAGTCTGTTTCCAGTTTCTCTGCAGCCTGCATGTGTTTGCAGACAAGTCATCGTCTTCCATACAGGGAACCTGTGACCAGTGTTGGGGAGTAACGGAATACATGTACCGCCGTTACGTATTTAAAATACAAAATATGAGTAACTGTATTCCGTTACAGTTACCGTTTAAAAAGGTGGTATTCAGAATACAGTTACTTTGTTGAAATAAATGGATTACACTGCGGTACTTTCCTGTTTCATTTTGTCGCGGGTCAGGACTGTTTGGGTTTTGTTTGACAGCTACGTTCTTTTGTTCCAGGCGGCAGCGTTACGGTTGCCATGGTTACAGGGCGACGCTCTCTCTCTCTGTGACTGTGTGTTTCCTGGGTGAGAGAGCGCCTTTTCGTTGTTGTTGTTGTGCTAAGCTAACAGGCAGAATGCTACAAGCATAGCTCTAAAGAATGTAGCATCATGAGCAGTATAGTCCGTGCTGCAGGGAGAATGGACTGCCATACACGTTATGTGTCTGTGAGCGCGAGGAGGGAGAAAAAGGGGAGTGGAAAGGTACGAGTTGTCGTCGAGGAAAAACGGGAGCTGGAAGCATGTAAATATAATAATAACCACTGCAGCCAAGAAGAGTGCCTGATGAGCCCAGTTGTAAGTAAGCTATTAAGACTCGTCTGTACACCGTGTTCGTGTTTTCCTCCGAAACAATAAGTTCCGGTGGAGCAGCCTTTCAACACCTCTCTCTGTCTCTCGCAAGAAAAGTTGACCCACACAACAAAGTAAAGCTATTTTTCGGCTACGAGCCGACAGGGACCCCGCCGTATTAGTCAGAGGTCCCTTTACTACAGTTCGGAGTCGCGGACCTTCAGTAATAGTTATAAATGACACAGCAATAGTACATTCACGTTGTTGTAAAAAGCATGATAATATATTAAGTAATCCAAAGTATTCAGAATACGTTACTGTCATTGAGTAACGTAACGGAATACGTTACAGAATACATTTTGGGGCATGTATTCTGTAATGGAATACATTTTAAAAGTAACCTTCCCAACACTGCCTGTGACCAACCAAAGTAATCACAGAGCACTACATACTACTTTGTGAACAATTTCCTGTTAGCAGCTGCCACCACCCTTCAACTTATCACAGACAACCTTTTCTGGCTGCCGATTGGCAGGTGGTAACTGACCGGTCAATAGGCCTGTTTTAATGATGCTTTGGCAAAGAACTTCAAAGCAGCTAGCGACATCCAAACCTGTTGCAAATGGTCTTGGAATACCCATTTTTCATGACCAGTGGTTGACATATTCAGTTTATTTCAATTGTATTTTTATAGCTCTATATCACAACAACAGTCACTTCAGGGCTTTTTATACTGTAAGGTAAAGACCCTACAGTAATACAAAGAAACCCAAACACTCAAACCTCTACGAGGAAGTTCATATGGCTGCCATTGGTGTCTAGGCTTGTGACCTGGACCTTCTGCAGTGAACTGCCCCGCTGTCAGAACTCTTGATCCATGCAACAGTTGATTATCACAATTAGAACATATATAAAAATCTATTAATGTGACAGGCTTTGAGTTCATGTCCTGACAGGTTACATTTTCACAGGCAAATTCAGACACAGGTCTTGCAACATTGAAGAATTTGCAACTCGCCATCCATGCCAAGTAAAGTGACCATGTCCTTCCACTAGAACAGCTTTTAATGTCTAAAAACCAACAATATATTCTTTCTCAAACTAGAAAAGAACTCTCACGTGTTGTTTATTAGTGACAAACATGCTGTCAACACTGAAATGTTTAATGCCAAACCTAGGGAAGCATCAACACAATGGTTAAAGGTTAAGTATCATTTCCTTCGGCACTGGAGGGGTTTAACTTCAACAGTTGAAATGTATACTCTCCTGGAAAATGTGAAGAGAATTATAATGGTAATCATGTTAAATTCCCAAATTGGGACTATAAACCACTCAGCCCTCCCGCTGCCTTGAGGTCTAAAGAGCTGTATATTCAGATGCTGCTTTTTATTCCAGAAATCAGGGTGGAAAATGCTCAGCTGCAAATGAAATTGTTCCCCCAGAGAACCACAGCACCCAGCGGAGCTGAGAGAAAGCCTCAGCCAGTAATTATTCCAGTGCTCCATCTAAAGCATGTTTGTGGTGATAAAATAAGTTGATTGTGCTAGTTTTGAAGAGCAGAATGACAGCACGGGAGATGAAACGTGAGGAAAGCCAGCAGCTGAACAACAGAGAGCAGAGACACTAGTGAAGCATGCGGAGAAAGAGGCAGGAGGTTTGCATGGAGGCACAGAAAAGGAGTCAAAACTCAAATAACATAATGATGACAAGAGCCACGAAAAGGAAGAGACAATGTTGAACAAAAATGAAGTGAGTGAGGCATGAGACCGAAAGGATCAGAAGCAGAGAGATGGAAATGCTCACAACTGTATAAATAGAAATAAAGCACAAAATTAGCTACACTTGTAGTAAAAGACGGTGAACCACCTGAGATTTCTATTTTTTTCCACTGAGGTCTTAAATTTTATTTTCATTACTGACTTATTACTGGTTTTACTCCTGTATCAGATTGTCACTCACAGAGGTGGGACCAAGTCATTGTTTTGCAAGTCTCAAGTAAGTCTCAAGTCTTTATCCTCAAGTCTCAAGTCAAGTCTCAAGTAATGTCAGGCAAGTCAGAGTCGAGTCTCAAGTCACTGGTGTAAAAGTCCGAGTCAAGTCACAAGTCTGAAACTTTGAATTTCAAGTCCTTTCGAGTCTTTAAAAAAAACAAACGAAAAAATAATGTTGCAGTTATATGCTAAATGTAAATATTAGACCATGTAATTTTAAAATCTGTGTTTTTCTCAACACATGACAAAATAGTGAACTTAGAAAATATACACAAATTGTGAAATTGCACCTCTTTAAAATGCAGCTCAATTAAACCTAGCTCCAAGAATAATTTTCACCGACAGTTCTGAGATAAGCTGCATGTTATTCTTGGATGCGGTTGTAGGACTGGCTTTAAAATCGCATGACAAAAATATCATACATATTAAAAAAAACTGCATCACCAACGTAGCCTGTACAACATTTGCTAGTTAGATGAAGTCAGCTATCTCATCGTAGCATATTTATATGCATATTTATAATCATACGGTTCTTGGAGTGAGTGCATACACTCATGAAGTTTAGTAACTTCAGGTCACTGCAACAAGCCCAGGTACAGTTTACCGCCGGATGGGTGCAGGACCTTGAAATGCACCGTGTAGAACGAAAGACCATCGTACGTATCATAAGTTTACCAGTCTCACAAATTGTCGTCATAAATACACATTCCTTAACAGTTTATTAATAGGACCTTTGAGCTCAACGGTAATTAATTAGTAGTGGAAATAATTTCTGGTAGCATCACAGAAATGTAGCAGTGACAATAATACTGTATGTTGTAATCGTACTGGGCAATTAGTGATACAAAAAACCTGTTTTATCCTGTGAATAAAAGTACATGTTTCTGTCAATGTACCATAATAACAGAAGCGAAACGCAATATTGTGTCAGGACAATTTACTATTTATGCACAATAAACACAATAAATAAAGGAGCATAGCGCGACAATTTCTGTTCAGCGCCAGACTTGCTTGTAACCTATATCACTAATTATGTTATGAAAATGACGTATTAACTACTAAAAAACACTGACCTTTGTGTAAATGCTTGGAGCAGACTAACCTGTGAGCTGGAGTGTTCTGGGACGTTATATTTGATCTTTGAATGGCTGCAATCCAGGCCATCCGTCGCCTCTTTGTTACTTCGGAAACATGGCTTGAACAATTTCTCTTCAACGACATAATCCGATAACAACCGATCTCTTTACCCGTCGGCTTCCCGTGGCTGTCATGCGACCGGCTATTGCAGTTAATAATACAACAGCTTCTTGACATTTTTGTGTTTCTTTTTATCGCTGTGTAACTGATTTTAATTGAAAGCCTGCGTGCGCTAGTACCGCTTGCCACGAGTTCCCAGAATCCTTTGCGGTTCTACCCCTGAATGACGTCACATTTTCAATCTCTATATAATATGCATGTTAAATTTTATATTTGGGGTAAAATATCAAGTCTTTTCAAGTAAACCGGTTCAAGTCCAATTCAAGTCCCAAGTCATTGGTGTAAAAGTCCAAGTCAAGTCACAAGTCTTAGAACATTTTTTCAAGTCAAGTCTAAAGTCATAAAATTAATGACTCGAGTCTGACTCGAGTCCAAGTCATGTGACTCGAGTCCACACCTCTGGTCACTCAAGTCCTAAAAGTAGAAGAAGAGCCCCCAGGTAAATACTACATAACAAAAAGGGGCAAATATGTACAAATATCAAGAACAACACTTGTTACGTTCCCCTGAGGGGTCTAGGCGGTGAGGGGGAAGTAACAGTATCCCAGATATATATAAATCTTATAAAGTTTGTATCTGTCTTGTGTGTGTGTATCTGTCTTGTGTGAAACTTGTATGAAAAGCATACAAGAGTGAAAACAGATATAAGAGCCCTTGAAACTTGTATGTTTTGGATACTTACTAAAACAATATATGAAAGTGGCCACTTTCATGAGTAAATCATATAAGCCTTCTATGATTCACTGTATGAAGTAAGTAGCCATATCTTATGCAAGTCTTTTATAAATTTTTACTATTTATTATCCATATGGGATTTTTCAATTCAACAGGGATCTATGTCACAAAGACATGAAGAGGAGCTGAAGGTCCCTACACGGAGCAACCAGAAGAAGAAGAAGAGGAGGAGGAGGAGGAGGGCTCTACATCTGAACTTTCATAGTATGTTCCAAGAAGCGAGTCATGGAAAGAAAATTGAAAAAATAATATTCAGAAAAAACATAAAGAGTGCAAGAGAGATTCCAGAGGACCTAAAAACTGGTTGTTAATGTGTATGTGTTAGTCCCCATAGGGAAATAGTTCCTCTGCATTTAACCCATTCACCCAGTGAAGCAGTGGGCAGCCACCGGGGAGCAGTGTGTAGGGACGGTGCCTTGCTCAGGGGTACCTCAGGGTAGCCGTTCAGTGGAGTTGAACCCCCGACCTTCCGATCATGGGGCCACCACTCTACCTACTGAGCTATCCCTGCCCACTGATAATGCATGTGAGATTAAAAAATATTAACTAGACTTAGAAAATATTAACTTGACATATGAAGGAAACTGAACACCAGTAGTGATCAGCCAACAAAGATCAGCTGCCTGGGCTCAAAACAACTCAGGATCAGGGGTATTGTGATAAATAAAAGCGTTACGAAAGAATGTCATCAAATTCACGATGTTTCTTTTTTTTCCTTTCCTTTTTAACGTACGTACATACACACCAGATGTACTACAAAAAAGAAAATGGAGTTGACATCGAGCAATGATGAGTCAGTGCTGATGTTTAAGAAGAAGTTAAAGAAATGGAGATTCTGAGTTCATCCAATTCTCAACAGAAGGCAGCAGCAGGGAGAGTTTCATGGTTTGATCCAGTAGTTGAAGTTGTGTCATGACTGCTTTCATGCAGATTTCAGGATGTCGGTGATGATTACGACAGTTAGGACATCTGAGGAAGCAGAGAAATTATTTCAGAGAGGTGAGTGACCAAGGGGCATCGCCTAGAATCAGTATTGTGTCTAGAATGAATGAATGTTTACAATGTTTTGATAGTATCGTCACTAAATGACCCTGTGATTGGTCAGATCTGTTTATCTGCATAATTTTTTTTTAAAACAAGATTAAATCTGAAAAATAAATGTTGCAAAGTCATCCTGTGAAATTGCGCAGTGTGAACGGCTGCATTAAGAACAGGTGAGTCGAGAAATATTTTTAATGCACAAAATGCATTCACACCAATTTTACGCGTCTGGGCCCTGTTTCAGAAAGCCGGTTTAGTGCAAACTCTGAGTAACTATACCCTGAGTTAACGAAAACTCTGGGTTTTTGGTTTCACAAAGCGAGTTTAGATTAATTCTGAGTGAGTTACTATGACGACACACTCCGTGAAGCTAACCTGCCTCCTAGCAGGTTTACTTCAACTAACCCTGACCTTCTCCGCCTCTTTGTCAGAAACCTGACTGTAGGAAGTGTCAGACATGGCGTGTCCCTTCCTTGAAGAGCCAGTAGATGTTGAAGCCCAAATTCTCCGCAGAGCTCTCCAGAGAGTGATTAGCGCGCGTTTGGACATTTTATCATTTCCTGATGATTTCCTGTGTGAACGTTACCGTTTTTCAGCACAATCTACAATTTATTTGAATAACATCCTCAGGCCTAATATTGCTCATGTGACACATCGCGGACATCCTCTCAGTTCTGTACATATTATTTGTATCGCACTTCGGTTTTTTTGCAAACGGGAGCTTTCTGTATAATATTGGTGACGCTGAGCACGTTTCCAAGGCTACCGTCTGTCGGGCAGTCAGGAATGTTACAGTTGCACTGAAACGTCTCCTGTACTCGTTTGTGGTGTTCCCCGGTCATAGACCCACAAGATTCATCAAAGAGGGATTCCACAGAATTGCAGGTATCAGGATGAACGAAACTTAATTCATGATGTGGTGATACTTGAACTACTACTTAAATTTTATATTTATTCTCACGGTTCCCAGGCGTGATTGGCTGTACAGATGGCACTCACATTCCAATCATTGCTCCTTCAGTAAATGAAGGAGACTATGTGAACAGGAAGTCTTTCCACAGCATTAATGTACAGGTACATAGTTCCCTGTAGCATTTCAAACTAACAAATTATTTCATCATAGTAATGGATGCTAATTTGTGTTCTCTGCACTGTGAAGATCATATGTGATGCTGCCAACATTATCACAAATGTGGAAGCCAAGTGGCCAGGCTCTGTGAGTGGTGGTGGTGGAGGACCCCCACCTGTTTTTCGGGCCTCCGCTTTTTTTCTGTTGGCTATAACGGGCCACATTTGAGCATACAGAGTAAGCAAATATGTACTTGTAATGTGCTCAGATAATTTCAATAAGTGCTTACAGAAAGAAAATTAATGTAGCCTCTAACTGCAATTGATTTACATCGGACAAACAGACCAAGCACTGTGGCTCATAATACAATTACACCTTACCTGTTTGGACTATATTTTTATATTTCATTTTTACTTGCTGCCAGGAACGTTTGGGGCCTGTTGGGTTGCACCTGCGCTCACATCACATCACAAAATAAAATGTATAAAATAAAAAATAAAATAAAATATAATAAAATAACGTGTTAAATGGGTGATCTATCCCTAGATCAATGTTTAAATTAACACTCACGCATTGACTCTGTCGGCTTTGTTTTGCCATGCATGCTCCCTTTCTTTTGCAGCTGAGGCTGTGTTACTTTTTTTCTGCAAAATTTGCATGTTATCAGCATATGCTGCCATCAGAATTTCGGCCTCAAGCGCTGTAAAATACATTGACCGCGCCTTCTTTCCCTCCGTCTCCATGGTGATTCGCTTAATCTGTGCTCCACTAATCAGGGCTTTATGTATCCTCGTGCGCGCGCTTAATTTGGGGTTAAAGCAACTCCGCGTTGATTGAACTAATTGTTATCAGCCTTTCTGAAACCGAATATTCCGAGTTGGACAGTTCGGGGTTACTCAACCCTGAGTATCGTTTTTCATTCTGAGTTTTCTAAACCGGCTTCCTGAAATAGGGCCCTGGTATGTAAAGGCCTTAACTTCACACTGAACCGTGTTCACAAGTCCTCTAAGTTGTGTTTGCATGGTAGGGATACAAATGTGAAAATGCTGCTGTATAAAAAAAGCAAAATAAAGGCAATTTATTGGAACAGTCTAGTTAAAACCTCAAAAAAGAAAATCAAGACAATGTTTGTACATATTCTTGTTGTTTGTATATATAGCTTGTATTCGTTTATGTCCTTTAGCTTTTTAAGTTTTTTGGTTAATAGAGTCACCAGATGAAATTGTGTTGTATCTTTCTACAATGACAAATGAAGCATCTTAAATATAAACCTTAAATGTGAGGAAACCACCAGTTCTGGATGGAGGGATTGCCTGAAGCCTCCCCAAGCTAATACCTACAACTGGCTGTCAGTTACTGAGAGCCCCTGCTTGCATTTGCTGCTCCGTAAGGCGATAACAACAAAGTGATCAGATATATAAGATCATGTATAAAAATTTCCCTCATTAAAAAGATGATCAGGTTCAATATTTTCATTTCGTTTGGATTACTGGGTTCCTTTTTCTACTTTGAAAAGCTCTGTGATAATAACATGATGTTATGCAAGTAGGTCATATTTATGCAAAAATATAGAAAACTCCAGCTGGCTGACTTTTTTCTGCAGCTATACCATAAGCTGCTAGAATCAGCAACATATTCATCTGCAGGTGACTTTGAGAGGATTGTTAATCATGGAAGCAGCAGGAGTCATGGAGACAACTACCTGTAACTACTCTAAATCGTCAAACAAGGAGACAAAAAACAAGAAAAAGTGGGAAAAATCATTAATAAACAAACCTGAGATGGTGCAGCAGGTGAGAATCAAGGATTATGGGTTCCAGCAGCTCAAACTTTGTGTGACTCAGTGTATGATAAAAAAAAAGGGAAGCTGAGAACAAAGCAAGG
This sequence comes from Mchenga conophoros, assembly GCF_057382185.1. NCBI lineage: Eukaryota > Metazoa > Chordata > Actinopteri > Cichliformes > Cichlidae > Mchenga > Mchenga conophoros. The sequence goes on from NC_140541.1 coordinate 11,095,312, forward strand.
CAAACATCATGATATCATGCAAAATGTGGTGGTGGTATTCTTTTTTTGTGTGTTCATCACTGGCTGAAAAATATTCATCACGCTCTGTTAAATCCATAGACAGCATCATTATTCCCACTAGTATAAACAAAACTCCAAGATGTGAAAGCTCTCAAAATGAAAGTGCTGATTGCACTGGAAGTTACTAATTTAAACCTTTTCACATTACGTCTTTCACACGCTCTCCTTTCACTAAGGTTCAAGAGTATAATAGAATACAAGGAGAGTGTATGTATTATAGAAAATATACAGTAGCTTGGCTTTTACCATTTTATGTCTCAGTTAGAAAATGAAGGACTTCTTGAATTAATAGTACCTCTGCAGAACTTTCAGAGAGAGGTTCATAGTGTTTCCTCACCGTGAAAAACAGATATTGGAAAATGGGTCAAATGGTATTTAGGACCATCCCATACTTGGGTCACTACAGCATTAGAATCAGACTGAGTGTGGAAATAGACCATAACATTGAAGAAAAAGCCAGAACAAACAAAATTGTGCCTTGAGTCATCGTTGAAAGTGAAAGGTTGCCACTGGCAATCAAAAACAGCCAGAGCTGGTCAGGCTAATCACTGCTGTGCTGCTCCTTTACAATATGAATCCCACAGTACATCCAGATGAGGCTGTCAGGCTTTTGTCACTTCTTCATTGTGTTTTCCTTTCATTTTCCTCAGTGATGGGTGTTGATGGTGTTTTCATTTCTGTGACCCGGCGTTTTCGCTTGTCAGCTCAACTTTTTATCTATTTTCTTTTCTTTCGCGTGAAGCTGCTGGAAAATCTCTTTGTGCCCAAAGCACAATATGTATTTCCTTGCTCTCGACCTCAGCAGCTGTGACAGTGCACCATCGATTGACACTCGTGGGATGTGTTGTAGCTGAATGCTAATGAATTCCAGTATGCAAATTTCTTTAAAGCAAAGCAGTGCTGCTGCAATAAAACACCCTTGATTTTGGGAAAGTGCTGGCTGAACATCTCGCACAGCTTTTTCAAAGTTGACTTTAACAAACTGCAGTGGTGCAAATCTCAGTTAATTCTGTAATACTGAACTTGTTCCACGGTAGCTGTTTGACTGTAGATAAGTTGTCTTAAACCAAGGATCAAATCCCCATACATTTGTTCAGACTAATCAGCTGTTAGAAGTTAAAATATTTTTATATAGGGATATTTACATTATTTATATCAAGCATAAATCAAAGAAGGATAGTGTGAACTGCTGTATTCACTTTACCCTGCAGCAGACTGGCAAACTGTCTAAAGTGTGCAGTGTTTCTTGCCCTGTGACTGCTGGGAAAGGCTCCAGCCCTGCTGCAACCCTCATTGTGAGCAGAAGATGGATGGTGGGTGGATTCTGATGACAGCTAGGTGTTTTATTGGGTGTATCAAAACCTACATTCTGCCTGGTTCTGGATAGTATTTGATGTGCTCCTTCTGCTCCCTCAGGGGCTGAAGAGCTGTACATTCAGCAAATATAGAGACACAAAATACAGAAAAAAGCAAGTTATCAAAGTCCTTCATGTCTTGTAACTTGTTAGCTATCTTGGTAACAGCTCTGGGCAGTTATGGTTGCAGTTCATAAATAAATAAATGTTGATAGACACCATAAATTTCATTTCCGGAACATAAAAAAAGTTTTAAAAGTGAAAAATATGTGTTCATCACAGCAAATCAGATAAAATTTTGTGACTATTTCATAACTTTCATTAGACCGATGCACAAGGGGATCTTGATATTTTTATCAGGTTTCATACTTGTGGTATCAGTGTCATGTCAGTAAAGCAAAAGGTGGTCAAACCACCTATAATGATATTTTGAAATGTATACGTATTTTTTCAGTCATGTTATTAAACTGATATTCTTCCTCCACACCCCCAACTGATCATGGCAGAGTGCTGCCCCTCCTGAGCCTGGATCTGTCAAAGGTTTCTTCCTGCTCAAACGAAGGTTTTCCTTCCCACTGTTGCCAAGTCCTTACTCATAGGGGGTTTTCTAATTGTAGGCTTTTCTCTGTATTATTGTAGGGTTATAATATAAAGCTCCCTGAGGCACCTGTTGTTTTTATTTGGTGCTACATAAATAAAATTGAATGGAACATTATCATTTGTAATTAATTAATTAAATATTTTAAGTTTTTAATTTGAAATGAATGTAAAAGAGAAGTCTGTTCATAAGTGGTCTCAGGCTTTTGTACTCCACTGTATGTTAAAGAGATTTATCCTTCACACATATTGAACACTGTCCTTCGTAAAATGGTTGAACTACTTCCCTCGTTTTTACTGCCTTTTGATATCTGAGGAACTGAATTGTGTTGCAGGAGCTGACATTAATGCATCACACCAGCTGTCTGTGTTTCAGCATGCAGACAGGAGGTCAGTGTGAATATGAAGTCAGGAGAGACTGAAGAGGTCAGCGGGAGGGTTCTCTCTGACTTACAGCTTGAGATAAAACCAGTTCCTGAATACTAAACACAAGGTCTCATGAGAAAGTGGCATGATTTAATAGATGAAGGACAAACTGAGAACAATTGTGTTTGAGGTGACTGAACAAATCTAGAAAGGCAGCAAGACACACCCATACTTTCCTGGTAATTGAAGAAAATCACAAGAAACTGAGGCAGCACTACATCTCCATCACATATTAAGCTTTCAAACTTTCTGCTTCACTTTATCAAATAAGAGAACCTACACACTGATCACCAAAGCTGTGACAGAACTTAGTAGGCATAAGCTTAAGAAATTAATCAGGACTGAATGGATTCATGATCTCTAAGTCATTGAGAGAAAAGTTTTCCTTTTTAGCATGCACTATATTTCCTCAACTCCTGTCCCAAAACTATTTTGGAAGTTCTCATTCCCCGTTCTCAGATTTGACTCCATTGGTGATAAGGTACAGATTTTAGGAGTTCAAATATTTTATTTTTTTTAACTTACTTTTGAAGAGTGAAATGGTTAATCATGGCTGCACAGGAACAAGCTCTGAGCACAAGATGCATAGAGTTCGGGGTCTACCACACCAGGTGTAAAGATGCCCCTGAGACAGTCCAGCACATAACAGCAGTGGCAGTGCAGGGCATACATGGAACGCCATAAATAAGTGGTCGCCATTCTATACAGAAACATCTGTGCCGAGTATGGCCTGGAAATCCTGAGGTCAAAATGGGACCCTAGGATGGTCAAGAATGACTGAGCTAAGATCCTGTGGGACTTCCAGATACAGAAAGACAAAATGGTGAAGGCTAACCAGCCAAACATAGTGGTGGTAGACAAGCAGAGCCGGGCACCCGTAATGATAGACGTAGCAATACAGAATGACACAACATGAGGAGGAAAGAACATGAGAAGCTAGAGAAGTACCAATGGAGGGTGGAGGCAACAGTAACGCATTTCTTGAGCAGTCAGCTGAATGAGAAGAACAAAACCTGGGTAATGACCACCTTGCTGTTTTATTTGCACTGTATATGTTGCCACCGGTGTCGATTTTCTCGCGGTACAACCTTTCATTTCACTGTTTTGCAGATGACTTGCAGATCTTTAATAGCAGGGACCGACTCACTTCAGCTGTTATTACGCTACCTTATTGACGTTAAATAGTGGATGTCTTTATATATTTTTTAAATTAAATGAAAACAAAACAGAAGTTGTCATTTTTGGGAACTTCGTTAATAAACACACTGACACCTCCGGGCCCCTTATCTCCCGATTGTAAGTCAAATGTTAAATCCTCAGTGTGTACCTTGATGGTTCCTTCAAACTGTGTAGGCAGGTGAACGTATTAGTCAAATCCAGCTTTTTTCATTTAAGATAGCTTGCCAAGGTTAAGCCATACCATCCAGCTAATGTCTTTGAACGTGTTATTCATCTGTTCATTACTCGCAGACTCGACTACTGCAATTCTCTGTACTTTGGTTTGGACCAGGCCTCTCTTCATCATCTCCAGTTGGTCCAAAATGCAGCTGCTCGTTTACTAACCGGCACTAAACGGAAGTCAGAGCTATGTCAAAACTATCCTTAACTATTCCACGGACTAAACTTAAGTCTCGTGGTGACAAAGCCTTCTCTATGGCAGGTCCAGACTCTGGAACAGTCTTCCTCTTAATATTAGATCTGCACAAACAATTGAACATTTTAAATTGTTACTGAAGACACATTTTTGCGGTTTGGCTTTTAACACACTTTGACCCAAACATTTTGGTTTTAACTGCTTTAGTTGTTGTTGACTCATTTTATTGACTTATTTGTTTTTCTATATTTCGGAAGGTCTGGATGGGCCTGGGCCCCCTTTCCCTGGCGGGTCGCGGAGTATGGGGGTGCCTACTGGGGTCAGCGGGGGAGCTGGCCCCAGGGAGGGGTCACTTGCCCCTCCCTTCCTTCCCTCCCCATCTCCAGCTGCCTCCCTCTTCCCGCTCCACCACAACCACCCACACATGCAGGGCCTTGGAGTAAAGGTGTGTCACCAGGGTGCAGGGGAGGCTACCCCCCCCCCCTCCCCCCCCCCTCTGTCCCCTTCTGGCTGCCTGTGTCTCAATTTTATCTCACAACTTAGACATTCACATTACTCACACTCTCATTACACATTCATATAGGATCTTGGGGGTGGGCACGCTACAAGGAATCCAAAAGACCATCAGGGTGTACAACCTCACCCCTGGCGTCGTTGCCCACCTCTCAATTTTAAATACACGTAGACATTGAGGGCTAGCAGGAGGGGCTATGCGCTTACCTGCTGCTCTCTGGCAGGTAGCTCCATGCCCTCCTGGGTTTTAAATGCACCTTAGAACACACATGCATCAACACTACAATGAGCGGGTGGAGGGAGGTTTGGAGTCTTCTCTCATCCCCGTTCACTGCGGCCTGCTGGAGTGGGGGGCTAGGAGGAGGAGTTGGCCGTCCGACTGGAGTCTGGAATGTGGGGCCTCCCTGCTGCTGCGTACAGCGTCTCTTTATGTCTGTCTCCACGTTGGTTGAGTGTGGAGTAAGTGCATATGAGAGCATGAGGGTGGGAATGGATGTTTGTATCTGTGCGTGCCTGTATTTCTGTGTCTATATGTCAGGTTGGGTGTCAGACGCCACCTCTCTGGGGACATCTTAGGCCCTCCAAGGTTTGGAGGCCTATCTCCCCCCACCAACACTTCCCCTGCCGGTGGCGGACTCCCTCAGACATCGGTGCGTTGGTGGTTCTTTGTGTCCGGGGATGGGCGTCCAGGTACACACCGGCTCACTCCTTGGTGGCAGCTTATCGGGGCCTGGAGCCTGGGGCTCCCTCGGGCCACTTCGGAGGTGGGGTGCCCTCGGCCTCTCGGCCTGGGGCTCGGTCACTCAGGCACAGCTGGCTGCCGGCGGAGCTCACGGGCGCGTCACTGCAACCCCCCCTGGCTTCTGCTCCGCGGCTGCTGAGTGACCCCTCATCTGGGACTCTCCTCAGCTCTTTCTGGGACAGTGGCGCGGCTGCCCCTCTGTTGGTCTTCCTTGGTTTCTTGTGTTCTGGGGGCCTCTGGATGTCTGGAGTTTTGATCTCCTCCATACCTGCTTCATGCCCTGGAGGACGGGGCTGTGGCCCCCCCACACCCTCTAGCAGATCATTACATGAAGGAACCTTTTAAAAACAAACGCGTCCATGCTCACAGGTGTACACACGGGTGCTCACACACACAAACTACACCCTTTTTGGCTCCTACCTCAAAGCACACTGTGTGCTGTCGATCTTACGTGCTGCACAATAATGTTTAATATTTAGTATTTACTGTTACATTCCCATAGATCATCATGATGTTGTTTATTCTATTACTCTCGTTTTTTTCTGCTTGTTTTCTTTTTTCTTTCTCAGCAGGTGATCCAGGTGATTGATATATGCATTTTTTTTCTCTGCTTATTCTGTTGGTTTTTGTTTTTTGCCCTTCTCCCCCATCCCTCTTCTCAGCTGTTTCTCTTTCCCTCTTTCTTTCTCCCCTTCTTTCCCCCAGTCAAGTCTGTCCCGTATTCAGTAAGTGAAAATAAAATAAACAATAAAAGGTGAATCAAATGGACCATTATGGCAAGGCTGGGATGGTCAATTTGGTAAAGTAAATCCGTTGGGCATCTTTCTTTGCCTTTAGACAATAATTCTGATGGCAAAAGAGCCAAACGGGACAGGCAAAAAAATTGTTTGTAGCTGGATTAAAACTGTCATTTATTAAAATGTGTTGAAATAGTAAAAACGTTGAAATTCATATTAAAATGTAAAATAATAATGGCTAAAGCATTTGGAAAAAAAATGGAATTTGCATTATATATGGTTCATTTTTACAAGTGACCTTTTTTACTGAGAGCTGATTGTAAGAGGAAGTGAATGTGGTTGTGTTGTAGCAGGATTGAGAGAAGTTGCGACAGAAAATACAAGAAGTTTGTGCGAGTGTGCATGTATGAACTGGACTATCTGCCTGAGAGAGGCTGGGGACATTTCTGCTCCAAATCCACGGTGCAGCTGCTCCTTTTTGTTTTAGCATCAACAGTCTGCTCCGTCATGCAGATGTTTTGCATTCCTTCACACTTAACTGTTTCTGTATAGAAAACATGCCCTCCACCCTCTGAAAACACGGGACTACAGAGCCTATAGAAGCAGTATAACAACAACATTTAAATGAGTCTTGTTTTTGACATTGAAAAGACATCCACAACGACCACATTTGGATTATAAATAGCTCGTACATGGAGGTCCTACAGACATCAACACTGGACATTCAGTAGAAGTAGAAAAAAAGAAGCACCATGGCGTTACAAAACAACCCTTTCAGTGGACCAAAACTGTCCCGAAATTACTAAATTGATTAAAATGTCACTCATACTGAGGCATTTCCAAGCCAGACAAGTAGGGCTGCTCGATTATGGCAAAAATGATAATCACCATTATTTTCACTGAAATTGAGATCTCGATTATTTGACGATATTTATTTAACCCTTTAAGACCTACCATAGAACCAAGTCCGCCAGAGCTTATATTATTTTTTTTACATGTTGTAGTGCCATTTTTGGGAGCATTTCAAGTTGCTATACATCAATACAACTGTTATAGCCCATATTTTAATAATATGTATGCATTAAGTCCATAGTAATTACATTAATTGCAAAAAAGTGCAATAAACTACAAAAAAATTGAAAATCGTTTTTGCTTTTTTTTACATATATTTCTACTTGGGGAAATTTAAGAGGCTTATCCCTCAAAACTTTAAATACAAAAAAGTTGCAAAAAATAGTTTACAACAACAGGAAATTTATTTTGAGTGTCTTCACAGTTTTATTTTGGAGATACAGCAATTTTTATATACTGCAGGAAAAACAAATCCTATGATGCAAATTTGCAAAGAAAACAGCATGTGCATCAAAATAAACTATTTCCAGCAGTGCAATTCGAGTTCTAAGCATCCCAGAAACTATTCAGAAAAGTCAAACATGACTTATAAAAACACCAGTATAGGCTTTTAAGGCCTACAAGTAAAAAACTACATTTTTCGTGAAAATGATGTCACTTCCGGTTTCGGACAGGAAATGGCGGACATGCGATAGTTCGAGTTGACATCTTTTTCAATGTGGGAAGTGTTATGAACAGATGATCGGATCGGCAAAGCGTGTTTCTGGAATATTATGTTTTTGTTGCTGTAAGCGCTTTTTATGCAATTTTTGCAAAGCTTTATGTGGAAGGAAACCGTGACCGAGGACAAGCTGATAGCATAAGATGTAAGTACAACTCCTCCGGTTTCATATGCAAAACAAATTATTGCGCTAGCTTACACGGTTCCGGTTCTACAGGGATTTAAAGGGTTAACAATAAAAATGTATTGAATAATGACTTTAAAAAATAATATAAAATAGTGTGCAAATACTGATAACAGTGCAAATGTTTTCAATATAAAAAATAAATAAAAAATGTAAACATCTATGTTTAGTGAACTTTGCAGTGTTGCTCTGTGGTGCAGCTATGACACCATAGCAAAGTTTACACACTATGTCTACTTGATCCACGTCTGACTCCGCAAACCCATAATGATTCCACACCACTGAAGTTTTTTTTACCTCTCTTTTCAGCCAACGGCAGTCACTCTCCTCTCCAAATAACTTCTGCTTAGCTTTCCGAGCTTCCCTCGGGTCCTCTTAATTGTTGTGAGGTGTGTTCAAATGCAGAGAGGTGCGCTCGATTTGTCACACGGAGCAGCGTGAGAGTAAAGCACGAGGGAGGGGCTAATAATCGGCTCAGTCATTTTTAATAATCGTTGAAAGCCCAGATCGTAATCGTGATTAAAATTCGATTAATTGAGCAGCCCTACAGACAAGAGATTTAAACTCCTGTGTGCGCTTCCACTTGGTTAAATATATCACACACACAAAAACCCCTCCTAGGATGCATGCAGGACATAGCTTCGACAGATGCTTAACCTACCTCAAGAGACTCCTTACAATGTGTATGACTGTGTGTCTACACTGAAGCCCTTCTGAAAGACTGAACTCATCTTATCTTTAAAGCTGACCACAGGAAGCTCATTTTTGTTCTTCAAGACTTATTTTATCAATCACTACCCGCATCAACTTACTTACTGCTCAGCTCTCTCTTTACCATAACATCACTGTAGAGCAGGGGTGTCAAACTCATTTTACATTCCAGACCAGTGAAACTCCTGTCAGTGTAAAGAAGTTACATATTTAACTGTTTTTGTACAGCATAATGAAAAACTGTTGTGACAAAGAAATCCGTCAGTACAACTCTTTGGACTAAATTATAAGTATAATATATATATATATATATACACATTTATAATAATTATATTAGGACTGCAGTAGAAAAAAAATGAAATTTCTATAGTAGAAAGTAAAAATCAGAAACTTTTCTGTCATTTGCTTAGTTATTTTGTGTAGTATGAACGACCATAAAGGAGGTTTTTATTAGTATGTAAAGCTGTAAAACGAATGAAATTTTTTTCCAAATTTTGTACTTGCGCTTGTTTGTGGTGAGCAGCAGATCAAACAAGTTAATAATAATAATAATTGTTATTATTATATCAGTGTTATTTCAGTATTTAGTGTTTTCATAAAAGCCTTATTTTTGTGCACTTACTAGGGAGAACATACATCAGGTTTAAGGCCTGGACAAGTTAGAAACCTTTTGTCCTCCACAATGGAAAATGGCTGAAAATAAAAACAGATATCACTTTAGCCAGCTCCTAATTTTATAATTTGGTATCCAGTCTGTTTTTGCATGTGATTGGCCGCATAGTGTGCCCATCAAAATAAAGTCCCACCCCTGCCTGCATGGATTCTCGGAAGGACTGAAGATTTGACTCCAACATACCAATGGGCCATTAATTATTGATGTATGAAATTATCTCATAGTCTGGATATAATTGTATCATGGGCAGTGGGCCATAAGTTTGACACCCCTGCCGTAGAGATTGGAAAAATTCATCCGTCAATCTCCTGCTCCAGTCTGCCCCAAGTACAGTTCAAAAGATTTCTGTCAAAACACCATAAAGTATCCAGCAGCCTCACCTGGAGCATGATTCCTAGGCCGTTGCACTGCATAGTTTCACAAAATAAATTTAAAAAGAAAATCTGATTTAGTTTTTTCTCTTTCCTTCTGTTAATCATGAGTATTCAGGAAACACAGCTTTATGATAAAGACAGCATGTTTACAGTTTTCAAAACAAGAGCAGTGACAAATGATCTGTCCCTATACTGATGAACTAGCTCCTTGAATATGTGTTTTTTCAACATAATTTCCAGTGGATGTGTTTGGAAGCTACATACAGCAGACATACAGTGATTAGTCCTGTGTCAAACACTTGCAATTTAGTATTTTGTCCCTTCTTTTGCTCTGTATTTGAAGTTCAAGCTTCTCGTGTTCAAAGTTCACTGTGCACTCTCTCGGTGTTAATGTAATTGCACAAATAACAGCTCTGATCACTGTAATCAGTAAACAGTGATCTGTCAGTGCAGCCACAACAAAGACGTGGTAGCAACTCTACAATGAGAGCTGCGAGCTTCTGTGATTAACGTTTTCCACCCACAATGACCTTAATGTACACGTTCAACAGCAGAGTGGAACTTTATGGTAGCACGCACTGAAACCTGAGGCAAAAACAATAAATCTGTGAAATTAAGTGAAAATATTTCAAATTAGGATCAAGAGAGTAACTCAATGAATGGCCTTGCAGTCTATATAGACCAGAGCCGACATGCATGTGTGGTTTCATCTTGTCGCACTAAAGAGTTCCCCTCTAAGACAACATGCACAAAATTTTAAATGATCCTAAACTCAGCAATACTCTGTGACTGTTAATCAGGTGTGTGAGAGAAAGGAAGTTGATTCACCGGCTAATTCACACACTAATCATCGGATGAACTGGACTTCTTTTCCCTTTTGCTTCCACACCTTTGTTCTAGTCTCTGAGACGTTCTGACAGCACATAATCTGCTCCTTTGATTACATTATACTGCCTTGATAAAAGGCCGAGTCATTTGTCTGTCAAGGAGCTGTCTCATCTAATCACATCAGTTTCCTCTGGCTTTGTTGAGTGTAGACAAACGAGCCAAAAGACAATTTCAAAGTCGCTTAAGTCTAAAGATGCTCTAAAACATATCTTTATTACTCTGGTGTTCAAAAGAACCGGGGACTCGATGACTCAGAAGTGACCACAGCAATGCTCGTTATTCTGAGTGCAACCAAAGCATACGTGGGCTACTAAATGCCCATTATCAAACCAATCTTTCAATAAGCCTGAACATAGAAAATGTTGCCTTTTTACCTCCCCCCTCCCTCCAGCACTACAAAAAAAAAAATTGTCTAAACACAGCCAAAGTCCTACCTTTGTTAAAAAAAATCTTCAAATTTGCCATTAAAATTCTGTGACTTTTATTTGAGGTTGACAGAAACAGTACTCGCTCTCTTTCTAGCAACAATACCTGCAGCATGCAGGGACATGTCTACATTCATTTAAAGCCTTCAGTTATTAATTAATGTATATGCTTAGATTATCATTACAGAGTTTAAATATATTGATGCATTTTATTCTCTTGTCAAAGATAAGCTCTAGGTCCATATAATAGCTTAAAGCTGACTTTTTCTTTTTGGGCTGGTCAAAATATGCAAAGTGCCCCACAACCACCATTTCCATTGTTTGATTGTTGGAGTTTTTTCTGTATTATTTTAACATCGTCGACTTACAATATAAAGTGCCGTGAGGTAACTCGTGTAGTGATTTGGCGGCATATGAATTTTATTGAAGTTTCCAACTACAGTAAAATTTTAAGTTCATATTCTATCCATGCAACTTCTTGTGCTTATCCAGTCCAGTCCAAAAAGTATGATACCGACTGGAGAGATGCCAGTCTATCACAGAAAAACACACAACCATTCATGCTCACATTCACACCTACTGCCAATTTAGAATCGGCGATTTACCCTATGCACGTTTTTGGACTGAGGAATCTGAGTTCATGTCCATGCTGACACAAGAAGAAGCAAACTCCACACAGCTGGACCGTGGACTTGAATCCAGGAGCGTCTTGCAGTGAAACAGTCCAAACTACTGCAGTACTGTAAGGCCCCATGTTTAGATATTGTTTAAAATCAGTCAGTAAGTGAAGCACACTGAAAAATTCTAGCAGTTTTAAGAAAACAAAAACAGGTTTACTAAAAATTTGTCATGTTCTTGTTACTTAAAGAAATATAACGTTAAACATACATCTGAAATGTATCTATCACGGTATACACATGATTATGTCATTTTTGATGTGCTGCTCAAAAACCTGCAGTTATATATGGACAGGTCTTTTGTGTGGGCTATAATCAAGGATTTTTTTAAAATATATTTTTGTTCTTTCTATGTGTGTCTGACGACTAACAACTGCATTTCCACTTAGCAACACGATGGGCTTTACAATCACCCATGGTAACGGCATCGACATGAGATGTGTGCGCACAGCCCTCATCCCTGCGTCCATGAGTCACACAGCTGCAGTGGCCATGTAACTTCTGTTCTCTTTCTAAAAAAACGGATTCACATACATTTACAGTATATAGACTTGTGTAATATGTGTAAGTTGGAGAGTGAGAAAAGAAAGAGCGTGAGATTAACATTTGTACCTGTAAACCAAAAATGTCGATAGTGATTGATATCAGGTAACCTGAAAGAAAAAGTCAGACAGTTATCGCAAGCTGACAATGGCCTCTGACAAAGGCCTGTGGTCCTTCTTGTTTGTTTGCATGTGTGCCTTTTTTGTTTCGTTGTTGACATCTGTGGCAACCTCATAGCACAGAAACTGTCCTTCTAAGAGTCTTTAATGGCTTGCTTTTAAGTTTTGTTGCCAGTAATTCTGCTGTCCTCGTGGTCTTGGACCTGACTGCAACATTTGACAATATAGATCAGAGCTTGTCTCTGTCACAGCTTGAATTGAATGTAGATATTAAAGGTACAGCTTTTAAATAGTTCCAGTTGTATTTGTCAGATGGGAATTTCTCTGTCCATTTAGGGTAGTATTTGTCATCTGTTTCTTGTGGGGTACCTCATGGTTCTCTTTTGGGTCCTGTTCCTTGTTCTTTTTGTAGAGTTCCATTAGGGTCCATTTCTTATTTTTGTTGTTTTTTTGGATGACCTACAGATATATTTGCCCTGACAAAGCAGCATCCATGTTTCTATTCAGGTACTGGTGACTTGTCTTAGAGACATACTTAGAGATGTCATGATTGTAGATATAAACGACTTCAGTCTGAACAAAAGTAAGACAGAAATTATTGGGCAACCCAGCCTGTTAGCAGTGTTGGGGAGTAACGGAATACATGTACCTCCGTTACGTATTTAAAATATAAAATATGAGTAACTGTATTCCGTTACAGTTACCGTTTAAAAAGGTGGTATTCAGAATACAGTTACTTTGTTGAAATAAATGGATTACACGGCGGTACTTTCCTCTTTCATTTTGTCGCGGGTCAGGACTGTTTGGGTTTTGTTTGACAGCTACGTTCTGTTGTTCCAGGCGGCAGCGTTACGGTTGCCATGGTTACAGGGCGACGCTCTCTCTCTCTCTCTCTCTGCGACTGTGTGTTTCCTGGGCGAGAGAGCGCCTTTTCGTTGTTGTTGTTGTTGTGCTAAGCTAACAGGCAGAATGCTACAAGCATAGCTCTAAAGAATGTAGCATCATGGGCAGTGTAGTCCGTGTTGCAGGGAGAATGGACTGCCATACACGTTATAGGTCTGTGAGCGCAAGGAGGGAGAAAAAGGGGAGTGGAAAGGTACGAGTTGTCATCGAGGAAAAACGGGAGCTGGAAGCATGTAAATATAATAATAACCACTTCAGCCAAGAAGAGTGCCTGACGAGCCCAGTTGTAAGTAAGCTGTTAAGACTCGACTGTACACCGTGTTCGTGTTTTCCTCCGAAAACAATAAGTTCCGTTGGAGCAGTCTTTCAACGCCTCTCTCTGTCTCTCGCAAGAAAAGTTGACATAGACAACAAAGTAAAGCTAGTTTTCGGCTACGAGCCCAACACGGAACCTGACGTATTAGCCAGAGGTCCCTTTACTACAGTTCGGAGTCGCGGACCTTCAGTAATAGTAATAAATCACACAGCAATAGTACATTCACGTTGTTGTAAAAAGCATGATAATATATTAAGTAATCCAAAGTATTCAGAATACGTTACTGTCATTGAGTAACGTAACGGAATACGTTACAGAATACATTTTGGGGCATGTATTCTGTAATCTGTAATGGAATACATTTTAAAAGTAACCTTCCCAACACTGCCTGTTAGATTGGCATGACAGAGTCATTGGTCTCTTACTATCATCCAGTTACAAGGAACCTTGGTGTGACTCTTGAAAAACAGATTAGCTCTGTATATGTTGGCTCTGATCAGTCATTACTTTTTTGACTGCAAACTGTTCAAAGTGCAGCAGCTCGCCTTTTGACAGGAAAGAAACAGCATGGTCTCATTGCACCCATATTGACCTCCTTATACTGGCTTCCAGTCCACTTCAGGATCCAGTTTAAAATTGTGTTACTTGTTCTTAAATGTCTCAGTGGTGTGCTTGCTCTCAGGTTAAATTGAGCAGACTTCTCTGTCTTTAACATGCAGTCTTATTTATTTTATTTGCATTGTATGTAATATTATTTGGTGTCTGTTATGTACAACCTGAACAGCACTTTGGTCAGCACCTGACATTGTTTAGAATTGTGCTGTAGAAATAAAAATTTGACTTGACTTAACCTCTGCTTTACGTCAACGATTAGTTAAGATTCCACTAGAAGGGATGAAATATTAGCAGATTTCAAATAGCAGGGCTACTGCCGCATATTTTTGTGAAGAGTTTAAATTGAAACATTCTTGATGATTTCTTTTCCTTTTTTTTGCATCATTTTATGCAAACATTAAATATGACTTCTTTGAAGAGCTTCTTTTGTGAAACTGGTTTGAAGACATTTTGCTCTAAACGTTTAGGCCCCTTGGGGAGTTGCTAGGTAGGCCCATTCAATACTTCCCTCGTGTTGGAAATTATCTCCGTTTATGAATGGGCTCTGACAACACACCTTGCCATGCTTTATTACTGTCAACACACAGTTAATTAGCTAGTGACTAGCTTGCGAGCAAACAAGATAAAGCATGTAAATAAACCAACGGGACCCCCACCGCGATTTATTTAATCCTCATCGACCACCTTCCTGTGTGTGTCTGAGTTTATCTGCATTTGTGTGTTTCTGTTGCTGCAGGGAACTTTGTCAGCATCTTAATTGTCTTTTCTGTCGAACTGTTCAGAGCAAAAGAGTAAATAATTAAACAGACATTTAATTAGCTGGGACAGACTCTGTTTTGCACATGAAAAGCTTTTGCAATGAGCACATGGTGAGATCAGACAGAGCGGACATGTACACAGTTAAACACTACCACATGAAAACAGAGGTAAATCAAAAAAGGGATAATTACCATTCAAATATCCTGTTTCATTAAACTGATAATAACAGAAAATAAATTTCAAACTCTCAATGGTTAACTCATGGTACATGGCTACATTGAAAAGCAGTGTTTCATGAGGCTGAACTTGATTAAATCTTTCAGAAGTGATCTCATTTCCACACACGTGGATGACGGCTTGTGAAACCTCAGGACACAAATCCCTGAGTGTCCAGGTTTCATTCTTTTCATTTTCTTACTCTAACAAAGAATGGCATTTAAAGTCCATCCATCCAACTAGGCCAAACTCAGGGTGACATCAGGATAAGCCCCCTGCCCCCACTGCGCAGGACACTGAAGCCAGATGGGATATAATCCCTCTAGTATGTTCTGGTTATGCCTCAGGGTCTCTGCCCACATTGATGTGACCAGCAAACAGGCCCCAACATGCTGATAATAGCATTATAATAGCATTACTCCAAGTTTCATCTAACATCACACTTAGATTAGTAAAACACATCCACATCTATAGAAAAGCCTCTGTCTAGTTTGCTTAGCATTTGGCAATTTTGCTACAAAATTATGCAACCAAATTATGACCAAATGCACTGCTGCCATTAAGAAATGTGTTTGTATGCTGGATATATTTAATGCTTGCAGATATTAGCTAAATACTTGTAAATTGCTTCAGTGTGGTCAGATGTTCTGAAGTTGGATGCAGACATTAATCTGTGTCAACGGAGTACAAATTTTTCAAACCTTGTGAAGCTAATTATTAAGTTACCAAATCCAGACTATGGTCTTCCTTCTAATCATGTTCTTCCTGTTAATCATCTGCCTTTTTGGTTTGTTCCCTACTTTACTTTGATAGTTGTTTTCCTTATGTGATTTGTTTTCTTGTTTTTAATTCCTGTCTCCCTTCATTTTTCTCTGATTGTCCTCACCCATGTATGATTACTTTCACGTTTCCATTTCTTATCCCCAATCAGCCACCCGTATATATACTATGAA
The DNA here is from genome assembly GCF_057382185.1 of Mchenga conophoros. NCBI lineage: Eukaryota > Metazoa > Chordata > Actinopteri > Cichliformes > Cichlidae > Mchenga > Mchenga conophoros. The sequence goes on from NC_140541.1 coordinate 11,111,265, forward strand.
CACTTGTGTTGTGCTGCTCTGTTGTCCAGAAGATACCGTAGCTCCTCATGTTTGTGTTTAATTGTGAACATAAGCCACAATGAAAGTTTTCTTTATGTCAAGATCACCCACATTCCACATATTTACCTCAACAGACTAAACAGTAGAGTTTTGTGTTGGACACACTCTTAGGAGACCATTCCTGATGTTGTTGTGGTGCTGGTTATTTTAAACGGTTTCAGTGTTTGAATTGTGAGGCTTTGTGCTCTAAAGCAAAGCTGATCCCAGTCAATATAGCAGTAATTTTCTCAAGGCCTATATTCAGGTGTTACAAAAATGTGGGGGGTTTTCAATAGGCAGTGAATCTTAGAAAATAAGAATCAATACTACTGTTATCTGAATGGATTTTTCCATCCACAGTTTAGACCAGCTAACACATCCATAAGCTCCAAGATGCAACATTGTCTAATGCAACATCATGAAAGCAGTAACAGTTTCCAGTGGATGTGAGCATGAATACTTCTAAAGAAATTATATGAGCAGTGAATGCTTTTATTTAATACACATTACATCAGCTGAAGACTCAGCCCTCATGCACCATATGACATAATACTTAACTTCTTAATGAAAAACTGTTAACAATGAACAGTGAGGCTTTAGCTTCAGTACCAATAACAGCGGAAAAGATGTTTTTAAGTCAATGAAGGAAATTATGTCTGTGTTGGAGACTGAGCTTTTTCACAATACAATGTAAAGCAGTAAGTGAGTGCAAAAATACATATAGAATTGGTAAAAGTATATTTGTATAAAAATATAGTTTCAATATATACGTTCAAAATACAATTTGAAGTTATTTAAAGGAAGAGTAAGGTGAAGGGATAAAGAGGGCAGCTTTGGCAGATGCAACACTGTTGTTTTCATATTTCAGTAGAATCTGTCATGGTCCTGGGTCAAGCGACCCAGCATTTGAGTTTCATGTATCTTTTGTATTCATTTGCACCTAGCTTAGTTCACCTAGTTAATTTCTAGATTGCAGTTTGGTTTTGTTCCTTAGTTGTTTATGTCATCTCCCCCTGTACTAAGTCTCCCTGGTTCATGTGTCATGTCTGCGTGGTTATGTTTAGTTCTTGTCATGTCTAATCTCCATGTTTCCCGTTTTACTTTGAAAGTCTGTATTCATTGTCAGCGTATTCAGTTTCACTTCTCCTGTCCTGTCGTTAGGTTCATGTGTGTCAGCTGTGCTCCCATGTGTGGCCACTTCCCCTGATCATCCCTCATGTGTATTTAGTCTCTGTGTTTCATGCAGTCTGTGTCGCGTCGTCTGTGTTCCCACCCTCCATGTCGTCACAGCCAGTCTTAGTATTCATAGTTATGGTTTCCTGTGTCTTCATAGTTTTTCCTAGTTTTACTTTCCCAGTTTAGTCATAGTTTAGTTTGTCACTGCGTTTCTGCCTTGTCTGCACTCCTTGTCACCAGCCACAATAAAGGCTCGCTTTCAGTTAAGTTTACTCCAGTCTACTCTCGTGTGTTCACACCTGGGTCCACCACACACACCACCGCACGGTCTGCCTCCGCAGATCGTGACAGAATCAACAACAAGACAGAAATTTAGGTCAACATATGCATATATGTGTCTGAGTTATAGATTGTGTCACTTACCTGTTATAGAGCACATGTACGCTATAACAGGTATGTGACATAACAGCACTGAGATGGCTACACGTGTGAGAAGGCAGCTGATGAGTTTCATCTTCAGTGAACTTGGAAAGAAACGTGAGTTTTCCTCCCCTGAGAAACAAACGTGCTCAGTCCAAATTACAACATTCTGCCTCAGTGTGTCATCATAAGCCCTAATTACTCAACATTAATTATATGCTGCTCTCAGGACTCAGGAGAAAAGTGTTTAGAAGTGAACGTCCACAACTATCGACTAGCTTAAATAAGAGTGTTTGATTCTCTCTTGATTATTTTGCAATAAGTTGCAATAATGTAAGGTTTGGTTCACGACTTTAAAAGACGTGCCTTTTTTTGAATATCTGTTGTTATAGAGATTATCATTGAAATTAAAAGGTAGTATAGACACTGGAATCAGTTCACAAGACACTTTCACTTATGTTGCAATATTGACAAAATTAGCTTTTTTTTGAGGTAATTAATGTTGTCACCTCACAGGAAGAATGTGACATTGCTAATCACTGTGGCTGGCCAGTGAATCCACCGGCCAGCCGGGACCTTTCTTTGCGGAGTTTGCGTGTTCTCTCTGTGCCTGCATCGCCTCTACCTGGGTACTCAGAGTTTCTCCCAAAGACCTGTTTCTTAGGCCCGATTGATTCCAAATTGGCTCTCGTGTGATTGGGAATAGTTGTCTGTCTCTCTGTGTCAGTCCTGCAGTGCAACCCCAATTTGCACATCTCATAAACTCATAATTTATTCACAATAGAACTAGATATAGACCGATCCGATATTACATATCGGTATCGGTCCGATACTGACCTAAATTACTGGATCGGATATCGGAGAAAAATAAAAAATGTAATCCGATCCATTAAATATCACAAAAGCACCTCACAAAACTTGCAACACGCCGTAACTTGCCTCAGAACGTTAGCACGTCGGAGCAGTATGCATCACGTGATAGAGCGGCTGTGGCATGCGGGACCTGTCGGTGGTCTGGATAGCATTTGGAGCTTCGCTAGCAACCCGGCATTTCATCTCCGACAAAGTTATCCCGAGAGAAGTAAAGCAAGTGTGTAAGTCCATCTCTGAATGTTTGTAAAGCATTCCTGCCTCTTCTTGCTGCTACTTCAATCATGAAACTGATCAATGATCAGCTGATCGGCTTTTCTGTCACGACTCCATCTCTCTTGTTTGTTTTTGGCCCACTTTGCACCAGAAAGAGGAAACCAGTGGATCAACAACAGCAGCACGTTTAAGCTTGATAAGCTGTTGTTAGAACTTATTTAATATTACTTTCTACTCGAGGATCTTTTTCTACGTAGCTGACGCTGGTAACTGTGCAGGGGCGCATCTAGCAAAGTTTAGCCAGGGGGGCCGATAGGGCATTAACAGGGAGAAGGGGGCACAAAGACATACTTTTCTTTCTTATTCTCATTTAAAATGTGTAGCTTTTAATAAATAATTATCTGACACCCAAAGTTTTAATTTGATGTAAAATGAATAGAAGTCAATTACTGTATACAGTGACTATTAAGTCTAATATATATACCCTAGTAAGCTATAGTACTTTTTCCTTTGGGAAGGTACCATCTGTGCAGTCTGCAGTTCTGTTGAAGAAAGATGTTGAATCTATTTAATATTTCTTGAAAAATAATTGAGTTCAGTGCATTTTTTTTCACACTGCATCAAATTAAGGTTGATTACGTCGATTAAGCATCATGAGGTGGAGCGTGAGGGGTGGTTCCCTATTTTTTATTTATTTATTTTTATTGTTGCTGGGAGTTGGAACCCTATTAGTTAGGTTGCTTAATATTTACGCTAAGTACTCTTTAAAATACCAGAATAGGGAGGATGGTGTAGGTTTAAGTTTATTAGCTTGATCAGTATTGCTGAACTATGAAATTTTTTTTTTTTTTTTTGCATACAGGTATAACAGAATAGCTTTAGTGTAGTTGTTGTTTTAAACTTGAGTATGAACTTATATAAAATGCAGCAAGATATTTTAAAAAACTGTTTTGTTGATTAAAAAACACTATATCGGATTCATATCGGCAAATATCCAAATTTATGATATCGGTATCGGTATCGGACATAAAAAAGTGGTATCGTGCCATCTCTAAATAGAACATAGCTAATGTATGAAATGTTTAGGATGTGAAAATTTGTCATTTTAACAATACTGCTCAGTAGTCCTGGTTTTTCTTTGGCATTTATTTCATTTTATAATGTCAATTGTTTTCAGTTGGTAAAAAGTCTGCACTGCAATCAGGGCTGGCTCTTCTATTATGAAGCCACACTGTTGTAATAGATGCAGTATGCAGTTTAGCATTGTCTTGCTGAAATATGCAAGGGCTTCCCTGACAAAGGTGTCATCTAGATTTGAGCACATGTTGCTCTAAAACCTGTATATACAGTACCTTTCAGCACTGATGGTGACTTTTCAGAAGCGCAAGCTGCCAATTCCATAGTCACTGGTGTACCCACATACAATAAGAGATGCAGGTTTTGAACTGAGCGTTGACAACAAGCTTGATGGCCTTTTTCGTTTAGAGAATGCGGTGTCCATTTTTTCCCTAAAAACATTTTAAAATTTAAATTCATCTGACCACAGAACAGTTTTCCACTTTGCCTCAGTTCACTTTAAATGAGCTGTGGCAATTAAAAGATGACAGCTTATTCTGTATCATGTTTACATGTGGTGTTTTCTTCATTTGATAGAGGTTTAACCTGCATTTGTGGCTAGCATAGCACTATGCTCATAGTGATTTCTGGTATTCCTGAGCCCATGCATTGATTTCAATGACAGAATTATGTCTATTTTTAATGTAGTGCCACCTGAGAGCCTAAAAATCAAATGTATTCAACAGTGATTCCCAGTCTTATCCCCACGCACAAAGATTTCTCCAGATTTTGACAATGTACTAAATCTGAGATATTCAAAGTCTTCACAAAATGTTATATTGAGTAACATTATTCTAACGTTATTCCACTAATTTTTTTTTCTTTTGCATTTTTGTGTTGGGGTTTTTTTGAGGAAAACCTCTGTCTTTCTAAGATGCTTTTTGTAAATCAGTAAAACTAACTATCCATCCATCCATCTTCTTCCTCTTTATCCGGGGCCGGGTCGCGGGGGCAGCAGCCTAAGCAGAGAAGCCCAGACCTCCCTTTCCCCAGCCACCTCCTCTAGCTTATCCGGGGGAACACCAAGGTGTTCCCAGGCCAGCCGAGAGATATAATCTCTCCAGCGTGTCCTGGGTCTGCCCCGGGGCCTCCTCCCGGTGGGACATGCCCGGAACACCTTACCCAGGAGGCATCCTTGTCAGATGCGCGAACCACCTCAGCTGGCTCCTTTCGCTGTGGAAGAGCCCATCCTGGATGGCTGAACTTCTCACCCTATCTCTTAAGGAGAGGCCAGCCACCCTTCGGAGGAAGCTCATTTCCGCTGCTTGTATCCGCAATCTCGTTCTTTCGTCACTATCCACAGCTCGTGGCCATGGGTGAGGGTAGGGATGTAGATCGACCATTAAATTGAGAGCTTCGCTTTTATACTCAGCTCTCTCTTCACCACGACGGACTGGTGCAGCACCAATCCGTCTGTCGATCTCCGGCTCCCTTCTCCCATCACTCGCGAACAAGACCCCGAGATACTTGAACTCCTCGACTTGGGGCAGGAACTCATCCCCGACCCGGAGTGGGCACTCCACCCTTTTCCGGCTGAGAACCATGGCCTCAGATTTGGAGGTGCTGGTCCTCATTCCCGCTGCTTCACACTCGGCTGCGAACCATTCCAGTGCGAGCTGGAGGCCATCACCTGATGAAGCCAACAGAACCACATCATCCACAAAAAGCAGAGACGAGATTCTGAGGCCACCGAAGTGAAAGCCACTTGGCTGCGCCTGGAAATCCTGTCCATAAAAATTATGAACAGAATCGGTGACAAAGGGCAGCCCTGGCGGAGCCCATCACCCACCAGGAACAAGTCCGACTTATTAATGCGAACCAAGCACTTGCAACGGTTGTATAGGGATCAAATGGCCCGTAGTGATGGGCCAGACACCCCATACTCCTGTAGCACCTCCCACAGGACACCACGAGGGACACGGTCCAATGCCTTCTCCAAGTCCACAAAACACATGTAGACTGGTTGGGCAAACTCCCATGCACCCTCAAGTATCCTCGAGAGGATAAAGAGCTGGTCCAATGTTCCGCGACCACGACGAAAACCACATTAATAATAATAGTAATAATACATTTTATTTATAGGTGCCTTTCAGACCCTCAAGGTCACCTTACAGTAACACGTAAACAATATCATAAAAAACATAAGAAAAATGCATATATAGCAAACATGGTAGATAAAATTTAGACATAAACAGTCATAAAAGTATAAAAGCAAATATAAAAACTGAGCAAGGTAAAAATGCAATTCTAAATAGATGAGTTTTGAGTAGTGATTTAAAAGTGGTGAGACAGTGTGTGGTCCATAGAGCAAGTGGAAGTGCATTCCAAAGTCTTGGGGCAGAACAACTAAAGGCTCTGAGTCCCATGGTAGTCAGGCGAGCAGGTGGAACTGACATAAGGGAAGCTGAGGAAGAGTGGAGTGTACGAAGGGGTGAGTATGTATGGAGAAGATCGGATAGATATGGAGGAGCAAGGTTATGAAGCGCTTTGAAAGTGAGAAGCAGGATCTTGAAATTGACACGGAGGTGAATTGGGAGCCAGTGGAGCTTTTTAAGAACAGGTGTTATATGTTCAGTGGCTCTAGTTCTGGAAATAATATGAGCAGCTGTATTTTTAACCAATTGCAATTCATGGAGGGATTTATGAGGTAGACCATAGAGAAGAGAATTACAGTAATCCAGACGAGATGTGACAAGAGCACTGACAAGTATGGCGGTACTATGTGGTGTGAGGGAGGGACGAAGACGGTTAATATTACGGAGATGAAAGTAGGGAATTGTTCCTCCTGTATTCGAGGTTCGGCTAGCGGACGAACTCTCCTTTCCAGCGCCCTGGCATAGACTTTCCCAGGGAGACTGAGTGTGATCCCCCTGTAGTTGGAACAAACCCTCCGGTCCCCCTTTTTAAAAATGGGGACCTCCACCCCAGTCTGCCAGTCCAGGGGTACTGCCCCTGATCTCCATGCAAAATTGTAGAGGCGTGTCAACCAGCACAGCCCTACAACGTCCAGAGCCTTCAGGAACTCGGGGCGGACCTCATCCACACCAGGGGCTCTGCCACCAAGGAGTTATTTAACAGCCTCAGTGACCTCGCCCCCGGAAATTGGCGGGTCATCCCCCTCATCCTCAGACTCTGCTTCCTTCTCGGTAGACATGTCAGTGGGATTAAGGAAGTCCTCGAAGTATTCCTTCCACTACTCGACCATTTTCTCAGTTGAAGTCAGCAGCGCTCCGCCAGCACTGTACACAGTGCAGGTAGAGCACCGCTTTGCCCTCCTGAGACGCCTGACGGTTTGCGGCAAACCGTAACATTTAACTAGCTAGTTTTACTAACTAGTAATTTTTACTAGTTAAATGTTACATTTAACTAGTTTTATTAACTAGTTAAATGTTACTTTAGCTTTCTCTTTTTAGCATCACTCACTTTTCCAACCTGTGCTGCTTCTGTCCCAACATTTTTAGAGATGGATGGACATTTTATTCTTGCATTTGAACATTTTATACAAGTTTAGAGTGTTTTTGTTTGTTTTTCCTGAAACCTTTTTTGACATTTTTAATTAATAATAAAATCATTTTTGTTTGTTAGCCTATATATTTGAATGCATCTCAGAAATTTGGCTTGGTGGAGAGATTATTTTTCATGTAGAATAAAATTTGAAATTGAGCTAATTTTGCTAAACATACTCTGTCTCTCTTTCTTCGTGACTTTGTTTATGGCACTTGCAGACTGCTCTGCTCACTCGGCTTATGTTCTTATACAGTATTTTTAGAGTTTCTTTTATGTTCTACCATCATTATTCTGGTGACTGTTGGAACATATGATCCACGGCAGATTCTCGTGTTAACAGACAATGAAGCGTTATCTCATCTTTTTTGGCAGAATTTTGCCTCCGGGTTTTCTATGTAAATAAAGTGTGTTATATAAGATATCAGCCATTGTATTTGCCCTAAATGACTTCAGAGGCTGCATTCATCTCATGCCCCCTCTCCTCTCATCTCGCTATACAGTATCTCTGTTTATCTGTTAACCTATTCACTACCCTCCACCCATGATCATATTTTTGTTTTTGTTTTTCACATCTTTACCTTTTGCCCTGTGGTTTCACATCTGGGAAGCAGAACCTTATAATGGGTCTGCCCTTTTGTTTGCATCTGTTTCACTTTGTTCCATCTGGTCATGCGAGCGAGCAGGAGAAGGAGGATGTTGGATGATTTGAACGCTTGCCTGCTGCTCTGTTTTTGTTCAGGCTGCTTTGTGCTTCGCTCTACGGCTCAGAGACACAAAAAGAAAAATCTCCTCCATCTCGAGCAGTTGAGCACAAATGGATGAGCGCAACAGAGGATATTTTCCACATGGGACGTTGTATCTCAGCTGACTTTCAGTCACATTCTGCTTACATCCCTTCCTTATCCCCACTTCTATCAAGAGAGGAATTAGAGAGTATTTTTGCGTAGCCTCATCAATCAATGCTACCACAAAACCAGCGTCTGAAGACTTTTTAGCTGTTGTATAAGACTTGTTACACCCGCCCTACTTTGCAGTGTAAAATGTGAGCTCAGGATATTAAAGCTCAAACTGTGTCCACAGCCTGTCAGAAGTCCTTATCTCTAAAAGGAAAGAACCCCAGAGCACCATAAAACAGAATTTCCTAAGCCATGTTTGATCTGCTTAACCTTTTCCGCCTTTTGTTCTTAGGTGGTTTTTATTTGGTCTCGGCACTTAAGAAGTTGACATAAAGGGATGCTGGAAGATGCTGTAGTGCTATACATTCATATCTTTTGAGAAATTCCTTTAAAAAGGCATTTGAATTAGTTTTCTATATGAAGGCTTTATGTTGAAGGTTCACTTCTGCACCGCCACCTACAAGACTGCAATTTGTAAAAGAAGGTTACCCATATGGAAAAGATATACCGTATTTCCCGGACTACAAAGCGCACCTGAATATTAGCCGCACAAGCTAAAATCAGGGGAAAATCCTGTTTTGTACATACATTAGCCGCACCTGACCAAAAGCCGCAGGTGTTTCAATGTTGACTTATCATATGTAAAAGAATATGCACAAAGGGAATTGTCAGGAAAGAGATGGCTGTTTGGAGACATCACTTTTATTAATATTTTGAAAAACAAGTTATGGGTACATATTTGCATAACTTTTTAGGTATATGTACAAGTACTGGTAATTACAATTACGAAACATGTACTGTGCTTCATAAATGAGTAACAAATGTAGTACATAACAATAACCTACAGCACACCAGAAAATAGATTCGGACTACCTTTTAGGCTCAGGTGCAGTGACACGGCTTTAACAAGAAGAAAAGTCAGTCATTCACCACCATCTTCCTGCGCACTAAAACCACCAAAGTCCTCTCCTCCAGTGTCGGATACGAACAGGCTCAGGATGGCTACAGTGGGGCAAAAAAGTATTTAGTCAGCCACCGATTGTGCAAGTTCCCCCACCTAAAATGATGACAGAGGTCAGTAATTTGCACCAGAGGTACACTTCAACTGTGAGAGACAGAATGTGAAAAAAAAATCCATGAATCCACATGGTAGGATTTGTAAAGAATTTATTCGTAAATCAGGGTGGAAAATAAGCATTTGGTCAATAACAAAAATACAACTCAATACTTTGTAACATAACCTTTGTTGGCAATAACAGAGGTCAAACGTTTACTATAGGTCTTTACCAGGTTTGCACACACAGTAGCTGGTATTTTGGCCCATTCCTCCATGCAGATCTTCTCGAGAGCAGTGATGTTTTGGGGCTGTCGCCGAGCAACACGGACTTTCAACTCCCGCCACAGATTTTCTATGGGGTTGAGGTCTGGAGACTGGCTAGGCCACTCCAGGACTTTCAAATGCTTCTTACGGAGCCACTCCTTTGTTGCCCGGGCGGTGTGTTTTGGATCATTGTCATGTTGGAAGACCCAGCCTCGTTTCATCTTCAAAGTTCTCACTGATGGAAGGAGGTTTTGGCTCAAAATCTCACGATACATGGCCCCATTCATTCTGTCCTTAACACGGATCAGTCGTCCTGTCCCCTTGGCAGAAAAACAGCCCCATAGCATGATGTTTCCACCCCCATGCTTTACAGTAGGTATGGTGTTCTTGGGATGCAACTCAGTATTCTTCTTCCTCCAAACACGACGAGTTGAGTTTATACCAAAAAGTTCTACTTTGGTTTCATCTGACCACATGACATTCTCCCAATCCTCTGCTGTATCATCCATGTGCTCTCTGGCAAACTTCAGACGGGCCTGGACATGCACTGGCTTCAGCAGCGGAACACGTCTGGCACTGCGGGATTTGATTCCCTGCCGTTGTAGTGTGTTACTGATGGTGACCTTTGTTACTTTGGTCCCAGCTCTCTGCAGGTCATTCACCAGGTCCCCCCGTGTGGTTCTGGGATCTTTGCTCACCGTTCTCATGATCATTTTGACCCCACGGGATGAGATCTTGCGTGGAGCCCCAGATCGTGGGAGATTATCAGTGGTCTTGTATGTCTTCCATTTTCTGATGATTGCTCCCACAGTTGGTTTTTTCACACCAAGCTGCTTGCCTATTGTAGATTCACTCTTCCCAGTCTGGTGCAGGTCTACAATACTTTTCCTGGTGTCCTTTGAAAGCTCTGTGGTCTTGGCCATGGCGGAGTTTGGAGTCTGACTGTTTGAGGCTGTGGACAGGTGTCTTTTATACAGATGATGAGTTCAAACAGGTGCCATTCATACAGGTAACGAGTGGGGGACAGAAAAGCTTCTTACAGGAGACGTTACAGGTCTGTGAGAGCCAGAGATTTTCCTTGTTTGAGGTGACCAAATACTTATTTTCCACCCTAATTTATGAATAAATTCTTTACAAATCCTACCATGTGAATTCATGGATTTTTTTTTCACATTCTGTCTCTCACAGTTGAAGTGTACCTCTGGTGCAAATTACTGACCTCTGTCATCATTTTAAGTGGGGGAACTTGCACAATCGGTGGCTGACTAAATACTTTTTTGCCCCACTGTACGTCATCCACTCTCAGCTTCTTTCATTCGTTGTCACTTACAAAACCAAAGAAATCCTCGTTGTCAGTGTCGAACACCCTCAGAAGGGCCGGGGCGGTGTCCTCCTCTCCATAATGCAGCAGTCCAGCCCTTCGAAATCCGTTGGTGATCATGGATGTTTTCACACTTTTCCACGCTGTCAGAATCCAATGGTGGAGTTGAGCATAACTTGCTTTTCGCAAGTTTATTGCTGCTCGTCATCCACGCCTCCCACTGAACGCGTAGCGTTAATTTGAAGTTTGTTTTTCGCGCTACTTGTACAGCACTATGTTGCCTGGCGGATGGACACGTGACCAACATACCACTCTTGAACCCCGATACTGTGTGTCTGATCACATGCCCTTCCGCCAGGCAACGTAGTGCCGTACAACAGCGGAACAAACAAAACAAATCGTCTTACGATATGACAAAAATCATGGACAATCCATAGAAAAGCCGCACCTGACTAAAAGCCGCAGGGTTCAAAGCTTGTGCAAAAAGTAGCGGCTTATAGCCCGACAATTACGGTATATAAATCTTATAAAGTTTGTATCTGTCTTGTGTGAAACTTGTATGAAAAGCATATAAGAATGAAAACAGATATAAGATCCCTTGAAAAATTATATAATGAAACTTGTATGTTTTGGATACTTACTAAAACAATGTATGAAAGTAATGAGAAAGTGGCCACTTTCATGAGTAAATCACATATAAGTTTTTACTATTTCTTTTCCATATGGGTACATACATCTAAGTCCGCTTGTCTGCAGATATCTGACCAAAAGAGAAAAGTTTACTTGACAAGAGAAATTCACAAATGCTGTGTTTACTTGTTGTTATCAGTACTGTAGTTGTGTGATGATTTGCAGCTGAATTATTACGGCTTTTCAGAGATATCTGTCCATATATTCCTGCCTGCTCTGCTTTTGACCTACCACCTCTTCTCACAAAGACTGGCGCATGTCTACTACTATTTTTCAAATGCCTCTTCTGAAATTTTTGGCTAATGTTTGTGCATGGTCTTAAAGTGTAGCGATATGAATACAAGGGCTACAAGTGGTGTGTTAAAGCAGTTATTTAGCATTTATTAAGAAATATATGTTTTGTATCTTGTGTATGCAGCTTCAGCAGGCACAAGGTCCAACAAGTAACTGCGCAAGCAGCAGAAATAACATATAGCAAATTAGCATTAAGTTGTTAATTGTGCAGCTAGAATAATTTCCTCTTACCTGCCTCACTAAAGACTCAACTCTTTCCAGACTTGGCAGCAGATTGTCATTGGAACTGCTCCTTTTTACAGACTGGTAAGTGCACACACATAACTGGGTATTGGGATAACAACCACTGGTAATCTTTAATCCATGTTCTTGATTTGCTTTATGAAATGTTTTCATTGTGTTCTTTCTCATGATTAGTGGATAGTTAGCCACACAGTAAAACTGAGACATGTTCCTGCACACTAATAAACCATTCTTTTTGCTACCTTGTCTTACATGTTACAGTGGGGCAAAAAAGTATTTAGTCAGCCACCGATTGTGCAAGCTCCCCCACTTAAAATGATGACAGAGGTCAGTAATTTGCACCAGAGGTACACTTCAACTGTGAGAGACAGAATGTGAAAAAAAAATCCATGAATTCACATGGTAGGATTTGTAAAGAATTTATTCATAAATCAGGGTGGAAAATAAGTATTTGGTCACCTCAAACAAGGAAAATCTCTGGCTCTCACAGACCTGTAACGTCTTCTGTAAGAAGCTTTTCTGTCCCCCACTCGTTACCTGTATGAATGGCACCTGTTTGAACTCATCATCTGTATAAAAGACACCTGTCCACAGCCTCAAACAGTCAGACTCCAAACTCCGCCATGGCCAAGACCAAAGAGCTTTCGAAGGACACCAGGAAAAGTATTGTAGACCTGCACCAGACTGGGAAGAGTGAATCTACAATAGGCAAGCAGCTTGGTGGGAAAAAATCAACTGTGGGAGCAATCATCAGGAAATGGAAGACATACAAGACCACTGATAATCTCCCTCGATCTGGGGCTCCACGCAAGATCTCATCCCGTGGGGTCAAAATGATCATGAGAACGGTGAGCAAAGATCCCAGAACCACACGGGGGGACCTGGTGAATGACCTGCAGAGAGCTGGGACCAAAGTAACAAAGGTCACCATCAGTAACACACTACAACGGCAGGGAATCAAATCCCGCAGTGCCAGACGTGTTCCGCTGCTGAAGCCAGTGCATGTCCAGGCCCGTCTGAAGTTTGCCAGAGAGCACATGGATGATACAGCAGAGGATTGGGAGAATGTCATGTGGTCAGATGAAACCAAAGTAGAACTTTTTGGTATAAACTCAACTCGTCGTGTTTGGAGGAAGAAGAATACTGAGTTGCATCCCAAGAACACCATACCTACTGTGAAGCATGGGGGTGGAAACATCATGCTATGGGGCTGTTTTTCTGCCAAGGGGACAGGACGACTGATCCGTGTTAAGGACAGAATGAATGGGGCCATGTATCGTGAGATCTTGAGCCAAAACCTCCTTCCATCAGTGAGAACTTTGAAGATGAAACGAGGCTGGGTCTTCCAACATGACAATGATCCAAAACACACCGCCCGGGCAACAAAGGAGTGGCTCCGTAAGAAGCATTTGAAAGTCCTGGAGTGGCCTAGCCAGTCTCCAGACCTCAACCCCATAGGAAATCTGTGGCGGGAGTTGAAAGTCCGTGTTGCTCGGCGACAGCCCCAAAACATCACTGCTCTCGAGAAGATCTGCATGGAGGAATGGGCCAAAATACCAGCTACTGTGTGTGCAAACCTGGTAAAGACCTATAGTAAACGTTTGACCTCTGTTATTGCCAACAAAGGTTATGTTACAAAGTATTGAGTTGTATTTTTGTTATTGACCAAATACTTATTTTCCACCCTGATTTACGAATAAATTCTTTACAAATCCTACCATGTGGATTCATGGAATTTTTTTTTCACATTCTGTCTCTCACAGTTGAAGTGTACCTCTGGTGCAAATTACTGACCTCTGTCATCATTTTAAGTGGGGGAACTTGCACAATCGGTGGCTGACTAAATACTTTTTTGCCCCACTGTACTTTATCTATCGCTTGCTCATTGTTCTTGTACACCTGTATTCCATTCTGTTCTTTTGTCCAGTACATGTTTAGATTATCGCTAGACAACATCTTTATGAGATATTTAGGGCGGAGAGCAATAACCTCAGTTTTGTCTGAATTTAGAAGCAGGAAATTAGAGGAAGTCCAGGACTTTATGTCTTTAAAACATTCTTGCAGTTTAACTAATTGATTTGCATCATCTAGCGTCATGGATAAATAAAGCTGGGTATCGTCTGCATAGCAGATTTCTTTTTATATAGCAAGGGTATTTTATAATTGTATGTATAATGGATAATGTGTTGATGTGATCATGTTGGTTGTAGCTGTTAACTTTATTTGTATTTGGACTTTCAGTGTAGTGTAGTGATTTACACATGTGCCAGGTTTGAGCCCATGAGGAGACACAAATCTCTTCAGGGTTGTGTGAGCTGGTTGCACCGAAAGAAAATATTTATAATGAGAGGCTGGGATAAGCATATTTTTAGGGCATTTGTGCCTAAAAAGTGAGTAAAACAAAGATGGTGAATTAACTAAGCAATTAATCAAGTAATCTTTGGTTGGCATAAAATGATGGATTATGAGGGCAACACAACACTTCCCTTAGAGATTAATCTGGACCAATGTGATTTTTATTTTATTTTAAGTGTCATAGTTACAATGTTGTTCTTTATGTCACTTGAACATTACATAAACGTAATAAACAATGCATCCTTTAGAGGCCTCTATTATGATTTAGAATTTTTAGAATATAACAGTGCTCAATTTTTACACTTGGGGACCATTTGATTCTGAATGTGTGGGGGCCGGGATGGTGTAGAACCCAGCTGCTCTTGCAGTGTTATTTCAGTAGATGGTACAAAACCTGATGAGGTGAAAGAACAAACAGCCCGGCCTGTAATGACTTCAGCTGTATTCTCATCTGTTGCTTGATAAGGCTGTTTACTGCATGAATCATGAACTCACTCTGCTGAAGTATAAAACAATGAACCGAACAAAAATATGGAGGCTGCTGAAATAATATCACACAGTCAAGACCGAAAACATAGGCAAGAAAGACAATAGCCATAAGTGTTCCCTGAATGGGAATCATTACAAATCACAATATTATCACTATGCTGCTGTAAAGACATGCACTATTCTAGTTACACCCTTTCCGGTAGCTAATAAATGTAACATCCAATTGGGTCTGGCTCACAGTCTGTGTTTTAGTACATCCCAGAGGAGCTGGACAGGGTTAAGTTCAAGGTTCTGGGAAAACTATGAATTTTTATAAGGTTTGTGTTCTTTAAACACAGGAACAAAGGATAATGTGGGGAGCTACAATTTATTGCAGAAGAGTGAATGCCCAGTCAAATGGTTCAAATCTGCATGGACTAAAAAGTCTGTAAACTGGTTTATAGCCAAGAAAAAAAACCTGCATTATGTTCATTAATGTGCTTGTCCAAACATCTAATCTTCTGTTATTAACCACAGTAGCAGAGAAAAAAAGGAAAATTCTGTGTTCTATGTCATTTTTTTCAAAAATATTATGCTCATTCTTTACTTAGGCCTGTTTTTAAGCTAGCTGTTTTCTAGCTGTATTCCTACGGATTTCTACGAATCTGAAGTACTTTAAACCTGCATTCTTTCTAATGGCACACAGGGGGCGCCATTAGACCATAAGAGTCATTGTGAAAATGGACACCAGCTTCATTTCACTGGGATTGCAGACAACACTTTGCTCATGAGTTTATTATTTGAGTCACACGTTTCAAGTCTTATTTTACATTTTGGAATTCATTTGAGTCAGAAAGAAAGAAAAGAACCACAACAGTACCATTGGTACTGTTTCAATGTGAAGTACCCCATGATTTCTCTGTCAATGCTCAGCTCGAGGCTTCAAAGCAGGACTTAATTAAGACCTAAAGATTGGGTCGCTATCAGAAAAGAAAGCTAGTCCAGGTTCCAGATCTTGCAGCTCCTCCTTGGGGATCCTGGGAAATGCCAGGCTGGATGAATTATATTATCTCTTTATCCCACTCGGGATCTACTCCTGGGTCTCCAACCGCATCCTTCCAATCTAAAGAAGCATGAGCTTGACTCTAAACTTAATGTATGAGCTTTTCACCTTGTCTTGAAGGGTGAATCGAGACATCCTAAAGAAGAAACTCATTTCTTGTATTCACACTCTCATTCCTTTAGTTTGCTCCTCAAAGTTCATGAACACAGGGGAGCATTGGAAAGAAGATCAAAGATTTGCCTTTGCCTCTGCTTCCTGTTCAACATTCTGCTAGCTTTCCCACATTACCATGAAAGCAAATCTACCTGGAGAATTTCACGCTCCATTCTCACTTGCATTGCACATGCTTTGTAGCTAACCTTTTATTTATTTATTTATTTATTTATATGTTTACTTGCAATTCTTAAGCGTGGTTTTATTTTTGTATTGTTACCTCCCTGTCCTTCATAATCAGCATATTTAGCTGTATCAGAATCAGTATATAATAACACCCCTAATAGTTAGCATGAGTGGGAATGGTTAATACATATTAACAAAAAAATAAATAAATAAAAATATTAGTGACATTTGATATTACATCAGACTTCTATTACCAAAACTAGACAGTAAATAAAAAAAGAATTCCCTTTTTTAGCTTTATAGTTTTTCCGTCATTGAATTATGTAACATGCACAAGATCTGGAGTCAGTGCTTGGTTTGGCAGAGAATCACAGGGGAATCCACAGGAGAAACACAGCCTAATCTTTTAAGTAAATCTCATTCTACACAGCTGCCCATCCAAGACAAGCGGGCAAAATCCAGTGGCTTTGATACAGAAGTGCTTGTTTTTCTTTCTACCAGAGACCTTCTAAGAGGTAAACTTTTTAAATCAGAAACACAGGAAACAAACACTGCAAGTGATGAATGAATAGCGGCGTTAAAGTCTGCAAAGCAAGAGGAAAGACATCAACAAGCCCAAAAGCCCAGTGGGAGGGAGGGATGAGAGGGAGAAAATGAGCATTTGAAGCTAAAATGTAAAAAAAAAATTTAAAAAATCTATATGATATTAAATTATCCAGACAGCAGAGGTTGGACTGAGACAGGAGCAGGAGCAGAAGTTGGCAAACTGGAGTACCTGGCAAGCATTCATTGACTTGAAGCTGGAAAATTCTGTTCCCACAGAGCCTGTTTTTCACTATTGTCTCTATTTACCAAATGACCAGTGACTAATGTTTTAGCACCAACAAGCACTGATTACCAACCAACTGAATTGGAAAGAAGGCTGGCCTTTTATGCTAAGAAGAGACACTGCTTCCATTTGAGAAGTTGTTTGAGTGTGTGGACAGCTTTGTTAGTCCACACTGAACAGAAACACACCTAAATCATTTAAACACACATGCTTCTACAGACAACATCTTTTGATATCAGTCAGCACAGGCTGATTGACGAATGATATGTACTTGCCCTGGGGTGATCAGTTTGTTCCATAAATTCTGATTTATTATGAGGTAGGAAACAGTATATGGGAAATGTGATATAAAAATGAAGACAGAGAATACAGAGAAAGCAATCATTTGAAAATCTCATAAACCCAGATTTTATTCACAATAGAACCTAGAAAGCATATCGGATGTCTAAAATGAGACATTTCACTATTTCATAAAAAAATATTACCAACATGCAGTAACAAAAGGCTGGAAAATAAGAATTGTTAAAATGTAACATTTTGCAAATAATACATTCACTGGCGACATGTGAGTAACATGATTGGATATAAAAAAAAAAGAGCATCTTAGAGAGGTAGCGTTTCAGAATAATGTTGCTCAACATAAAATCCTAAAACTTCGAATATCATATACATAATATCATCTAATACTGACAAAGCCAAGAAACAGTATTGGATGCCTGTGATCTTTAGGCACTCAGAAGGCAGTTGATTAAAAACAGGTATGATTCTGTCATTGAAATCCCTGCGTGGGCTCAGTTCACTGTGCTGTCCACAAATGCAGGTTACAGTTCTGAAGAAGAAGCCATACCGGAACATAATCCAGAAATGCTGCTTTCCTGTCTGGGCCAAAGCTCATTTAAAATGGACTGAAGCAAAATGGAAAACTGTTCTGTGGACGGACGATTGAACGTGGAAAACTTCACTGAGTGCATCTTCCAGACTAAAGAAGAGAAGGGATATCCAACTTATTATCAGCCTGCATCTCTGATGGCATGGCAGTGCATCATCAGTGCCTATAGAACTGGCAGCTTATACATCTGATAAAAGGTTTATTCAGGTTTTAGAGCAACAAGTGCTCCCATATAGATCCTACCTCAGGAAAAAGCCTTGCCCATTTCAGCAAGACAGCAGCAAACTGCAGATTGTATTCACAGATAAATAAGACCCAGGACTGCTGAGCAGCTAGAATCCTGTCGGATAAGAACAGGACAATATTTCTCTCCCAGAAGTTTGGCAGCTGCTCTCCTCAATCCCCAGATGTTACCTCTTTCTTTATTGTTTATAAATTTTCTTTGTTCTATAGTAAATAAAACTAGCATCAATGGGATTTGCAAATCATTGCATTCTGTTTTTATTTATTACACTGAATCTCTTCTTTTTGGAATTTGGGTCAAAGGCAAGAGTGAATGCCAGATGGTATGGCTAATTCCTCCTTTGCAGGATTTAGAACCAGGAGAAGTTAAACTAAGTTTTCTAAAAGTCCATCAGGAATGGATTTAAGTTCAGCAAGAGAGGTTGATCCAGGGCTGCAGCCCAATTTAACTCTTAGCAAGCTCATAATTATTTTGATTTTAGCTTAGTATACAATACAACTAATAATTTCACAAATCAAGCCTATCCTTACCTCTGGCAGTCCATATAGTGACACTCAGCCACAATCCCAGGAGATCAGCTGATCTCAATGCCAACCTGAATCAGCTGATACTCAATGAATGCACTATTTGTGGTGCCTACTCTTCTGCACATCTGCAAACCACTTTGGAACCTACCTTCACCACAGCTCCTCTGTTCATGCTGTATTTGACTTAGTGAATGTCATATCTGTGGTCTTGCTGCTTGCTCAGGTGCCAGAACAGAGCCATACCACCAAAAACACATGACTTCAGATGTAAACCATAATCTTTACTTTCAATAAACTGTTCACGAATCAAATCTTAATGATATCAGACTGATGGTATGCTTCATGTTGTCTCCATGTGCAACTGCCTTGCACAGTTATATCTCTATCCTAATCCTCTGAATGATGTTGTATAACTTGTGTTTTGACCACAACAGCAGGACCACAGTATGTAATCCATTTACTGCAGTCCAAATACATGTTTCATAATAATGCTTTACATGTGAGGCAATGTTACAGATAATGACAAAGCTTTGGTTTTACTCAGCCAAAAGTAATTATTTAATTTCCCTACTAACCATTCACCTTCTGTATTAGAAACTTTTTCCCTATCTTCTTCCTGATGCCGTCTGTCCTTTTTCCTTTATTTACGAATGTCACAGCAGATGATGTCGGTGGCACTTAATAATGATTATGGAAATGCATGAAGACACCCTTATTGAATGTCAATGGAAAACCAACATTTAGGTATTTGTGTAATGACAGCGGCCATTGAATGCTGTTTAATGAATGAATTCGTGAGTCCTCTGAGAACTTTCCCATAAAGCCTAGTTTCTTCAGGAAAGCCTTGTTTCCCTTCTCTACAGGGTAGTTACTAAGTAGTCTTTCATTATTTGAATATGGCAAACAGCCACTGAGTTCTTTCTGGGGAAGTCACAACAAGTAATTTAACTGTTAGTTAATGAATGAGGGATTGTGGTTTGTGCCACACAAAACTGACTTTTTTGTCTTTGTTTTACAGAAGTAAGGCTACCTCATGATGCATTGTTAAAGTATTTCAAAATTTGGGCCATGGTAACTCATCATTATCTGTAGTTCCCTGCAATTTTGTGTTGCTCAGGAACCACTTAATATGAATTCATTAATTATCAGGTTGTTTCGTATTCATTCGTCATGTGTTTCTTAGTAACTGCTCATTTTTTCCGTATCATGTTTTCAAATTCCTGGCACACACAGTCTCAAAACATAATGAAATATGGATATAAGCTCTGAAGATTCAAGTATATGGCAGCATGCTGGAGAAATTAATGCAGTTTGTAGAATAACAGCTAGAAACTGACGCTGATTAGTATTTAGATCTTTATAATCTATCCAGTAGCTGTCAAGAGATCTCAGTCTGGACATAACGACAGACTGCAATCATGTCCCTACTTAAAGTATACGTGGTCAAACAACTCTAGTTATGCTCTTTTTGCAACTCCAAGTGATGTCAAAATGAGAAAGTAATGTGACTTCTAACGAACCCACATTAGGTCTCGGAGGAATTGCACTTTACTGCTGCTAACTGAGCACACTGGCCTTCGAACACAATGGCCAAAGAATAACATGACAACTACTTCTATTTATATAAGTTCCTTGTCTAGTGTTCAGGCTTGCCAATTAGTCAAGTTTCTCTCTCGAGGATGCTGCCAGTTCTGTGCTTCCTAAACTTTTAACACTTGGTCACTTTGAAATATTGACATTTTCCAATGGCAAGTTTTCCAATGCTTCTTTTTGTAGTGAAGAACAGCAAAAGAGTTCCAATGTAGTCTAACAAACCACACTTTCACCTTCACTTTGAAATAAAGTTATATTACAAAACACAGTCAATCTCTGAAGGGAGAGTAAACATAGTCCCTGAATGTCTCCAAAGAAATCTCTAAAACTTGGTGGAGACATCTGTTAAAAGGAAACAACAGTTATTTTTCTGTTTTAGGTGATGTATGACTGTACATCTTCAACTATCATGGGTGCAAATTCTAGTCAAGTGAAACCCAAGTTATTCAAGCTCTTTAAAGCATTAAAGAGGAATGTCAGGAGGGTTTTATAAGGTGTGAGAGCACTTCAGTCTGTCAAGTATATTTTGACAGCTCATCTCCAGGGACCATGTGACAAAAACAAGGCATGGAAGAGGGGAGAAGCAAACCAGCACTGCACAGTAAGAACTGTATTTGCCCCCTGTGGTTTTATGTAAAATGGATGAGAAACAAGCTCTGTGTCCACAGTTTTCACACAGCTACAATGTTATGTTAATCCTCAATTTCCCAAGACACTTGGGGTGTTTGTTTTAGCCAAATAGATTTGTAGAGCAAAACTGGATCTCTAAATCATCACCTGGCCACTTGCCAACATGACCAGACAAGACAGGCACACCAGCCAAAGCCACAAAGTATTAGCATTTGGCTGGTAAGCTGATATGCATGTGGCATGTTTAACATACTCCCTAATAAGATATATGGCCATGCTTCCTGTCTGAGTAATATAACCGTATATTTGAAGAGAAACCTGACTGCTTCAGCAAGGCTCATTCAAGGAATGCAATTTCAAAACAGTGTAAAAAAGTGAAGAAACTTATTTTTGCTCCACAAAGCTTCCGGAGGCCTTTTTTAAAGACAAAGCATTTTCATGTTGGGTACATCCGATTCTCCCAAAATCAAGGCAAATAACAGCTATGCTGGCATCTCTGTGAGACACCATGCTATGAGTGTCAACACATATACAGTCACAGTGTGAGCATGCCTAGGCTGCCATGGACTGAGTCCCTGAGCACAGACAAGAAAAAGGCCCAACTCCTCTATGCAGCAGGACAGCAGGATTAAAAAAAACGAAAATAAAACAATGGAGAGTGGTTTAAAGAGAGCTTTAGTCTCTTTGTAGTTACGGTCCAGCTCGCTCTGTCTCATATGCTTCTATGGTTGCATTATCCCTGCTGTAGTCAATTTAAATGTTGCTGTTTTGTGTCTTTGTACTTGTCATGTTACATCTCTTTGTAGTGGTTTTTTACCTCTGTAATCACTTTTGTTTATGTGTCTTTTGACGTATCTCTCTGTAGTCATGTTGACTTTTTATTGCTATTATGCATCGTTCTGAAGTATTTAAGTGTCTAATTGTTGTCATTTTCTGTCTCATAGTAGCTGACTTGGCCAGTATACTATTTACCATGCTTACCATCTTAGGCCACTGTCACACAGGCCTAGGGACCAATTGGTGAACCCTGGTAACTTTATTCCCCAGTTGGCTACAAATCGTTGGTGGAAGTCAATATGAAGTGATTGCTAAAGCCACATTTGCACAGCCCTAGACACTGGTCAGTGATATCTTGGTAACTACCAGCCACTAGAGCAAAGTACAATGTCCTCAACCACTACGCTAGGGGTTGTGAATGGTTGCTGGCAGTTGCAAGCAAGAAATTGGTTGTAACGAGGTATACAGTGCTGTATCAAAAACTTCCTTCCCTTTGTGTCTGGTTGTCACAGTAACCTATAGTTTGCATGGAAGATCCTGAATACCTGCCAAAAGGTAGTAAGCTGTAACTTGCTGCAACTTTATCGGTGAATGTTCGCCATCTCCATTTGTATTCCACTTACTCAAGTTTTAGCACATCTCGGAGAATAAATGTAGAGTATTCAAGGAGAAATTCATGTCTTTCCCAGTGTATGTATAGAAAACCTCCGCACCTTCTCAGATTGTAGAGTGAAATTCAGGTGGAGCAGGTGCTAGCTAGATGAGTTTTCTGCAACACATCTAATTGATGAAAGGTCTAACTTGCCAAAAGTAATTAAGTAGCCCACATTTTTAACTTGAGCTGGCTTCTTTCACTTCTACACTTTCTCTAATTAATTGCACCGTTTTAGCTGTTAGAAGTTTATGACTCAGCACAGGAGGTTTGGCTGGAATGGTAATTTGGCACTTGCGCAATAAATTTTTGCCCAAGGGCCTCTCAACTGGTTCAGCTTTATCAGTGATCTCACTTATTATTATGCATAAAATGTGGGCTCTCCTAGCTTCATTACTGACCCCATTACAAATATAATCTTGACAAGTTCAGCAGCACAAACTCATCCGTGACCTCGTTAATAACCATCCATAACCTCGCCACTTGATTTCGCCTATAATCTTCTTTTTGACATCAATAATAACCTCTTAAAATCTCACTCATGGTCACTATCACATTTCATAAGATCACTTGTAATATCATCATTATGCCTTCTCACCCTGAAACAAAGCTGCGTTTGCTCAGTGAATCGGTAAACAAATCACAATCACTGCAACGGTGTAACAACATGAGAAAATAATTGCTTTGTGTGTGTTTGTTTTGCATCAGTGTGGCTAATGAGTTCCTTTGTCTTCTCATTAAAGACCAGGGAAGGCGAGTAATAGGCACTGGAGGTCGTTCTTTTGGAAGCACTCTTCCTTTTGACTAATTTGCTGCACTTCTTCTCACGCAAATGAATTTGCTACTTAGGGCTTAAAGCTTCTTATGTGAGCAGCAGCTCGTGACATTTACAGAGACACGGGGAAGCTCAAGGAAGATGAGAATGGATCAGCAGGAAATGGGCAACAGTGAAGGACGGTGGAAGGTGGGTGTATGTGTGTATGTGTCATGGTCCTGGGTCTTTTGACCCAGCGTTTTAAGTTTGAGTTTATTTTGTTCATTAGGTTATCTAAGTTCATTTGGTTATTAGACTCCTTGTGTTTTCTTCCCCTGTATTTAAGTTTCCCCTCAACCTTCGTGTTTCATGCTGCGTGTCATTTGTTATCAAGTTTGTATTATTATGCCTAAGTGTTTCTAGTTATTATTTTCCCCTCGTGTTTCCAACCATGTTAAATCTCCCCTGCTCTTTATGCGTTTCATGTCTGTGTCTTACGTTGTCAAGTTCGGGTTGTCATGTCTGTCTCATTATGTTTCCTGTTTTATTGTGAAGAGGTCTGGTGTTCTGTGTTCATCATGTTCAGTTTTACTCTCCCACTGTGACGTCATTATGTTCATGTGTGCCAGCTGTTTCCTCATGTGTCTCCACTTCCCCTAATCACCTCCTGTGTATTTAAGTCCTCTGTTTTCAGTGTGTGATTGTCAGGTCGTCTGTTGTTCACGCCATGTTCTCCATGCCATGTTTCTAGGTTTCATGTCCAGGTTTTTCCATGTTGTTTGTTTAGTTCTCCCAGTTTAGGTTAATGTTAGTTTTATTTCTGTTTGCCTTGCCCGTTATTTGTACCTTTTCTGCCAGCCTCATTAAACGGCTCGCTTTTTGTTACTCAAGTTTTGATCCAAGTTCCTTGGTGTCTGCATTTTGGGTCCACTCTTCACAATACATACAGTCTGCTCTCGCCAGACTGTGACAACATCTTTGTTTTGTTCTTATAGCATTCTCTTGGAAAATGGGGATCTGTTAGATTTGAAAACTGCAATACTTTCCTGATGACTACTGTGTGACCAAGCACAACAAGTAAATCTGACACAACTTGGTAATAGTTGGTCATTTCTATTAAAGAGTCCCCCAAACTTCTGAATCACATTCTTCGTATTTACTGTCACTCTCCCTTTTTTTTTCTAAAAAAAAAAGAAAGTTTTTAATTTATAACTTTATGCCTTTTAAAGATCACTTCATGCTATGTTCATCACAGTAACAGAAATCTGAAGACGTCCAAACTTTTGCATGCTACCGTATTTTTGTGAAACAGTGATTTGAAGGACTGCAGTAACTTGGTCTCTGCACCACCTCTGTGTGCCCCTTTCTTGTCGTGCTGAAGTAGCACTTGGAGTAAACACTTCACTCACAACAACAGCACCAAACACCTCCATCACTGCTGCTCTCCATCTGTCCTCAAGCCACAGCCATGCATGAATTCTAACATGCACAGACTGGGATTGCCTCATAAGACATATTTTCAAGAGCAGTTCTCTAAAAACCAAATATACGTTTTTCAAAATGCAAAGAAAAACGTCAGATTTAATGTGATTTCTTCACTTCCTGCTCTCACCAATGTCTCAGAAATGATTTGCAGTTGAACAAAGCTTTACACATGCAGGCAGGTGGAGTTTGTTTAGTCATTAGTCATGTAACCATTCATTCTTTGAGGAGAAAAAAAGCCCACATCAACGACAACAAAGCACTGTGCCTGCTGGACTCGAGTCAGCAACACACCAAATGTCAACTTAATGAAGCCCGATATGAGTGTCACTCAATGCTTACCATAGAGAATGGTCACCATGGAAACCGGCATGACCAAGATGCCGAGAAGCATGTCAGCTACTGCCAGTGACATCAAGAAATAGTTTGTGGCGTTCTGCAGCTTCTTCTCCAGGGAGACGGCCAAGATCACCAGGATGTTGCCCATGACCGTGACAGCGATGACCACTAAAATCAGCAGGGCTGCCCAGTTTTTCTGCATCAGCTGCTCCAAGGGAGGACACTGAGACCCGTAGACTCCCACCACGTTATGGTGAGACCAGTTCCCCAGCTGTGCGTCATTGCCATTATGAACCACGTTGTTCCTCTGGCAGCCCAGGTTTGTGGCATTGCTGCTTTGGAGGCCACCTTCCTCGCGTGGAGGCCAGGGGTTAGACCCCAGAGTGGTAACGGCTGTGACAGTGTTAGAGATCAACTCTGACACATTGCCACCATGCAGGTTCATGGTGTCAGCTCGATAAATGCTCAGGACCGCTGCCTGGAAAGTGGGTCAGAGTGGCGGAGAAAAGAGGAAAGTCTGTTCATCGCTCACTTGTTTTCCATTCCCGTTGCTCTGAATATTATAAATACAACACCGTTCATCACTCGAGCAATTAACCTGTAATTCAATATGGTTTACCACTTCTTTGCTCCATCATGTCAAATAAAAAAAAAGAAGAAAAGTCCCCGGATTGACTGTCAGAGGATCAAAAAATCATCTCCACAACGGGGAAACAAAAATAGCATTCTGCTGAATTCAGCGCAACCAGAAGAGCAGCTGTTTGATCTCACAGGACAATGCCAAACGCTTAAAAATGATATCTCGCTTGGTTAATAACCTCACTGTGCCAACAGTCCGTCATCTGGCTCTGTGAAAACAAAGAAACAAAAGTATTCCGTTGCCCAAAATATCCCAAACAGAACAGAGTTGTTTTAGGTCCCATGTCTTCAGTGATTTAGGAAAGAAAAAATCTCTTCTGATTATAGAATCCACTCAAAGCTGGCGCGATGGCAGTTGCAGGTTTCTCCTCCTTGGAGTTTGAAGTCAAGGCTGTGTTCATGTTAAAAATATCAGGTCCATGTGAAGTCGGGAATGTTACAAATCAGAATTTCATGGCCTGGTTGAAGCAGTTATTCAGTAACTTTGTTTCTTTTCAGTCAGTCTTTAATGTATGATCTTTAAGGAGTATGAGAACACAAACAAATAAAAAAAATCCTCTAGCCTTGAAATGGTCATTCTTAAACAGTATAATGACACACTGGTGTTATCAGTTTTACACAAACCCTGACTTACGTGTGAATGTTCAGAATTTGTTTATCCTAGCTGACACTCCTGCACAGATGTCATTATGCTGTACGTGCGTGTTTCCTAATGTGTGTGGAAATCTTCAAGCGTCCTCGCTCTCTCATCTCAACTCATCCCTGCACCTGTGAGAGTGCGTCGGCAGCCGACAGACATGGATGATGAACATGATGATATCTGACATGTGTGAGTATGTGTCACTAACTTTCCAGTCTCCTTCCTTCACTCGCATTTCTTGACTCATAGTAAGAAAGTATTCCTTGTTCACTGTAACTAAGAATAATGTCAGACCTCCAGAGAATTAAATATTCCTTACATTTTTCCTCCTTGTACTTGCATAAGCCCTCAGTGGAAAATGTCAGTCACTCTTCAAATCCTTCATGAATAAACACAGATCTCCTTCCTTCACAGACCTTGATCATTCATTCTGCACATTTCCATATCTTGTCACTTTCCAAAAAGGAAAAAAAACTAAAAAAGAAGCAGAAGGAAGAGAAGGAGGAGGAGGAAAGCAAACTTCTTCTCTCTCTCCCATCAGCAGACTGAAGAGGCTCCGTGTGTTTTCAGCTTTCCAGGAGAGTGCCATTAAGTTGTTGAGTCGTCTTCTGTGGTGAACAGGAGCTGAATGCTATTCTGCTTCTACTCGCTCACGCTGCTTCTCACATGCAGCCTGTCTCTCCCTCCCTCTCTCTCTGCAGCTCTCTCACTTGGATCTCCTGCTCTCGCTCTCTCCCTTTCTCTCCCTTTTTACCCAGGGTCTCTCCCCCGCATACCATTTTGGTATGCTCCCTCTCTCGGTCTCTCTCTCTCTTTCTCAAGCGTTCTCTTCTATTTATTGTGCCGCTTTCTCTTTCCTCTTCTTATTCCTGAATCTGGAAGTCCTGTTGTCCCTCCTTCAGTCGCTCTCTCACACTCTCTCTGTGTTTCTCTCACTCAAGTTAAACCTGCATCTCTCTCAATTCACTTTACTAGCATTACCATATTCAGCAATATGCCAAAGCCCTCTCTCTCATATATCTATATATCTATATATCTATATATCTCTCTCTCTCTCTCTCTCTCTCTATATATATATATATATATATATATATATATATATATATATAGATAGATAGATAGATAGATAGATAGATAGATAGATAGATAGATAGATACTCATCATGGGTGATTTCTTTGGTGGAATGATTGTATTGCATACATGTTTAATGACTTAAAAAAACAAGAATTGGGTGCACAAGTTTGAATTTATTTTGGATCTTTTCTAATCCACACAGGGGTCAAAAGTATACATACATTTGTGCTAATATTTTGTAAAATGTCCTGGCACAGAGCGGGCTTTTAAGTGTAGAACACACATTCTCAATAGGGTTGAGGTCAGAGCTTTTTGGGTCATTTCTAAACAACTGCAGATTCCAGGATCATCAGATTAAACAGTTCAAATTATTTAGATATGTCGCCACCACACTGCCAAGGTCGGGGAGAAGACCTCAGTTGTCACCCTCAGATGAGAGAATTATTCAGGATCAACCCAGGAACCACCAGGACTCAAGCCTGAAAACCACTAGAACACCAGCATCATTGTCCACAGTGAGGTGTTTTACATTTTTATGAAATGAGAAGGTGCCAACCAACAAAGAAGGACCTGCTCCAGCTGTTTACATGGACAAGCTAAATGCCTTCTGGAGAAAAATTTTGGTCACATGAGTCAAAGATTGAGCTTTATGGCCATTTTGCCAGCTGTCAATCATCATGGGATCAAACCTCTGGGGCTGTTTTGCTGCTAGTAGTACTGCACAAAGTGGATTGAATAATGAGGACTACCTACAAATGATTCAACTTACCCTCAAATCTACAGCTAGACGGTTGAAACTTGACACAGCTCAGTTTTCGAACAGGACGGTTATCCCAAACACACATCAAAACTATGTTTTAAATGGATAAAGCAGGCTATCATTTGGCTTCTGGAAAGGTCTAAGGACCTTGGAAAGAAAAGCATCTGAACTTCTTTAAGTTTCCTTGAAGACATTTTTGAAGTGGACTTCATAAACGCATGGCACAACACAGAAGAGCCACCTCCACAGGACAAGACTCAGCAGTCCATCTGTACCTAAAGAACAAAGGTCAATCTTTCAAGGATGCCAATGTTCACATTTTGGACAGAGAAGACAGATGGTTTGTAAGAGGAGTGAAAGAAGCAATGTATGTCCGCTGTGAGCGACCATCTTTGAACAGAGGCGGTGGTTTATGACACAAACTGTCTGCCACCTATAATCCAGTTTTGAAATCCATCCACAGACACCTTAACTCTCACTCACATCCTGGGCCATCTGACCTCAAGAAATCACATGATAGGGTGGGGCTAGGCTTCACAATGGGTTCACCCGAAACCTTGGCTGATTGTGACCCACACCCCTTTTCACACCTTGGCTTGTGTTATTAGGTAGAAGATCAATAGGGGGTCCATGACCCTCTTGGGGACACTTCCATAGGACTTAAAATCTGGGACTCTCCACAAATTGCTCTTACCACTAAAGAAGCTTCTCAGATGAGAGGTGAAATGTTAGACTTGGACTATGATGACCTGGATGACTGAGAACCTTAGGCTTCTTGAAAGGCTTTCCCAAAGCCCTGATTTTAACCATGTTGAAAATATGTGGACTACACTGAAAAGCTGGGTAAATGACAGGAAACAAAGCAATTTAAAGGAACTCTGACAAGAAAAATGGTCAAACATCCAGCCAGAATTATACCAGAAGATTTTTGATGGCTGCCAATCACGACATGATTTGGTTGGCTGGCGGAATGTGCAGATACATTTGAACAGATGCATTTTAGTTTGCTGCCATCTGTGCTGGTGTTTGGACACTCAGCTCGTAATCACAAGTAAAGCAAAGCATTCACAATTTCAACTGGTCAATGGATGACATCAACTCATCAAAAAATGAATGCTGAGCCAAGAGTGCTAAAGCCTGAAATGCATGTGTATGAAAGGTTACACTTTATTTAATCTGTAGTCAATTACAGATTTACTGCAGGTTTCCATCCTCTAGTCTACTCTAAATGAAGACACAAAGCTTCATATTAAGCAGGGGAACTGTGGAGACTGTTTGGACAAAATTATTGACCGCCTTACATATCACCGCCTTTACCCAGGGGATGCCATACCCTGCATCTATGGACTTCCCAAGATCCACAAGGAAGCTGTCCCACTCAGACCCATAGTCAGTAGCATAAACTCCGCCACTTATAACATTGCTAAACACCTTGCTACCATCCTTGCGCCTCTCGTGGGGAACACCCCACACCACATCAAGAACTCCACCGACTTCACCGACAAGGTCCAGAAACTTACCCTGGATCTAGATGAAACCATGGTGTCCTTTGATGTAGTCTCCCTTTTCACTTGCATACCCACCACGGAGGCGGTGGAGACTGTCAGAAAACGACTACAAGAAGACAGCTCCTTGGAGGACAGGACCAACTTCACACCCGATCAGATCTGCACACTGTTAGACCTCTGCCTCACCACTACATATTTCAAGTACAACGAAGGCTTTTACAGACAAAAACATGGCTGTGCCATGGGCTCCCCCGTGTCACCTATTGTAGCCAACCTTTACATGGAGGAAGTGGAAAGGAAGGCTCTTGGCTCTTTCAAAGGAAGAGTACCCAGCCACTGGTACAGATATGTGGACGACACCTGGGTCAAAATCAAGACACAAGAAGTGGAATCCTTCACTGTGCACATTAACGCTGTGGATAAAAACATCAAGTTCACCAGGGAAGACACAAAGGACAACTGTCTGCCTTTCCTGGACTGCGCCGTGCACATTGAAGAGAACGGCAAACTCAACATTGAAGTTTACCGGAAGCCCACACACACGGACCAGTACCTCCTCTTTGACTCCCATCACCCTCTGGAACACAAACTTGGAGTAATTAGGACCCTACACCACCGGGCAGAACATGTTCCCTCTAAGCCTGAAGGGAAAAAGAAGGAACACACACATGTAAAGGAAGCACTCAAAACGTGCGGCTATCCTAAATGGGCGTTCTTAAAGTCAGCAAAGAGGCACAAAAAAGAAGACCAGACACCAGCGAGGGAGGATAAGAAGGACAGACGCAACAACATTGTCATCCCCTATGTAGCCGGTGTATCAGAGAAACTCAGGAGAGTTTTCTCCAAGCATGACATCCCAGTGTATTTCAGACCCAGCAACACGCTCAGACAGAAACTGGTTCACCCGAAAGACAAAACGCCAAAACACAGA
Organism: Mchenga conophoros; assembly: GCF_057382185.1. NCBI lineage: Eukaryota > Metazoa > Chordata > Actinopteri > Cichliformes > Cichlidae > Mchenga > Mchenga conophoros. Next base: position 11,141,868 of record NC_140541.1, read on the forward strand.
CTTAACAACGTGGTGTATGCTGTACAGTGCAGCGAGGAATGCCCAGACCTCTACATTGGAGAGACCAAACAGCCACTTCACAAGCGCATGGCACAACACAGAAGAGCCACCTCCACAGGACAAGACTCAGCAGTCCATCTGCATCTTAAGGATAAAGGACACTCTTTCGAGGATGCCAATGTTCACATTTTGGACAGAGAGGACAGATGGTTCGAAGGAGGAGTGAAAGAAGCCATCTATGTCCACTGTGAGCGACCATCTTTGAACAGAGACGGGGGTTTACGACACCAACTCTCTGCCATCTACAATCCAGTTTTGAGATCCCTTCCCAGACGCCTTAACGCCCACTCAGATCCTGGGCCATCTGACCTCAGGAATTCGCATGATAAGGTGGGGCCAGGTTTCACAATGAACTCACCCGAAACTCTGGCTGATTGGGACCCACGCCCAGTTTCACACCTTGGCTCAGGCGATTAGAGGATCATCAGGGGGTCCTTTTGTCCCTCTGTGGGGGGTTACTCCCACTAGGTTTATATCTGGGACTCTCCACCATTTGACCTTAGAACTGAAGAAGCTTCTCGGATGAGAGGTGAAACATCTTCAAGTAACTTAAAGAAGTCCAGACGCTTTTCTTTCCAAGCTCCTTTGACTGAGGAGACTGTAGTGTAACTCATATAAACACATTACAAGCAATCTCACATTTCCAAACACATTAGGCATTCATCTAAAAAGTAAATTCATATCTGGAAGCAGCTCATAGTGCTTTGTACTATACAGAAAGTCTGTGTTAAAACTGTCCACATTTTTTTCAGTCATGTACATATTACAGAGGCCACAAGCACACTGCTATTGGGATGCTATTTTTTTTAAATCCATAAATGTATGAATGCAAGCCATCCACCATAAGCAGTGCAAATTAGGTGATCAAAAATAAGCACACCTCTTGAGGGAGTGGGTAACATACTAACCAACATAATCCAATATAAAAATGCAGGTATTATTCAAGTGTTTGTTTCTGAGAGCAACATGGCAGTTCAGATCAAAGAGAGAGAGTTTAAGGAAAATCGATGTTGTGACATCAGGGCAAACTCTTCTGTTAGAAATTGATGGGCACTGTGAGGTCTTGGAGGAAAGGCAACTGTTCTCTGGATACATCTGACAGCCTAGGTGGAGCGCAGAGAAGGAATTCTTCATTACAACAAAAGTCTTCCATACAGACCCACTTATGTGTACAATTGGACCTGTTAGATTGTACAAGAACACATTAGTTATCCAAACGTGGACATGACTCAGACAATTCAGATATTTTTAAAACTCATTTCAGATACATGAGTGACATCAATGATTACATATCGACCTAGATTTTAATACCTTGTGTTAAATATCTAATACTAGTAGGAAGTCTAACCAAAAAAGAAGTCATGAGCATGATTTGTGATGTTGCAGTATTGCTTTTCTGGACTGATCTCTGTGTAGAAGTCTGACTAAAACCCAGGAATACTAGGAACCATTCAGCTCACTTTAAAAGGTACCTTTTACAATGCCTTATGTACAACCATGACTTGTAATGGACAAGTTTCATTCCCTCCAACATTGCTTTTGTGCTCTGTTGCATGAAAGTACCTGTGTTCAGGACCTGAAGGTAGCCTCTGAACCTCTGAGTTCTGCATGATTCACACTCTCCTCACCTGATTGTGCTCTGAAAAGGGAGTAGATATCCATTAGAGCCAGGGTGTCAATCAGTGCCTGTCAGCTCCTAGATTTCCCCCTTTTATCCTCCTCTAACAGGACTATCCTTCTCCTTTCTTCTTTATTTTCTTCCTCTTTCTCATCTTGTCTTTCTCTCCCCCTTTTACCCATTTTTTGTGAGCATGTGAATACAGACAGGTCTTTCCAGCTGTGTGATGTCCTCCAGGAGGGAGTGCTCTCTATCCAGTCTGGCCTCTCGCTGGCACACCTGCAACATCCATTGATCACTGCCTGAATAAAAGGACTCATTCATTGATTGCCAGATTATTACATTGTAGTGATGTGGTAACCAGTTTAGTTTAAGTCTGTGAAGGTTCCCAGTCATCCAGGTCATCGTAGTCAAAGGAGCTTGCAAAGAAAAGCGTCTGGACTTCTTTAAGTTACTTGAAGACGTTTCACCTCTCATCCGAGAAGCTTCTTCAGTTCTGAGGTCAAATGGTGGAGAGTCCCAGATATAAACCTAGTGGAAGTAACCCCCCACAGAGGGACAAAAGGACCCCCTGATGATCCTCTAATCGCCTGAGCCAAGGTGTGAAACTGGGTGTGGGTCCCAATCAGCCAGGGTTTCGGGTGAGCTCATTGTGAAACCTGGCCCCACCTTATCATGCGAATTCCTGAGGTCAGATGGCCCAGGATGTGAGTGGGCGTTAAGGCGTCTGGGAAGGGATCTCAAAACTGGATTGTAGATGGCAGAGAGTTGGTGTCGTAAACCACCGCCTCTGTTCAAAGATGGTCGCTCACAGTGGACATAGATGGCTTCTTTCACTCCTCTTTCAAACCATCTGTCCTCTCTGTCCAAAATGTGAACATTGGCATCCTTGAAAGAGTGTCCTTTATCCTTAAGATGCAGATGGACTGCTGAGTCTTGTCCTGTGGAGGTGGCTCTTCTGTGTTGTGCCATGCGCTTGTGAAGTAGCTGTTTGGTCTCTCCAATGTAGAGGTCTGGGCATTCCTCGCTGCACTGTACAGCATACACCACATTGTTAAGTCTGTGTTTTGGCGTTTTGTCTTTCGGGTGAACCAGTTTTTGTCTGAGTGTGTTGCTTGGTCTGAAATGCACCGGGATGTCATGCTTGGAGAAAACTCTCCTGAGTTTTTTTTTCCGATACACCGGCTACATAGGGGATGACAATGTTGTTGCGTCTGTCTTTCTTATCCTCCCTCGCTGGTGTCTGGTCTTCTTTTCTGTGCCTCTTTGCTGACTTTAAGAACGCCCATTTAGGATAGCCGCACGTTTTGAGTGCTTCCTTTACATGTGTGTGTTCCTTCTTTTTCCTTCAGGCTTAGAGGGAACATGTTCTGCCTGGTGGTGTAGGGTCCTAATTACTCCAAGTTTGTGTTCCAGAGGGTGATGGGAGTCAAAGAGGAGGTACTGGTCCGTGTGTGTGGGCTTCCGGTAAACTTCAATGTTGAGGTTGCCATTCTCTTCAATGTGCACAGTGCAGTCCAGGAAAGGCAAACAGTCGTCCTTTGTGTCTTCCCTGGTGAACTTGATGTTTTTATCCACAGCGTTAATGTGCGCAGTGAAGGATACCACTTCTTGTGTCTTGATTTTGACCCAGGTGTCGTCCACATGTCTGTACCAGTGGCTGGGTACTCTTCCTTTGAAAGAGCCAAGAGCCTTCCTTTCCACTTCCTCCATGTAAAGGTTGGCTACAATAGGTGTCACCTATTGTAGCCAACCTTTACATGGAGGAAGTGGAAAGGTATAAAAACATTTTGCAAGGGGCCCATTGAGAAAAAATCAGACAAAAACTGGTTCACCCGAAAGACAAAACGCCAAAACACAGACTTAACAATGTGGTGTATGCTGTACAGTGCAGCGAGGAATGCCCAGACCTCTACATTGGAGAGACCAACCAGCCACTTCACAAGCGCATGGCACAACACAGAAGAGCCACCTCCACAGGACAAGACTCAGCAGTCCATCTGCATCTTAAGGATAAAGGACACTCTTTCGAGGATGCCAATGTTCACATTTTGGACAGAGAGGACAGATGGTTTGAAAGAGGAGTGAAAGAAGCCATCTATGTCCACTGTGAGCGACCATCTTTGAACAGAGGCGGTGGTTTACGACACCAACTCTCTGCCATCTATAATCCAGTTTTGAGATCCCTTCCCAGACGCCTTAACGCCCACTCACATCCTGGGCCATCTGATCTCAGGAATTCGCATGATAAGGTGGGGCCAGGTTTCACAATGAACGCACCCGATACTCTGGCTGATTGGGACCGACACCCAGTTTCACACCTTGGCTCAGGCGATTAGAGGATCATCAGGGGGTCCTTTTGTCCCTCTGTGGGGGGTTACTCCCACTAGGTTTATATCTGGGACTCTCCACCATTTGACCTCAGAACTGAAGAAGCTTCTCGGATGGGAGGTGAAACGTCTTCAAGTAACTTAAAGAAGTCCAGACGCTTTTCTTTGCAAGCGCCTTTGACAGTTTAGTTTAAGTTGTCTTTAGCATTCTGGTGATTTCAACCTTGTACTGGTTCCTCTGGTATGTGTCTCAGGCTTCTGTTTATTTGAGAACACCCTCTTGATTCCTCTTCCCCTTTCGGCCGATTTCCGTCTGTCCACTCTTCAGCTCACTACCTGCCCAGTCCCTATGCTATTAACTAGGAATGGCACGATACCACTTTTTTATGATAAAACGTTAGCTGCCCAAACTCGAATGAAAAAAAAGCTCATTCTTTTAATAACCCTTTTGTAACGTGTCCACTTTAACATGAGAGGGAGGTTTTTCTTTAGAAAGATCTGCATTTCAGCCTTCTCAGCTGTCAGGCTGCTTCTCCTTTCATCAATAACAATAGAGGCTGTACTGAAGAGTCTCTCACTCTCCACACTTGTTGTAGGTGCACAGAGAAATTTAGCTGCTGTAGAAACCAGAGTGGGCAATCGAGGTTGGTTGACTTTCCAGTACAGCAGTGGATTGTCTGAACGCTGAATGGTTGGCTCACTGAGGCACAGGATTTACAGTGTTTTCCTTCGGGATTTTATCCAAAACACTTTCAAGTCTCTTGGGCTTGTAGATTCTACCCGAGGAGTCTTCTTTGCTGACTCCAAGAATGCCAAACATTATGTCACTCTGATGAATCTAATGTACAGGGTGGGCCATTTATATGGATACACCGTAATAAAATGGGAATGGTTGGTGATATTAAAGTCCTGTTTGTGGCACATTAGTATATGTGAGGGGGCAAACTCCTCAAGATGGGTGGTGACCATGGTGGCCATTTAGAAGTCGGCCATCTTGGATACAACTTTTGTTTTTTCAATAGAAAGAGGGCCATGTGACACATCAAACTTATTGGTAATGTCACAAGAAAAACAATGGTGTGCTTGGTTTCAACGTAACTTTATTCTTTCATGAGTAGTTCTCCTCAAAACCTCGTCCATGTTCCATACCTCTACCATTAAAGTAGCTTTTGATTGTTTTGAGGTTTCTGCACTTGTGAAGTCCCTGAAATTATAAGAATAGCCAAATGATAATATTAAATGTATCATCAGGTAGGGTGATTAAACTTGGGCCCTCATTCTTGCTCTTTATTCCATGTCCATTTTATGGATCTCAACATACTTTGCTGTACTATTTTGAGCCAGGCTGTCATGGTCCGCGGCCCGGCGTCCGGGGTGCTGTTGGGATGCCCACGCCCACGGGCGTGGCTGCTAACCCCACACCTGCATCCCATCCCAGGCGATCACCAGGTGGACTATTTAATCCTGCCCTACCTGCTGCTCCACGCCAGTCCGTAGTCGCCTCTCAGCGGTAAAGCTTATGACAAATTGTCCATTGGAACTGACTCTGTTTTACCCTGTGTACTCAGATCACAACTCGGCGTTTTTGCGAGCCACCTGCCTGTCCACCTGTCCGCCTGAGATTCGGAAGCACTATCAGCCTCGCCGTCTCGACCCTTTTGGAGCCCTCCCCCCTCTGGTTCACTCAGCCCGGCTACCTCCCTTCTCACAGCCCCGCTCTCGGCGTTCCCTGCGCAGTTCACCTCCCCAGTCCCTCGGTTTCTTCTGGTTCCATACGTTGTTTTTTCGGCTACCCTCACGGGACACCTTTAGTTATAATAAATTTGCTTTCTTTATTACCTCCTACCCTGGTGTGTGTGTTCTGCTTCTGGGTCCAGCTTGCGCACGGAACTTCGGTTCATGACACAGGCAGCATATTTTCTAATATGCACTGGTGGTGTATCTACTGAACGACAAGTCTATCTAATCTAGAATGACGTCACCGTTTCTGACACACACACTCTCCTCTTGGTGGCATATTCAGCTCCATTCAAATGTCCTCTAAACGTGAATATGCTTGTGTTGAGGGTGACCCACTATTTTTCTTCCAACTACCACAGCGTCACATCCACTACATTGGTGCTAGCAGTCCCTCATTCACCACGACTTGCAACGTGTGCTCAAAGCATCCCAAACTTGTAACTCCTTGCTGATCCATTACCTTTGCTGGCATTGTCTTGCAAAATAACGTAGATTTAATTCTTCGAATTTTTTCTTTCCAACATTTCCTCCATAGCTGTAGAGATGGACTCTCCTGAGTGCTAACCATGAAACTGTTTAGTCTGCAACACTGCTTTTTTATAGTGTAAAAGTAAAACTTGAGTCTGTCAATTGTGTGGTCAGACTTAGAAATGACGATGGACAGACGTCCAAGATCCCAATATCAGTTGTTAAGTTTAACGTGGGAATACTTTCCAAACATTCAGAGAGGAAATTAGACAACTGCTTGTACATCTCTGGGATAGCTTGCTTGGAGATGAAATGGCAGTTTGGCAACACCAAATGCTCCATTAAGCCTTGAAAACCAGCATTTTCCACAGCAGAAAGGGTATGGTCATCAAGCACTATAAAATCAACAATTTTCTCTGTTATCAGCTTTGCTTTGTTGCTTTCTGGAGGGAGTTTCTCACGCTTCTGAATGGTTTCCAAAAGTGCTTGTTGATACAGTACCTTTTTTGTTCTCAGCATTGGAGGCCTGGATAAATTCCATGTATTCCTTTCCTTAGTGTTTCTGCAAGTGTTTAATTATGTTAGTGGTGTTAAAGTTCCCAACACTGCTGCCATCATGAAACATTTGCATTGCATAAGTCAGACTCTGCGGTCTTGCTCTTTTTTTTCTGAAGTAACTCCACACCGCTGACATGCCAACAGGTCTCAAACACAACAACATGTGTGAGACCATGCGATGTTGCAAGTTTTGTGAAGCGCTTTTTTTGACATTTAATGGGTCAGGTTACATTTCTTATTTCATCCCAATATCCGATCCAGTAATTTGGGCCAGGATCGGACTGTATATCAGATTGGTACATCCCTTCTATTAACACCTCCAATCAGGAGCTCAGCCTGTAACCACTATCAGTGAGTGTTTTGTGTCTGTGTTGGGTCCACCACTTTGACTAGTCATCAGACAAATACATAAATGACTGAAATAAAAGTCTGGACATAAATACTGTACAACAGCACACAGCTAATAATTTGGGGCTCTATACCACTGCCACATAATCATTTATCCCATCATTCAGATCATGGCTGCCATCTTTGAGCCTTGTTCAGCCAGTGGTTTCTTCCTGTTTTTCTTTCCCACTGTTTCCAAGTGTTTGCTCAAATGGGTCTTTGTTTAACTTACAATATAAAGCGCCTTGGAGTGACTGTTGTGATTTGGTGCTATGTAGATAAAACTGAATTTGTTGTATCTCAGTCATCACAACAACATTTGATTGTTGTGTTGGCTCGGACACGGCAGATTTGAAATGTGAATTACACGTAAATACAAAGAGAGGTAAAAACTAACAACAATGAAAAAATGGAGTTCCTGGTGTTATCCATCATAGTGTGAACTTTCAAGTTAACAAAGACACAGTTGGGGCGTATACTAGGCTGGATACAAGAGGGAAATGTCAAGCCACAAACTCACACACCATTCTTCAAGTTTTCTGCTGTGTGATATAAAAGGAAAACTTGCACAATTCCCATTTTTGATGACTATTCTACAGAAAAAGTCTGCCTGATAGTAACATAATAATTATGGTTGACTAATGACCCTTGGATACAGATTTTTTTTCAGTAACAAAACATTGAGTTTGCTGCAAGTGAGTGACAAGTATGCCCAACAAAATGAAAATAACAGAAAAGGGTGACATATGGACTGTGGAGGGTTTATGCTTGAGCTTCCACAATCCCACAATTCAACACTGCAGGAGAAGGAAATAGTCTCACTCCTGGGCAGGGGAACAATTAAGATTATCCCTCAGCTGGAGACTCAGAGAGGCTTTTTCTCTAGTGTTTTTTTTTTGCTGTGTTGGAGGAAGAAATCAGAAACTCACCTTCATAATCACCAAATCATTCTTAGAAATTTTAATTCACTAAAAACAAAAGAAACAACAAAAACACTCTCACTATTTTTCATATCTCAATTGAAGAACTTCTGATGAAGGATAAGGAAATCGAAAAAAACAAAAGCAAGTCACTCATAACGCTCACTGTAACAGATCAGGCATACATACAGTGCATACTGTCAGTAAGGAAAATAATCATGCACAAATGCAGTATTCTTCTCTTGTAAGATGATAAAATCAAATAAAATTTCCATCAAGACTTAAGTGCTACAAATTCACAAGTAAATAAGCTGCTAGAGATAGCAGTGCAATTAGTGCCTTTTTTGTGAACACTGGGGACAGAGTCACTGCTTAAATACACTTTCTAAAACCCATGTTTTCAATGATGCTATAAAAACATTTTGCAAGGGGCCCATTGAGATGCTTCACATCTGTACTTGAACATGACAACCCACTAACTTTCTGTCATCACTCATTTTAAATGTCAGCATGGCGGATCCCACAGCACGGCTGCTCTTATTAACCTGTGTTTTTCTTCCTTTGTCAGACGATGTTTTGATCATGAGATAATGATTTCATTTGGAGCGTCAGTGCCTTGGAAATGACAGCTGGTTAACACACACGTGTATTTACAGCTCAGGGTGTATCTTTGTGGATATTTCCATGCAGTTTTTCTTCTTTTGTTTCTGCTGGAAAGCTGTGCTGCAGGTTATATTTTATTAATGCTTACAAGGCCTGCTGTAGGTGAAGTGTGTAACGTACATAGGACTTCTGCACAGAGCAGCAGGCAACTATATGAGGAAGTAAAAGGTTTATTGTCATTTGCTTAAACTTAAAGTGACCAAGATAACAGAACAGCCTGTGTCTCGATTAAAGTCTGGAAAGTGCATTAACCAGGTGGGAATATGAATGTTTATACTGTAAACTTTCATTTTAAAATTGTTCATGTCAGTTTAACTTTAAATTCCAGCTTTCACTTGAGATTTTATGGTACATGCAACTGCTTGTAACATAGGTGTCGGGCGACACCTATGCGATGTTTGAATCCGACTCTGTGTAATTTCTCTGTGCTGCTGACACTCTCCTTTCACTTCCCTTTAGGTGAGGTAAAAAGGTGTTTTTACGCTCCAAAACAGCTGGTGAAACAAAAGGCCGTCACCACACAGACGCTCTTCAATGAAGCAGAAGCTGTTAACAGAAAATCATAATGAAGAGCATAAACCATTTGCTTTCTCTCTCCGACGATTTGCCTCATTTTCTCCTGCACTGCCTCTTTCTGTCTCCGACTCATGCGCGTAATGACTGTCAGATCTAACAACCATCTCTTTTTCATCAATATGCTTTGTTTAGCCTTTGTAGGCAAAGAAAAGCCCGTTGACAACAGCAGTGAACGCAGCTTTCGATTTGTGTTAATTGTGTTTTTGTGCTACATGCTTCTCACTAATTGTAACAAATAGTGTGTATTCTTCATTTTGTATTGGTCCATTTTGCACTCTATACAGCGGCACATCCGTAAAATGAATTAAGGGCGAGGACTTGATTTCTTTTCTCTTCCTCCTCACCACACCGAGCACGCCACAAAGCCAGGCTCAGACTCATTATTACTGCTCTTTGTGTGAGAGAACAGATCCATTATGAAGAATGATTTACTGTCCACATTAACTGTTTACGTTTCACAGCAGAGGGACTGCACCTTTGTTATTCTTTGGAAAATAGGCGAGCTGTTTATCAGTTTATTTACTTTATCAGTGCCACAAAAATCTTAAAGAAATAGCCCACATGTATGTGAAACAAGTTTATTAGAAAGAAATATGTTACACTTTTTAGGTGACATTTGGAATTATCATATTGCATTAGTTGTTTTTACACTGCTTGCAGTAAGTCCAAGTTTTCGCTGACAGGAAATGACAGAAAAGAGAACATGGGACATTAGGGGGAAAAGGCACAAGATCATTTTATGTAAAATGGTAACATGGGGTTAATGATAAAGAGGAAAGTTGTACAATGTAACAAAAGTTGCCTCAAGGTGATTTATGGTTTAAGGCGAAGAACCCACAAAAAACTGAGAAAACCCCAACATCATATAACCTCTGATGAGCAAGTCAGGGTTCATACGCCTTTTTCAGGGTCAAATTCAAGCACTTTTTAAGCACTTTCAGTGTCCCTTTTCAAGCTTTTCCAGCACATGCTGCCACTGCCGACCCCCAAAAAGAATGCATGTTTCAATTCACATCACCTCAGTAAAACCATGTGAAAATTAAAACAAATCATCCTAGGTGAACTTAAATACCTTTGTTCACCTTTTGTTAAGAAATAGAAAAACAAACCACACAAAAATACTGCAAAAGGAAACTGTCACCTTATATACATAGTGTACAAACTCAAAATGCACATTTCACTTAAAAATTAAGATGTGAAAATGTGAACAAATCAACTTGTTAGAGATATTCATCTCCTGTTGACCCCCCCCCCCCCCAAAAAATAAAGAAATACATAAGTCTTCTCATCAGAAATTGATGCTTCTTTCCTGTGTGACAAAAAATAGGAGACAGGCATTTGTTTGTTGTTTGTTTGTTTTTTAAGTTAATTCCCAATAAAACGGTTTTATTGCTAACTACATTGCTGTCTGTATTATTGCTGAAGTCCTAAATGATCACCTTTAAAGTGTTTGTGCTAATAACATCATGTACAGTCAGACAGGCATGGAGAACAGCACTGACTGGGAGGCTTTGAACAGATCACATAGTTCAATTCAACATATAAGACTTTAAGAATGCACAAGCATCTACTTAAAATCTATTTAATTTATCATCTGTGATATTATTATGTACAAATCCAATGTATTTTGTTCATCTCCCTTAAATAAACAGGCAGCCTTAAAGTATGAAATATTCATATACAAAAACACATAAATGTGTGGCTGATAGTGCCCCACAGGCCTCAGTGTGAGCTTGAAGACATTTATAATGTTTAAGTAGTTTAATGTGCAGATGACGATAAACACATTTTGAATGAAAGCCAGGGAACTTTGGTAGCACAGAAACAAGTGGCTATTCTTTGTGACCATATGGATCACTCATATTACCATTATTTCAAATACTCAAAAAATCTGGGGTCCAGGGTATAATTGGCCGTTTTTGACTTGTTTTAATCAATTTTAAATCATGCTTTTTATTTGTTTTTGTTTCTAATGTCTCTGTAAAGCACTTTGAATCACCTTGTTGTTGAATTGTGCTATACAAATAAATTTGCCTTGCCTTGCCTTGCCTTACTTTTGATTTGGCCTCTATATTTCACCTTTATCTTGCCAATCTGTTAATTTCTCATTTTGACAAACTGTATCAGCACAATTTATCTAAATTCAGACAATATTTAGATATATTTAAGTAGAAAGTGAAATTTTTAACTGTAAAAACCACAAGCATGTTTAACGAATCATTTTCATAACTTGAAATGCAAATAGAAATTGTACATTTTTAAAAATATGCACAAGTTCTGTAAACAACAAAGTTATATGGTACTATTTACCTAAAAATGCAGCCAAGGCTCAGACTTTTTTTATATAACCATTTAAATCTCTTTGCAGAACAATCAGGTGTTCTGCATCAAATAAGAAGGCACACAAATTATTTATGCAACGCCAAAAAATAGTTTGTGTCCACTCTAACACAGATGAGAACAGCACAGGGATAAATCAGCAGGTGTGTCACTCAGCGTTTACACTGTAATCTGTCTTTGATGGCTTTTTCCAAACACGGTAAACGTCACAAATCTCTCATATATCAAAACTGTCTTTCTCTCTCTTTCGCTCACTCCTAAAACTTCCCCCTCTTCCCAAACAACCAAATGCCACATGTTGCCATATCATTTTTTGATTGGTTGACATGGTACATTTTTCCACCAATAGGGAAGGAGTGTTTTTTCTTTTTTCACCAATAACTGTTGTTTTTCACTCACAAGCAAAGCGTGTCTGCCAGCGCTTTCCTTAGAAAACGCCATTTTTACCGTTTCTTCCCGGAGGAAACGCCACTGTTTTATTAAACACAAAAAACACCAGTTTTACGTGGCCTATCAACACAATTTAAAAACTGGTATATAGTTTGAAGTCCACACGTTCGACCCAAGTTGAAATGGAGATTCTGGGTCCGTTGACCCCAGAGGGCTAACCAGAAAGCCTTAAGTTAGCTAGTTATGTATCAGGCTAATGTTTAAAGCTTTCACTTGAGTAAATTAACTCATATTACTGCTAAGTAATGTTAGCTAAGTTCACAGCATATTCCATAATAGCGCTGCCATACTGCATCACACTCAGTACATTTCAATCATTTCTCCAGCAAGTTTGACAGATAGCAAAATAATAATCATAATTTTTTAAAAATAGCATGTGTAACGTACACGTACTGGAAAATTATTTACTAGGACTCACCTATCATGCGACTGGAGAGCGCAAACTCCGCCATTGTTGTTTTCCATCAAACACTCATTAAAACGGCAACCTACAGGTATGTTAGCGCACTCATCCCCGACTGTCCGAGGAAGGGGCGGGGTCACACGTTGAAACGCAAGGCAGCCCAGGCGGGGAAATTTGCCTCTACATTTTGCGACTCGTTTTATTTCTCTATCTGATAAGAAAACTATTCAATTAGATAGTTATTTATGGTGAATGAAATACAGTTACACTTTCAAGCACTTTTAAGCACCACATCTGAAATTCAAGCACTTTTCAGAAAATGGTCCTCATTAACTGGAAAAATAAAAATAATCTTAATTCTAACCTATATAAAAACCATCTAATAGATCACATTAGTCTTGATACAGCCTCTGCCATCACATTCAGGGCTCTAGACTAACTTTTTGCCATGGGCGTACCGGTACGCCTAACTTTAAAAAGTTAGACATACCGGCACAAAAGTTAGGCGCACACAGATTTTATAATAATTTCACTGCAAAAACCCATCACCATAGAGACTGTGTCAGCTTCCAAAAAGACAAAAAACAAACTAAAAACCAGCAACAAACAACTTAAATATAAACAATTACAAAGAAAGAACAATACAGTATCCACATCTGAACCAAAGAGTAAAACAGTGAAATGTGGATTATTAAATATTAGGTCTCTCTCCTCCAAGTCTCTGTTAGTACAAGACTTAATAATTGATCAACAAATCGATTTACTCTGCCTTACAGAAACCTGGTTGCAGCAGAATGATTATGTTAGTTTAAATGAATCAACACCCCCGAGTCATTCTAACTACCAGAAATCTGGAAGCACAATGGCAGCAATTTTTCACACCAGCCTATTAATTAATGAAAGACCAAGACAGACTTTTAATTCATTTGAAAGCCTGATGCTTAGCCTTGTCCACCCCAGCTGTAAAACTCAGAAACCAGTCTTACTTGTTATCATATATCGTCCACCTGGGCCTTACACAGAGTTTCTGTCTGATTTCTCAGACTTTATATCTAATTTAGTTCTGAGCTCAGATAAAATAATTATTGTGGGTGATTTTAATATCCATGTAGATGCTAAAATTGCTCAACTGGCTTCTCTCAAAATGTAAAAGAACCCACCCACCACTTCAATCACACTCTAGATCTTGTGTTAACATATGGCATAGAAACTGAACATTTAACAGTGTTTCCTGAAAATCCTCTCCTGTCTGATCATTTCCTGATAACATTTACATTTACAATAATTGATTACACAGCAGTGGAGAGTAGACTTTATCACAGTAGATGTCTTTCTGAAAGCGCCTTAACTATGTTTAAGAATGTAATCCACCCTAATGATGGTAAATTTGATTCTTTTTACTGAATCGAGTTTTAATGAGTCACTCACCAAAGTGAATCGGGTTTTTTGAGTCATTTGATTCACTGAGTCAGTTGACCAGAGAGTGCAGAAAATGTACATTTTCACTCAAACTTAATTTGTTTCTCTTTTCATGTAAATCCTACTGCTTAGATGAATGATTCTAAAAGAAAACAACTATTTTATAGAGCAAAAACATTTCTAAAATTAAGCAATTTCCTATCAAAATTGCTTAATAAACATTTATTTTGTTTATTTTTATTTTATTAGTATTTTCCTTAAATGTGTTAAATATATATTTTCTCATCTAAATGTCCACTGAGCTGTGAGCCAGGGGGCGGTAATGCGCCTTAACATTGTTTGCCAACCAAGAAGAAGAAGCTGTGAGACAGGAGGGAGGGGGTGAGCGAGTCCTGAGTGATTCGTTCACTTTATGATTCAGCACAGGAGGGAGGGAGAAGGGTCTGGCTGCAGCCACTGTGGAGCTCCACACTAACCGGAAACACGTGACCTCCACAGTAGCCGGAAGCACGTGACCTCCACAGTAGCCGGAAGCACGTGACCTCCACAGTAGCCGTAAACACGCATGGATACCGTGGAAGTCTTGCAAGTTGATCGCAAAGGTTGGTTAAGTCTTTCTTAAATAAATTTGCCGTTAGTGATTTCATAATTCTAGGAATCGTCTAGTTTTCTTACAATGATCATGTTGCCACTTTTTTTGCGTTACAACAACATTCCTCCTTATTTTAATGTTTTTTCATCGTGCTCCATGGCAGAGAAACACACAGATATGCTTTTTCCTGGGCCTGGTTTCAGTAAGAGAGCTGGATTAACGGCTTCTGTGGGCGAGAAGAAGCAAAAAACACATTTTGCATTAGAGTATGATTTATTGTTGGCGTCAGAGATGCGAAATAACGAATACTTCAATACTGTACTTAAGTAGAATTTTCTGGTATCTTTACTTTACTCCTGTACTTTTTTGTGCCTACTGTATACTTCTTTATACTTCTACTTCTCACATTTTAGCACGCGTATCTGTACTTTGTAATCCGTACATTTGTAAATCAGCCCCCCGCACGCGTGCTTTGGACGCAAGATTACTTCAAAATTTTGTACATAAATTATATTTTAGACCCTGTACTTCTTACTTCGACTTGACTAAAAAGTCGAGTCGGTGCTTTTTAAACAGAGGTATCTAAACTGTAGTAAGGAACGTGTGTACTTGTTGTGACACCTTTGGTTAGCGTCAACACTGTAAATTTCGTCACAAACAGATTTATATATTTATCAATACTTCTATTCGTCATTCTATTCTGTACAGCTTTTTTATTGCCCAGATTTTAGTTAGCCTCTGTTCAATTGACTGTTATATGTCAATAGAAACATGTCTCACAAATTAAAGTGTCTTGTAAAATATTTGTGGGGTTTTTTTCAAGGATTTTCTTCCCAAATCTATTACATGCCAACTGTAAATTGTTATTTCTGCTAAAACCTTAACTTAAATGTATATATGGTGTTTATCTGTTTCTCTCTCTGTTTTAGATGCACTTATCAATCTGGAATTCGGGCTTAAAGCCAGAATTGCAGGAATGCAACACGTGTTGCAGAGGACTCTTTCACTGCCCTCTGTGCCCCACTTTCAGCCCTACTGTCAGGGCAAAGATTGAGGAGCATCTAAGTGTGCATATAAAAAATGCTTTGCCTTTCAAAGGTATGTTTGTATTAAATATACTTTATAGTTATAAATATGCACTTTTTTAAGCACTTCTGCAGTATCTTTGTTGACTTAAAAGTTGCTGTTGATATTGTACAGTTCAGTTCATTCATCTGCAACAAAAATAGTGTTTTTATAAAATATATTTTTATTTACTTTTCACCACTTTCCTAGACATAACTTTTGTGATCCATACCATTTAACTTTCATTATTGAGGTTGGCTTGGATGTTTTTGTTAACATGTACAATCTGATTGTTAGACAAATTGATTGCATTCTATACAACTACATTTAAATTACATCTGTTTGTTTATTTGTTTGTTTTTTTCTCTTACAGATAAAATGATATGCCGGTGCAGGCTGCCTTGTAGGACAATAGGACACTTTCACTGCCCTGTCTGTAAGATTACAATCATACGGCGTGGGGATATGGCAAGGCATTTATTGTCTTGTCAGCATTCTTCAATACCAAGTCAGCCACCATTATCAGGACTGCTTCCCGCTGAACTCTCCGAGGAGACCCGTATTCCTCCGGCAGTACTCTTCGAGGAGCCCCGTCTCCCCCCCAAGGTTTTGTCTTTGGGATCTGAACCATTTTCTGAGTCTTTGTTAGAACATTCATATGCTCTACCCTCTGTGTTCAATAAAACTGCAGCTGATGGAAAGTCCATGAAAATGACATGCCCTCACTGTGGCCTTGCTCTTCGTACCAAAAACTACAAGGCTCACATGATGAGGAAGCACTCCAACCAATCAATAGATGTTTGCCTGGCCAGTCATCTGCAGTGTGTTTGTGTAGATGAAACTACAGGGTTATTTGCTGTGCAGAGAACTGGCCATGGGTTTTCTGTGCCAGTTCACGTTCAGAGGAAAACATGGGGGATGTCTCACAATATTAGATGTGAGCTGGAGGAATGTCAGCAATACCAGTTGCTGGCCCAGCGGAGCGGACTAGGCTTCAGTTTATGTGAGCACCTTCGCTCACTAGATTACTGCCGAGAAACTGTAAAGGAGGTTTTTCTTCAAGAGCACATCGTGATGGAAATGGTGGACCTTAAATTTTTTGGAGAGGCCAAAGCTGCTACATGCATAAAGAGACAGAAAGCTGCCCAGATGGCACATGCTCCACTTTGTGTGAGGGTGGATTTTGGTGGATCCTCAACACAGATCTGTTTGTCTGTATTTGAGCCGGAAATACACAGTTTCTGCCGTCTTGGCAGAATATTTGTGACTTACAATGCTCTGAGGAACACCTGGCATTGTGCTTGTGCAAAGCCTCGAATATCATGTCCTCATAAAAACATAGCTAAATGGCATCTCTTCCAGACACAGAGAGACATCTTCAAATCAACTGTACCACTATCATCAGGCACCCCATCACAGATGACTCAGGAGAGTTCTTCCTTTGAGGACAATGCTGCCGTCGAAAGGAGTATACGCTATATTTTTAAAGAGAAAAAAATACCTGGATCTCTTCCAGAAAATGTCATCTCACAGAAAATGGATCATCAGAAACAGCTCTTTCCATGTGAAACGTTGTGCCAGGTGTGCCCAGAGCACCCAAAACTTGATGAGGCTGTTCTAGTTACCAATAAAGCGAGGATTGTCAGCATGATGGGAGTGATTGAGAGTAAGTTTTAATGAATAAGATTAAACATCAGTGTGAAATAATTAGTTATAATTGTTCCTATACTAATGTTTTGACATTAATGTGATTTGTCTTTAACAGATGTTTCAACACACCATAGATCGTGTCCTCGGTGCCACATGGTCTACAGGTACCAGGAGTGGACAGATGGGCTTCACAACTTTGACAACCATGTTGTTTTGTCTCTTGAACTTTGCCTTCTTTTGAGAGAAAATCTGCAGGTGAGGATCACAAAAATAAAATATACTCATCTGAAGATTGCTTTAAAAATGTGTTTGTGTCATTATGATATTTTGGTGCCCAAATTTAAATATCTGTGTAATCATAGTCTTCTTCACCCTATTGTCATATTACAGAACCATGTATCTGCTTCAAGGGTCATTGACTCATTGGAGGGCTTAAGAAGAGTGAAGTTTCCTTCTCGGGATACCATTTTCCATGCTTATTGCCATTTTGAGGCTTTGACTGACGCAGAATACATGTACTCCTGCATAAACTGTGGGTTTCACCCCCCTGTGGTAGTTATGGACTTACACAGAAAAGGGGTGTTCAAGTTAGCAGGTAAGTTTAATGTACATTTGTGTATATAGTTCATTGTGTACATTATGTGCATGTTTTTATGAGTCAATTTATTATAGTGAGTGACCTCAAAGCCCCGGAAGACTTCAATGGTGAACATGACATTGAAGGTTTTTGGAACTCTATTCACCTGGAAATGATAAGCCGTGGGTTTTTTCCAAGTGAGTGATGGCAAAAACTTTTTGAAAGTCATTCAGTGTTTTAAAGTAATTTAGATTGTAATTAAAAACATGCCATTTTCTGTAGGCGGTGTGAAGAATCCATTTTCCGTTCCACCAAGTTACACGCACTGGGCACCATGGATCGGGAGTGAAACTCGAACAAGTGACATTGTGCTTAACACAGAGTTTAAAAAAGTAGGAACAAGCTCTTCACATGAAGCAAAGCTTAGCAGTGTCACAGAAGACCGTCTGTTGGATGAACTTGCCAAACAAAAGGTAACATTGCTTTGAAGTTTTCAGAATATGTGACATAAAGTTCTGGGGTTGTTCCATTTACAGTTTTCCCTAATTGCTGTCAGGTTGGAGTGGTAAGAAAATTGTGTAAAGCATGCAACATCGACTCCAAAGGCTCCCGCTTTGATCTCATCACCAGACTGAGGGAGAAGATGAAGAGCAGGCAGACATATGATAAGGTCTTTCAAAGCATATGGGGTGCCTCTGGTAAGCATCACTTAGCGATTATTAGAAGTAGCATTAAAAAATGTAATTACAATTACAAACAACTTTTTAAATCTTTGCTTGCAGGAGGATGGTCTGTAATACTATGTCCACATGGCATTGTATACAGTGTTAAATTTAATCTTCGTGCTGAAAGTCCCCGGGATTTTGCTGACCTTCTCCTGTCCTGGAAGCACATGCCAAACGTCTGTGTTTACGATTTTGCGAGGGGTTTGGCAGCACACACCAATTTGCGGGTTCCTGATAAACTGCCATTTCATCCACATGAAGGTCGACTTGCTGAGCCCACTGAGGAAAATGTCAAGGCAGGACAGGATGGAAGCCTGAAAGTGAATCTTCCATGGCTACATGAAAGGATGGATAGTGTAAATGAAAATCCTCATCCTGTCACTGGATCATCTGACCATTATGTCCTGTATGACAGATTTCATGAGGGAAATACAAAAGATCCCAAGGACATATTACGCAGAATTCAACTTGTCCCAGAGCTGAAAGGCTGGCTGAACAGTCAAGTTGTTGAACAGTTCTTTGCAAACATGAGGAAAAGCAATTACTTTTTAAGTAATATGAGTCCATCCACACATGTGTTTCTGATGAGAAATATAAATCATCATTATAACACTGTCACCAACAAGAAACTTCTGGAGAGGCAGCTAAGACATGGTCGACTTGGAAAGATCAATATCTCATTGTCGGCACTGGGTCAAGCTGTCGTAGGTAAGTACATGCATTGTGTCATGACCAGAACGCTACCATTGTTTACATGTTAGGTTTGTTCCTATCTGTGTGTATATTCTTTTCTTTGTGTACCTAGCCCCACTGGTGTGCAATAAACCCAGAGAAATCACAGAAACGGTGTTGAACCCAGCACCTTCAGCGTCTGGTGACACTGGTAAAATTTCTTATTTTGAATAGTGATTCTCATATATAGGTGAAATAATAATCTTGCATTCATTATCTTGTTGTAGTTGATGGCTCATAAAAGAATTTGTTACATGCTGTTTCAAATGAATTTCCTTATAGAAATCCCTATAGAACCTCAGGAAAGAGTTGACAACAAGAAAGCCAATAGAAGGTCAACAGATGCAACTTTTCCTGACCTGTGTGGACCACCGTGCGAAGCTCTGACAAAGCCTGAGAACATTTTGGCCAGCCGTTCATCATGGTGTCTTGTACCGCACCCTGGCCAACAACAGCTTGTATGTTAAAGTTTTCAGATGTCGCAAAGTGCAACTTTTAGTGCTTATCTGATTTGGTCATCCACAGTCTATGACACCTATCTGTTTTTTTTTTAGCTCAACTATGTTCTGGACATCAGCAGACCCAAAGATGAGCTGATTGTTGAAACGTCTTCTGGATGCCTCACGCGGTCAGATCTTTGGACACTGGGTTTAAACAAAGAAATGGAATCGACTGTAAGTATTTTTTTTCTACGAATATGAAAAAATAAAGTGTACATTCATTGTTATCATGATTTTTTCTGTTTCAGATTGGAAATGGCTGTTTCGAGCTTATCACTAAAATTGTTCAGTCAAAGGTACTGTATGTTGTATATGATGATTGTCAAGCTTTAATTGAAAGAGTTGTTGTTTTAAATGTTTTTTTTTTTTTTAACATTCTAGGGGATAAGCATTTACATAGAAAATCTGTATGTCACCCGGACTTGGCTTGCACCCTATGGCTGTGATCCACTGCAGTCCTTTCCTGTAAGTGTACCGTCCTTTAAAGAAACAAGCAAGTAATCAAAATGATTTTTTTTTTATAACTTTGGTGCGAGTTCATATACAGGATACTTAAAAATACAATTCTGTTTCAGACTGATGCTCAGAGGATGGACATCATAGTTCTCCCTCTCTGGACACCTGCACAGCAAAATCTCCAGTGTTAAATTAACACTAGAGAGTGTCTATATGGGTCCACACCTCTGAGTGTTAAATACAACACTGTTGAGTGTTAAATTAACACTTTTGACAGTGTTATATGTTTAAAAGTAACCTAGTCAGTTTTGAAGATTAACAATGGCTAACACTGAGAAGTGCTGATTTTCTAACACTGGAATATTTCTAACATTTTGAGTTATTTTCCAGTGTTAGAAAATCAGCACTGCTCAGTGTTAGCCATTGTTAATCTTCAAAACTGACTAGGTTACTTTTAAACATATAACACTGTCAAAAGTGTTAATTTAACACTCAACAGTGTTGTATTTAACACTCAGAGGTGTGGACCCATATAGACACTCTCTAGTGTTAATTTAACACTGGAGATTTTGCTGTGTGGTCATTTCCAGTTGTGTGTAAGTCTTGTTTTTTGACACGTACAAACTGTTAGAATTTTGCTATGTGTCTGAGATGTATTCAAGCTTTTATGACGCAGTTTCAAAAGTCTTTGATTGTGATCGCTTGCAATGACATTGTTTTTAGGTTTGAAGTCATGGCTAACTGTCTTTTAGGTACTGAAGCCACCTAAAAGAGAAATCCTCTTTCTTGACCCATTATACACCAAGGCAGGATTTGGTGACCAACAATATGTTTCACTTTTGAGGTCACATTTTTATAAGCATTTTTGGTTTGTTCTGGAGTTTTCAGGAACCTGTTCAGTGTTCCAGGTTAAGTGCATCCCAGATCATGTTCTGCTGATCTTGAGTGTTCACACATACAGTACACTCACATGCTTTTTCTATAAACTATATCAGCAAGTTTCTGTGTGGAGTTTGCATGTTCTCCCCGTGTTTGCGTGGGTTCCCTCCGGGTACTCCGGCTTCCTCCCACCGTCCAAAGACATGCAGCTTGTGGGGATAGGTTAATTGGATAATCCAAATTGCCACTAGGTGTAACTGTGTGAATGAATGTGAGTGCGAATGGTTGTCTGTCCCTGTGTGTTAGCCCTGCGACAGACTGGCGACCTGTCCAGTCTGTCGCCCTATGACAGCTGGGATAGGCTCCAGCTCCCCCCGTGACCCTGAAAAGGATAAGCGGAAGCGAATGGATGGATGGATATATCAGCATGATGCTTCAACATTTTATTCTCATCTTCAAATTATGATCAAGTCAGTGATACTGTCTTTAGATGAATTTCAGACATAAATAGGGTCTTCCAGTGTTCTATTTTAACATAAAACACCATTAAAAATTAGTTTATAAAATATGCCAACCTTAACTTAAAGCTGTTAATGCTTTATTTTGACCAACTGTGAGCATGTGACTGTACTTTTTCATTTTGTTATGCTGTTTTTTTGAGGTCGTGTTCCTAAGGCCTGTAGTTACAGTTGGTGCTATTAGCAATAAACATTTCACACCCATCATGATGACATCTGTTAACTTGTGAATGTAACTGTCTTTAAAAAAAAAGGAATCTTGCAGTGAAGATCATTCCCGGGCAGTGGTCAGAAAAAAAGAGCTTTGACTTGAAGGTATGTGCTAGTTTAAGTGTATGGTGAATAATATGAATTACACTAGTCTTCTTTTAAGGGATTTTATTAACGAGCCTTTATTTTCAATGTAATACAGGGTTTTCCAAGCCAAGACTATGGAGTTGACTGTGGGATCTTCATGCTGATGGTAATTTTTCTCTTCTCTTCTTGAGATTCAGAAGATAATTTAAGCAATGACATTTTTATTTTTTCTTCCAAATAGTCTGCTCTGTACGTGGCACTGGATGCTTCATTTGACTATACTATAGTAAGTATTCTATTTACTTTCACAGCAATGGAGTCTTGAATCTTTTGAAAGTTGTTAAATATGTTTCATATTAATATTTTACAGTCAGACATGCCCTACTTGCGTAAATGGTGGTGCTTGCTGTTGATGGAGAACTTTGATCTCAGGAGGTATTTATATTTTGACTTCTGTTCTATGTTGTGTCAAAGTTTACACACCTTAACAATATCAACATTTTCTGTTAAGCTCTGGCAAGCTATTTGCACACTGGAGAGAGGAAGCCAAAGCTGTGCTTGAAGGACAACACGTGCCCATTTTCAGACTGAAAAAGCGCAAGTTCCAGGAAGTCGGTCAGGTCAGTATTCACTTTAACCAGTAGTGTAATTACATGGTTAGTGACATTTGAATAACTGTTAAAAAACTGTTCTGCAACAGAGAAATAACTATGTTTTTATCCCCGTTTGCCTGACACAGGAGCCAGCAGTTGTTGAAGATCTGCGTCCTGCTGTGCAGTGGGTTGTCCAAAATAAGGCACTTTTCCGTGGACACGTAACAATGCCCAAATATGTGTCCTTAAATCAAGGGGACCAGCAGAGGGTCTTAAGAGACATGTCAGAGGAAGAAGACACTGGAGCAAGGGACTTGTTCCTCTTTGTTTTTCATTTTGCAGAGGACATGGAGCTCTTTTTGAAAGCATGTGCTGATGAGCAGGGACTAAGGGTCAGTGCTATGTTTGACATGTGATGGACAAATGAAGGCACTGGCTGTGTTTGTTTGTTTGTTTGTTTAATATGTTGTTGTTGTTGTTGTTGTTTTTTTGCGTAGTACAAAATTCCAATTAAACTTATTTCAAAATGTTGTTCACTTGATTCTGTGTCCATACTTATAATAAAGGATTACAGTGTAACAGCATTAAATCAGAATCAGAATCAGAATACTTTATTGATCCCTGGGGGAAATTATTTTTTGTTACAGTGCTCCATTTTAAACCAACATTAAGACAAGACAGACAATACACTAACTAAGAATAGTACAATATATACATATATATACATACATACATACATAAGTCACTCATAAATAAATAGTTGGAAAAGAAACATGTGTAGTTGTAGCAGCAAACAGTGTGTTAAGTGGATGCGTTGTACAGGGAGATGGCCACAGGCAGGAATGATTTCCTGTGTCGTTCAGTGGTGCTTTTCGGTAATCTCAGTCTCTCACTGAACGTGCTCCTGTGACTGACCAGCATGTCATGGAGTGGGTGGGAGGTGTTATCCAACATTGTCTTTATCTTGGACAGCATCCGCCTCTCCGACACCACCTTGAGGGAGTCCAGCTCCATCCCCACAACATTGCTGGCCTTACGGATTAGTTTATTAAGTCTGTTGGCATCTGCGACCCTCAGCCTGCTCCCCCAGCATGCAACAGCATAGAGGATCGCACTGGCCACAACAGACTCATAGAAAATCCTCAGCATTTTCTGGCAGATGTTGAAGGACCTCAGTCGCCTCAAAAAATAGAGACGACTCTGGCCCTTCCTGTAAAGTGCTGTGGTGTTTTTAGCCCAGTCCAGTTTATTGTCAATGTGTACTCCAAGGTATTTATAGTCCTCCACAATGTCAACACTGACCCCCTGGATTGAAACAGGGGTCAAGTGTTTCTTGTTCTTCCTGAAGTCCACGATCAGTTCCTTGGTCTTTGCCACGTTGAGCTGCAGATGATTCTGCTCACACCACGTGACAAAGGAGTCGACCACAGCCCGGTACTCTGTCTCATCATCCCTGCTGATGCATCCAACCACGGCAGAGTCATCAGAAAACTTCTGAAGATGGCATGTCACTGTGCAGTGGCTGAAGTCTGTGGTGTAGAGGGTGAAGAGGAAGGGGGAGAGGACAGTCCCCTGTGGTGCCCCTGTGTTGCTGATCACCTTGTCAGACACACACTGTGGGAGACGTACATATTGTGGTCTTCCTGTCAGGTAATCAACAATCCAGGACACCAGAGAAGCATCCACCTGCATCGCTGCTAACTTATCACCCAGGAGGGTCGGCCTGATGGTGTTGAAAGCACTGGAAAAGTCAAAAAACATGACCCTCACAGTGCTCGCCGGCTGGTCCAGATGGGTGTAGACACGATTGAGCAGGTAGATGATGGCGTCCTCAGTTCCGAGACGAGGCTGATAAGCGAACTGAAGGGGATCCAGGTGTGGTCTTACTATGGGTCGCAGCTGGTCCAGGATGAGCCTTTCCAGGGTCTTCATGATGTGGGAGGTCAATGCCACGGGCCTGTAATCTTGGGGGCCACTGGGACGTGGCGTCTTTGGTACAGGGACGAGGCATGATGTCTTCCACATCACCGGGACCCTCTGCAGACTCAGACTCAGCATAAACAGTTTATGAAAGACTCCACACAGCTGGGGGGCACAGGTCTTGAGGACAAGGGGACTCACTCCGTCTGGTCCAGCAGACTTGCCTGAGTGAAGTCTCCTCATTTGCATCTCAACCTGGTATTGAGTGAAGGTGATGGATGGGGGAGGGGTGTCAGGAATCTCACAGGAGGCAACAGCGCCATGTGAAGAGAGAGGCTGGCACAGTGGTGTGGCTCTGGATTCCAGGCTGACTACAGGTGAGGTTGTGGGGGTAGGAGCAGACACTGTGGTGTCGAATCTATTGAAAAACAGATTCAACTCATTGGCTCTATTCTCACCTCCCTCAGTTCCCCTGCTGTTGGTTGGCCTGAATCCAGTGATGGTCTTCATGCCCCTCCACACCTCTCTCATGCTGTTCTGCTGGAGTTTCCACTCCAGTTTCCTCCTGTAATTGTCCTTAGCCTCTCTGATCTTGTCCTTTAGTAACACCTGGATCTTCCTCACCTCCTCTTTGTTGCCCCCTCTGAAAGCCCTCTTCTTGTTGTTGAGGAGGGCTTTGATGTCCTTAGTCACCCACGGCTTGTTATTTGGGTAACAATGAACAGTCTGAGCTGGAACAATGGAGTCGGTGCAGAAAGTTATGTAGTCTGTGATACACTCAGTAAGCCCATTGATGTCCTCGGCGTGAGGCTCACAGAGTGTTTCCCAGTCGGTCACCTCGAAACAGCCCTGTAGTTCTGCTAAGGCCTCCTCTGACCACCTCCTGACAGTCCTGGTGGTCACAGGTTCCCTCCTCACAATTGGCACATAGCGGGGGGTGAGGTGAATCAGGTTATGATCTGACCTACCAAGTGGGGGGAGGGAGGAGGAGCTGTATGCATCCTTGACGTTAGCATACAGTAAGTCTAAAGTTTTCTCTCCCCTGGTGGGACAGTCCACATATTGTTTGAATGTTGGTAGTGTATTGTCCAGTGATACATGGTTGAAGTCACCCGAGATCACAATAAAGGCACTCGGGTGCTGAGTCTGTAGCCGAGCTATGGCAGAGTGGATAGTGTCACATGCAGCTGTGGGGTTAGCAGAGGGGGGTACATAAACAGCCACCAAGATGACGTGAGAGAATTCCATGGGTAAATAATACGGCCTGAGTCCAACAGCACACAGTTCAGTGTCCGGGCAACAAATCCTTTCTTTGATTGTTATGTTGGCAGGGTTACACCACCGGTTGTTAACTAAAACAGCAAGCCCACCTCCTTTCCGCTTACCGCTAGCGATGCTGTCCCTGTCCGCCCGAACAGTGTGGAAGCCTTCCACGGAAGCATTCTCATCAGGAATGTCCTGGTGCATCCATGATTCGGTGAAACACATCAGGCTACACTCTCGGTATTCCCTCTGACTCCGTACCAGTGCTGAGAGCTCGTCGATTTTAATTGCCAACGATCGCACATTACCCATCACGATAGACGGCAGACACGGTTTAAACCTCCTCGCTTCGAGCCTCCGCTGTCTCACCGTCACCTTTTTTCTTCTCTTCTGTCCTTGACCTCTGCATCCCCGATGTGTTTTCCTCCAAATTTCAGCTGGTACTTCTGCGGGCCTGGCCAGCGAACCGGCCGGCATCAGGGCGATCAGCTGATCTCTGGAGTAAACAGTCCGTGCGTGTAGGAGATGTGCCGCGGTCCCGTTCCTTGATAAAAGTAACAGTTCCACGGCCACCAGAAGAACAAAAACTCTCTCAATCCACATGATTGAGTAAGAGATAGAAAACGGAGGAAAATACAAGTCAGGAAAAAAAAGAATACGTAGAAAAAAAAAAGCTAAACTAAGAGAAAAGCAGGAGCGACTGTAACAGGCTGCACGCTGGTTGGCGCATGCGCACTAAATGTAAATGTAACAGCATTTTTTTTAAACTTGTAATTTCAAAATAAAAAGCTTATTGTTGATATTAACAGTAAAGAATTGTAATCAATAATATTTTTATACATTTTAAACATTAACACTCTGGGCTCTATCCTGGCCATCTGTGGACACTTCACTTATTCTTTTTTTTGACTACTGCACTGCAGTGGACCAAAAGAATGACACGGGTTTGATCTTAAGGATCTAATAGTTGTGTGTGTTGTGCATGACATTGCCACACAAATATGTATTTGCAAGATAGAGTAGAATAAATTATGACGCATGAAATATTACATAGGCTGCAGGGAATTTCTGTTGATACAGACTATTGAGCTTTGAGTTTCCCAGTCAAACTTAGCTTTGAAGCACCTGCTAAAAACACTTTTACTCTTGTACATTTCATAACAAGACACCATAGCCAAAATATTAACAAAATATGTATTATTAAAAATTTAAAAGCTGCAGCACATACAGCAACAAACACCGTTATTAAATGTGTCCTGGAGTTTATGCAGGTGCAGAAAGTGCTGCTGCTGTAAGTCAGCCTAACAGCTTCCAGATCACTTATTTTTCTGGAAAGATGGTAGGAAGGCCATCACTGCTCATTTCTACAGTCTCCCAGATCTTGGAATACAATCCCTTTGTACCATGAAACCACTTCGCAGTACTAGGAGTCCACTAAAACCTATAAAGAGAGTGATCCTGGAAGAAATTGGGCACACACTAGTGACCTCAACAATTGCAAGACAGCCTTTTCCCCGATGCTCAGATGGGGGAAAAAAGGAAGTTTCATGAAAACATTAGGACTTTATCACCGTTTTATCTTCAAAGTTAATGGTAATATATAACCTAACTGGCTATAAAGAGTAAAAAATGTATATACAATTTTGATTTTGATGAAAAGGACTGGTACTAATTTAAAGAGTCACGTCGGTAAAAGTAGATAAATGTTTTAAGAAATATACATTTTATAGCATTTTGTGAACATACACAAAAAGTGGCCATTTTTGGCAACAAACAAGCTGAGAGAGAGTTTTATATTTTTGTCTCTCCTTGAACAAAAATAATAGTGCATAATAATCAATGTTTATGTTAATCAATTAAATGTCCCAGACTCTACTATTACTAATACAGCAGCCCCTCGTTTATCGCTGGTGTTACGTTCAAAAAATAACCCGCGGTAGGTGAAATCCATGAAGTAGCCAACTTTATTTTTTTTACAATTATTATAGATGTTAAGACTGTAAAACCCCTCACTACATGCTTTTTACACTTTTCTCAGACAGGCATGAATATTTTCACACTTTTCTTTTTTGTTTAAACACTCTTAGAGTTCAAACCTTCGTAGAAACATAAGTCCAGTGCAAAACGTTTCGTCGGCATTGTTGTGTTTGTTTGGGAGAAAACTTACAAACATACAGTACAGCACTTCAGAGTTACACTGCTATGTAAATTCGACAAGCTAAACGCATTCTGTACTGTACAGCAGGAGTCCCCAAGCTTTTTGCACCACAGACCACTTTAATGTCAGACAATATTTTCAGGGAACGAGCTTTAAGGTGTCGCGGATAAATACAACAAAAGAATAAAAAAAAGAAACTGTGGTATTTTGTAAATATAATAATAAACGTGACTTGAGCTGTACGCCAACAACAATGACAGTGACATTCTCCTCTCTGCTTTTTAATGCTCTCTGGTCGCTATGATAACGCGTAAATAGTTCTTTCAAAATAAGACACACAACTACAACCATACATTTCACACCGGAGGATCAACTCTCGCGGAACGGTACCAAAAGACTCACGGACCGGGACCGGTCCGTGGGCCTATTAGGGACCGCTCCAGTACAGGAGACACTGGACTAGATTGATTGACAATGGTCTACAGCAATCAGAACGCACAACGCGATGTACTGTAAAAAAAAAAACATAAATGTGTCACTTTTGGCCACGAATAATTTAGGGGATGGTGAATTTTTTTTGAACAAACCCAGAGTGTTAAAAACCCCCACTTAAAACCATTTTTATTTCTCAGCAGCATCAATAGTAACAAAAACGCAATTTAGTTTTCGCTGTCAAAGTCGATTTAACTGAAGTTACGTGTTTCCGGTTACTGTGGAGGTCACGTGTTTCCGGTTACTGTGGAGCTCCACAGTGGCTGCAGCCAGGTCCTCTTGGAGGGAGGGGGTTAGTGAGTCCTGAGTGATTCGTTCGCTCTATGATTCAGCACAGGAGGGAGGGGTTTAGTGAGTGAGTGATTCGTTCGCTCTATGATTCAGCACAGGAAGGGAGGGGGTGAGTAGCTCACATGTGCTGTTAGCATGTTAGCAGAGCGATGCTACTGTGAACCGAGGAGCTATTGTCTTGATGTGAGCTTCTACTCAGGGTTTTTTCTTCCAGTTCAGAGCAGAAATTTTTTTGTTAAGATACTGGATGTTGTGTTTTTCTCCACAATTTTAATTATAAGCTAGATAAATCGCTGCTAACAGCAACAGGGATGAGTTAGTGAGTCAGTTGGGCTTGTGAATCATGATTCATGAGTCAGTAAAGTGATTCTCGAGTATTGAACGATTCGTTCATGATTCGCGCATCACTAATCCACCCACTGTTATCATCTTCAATGCTCATAGAGCAGAGCAGCTATCTGAACGTCACCCCAACAGAGGTCGATTATCTTGTTAATAATTTTACCTCCTCACTACGTATGACTCTGGATACTGTAGCTCCGGTGAAAACTAAGGCGTCAAATCAGAAGTACCTGACTCCGTGGTATAATTCTCAAACAAGTAGCCTAAAGCAGATGACTTGTAAGCTGGAGAGAAAATGGCATGTCACAAATTTAGAGGATCATCATTTAGCCTGGAGAAATAGTTTGTTGCTTTATGAGCAAGCCCACCGCAAAGCCAGAACATCTTACTATTCGTCACTGATTGAAGAAAATAAGAACAACCCCAGGTTTCTCTTCAGCACTGTAGCCAGGCTGACAAAAAGTCAGAGCTCTACTGAGCCAACCATCCCTTTAATGTTAACTAGTAATGACTTCATGAACTTCTTCACAAATAAAATTTTAATCATTAGAGAAAAAAATTACCAATAATCATCCCACAGATGTAATATTATCCAGAGCTACTCTTAGTACCATTGATGTTAAGTTAGACTCTTTTTCTCCAATTGATCTTTCTGAGTTAACTTCAATAATCACTTCCTGCAAACCATCAATGTGTCTTTTAGACCCCATTCCGACAAAACTGCTCAAAGAAGTCCTGCCATTAATTAATTCTTCGATCTTAAATATGATCAACCTATCTCTAATAATCGGCTATGTACCACAGGCCTTCAAGCTGGCTGTAGTTAAACCTTTACTCAAAAAGCCATCTCTAGACCCAGCAGCCTTAGCTAATTATAGGCCAATCTCCAATCTTCCTTTCATATCAAAAATCCTTGAAAGAGTAGTTGTCAAACAGCTAACAGATCATCTGCAGAGGAATGGTTTATTTGAAGAGTTTCAGTCAGGTTTCAGAGCTCATCACAGCACAGAAACAGCTTTAGTGAAGGTTACAAATGATCTTCTTATGGCCTCTGACAGTGGACTCATCTCTGTGCTTGTCCTGCTAGACCTTAGTGCAGCATTCGATACTGTCGACCATAATATCCTATTAGAGCGATTAGAACATGCTGTAGGTATTACAGGTACTGCACTGCAGTGGTTTGTATCATATCTATCTAACAGACTCCAGTTTGTACATGTAAATAGAGTCCTCTTCACACACTGAGGTTAATTATGGAGTTCCACAGGGTTCAGTGCTGGGACCAATTCTGTTTACATTATACATGCTTCCCTTAGGCAGTATCATTAGAAGACATAGCATAAATTTTCACTGCTATGCAGATGACACGCAGCTCTATCTATCTATCTATGAAGCCAGATAACACACACCAATTAGTTAAACTGCAGGAATGTCTTAAAGACATAAAGCCGCAAACTTTCTGCTTCTTAATTCAGATAAAACTGAGGTTATTGTACTCTGCCCTGAAAATCTTAGAAATATGGTATCTAACCAGATTCTTATTCTGGATGGCATTACCTTGGCCTTCAGTAACGCTGTGAGGAAACTTGGAGTCATTTTTGACCAGGATATGTCCTTCAATGCACATGTTATACAAATATGTAAGACTGCTTTCTTCCATTTGCGCAACATCTCTAAAGTTAGAAATTTCCTGTCTCAGAGTGATGCTGAAAAACTAGTTCATGCATTTATTACCAGGCTGGACTACTTCAATTCATTATTATCAGGATGTCCAAAAAACTCCCTAAAAAGCCTTCAGCTAATCCAAAATGCTGCAGCAGGAGTACTGACAGGGACTAGAAAGAGAGAGCATATTTCTCCTGTTTTGGCTTCCCTTCATTGACTTCCTGTTAAATCCAGAATTGAATTCAAAATCCTGCTCCTGACATACAAGGTCTTAAATAATCAGGCCCCATCTTATCTTAATGACCTTGTAGTACCATATCACCCTATTAGAGCACTTCGCTCTCGCTCTGCAGGCCTACTTGTTGTTCCTAGAGTATTTAAAAGTAGAATGGGAGGGAGAGCCTTCAGTTTTCAGGCCCCTCTTCTGTGGAACCAGCTTCCAGTTTGGATTTGGGAGACAGACACTATCTCTACTTTTAAGATTAGGCTTAAAACTTTCCTTTTTGCTAAAGCATATAGTTAGGGCTGGATCAGGTGACCCTGAATCCTCCCTTAGTTATGCTGCAATAGAGATAGGGATTCCCATGATGCATTGTTTTTCCTTTCCAGTCACCTTTCTCACTCACTATGTGTTAATAGACCTCTCTGCATTGAATCATATCTGTTATTAATCTCTGTCTCTCTTCCACAGCATGTCTTTATGCTGTTTTCCTTCTCCCACCCCAACCGGTCGCAGCAGATGGCCGCCCCTCCCTGAGCCTGGTTCTGCCGGAGGTTTCTTCTTGTTAAAAGGGATTTTTTCCTTCCCATTGTCGCCAAAGTGCTTGCTCATAGGGGGTCATATGATTGTTGGGCTTCTCTCTGTATCTACTGTACAATACAAAGCGCCTTGAGGCAACTTTTGTTGTGATTTGGCGCTATATAAAACTGAATTGAATTGAACTGATAATGATTTTTCCCTTTAATTGTTCAGAACTTTGAGCCTATACCACAGATTTTATGTTCTTAAGGTTTTCTCCAGGGAGCTTTCCATCCTCAGTTCAACAGAAAAACAAGCCATACATGTGTTCTAGTCTGATTCAAGCACTGGTTTTGATTAGTGGACCAAAGGTGTGTTTGATGTGATTTTTGTTTGTTTTTAGTCAGTTTCAGCTTTTTTCAACAACAGTAATTTGAACAAATGTTGACTTTTTTCCACTGAGGATAATTTTCTAATTTGAAACCGCATCAGAGGCTTTAAGGGTGCAGTGAGTCTTAGATAAAGTACCCTCCTTTTCAGCTAGTCTCTCACATTAACTCATCTTCACTTTCAACCTTATGGTCCTTCTCAGTCAGAAGGGTAATTACTGTCTCCCTCGTTCACTCACTGAGTTTCCAAGTGTCTCTTGCACTTTTTTTCATTTACTCAGTTTCATTCTCTTTCTAGCTGGCTTGTGTGTCAACCTCTCCGCAGAACCATCGCTCTGCACTTTCATTTTCTAATTTGTTTCCTGTCCCTTTTTTGCAGCGACAGCAGGAATTACAGCCTCACAGAGCCTTTCAAAAAAACAGAAACCCTGTATTGACAGATCAATCAGCTAAAGCCTTGGCCAAAAGACTTACAGTGTTTGACACTGTGTGTGTATGTGTGTGTGTGTGAACCCTGAAGCACGTACAAACGTACAGACTCCAAAACACATAAAAAAACACGTAAAAACTCAAAATACGTACAAAAGACAACAGAAGTGCTCCAGGATGATAGGGGCAGTGTTGAGCTTTTGTTACCTAGTGGCTACACAAGCCAGCAAGTACCAACGACCGGATTTGGTGTGTGGTAGTAACAGGTAAATGAACATATTTTTTTTTTATTATTTGACTATATATGAATGCTTGTGCATAAATACACAAACAATACACATATGCTTTCATGCTTTCAATTGTGTAATTTAAGTGATTTAGGTAGCTCTGTTTTGGAAGTTCAGTTCATGCTAGAAATGTGTTTTGGAGTTTGTACGTGCTTTGTCTCTAGGGGCCACCGTAAATATTTATATATAAACATATATAAATAAAACCACTTTTTTTTACATTAGTAATTCCTTTTTGTGCATAATTTTATATTATTGTTAATAATAAATTAATTAAAGCAACAAAACAACCTGAAGAGCTGGTTCGGAGCCGAAAGAGCCGGTTCTCTAAAAAGAACCAGTAGTTGTTTGAAGCCAGCTCACCTTCTCCACTTTTCCGAGAATACGTGCTTCTTTTGTGGTTCGGACTCCTTCTGATATTTCTTTGGAGGTGGAGGAACACCAAAGTAATTGCTTAAAGGAGCTTGCTTCTTCGACATCTTTAAGAGTTCTAAACAAATGTCTGTCCTCCTCCAGAAAATCTTATGTACGCAAACGCGCGTTGCAACTTCTTATCTTTTATTTTGACAGCCCATGCGCACCTGCGGACCACCCTGGTTATGGATCAGCTGCAGAAGTGACAGAAACCAAAACATCATTAGTGTTGTCAGGGAGACCAAGATACAAAGCAATGTGCATTTTGATTCATATAATACTGTACATGTTTGCTAGAAAAGCGAGAAAAGAAAATGCATGTGGCATTTCACTATTTAATATGCAACTTTTTATACAACAAATATGTGTGTGTGCTGCAACTTTGTCAGATCCCTGCTGCATCCTCCCATTAAGTGCAAGGAGTCCTTTAGCATTAGTGCTCTGATGCACAGGACTGAATGGCCCTGTTTTACAGATGTGAAAGGGGAAGGGGCTTGCATCCCTGTCGAACCCTAGTGTTTTCCATCCGTTCAGTCACCTTTGGTGGGTGGTTGGGTTTATGCTTTAAAAACAACTTTTTTAGGTTTTAGCACTAAAAGGTTCTTGGTTTGGTTTAGGAAAAGATAGAGGTTTGGGTTACAACACACCCTTGACTGCAGGCAAAAGACAAGTTAGGAGAGACCAGACTCTCCTGCTGACACATCAAAACACACATTTTGAGTGGATGTGCATTGGTGAAAAAAATCATGACCAAAAACAGTATTAAAATTGAAAAACTGTGAATAGAGCTGTAGAACATATAGAAAATAAATGTGACACACACAGTGAAATGCCTTTATAGCAATAAGAGAAGCAGAGAGAGATGGACAGCAGGGATAAGTCATGAAGTCATGGATGGAGTCATTATGGTAGGAAGGAGATAAAGAGGGATGAAGAGGACCAGAGGATCACCTGTTATCCTTCACATATAAATAACAAAATCCTCCAGATGAGCACTCATGCAGAGAAAACAAATCCCACAATAAAACACAAAAATACACGTTTTGTACCTTCCATTCAGTGTCTGGTGATCCTGTGAGCAAGTTTGATATTTCTGTAGCATTCTTTCAATAACAGCAAAGGTGAAAACCGCTATGACAAGAAACGTGGGAGGGACACACCAGGCATGACAGTTTTGGAGTTCTATCCTTTCAGCTCTGATTTAGCTGATATATTTAAACTTGATGTGAAGGACTACATGCCCTCTTTGGTGAAGAAATTCTATAGCTGTCCGGGCACACCAAGTTCTTTCAAAGCCTCAATGGATTAAATGACAAATGCAAAAGGAAAGTTTGTTTTTCCAGGATCCTGAGAAATTTTATGACATTTTACTGATATGACTTTTATTCATCTCAAATCAAATCACTTTTATTGTCACATCACATGTGCAGGT
This sequence comes from Mchenga conophoros, assembly GCF_057382185.1. Classification (NCBI taxonomy): domain Eukaryota; kingdom Metazoa; phylum Chordata; class Actinopteri; order Cichliformes; family Cichlidae; genus Mchenga; species Mchenga conophoros. Next base: position 11,176,205 of record NC_140541.1, read on the forward strand.
ACACTGGTACAGTACATGTGAGTGAAATTCTTGTGTGCGAGCTTCACAAGCAACAGAGGTGTGCAAAGTACAATAACAAAAGAACAAGCAAATATAAGAATGGCTAAGTCTGAGAATGATATGACTAAATATATATACAATATAAGAGTGTATGCATATTACTGAATGTGTATACTAAATATGTATGTCTACGTGTGTATATATGTGTGTGTGTGTATATACATATTTTACAAATTAAATAGAGTAAAAATAAAGTAAATATATAAAATATACAGAGGTTGGTAGTTGGATATTGTGCAAAACAAGTGGCATTTATATACAGTATGGAGTGCATAATGTTGAAGTTCCAGTAGTGAAGGTGAGGTGTCTATGACGTGTTCAGCAGTCTGATGGCCTGGTGAAAAAAGCTGTCTCTCAGTCTGCTGGTACGGGACCGGATGCTGCAGAACCTCCTTCCTGATGGAAGCAGTCTGAACAGTTTATGGCTGGGGTGACTGGAGTCCTTGATGATCCTCCCCGCTTTCCTCAGGCACCGCTTCCTGTAGATGTCCTGGAGGGAGGGAAGCTCACCTCCAATTATCCGTTCAGAGCACCGCACTACTCTCTGGAGAGCTTTGCGGTTGTAAGCGGTGCTGTTGCCGTACCAGGTGGTGATGCATCCAGTGAGGATGCTCTCAATGGCACAGCGATAGAAGGTCCTGAGGATGCGGGGGCTCATGCCGAATCTTTTCAGTCTCCTGAGAAAGAAGAGGCGCTGCTGCGCCTTCTTCACTGTTTTGTTTGTGTGTACTGACCACGTAAGATCCTCAGCCAGATGTACAGCAAGGAAGCGGAAGCTGCTCACTCTCTCCACAGCAGCGCCGTTGATGGTGATGGGGGTGTGTACTTCTCTGCACCTCCACTATCAACTCCTTTGTCTTTGCGACGTTGAGGGTGAGATGGTTGTCTTGACACCAGTGGGTCAGGGCGCTGACCTCCTCCCTGTAGGCCGTCTCATCACCGTTGGTGATAAGACCCACCACTGTAGTGTCGTCCACAAACTTTACAATGATGTTGGAGTTTCTAGTGGCCGTGCAGTCGTAGGTGTAGAGTGAGTATAGGAGAGGGCTCAGTACACACCCCTGTGGAGCACCAGTGTTCAGTGTGATGGAGGATGAGGTGATGCTGCCCAGTCTGACCGCTCATCTGATGTGCACACTGAGGTAAAGTGATAAAAGCAGATCTGATCTGAGCAGGCAAAGCAGTTTTCACCATCTGTAATTGCACTGTTAGCATTTCACCAGTTGTTTCCTGTGTTTGGAAGCTGCCGATGAGCTTTAAACAACCTACTGACAAAGAGTGACAGCTTGAAACTGTCAAATTAAAGCTGTTCAAAACAAGGGCTATTTAATTGAATCAATTAAGTGATTATATAGTTTAGTACAGTCAACATGAACAAGCGGGAATATTGTGGTCTTTCGTACCACAGTAGAATAGTAAATCAATGACAAAACATCAAGTAAAATTACAAAATGTTTATATTTCTTCAATTTGATTGTTTACCTCTGAATAGCTCCAAAAAGAAAAACAAAAGAAAGGTTTTGAAGTGGCCTAGTCAAAGTCAGGAATTGGAATCAACTGTGCTGACATCACCTAAAACAGGCCGTTCATGCCTGAAGACCCTCCGATTTAAAATAATTCTGCAAAGAGGACTGGGCCAAAATTCCTCCACAGAGATGTGAAAAACATATTGTCAGTTATAGGAAATGTTTGATTGCAGTTCTTGCTGCCAGGTGTGGCACAAAAAGTTAATCGGTTTAGCGTATAAATGTGCACTATATATTTTACCCATTAGCTTTTTGATTTGGTTAAAATGAACTCAGACAGGCCAGTTTACAGTGACCATCCAAGACTCTCAAGGCCTTTACACACCTGACCTGTAAAATCAATAAAAATATTTAGTGCATTTGAAATATTTTTACTCTTAACACAGCTGCCACAAATTCGTCCAGTGTATTTTCACTGGACGAATTTGTGGCATTTATTTATTTGAACCAAGATTTGACCAATCAGATCACTGCTTTTGGTAACAAGTGCATTCATAGCTCAAATATTGCACCACTACTACAGTAAATGTACAATAATAGGGAAATAACAAGAGTTCAAACTGTCCCACTCACATCCTTTCATATGTATGAAAGCTTCAACTCCTAGATCAAACCATGGTATTCTCCCTGCTGCTGCTTTCCCATGAGAGATGGATGAACCCAGAGTCTCCTCTTTTTTCCTTTTCTCCTTTAGGAGCAGGAAGACCAGTTCATAATCACTTCATGTCAACTTCATTTTTTACACATTGTGTTTTTTGAGGACAAATTTTCCACAAAAACACAGCAAGTTCAATGTGTATATAAGTTCCACGGCAAGTTTGGATTCATAAAATTCAGAATTTCATGTCAAGTTTACATTTAGAAAAGGAAGTCATTAATTCATTGAGTGGAATACGTTTTACATTACGGGCTGTTTATTTCGTCAGCATCACACTGACAACTTGGAGTGAAGAATTACTTTTTGCCACATAAAGCCTGCAGGGTTTTATGACACAATCTGAAACACAATTATCTGAACAATAGAAAAGACATCACCGCCTAAAGATGTTCAAGAACACTGTCAAACCGTGACTTCCTCGCACAGATACAACGACAGAAATAAAAATAATGTGTTTGATAGCGTATATGAGTCTATTATAGAAAACTGAGGATGCATCAGAGTGGGATATCTTATCTGTAGCTGACAGTCTTGGTCCATTTTCAGGTGTTCCAGCCACTATTTTAGGATATCAGATACTAATTTAATTAAAGTTAATGAAATGATTTGATTATCTAATCAGGTCCGAGTCAAAAATATTCAGTTTTAAACATTTAAGTTCTTTTACCATTTATGAGTGGGGACTTATAAAGATCAATACTCCGTCTTAGTTTGACCGCAACAGGAGCGCTCCAGCTCGCTTCTAGTTCTCATCTCCGGATTCTCTGCTGTAGTTTCATCCCCCAGTTCAATCTTTTTCCCTCATAAACATATATGTACAAATATGAGCACTCAGCCAATTAAAGCTGTCACAGAGTCGAAATGCTGACAGCACATTTGCAGTGATTCAATGTTGAAAACTCACCTACACTGGTGTGTGTGTGTGTGTGCGTGCGTGCGTGCGTGCGTGCGTGTGTGTGTGTGTGTGTGTGTGTGTGTGTGTGAAAGAGAGAGGTAGGCCCTCACAAACACTGAAACACACATATGTGTGTATAAACAATACTTATGAAGGTTTAATTCATCAGTATTAACCCCTGAATTTGTGGATACTCTATTAGCAAATTCAGAAGTGCTTTAGACCATAAAAACACATAATGAAGGACTGTCTGTCTTTAAACATTTCAACACATTTTAGAAAGATGTGTCTTTTCTGGCTTTCACCTCCTGTTTGATTCAGCCAGACATCACTTCACCTGGATGTCAGCGTGTCTCCTAATACAGACAAATGGAGGTGTGGCTTTATGCAGACTGTAGGAAGGGAGTGTAGTCTGTGGATTTATACAGATTGAAAAAACTGACCAATAAACACATTTCATAAATCTGATGGTAATTTTACATGCTCTTATTTTATTTCTTATTTTTTGTGCGGTTTAGAACAATTCTAGGCGAAGCCTATTAAGAAGCAGACAGGAAGAATAATTCCACAACTTCATCCACAAGTTTTTTCACAATACTATAATACTATATACACAACACTATACTAATACTCCCAAAGATACTTAAGTATATCATGACGTTGTAGCTTAATAGGTCTTAAGCCGTAGATGTAAGGCTCTTCATTATCACTGCTCCACTGTTCAGGCATTGATAGATATCAATGGTCTGAAAAAAATAAAGAAAAAAATACACAACTGTCATCAGCTCACACAAACTCAAAAATTGCAAGACTCTGGAGCCTTTTTCTTTTAGGATCGTATTGCTCTGCTGACGATCTGCGTGCCATTCATACTCTTTAGTGCAGTTCCTAAAAACGAACGACTAAATCAAGAAGTAACCATGAAAACCGAGCTCTAAATCTGAAATTATATTGTTAAGCACCAGATCCTGCTTTAATTTGCAGGCTCATGTTCTGTGTCTCATAATGTTTGCCCATGTGTGCCTTTCATGTCTCTGTTCTAGTCATTTTCAATCTTATTTTATTCATCACTTACTGTCACTGTTGGTTTTAATTGTTTCTACAGTTGACTCAGTTATACTGTCTCTAAATTAAATTATCCCACTACATACTCTTTGTAGAACAGTCATATTGGTATAATAGCTAACTTTGCTTTAACTTAGTTGAAGTTAGTAAAGTTAGCTGGCTGTGAGGCTATTTCAGACCACAAATGAATTTCAGGTTATTCCAAGTAAACAGCAATCCTCATATGTTCAGTTATCTCACAAAGCCCAGTAATTATATAAAGGAAAACCTGTATGCATACAATTTTTTTCAATGCCCTGGTTCTGTAATTTTCTTTTATTATCAAGCCTATGATAAGATTTCAAGTGTTAAACATCTTCCATGCATCTTTAGTCTGGTTTCTTTACTTCAACGGCTCCTTGTCATCTCTGCCAGATGTGCCACGAGGAGTACTGCTTTCTGTCCACTAGCCCTCTGTGTTTGTGATGATTCTCACAGAAATGACTCTGTATTGTTCCAATTAATGTGAAAGAAATTAAACAAGGACCTGGCTTCACATCTCTATATCGCTGTTCTGAAGGTGCTAGTGCTAGAAAAAATAATATAGGAATAAGATGAATATTTTAACTTGCATTTTTTTATACTAGGTAATAACTGCAGCAATATTATGAAAGATAAACAATAACAAATAACTTACACTTCCTGAGTAACGTGGAACACAATGGAGGGGAACTCTGACATGTCTCTTTTTTTGGTTGAAATTCGATCCACCCTTGTTCTCGTCCTTGTTCTCGTTCTGCCTTTGAAACTACTTCATATTTCATAATTACAAGTGTGCTTGACTGGTTTTATTGGCTGTCGTAATTAGCCCGGGACATTAATAGGGTGTCTGCATGAGAGCTATTAAACCACAATGAATACTAAGTAAAACAAAATAAAAAAAATTAATCACCAGCAAATCAAAGTCTCTAAGAATGGAAATAAGCGGAGTCTCCAAGCAAAGGTTAAACCGTGTACTGTACAAGCAATTTGTATCTTTTAGCAACAGGCCTTTGGGACTCTGGGTTTAATCAAGGAATGACATCAATATAATGTGCATTAACTGAAGTACTTTACTTTATATATTCAACATTGTTAAAGTCAGTGAGTTTTAGTGCAGGCTTAGATTTTTCATTAAATTGCCATGAAAATGTCATTCAATCTGACATTTCACTCCCAGTTTTGGTGTCAGATGAAATCTCTTTTTGATTGTTTAGCTCAGATTTTCTCATTTGGATTAATTTCAACAACTTCAGGGCTCTGCACTATAAAGCAGGATTTGTAGTGTAGTAACACACTACATTGCAGCCTTTCAGCTTGTTATGCAAGTCATTTCTTTTTGGTATTTTAGTTGATGAATCCTTTGCAGGAGATAAATTAGATACCATTAGGAATCTAAACTGGCACTCTCCAATGTCACTCATAAAGTCCCGTAAAGTTTAGTTTTGCTTTAAAAGAAATGGACCAGTCCATATTCAGGACCAGTCTGGTTAGGACAGGGGTGTCAAACTCAAATACACAGTGGGCCAAAATTCAAAACTGGAACAAAGTCGCGGGCTAACATTAATATTTATTGAAAAAAAAGTCTTCCTCCAGATATAAGAATGAATCTTTTCTTATGGACTCAAATAAGTTTTGCTGGAAAACTGAATATGGAACAAGCAAAGCTTAATACTAAACAATATATATATTAGCTGTATAATACCAGTAGGCCAGCTCTAATAGTAATTTGGTATGGCTTCGCGGGCCAAATGTAATTAGGCTGCGGGCCAAAACTGGCCCGCGGGCCAGAGTTTGACACCTATGGGTTAGGACTTCTTGATGGGTGGCTGAGGTAAGCTGCAAGTTCTAGTGGGCTTTTGTTATATGTGATGCCCATATCCAACTCGTTCTCTACTCTGAATGATCTCTCCATCACAAAAAACATACTCAAGGGTAGTTGTTCATGGCAGCAGCCTAGCATTCAAGTAATGTCGAGACATTTTTCACCAAGTCGAACACTGGGGAGTCTCCTTATGGCATCCTGCAATCTACCACCAACCATTTAAAAAAATGTTTCAAGAAAAAGACATCAGTATAAAGTGTTGATATGTTTCATATGTGCACTCTTCTGTAGACTGTGTGACGACTATAAAAGAGTCCCCCAAAAGGTCCATGAATTTGATGCTGCTCACGAAAAAAGTTGCAACACATTAAAACCAAAAAACACAGAAGGGACATGCATACTGTACAGTCAAGTGGAAACTTATTTGCTCCCTTCCTGATAGCTCAGTATTTTTGCATATTTGTCAAACTGAAATCATCACATTTTAATGTCAGACAAAGATTAAATGCTGACTTCAAATGGTGACTTCATCTATAAAGGGGGAAAAAACTATCTAAGAACCTCATACCAACAGTCACACATGGTGGCAGTAGTGTGATGGTCTGGGGCTGCTTTGCTGCTTCACAACCTCGACAACTTGTTGTAAGTGGCGGTAACAAAAATGCTCTTTACCAGAAACCCTGAAGTGAGTGTTTGGATATCAGTTCATATCCTGAGGCTCAAACACACCAGGAAGTCCAGCTCTGAATGGCTCAAAATAAACAAAATGAATGATTTGGAGTAGTCTAGTCAAAGTCTGGAATTAAAACCTACTGAAGTGTTGTGGCATGACCTTAAACAGGCTGTTCATGCTCAAAAACTCTCCAATATGGCTGAATTTAAATTACATTTCGAAGAAGAGTGGGCAAAATTCCTCCACAGCAATATGAAGGAGTCATTTTTGGTTATCACAAATGCTTGATTGCACGCTTTGCTGCCAAGATTGGTACAACCAGTCATTAGGTTTAGAGGGCAATTATATGAAGCACCTTCATGTGACTGTTGTTGTGAATTGGCACTATGTAAATAAAATTAAGCTGAATTGATTTTTTTCTGCATAGAGCCAGGTAGATGTGGATAGCTTTTTTCCCCTTAATAAATTACATTGCCAAAAAAAACTGTGTTCTGGGTTATTGTCTAATATGGATGACCAGAAACTCTTCAATGTGACGAATATGTGAAAACTAAGAATTCAGAAAGGGGGCAAACCCTTTTCCATGGCACCATAGTAATGTCCAGTGTTGGGTAAGTTACTTTAAATTAGTAACTTAGTTACATTACTAGTTACTTCTATCAAAAGTAACTCAGTTACTTCAAGTTACTCGTTACTTTCAGAGTAACTAGTTACTAGGGAAAGTAACTTTGGTTTTACTCAGAATTCTCTTGTTAATGTGTTCCTTCCGTAACTGGATACCCAGCAAGATTGCCAGTCTTCTAGCTTGCTTACTTGCCACAAGTGCACTGTGCCACCTACCAATAGAAAGGAAAAAATAATGTGCACATTTCCACGAGAGAAATCCCACGCCTGATTCTATCCTAGCCTGCTTTTTACATCCAACACAAAAACTGCAGTCGTGGTGCTTTCGATTGTACTCAGAACTCGGAAATTCTGCCTTCTGAATAGGAAGATGTAGGTAACACCAGACTGCAGATGAGCTGCATACATGGCTGGACTGGGACAAAAAAATCGTCCCGGGCATTTTGACTAGAGACCGGCCCACCATTATAGGAAAAATCGTAAAGCCTTTGAATGAAAACAAACACTGTTGTGACAGTGATGTACACTGTTCTGATGGTATATATGCATCAATCTATCAATTGTTTGTTGCAAGACTCAGATAATTATTTTTTTTTTAAAAGTGAGACATTTTAAATGAGAATAAGAAAGTATTTCTTTGTGCCCCCCTTTCCCTTTTAATGCCCTACATGCCCCCCTGGCAACACTTTGCTAGACCCGCCCCTGCACAGTTACCAGCTGTCAGCTACTTAGAAAAGGATCCTGGTGTTATTTGTCTCTCAGAAACAGTTCATAACTTCCCTTCAACTCATTCATGTCACCTAAAAGGTAAACCTGTTTCTCCATCACAGCTCTGATGATTCAGTAAGGACATCTCCTGGTTTCGTCTTCATGTTTCCCTCTCACCAGATAACCAAACCCATATCATGACCAGCAGGTTTACAGCTGTGGCTCCAGCAAACATCAGCTGATACTAGAAATGAATATTAAATAAATTCTAACAACAGCTGATCAAGCTTAAGCGTGCTGCTGTTGTTTAGCGCGACATCCGCTGGTTTCCTATTTCTGGCGCAAAGTGGGCGATAAATAAACAAGAGAGAAAAGCCGATCAGCTGATCATTGATCAGTTTAATGATTGAAGTAGAAACAGGAGAGGGAGGGTAAGAGGATGAGAGAAGAAGAGGCAGCTGTGCAGCAAAGACACAGAGTAACTCCAGCTTTGTGTCTTTTTCATTGTAGCTGAAGTCCGGGACAAACTGTGTTTCTTTTCACCTAAATACGAAACGCGTAATAATTTCTCTGAATACGAGACGATTCCGTTTTTTACGGGACGGTTGGCAACTCTAATAATTAACCTTATGAACAAAATAAAGTTCAACATCAATAACTTCATAGCACCCACCCAGCTGTATAGAAACTCCGTCATGCTAGCTAGCACACAGTACGAAAAAGTCAGCACAACGAAAATAAACTCCAACTAAACTTGGTTCATATCTGACCCAGATGGACTGCAGGTCATAACTTCTTACCTGAAGTTCAGTTCACCTGACACTCGGACCAGCGGCCGCTTCGGGTCTCTCCTCTTGCCTCCCTTTTCCTTCATGCACCTGCTGGCTTCCACCGCTTGCTAATGTTATTGAATCTGTGAAAGCTCTGCGATAGCCACCACACGAAGTAACGAATAACGAGCCTATCTAAATCCCAGTAACGAGTAACGCCTTCCCGGTTTTGGCATAATAACTAGTTACCGTGCTTGTTACCACAATAATAACGTAGTTACTGTAACGCGTTACTGTAACGCGTTACTTAATAACGCGTTAGTCCCAACACTGGTAATGTCTATGCATAAAAAACCCACTCATTTACACCTCCTACCCCAAAACTGCCCCAAATACCACTGTTTAACCAAATAACCCAGAGGATATGCGCAGGGTGATACAGATAACACAGCAGTAGGTTTTATTTATAATTTACAGACAAAGCATAGGCACTTATTGGGATCTCAGCTCTCTCTCTTTAACTTGTCTCTATATCCATCCATTTTCTTTTTCTTGCATGTCACAAGGGGGCTGGAGCCTACTCCAGCCGTATAAGGCTGACAGGCAGAGTACACAGTCATGCTCACGTTTGCAGCAACAGCCAATTTACAATCACTAATTACCAAAATGTCATGCATGCCTTTGGGCTGTGGGAGGAAGGTGGAGTACCTGGAGAGAAAATCCAAATTCGGCACAGAAAGCCCCCTGCCCGCCCACCTCCAGGTAGGCTTTGAATCCAGGACCTTCTTTCTATGAGGTGACATCGCTAACCACAACATCACTCCACTAGCATCTTGTTACATATAACATTGCCAAACAGACACTGAACATTTGCTGGCTAGCTACAAACGACCAACAGTGCAGTACTGAAGAGAGGCCCTGAGGCAAAGCCTTGGGAGGTAGCATAAACTCCATACCCTTTCACCGGGGAAAAGAAGGCTTCAGTCCACGTCAAAATCAGTTGAGGCTGTTAGGGTACAGAAAGTTACATTACAAGGCACTTTAATACAGTATATGTTCTGAAAATGCTTGCACATCTGTGCTTGCATGTCATCAGTTAACATAATTGTGAACTACAGCTTGTCCAGTGAATGTTTCTGGTACATGTGCTGATCACAGATCTTCAGGAAGCCTCAACACCATGGAAATGCACAAAGACATAGAGATGTCTTGCTGCAGAATACGGTGAGGTTGTGTTCTGGGGCTGGTAGATGGATATGTGGCATTCCAGGTTTTAAGGTATTCATTCAATTAAAATTAAACTATTGCAGAAATATATTTTTATATCTTTATATTATATTTTTCCTTTCAGTGAAATTTATTGACAGACACAAAAATATAACCGCAAGGTCACCGCAAGGTCACCGTCAGGTTATAGTACTTTTTGGCAAATCATTATTATTCATAAAAATTTTTGTGGTGAAAATCAAAGCATGAAGCTTTTTTCCACCTTTTCAATTCAAGCTTAAAAAGTTAATCTACAATCACCTTCTGCAGTGCTTCTGAAGTGCTGAGGAGAGAGTCAAATGTTGTGAACTTCAGAAGATCACATCTCGCAATCAAGTCTCAAACGTTTTGAGGCAAAAAAAAAAAAAAAAAAAAAGCTAATAAAGTTTCTTCCTGTGATTCAAGAGAGATTAAAACATATCAGGAATCTGACTTGGAGCGAAACACAAATCTAGCTATATTTTGCCCTCCTGACTGATTTCCAAGAAGGGTTTTTTTTTTAAATATAAAGTCACCAGCCAGATCCTCACACTCATATTGCAAAGCTATGATGCAGAAATCCTTCTTCGGCAGTGCTTGTCTTATGTAAGAAATATGTGAACACACTGTGCGCATTTTGTGTTTTGTAGGAATCAGCCGGCCCGTCTTTCCTGCAGGATTAATAATAGCTCACAGCTGACACACATCTGTCCATCTGTTGTTTGTCTTCCACTGAGCTCCTGACCCTGATTTAAATGTATAACTATCCTTTCTTCTGTGCTGATGTCTCATTGTGTAGTTGAAAGGCATCTGAAACAAGTAACTGGGTAAAAATCATGGACTCAAACGTGTCATGGTGATGTGACTCATCTATCAGACTTATCAGGCTTTCTTTCCCTTGGTTTTCTGGTTTGCTTTACAAGGTGTTGGGGTCATACTGTTCATAAGATTCATATGAAATCAATTCTAATATTTCCAAAGAGAACTAATACCAGGTTGAACACCCAAGACATCAGCCGATCCTTGACCAACCTATAAGTGGTAATGCATTGGGACTGTATAGAGATGTCAGCACCTTAGCAGTGAATCCACCACTATACCCTCTTGCAGCCATGATATTTTTAATAAGGTATGCTAACACTAACTATTGCTCGCTGCTCCTTGCAAATGTACTACCTAGTATAAAAATTATTGGCTGTTCCCAAAACCGGTGCCACACCAAAAAGCTCCTTGTGATTACTTTGGCTCTAGCAGAGTCACATGAGGTTTGCATTAAAGATGGTTACTTATCTTCAAACATTCACCTTTTACTCTCCAAGTAGTGAAATTTAAACAGTGCATCACAAACTAGAGAAGAAGGCTGTTCACTTCCAAAGGAAAAGTCATGCATTGCTACTGCAATCAACACGTTTTAACATGTTTTAGATGCTTCTGGTTTGCATTGCACTCACTTTTTCAGTGAGTAGTGTTTTCAGAAAAGTCGGCATCCTCCTCCTAAACTACTGATCACTGTGGTAACATGCTAGTGGCCAAAGCAATCACAAGATTTACTGTGTAACACTGTGTAAGTCTTTGGAACCAATTTCAGCCAACCACTGTGCTCTAGAGCCCAGTGATATCCAGATGGCCACTGCCAAAGTCTCTAGACTGGTGAGACTGGAGCTTTTTTGGTTCATTTTCTTTGGTCTTTTTTTTCTTTATCTAATACATCAACAGTGACAATCCAGGAAATGTGTGTGTATATAAGCGTGCAGACTTTCAGATAATTAGACACAGTAGAATTGAGGAAAACACCAACACAACAGTTTTTCATTAGTTTTTTTTACTCTGCAGTAGTTAAGCACTCCTCTGTGATTTGTGTTGTTTGTGCTGCCGTGCACTGACAATCAGTTCAATTCAATTTTATATATACAGCGCCAAATCACAACAACAGTTTCCTCAGGGAAATAATATCAGGTATACCCTACAATGATACAAAGAAAACAGAGAAAACACCAACAATCATATGACCCCCCTATGAGCAGCACTTTGGCAACAGTAGGAAAGAAAAACTCCCGTATAACAGGAAGAAACCTCCAGCAGAACCAGGAACTAGTCGTTGCCATCTGCAATGACTAGTTGAGGGTGAGTGGATGAAAACAGGCCAAAGACATGCTATTGAAGAGAGGCAGAGAATAATGATAACACATAATTAAATGCAGAGAGGTGTATTAACTAGAGATGGCACGATACCACTTTTTTATGTGGTAGAAAATGGTAGAAAAAGATCCTGGAGTAGAAAGTAATATTAAATACATTCTAACAACAGCTGATCAAGCTTAAACGTGCTGCTGTTGTTCAGCCGCTGGTTTCCTCTTTCTGGTGCAAAGTGGGCCAAAAGCAAACTAGAGACACGGACTCGCGACAGAAAAGCCGATCAGCTGATCGTTAAGCAGTTTCATGATTGAAGTAGCAGCAGGAGAGGCAGTCGCTTGTTAAGCTTAACGCAGGAATGCTTTACAAACATTCAGAGATGGACTTACACACTTGCTTTACTTCTCTCGGGATAACTTTGTCGGAGATGAAATGCCGGGTTGCTAGCGAAGCTCCACATGCTATCCAGACCACCGACAGGTCCCGCATGCCACAGCCGCTCTATCACGTGATGCATACTGCTCCGACGTGCTAACGTTCTGAGGTGAGTTACGGGTGTTGCAAGTTTTGTGAGGTGCTTTCGTGATATTTAATGGATCGGATTACATTTTTTATTTTTCTCCGATATCCGATCCAGTAATTTAGGTCAGTATCGGACTGATACCGATACGTAATATCGGATCGGTCCATCTCTACTTATTACATAAAATAAGCAACAATCTCCTGTTATGTCTAGGGAAATGTTACATGTCAACGCTTTACACTTTCAATGGCAGAGAGTGTCGGCATGGGCTTTCAGTCTGCCTAATACACGTCAGGATGTGATGCAAGCATGTTTTACCCTAGAAGCACTTCTTTCAATTCATATCAGCATGACTCTTATCCCTTGGCAGTGACCCCTGAACACTGTGGTGCCAGTTCATTAACTCCCTCCCCGTCTTGGATGACTTTTAAAAAGGCACACAACGATTGGTCAAAGCACCATACAAGATATCACTTAGCATTTTTTAAAACCTCTCAGGTCTTTACACCGGCCCATTTCCCCAGCATCCAATAAACTGCAGGACTCTTCACTCACTGTCACCTATGTAAGTGGATAATTCATTAGTTCTTCAGATTAGATTTGTGTATTAACAAATAATTAAAGTTGTCTTCTTTATTAATCCCATTAGTCATTTCACAGTGATACTATGGAGGTTCTCTGCACTTTTCTGTGCATTTTGCTCATGACAGGTTAGACACTTGTTAGCACTTCTACTTTCCAAAAATTGGAAGAACATAGACATGATATTAAACGTATAAAGTTCACTTTCCTTCCGCATTTAACAATAAAACGAAATGAAACTGAAAGGGTTAATGCATTAGAATTCACATGAAAGAAAAAGAATGCATGAAGCATATTAACAGTACCTATTAATAAGAATGCTAGGTTTATTTTCAAGCTGGTCTTCTAGCCTAAAAAAAACTTCATGGTTTTTAAATCACCATGCCATTTGCTCCTCTGTTAAATGGCTAAAGGAAGTATGAAAGCAGCGTACCACCTTCCAGGTTGAACACTATTAAAGAGTTTTAACTTTAAAAAAGCAACAAAATCTGTAAATAGCACTAAAGTAAAAACTCAGGTTATATTTTTCTCTGGTCCTGGACCCAAAGGACCTGTCTGTCCACAGGCTGTACAGGGATGTTGATGCTCCACATGTGCCCGACTGACTAATACCTGATGACTGCATGACTCAGGAGAGGACAGGGGAAGAGAAAGAAAAGAAATGAAGACATGAGCTTGGCATTGACCCTGTGAGCTGTGAGAGCCAGAACAGCATGCACTGTTCTGATTTTCTGTTAAATTTTATGGCCAAAGTGGAAGTAAAATAAGCTTTTACTCCCACATACACTGACTTTTCTGTGGTGTTACAGCATATTTTTTTTAACTTCCCCTATTTTACCAATCGGTGAGTTATTACCCTGGGAATTCAACTACTTTAGAAAAACTAGTGGGTATGTATTCAAACTGTGTTTTCTCATACGACTAGACAGAGGTACACTGAATGCAATGACATGTTTTGAAAATATGTGGCATTTCTATTCATAGTACAATAAATAAGGCAAAGGGAAGCGGAAATGTATATATATGCTGATTTTATCAATGCTGACTGACAATTGCAGCAGGTATTTAACACCCATGTTTATAATTTGGAGAGCTCTTTTCAGTAATGATCACTGTTTTGTAAGTATTTAAAAATTTGCACCATTCTTGGTATATCTTGTACAAATATTATTTCAGCCAATGCTGTATAAAACTGTATAATAAACTGTATTTTGTATTTTCTTATAACTGTATATTTGCTTTTTGAGGGAAATATCCAAAACAGGATATAACCAATGAATAAACAGTATCTCATCCCAAATTAGTTTGCTCTTGTAAATTAATATATATCATAGCATACCAAGCATGCAGTTAGCATATATACTTAAAATATTTTTGGTGTTTTACAGAATACTGAATAATGCTGGATAAAACAAACTGTAAGCCTTTTACCACAATGTGAAGAAAGGCTGGCATTTGGTGTAATATTTCTTAGTTGATCCTCTAAGAGAAAATTTAATATTTCCAGTTTAAGAAAAGACATTAAATTGATCTTCCAAAAGGATGATACATCTGCAGGCAAACAATGAGGCAAATTATAAAACAGTTGTTGTTTTAACTCAGGATAGTACAAGGCAACTTCAAAAATGGCAGTGAATGAACAGGGTATGCTTTCAGTCTCTAGGATTTCAGACATGATTGTGGAAAAGTTCTTCCAAAATCCTGTTACTTTTGAACACTACCAGATGGTATGGGCTACATGGGTGAGGACAGAGGCACAGGTATTGTGCGCCTCATCAGTGCCAGGAAAACATTTGGCTAATTTAGCTTTGCTCTGATGATTTCTGTGCAGCTCTTTAAATTGCATTATATTAAGATGTGTCCAGGATGAGGAATAATTAACTTTTCAATTTGACTTTGTCCCACCAGGAGTCCTAAAGCTGCACTTCCAACTCATCCTCACATTTTTGTTTGATTTAAGTGAGTGGAGAGCAGTCAGAGTGAAAAATATAGGTACAGTTGGGTTTGCTGGTTTATCTAGAATATTTGATTCTTCCGCATGTAGATGTGGGAATATGCTGCAGTAATATGACAAAACAACAAACCTTAAGTTAGCAGAAAAGAAATTATTTACAGGAGATTTTATATGTCGTTTCATTGTTGAGGTTGGCAGCAGTGAGGATGTTAGACAAGAACTGGACTCCATTTGATTCAAATCTAATGCATGCTCATATTTCCAACTAAGTGGTTTTTTTTCTGTATTTGTTGCCCAGTAGTAAAGCATAAAACAAAACAAAACCTCCTCCCATCTTGCTACCACTTACATCATTTCTTCTGGAATTAAAAAGCATTCTGATTCTCAAACCTGCAGAGTGCCTTTCTTAATTCTAGTAGTTTTATGGTGGTAGACATGGTGCTCCACATTTTCCCATCTTTTGCCCTGCAGCTGTGTTGTTGCTTTCAGCACTAAAGCTAAGGGTTCAATTGTGAGTGTGAACAATGATGGTGAGAGTGATCATTTTTGATGGATTGTGCAGGATTGTGGAAAGTATGAGTACTGACTATTTCTATGAACACAAGCTTAGCGTGATGACTAAAGAAGCCTTATGATGGAAGTACAGTTCTTACAAAACCCCAGTTTATCCTCATTTCTGTGAAACACTTTTTCCACATCCAAAAAAAGTACCACTTCAGGGTCTGTTGCTTCCAATGGGGCAAAAATGATGTTGAGCAGATGGATTATATCTGAGAATAAATGCCATCATGTAGGAAGTCTGGTCTTCAGATTTTATTGAGAGGAGATATTCTTCTACTTACATTGCTGGGACTTTTCTTAATATTTTAACATCAACATTTAAAAGCAAAATAGATTGATAAGAATTGCATTCTGTTGGGCTCTTTTTTTAAGATTAACTGAAACTGAGGCTTCTGTTAAAGTCTTGGTCAGAACTCCTGTAGACAGAGAGTGATTAAACATTTTTAATGATTGAGAATATTTTTTCATAGAACTCATTTATTTATTTATTTACTATTATCCATCCATCCATTCACTTCCGCTTATCCTTTTCAGGGTCGCGGGGGCGCTGGGGCCTATCCCAGCTGTCATAGGGCGAGAGGTGGAGTACACCCCGGATAGGTTGCCAGTCTTATTTACTATTATTGATACCCTTAATGAGATCTAACAGATGTGTCAAACCTCTGCTGAACTAATGACCTGAAGAGCCTCAGAGTACTTGTTTTATCACTGCATTCATGGATTGTCCCCTTTAATCTCAATATATCTCAATCTCAAGAGAGTTGGAATTGACTTTGGATAATTCAATTCAATTCGATTTTATATATATAGCGCCAAATCACAACAACAGTCGCCTCAAGGTGCTTTATATTGTAAGGTGGACCCTACAATAATACATACAGAGAAAAATCCAACAATCAAATGACCCTATGAGCACTTTGGCGACAGTGGGAAGGAAAAACTCCCTTTTAACAGGAAGAAACCTTCGGCAGAACCAGGCTCAGGGATGCGTTGGGGTGAGAGAAGGATTCGGGGTCACCTGGTCCAGCTCTAACTATATGCTTTAGCAAAAAGGAAAGTTTTAAGCCTAATCTTAAAAGTAGAGATAGTGTCTGTCTCCCGAATCCAAACTGGAAGCTGGTTCCACAGAAGAGGGGCCTGAAAACTGAAGGCTCTCCCTCCCGTTCTACTTTTAAATAGTCTAAGACTGCAGTGTGAGAGCGAAGTGCTCTAATGGGAGATAACCTTCTCTTTGTACAGCTCTGAAGTTGGATTAATCGCAAATTGCCTGTCAACATCAGATTTCTTTATGAATTATTTCAGCTGTCTTTCTATGTCTCTAAATATGAGCTAACTCTTCCTCTGAGAACAGCCTTTAAGGTTTCCCAAATTGATTCTGTATTTGTCTCATCTGAGTTGCCCAAAGACAATAATTCTTCAGTTTGTCTTTTTTTTATTGTGTTATTGAACTGCAGAAGGCATCATTACAGTAGGAGTAAATCTTTATTCCAGCTGCAGAAGAATAAAATCTGAGGTCAAGAAATAAAGTGGAATGGTCTCATAAGACTACTGCTGAATACTAAAAGAAGTGTTCAAATGGTAATAAAGCTTCTTCATTGAAAAATTATCTATCTTAGATTAAATGTGATGTGCACATGAGAAAAATGAGAAAGTTTTGGAATCTGGATGCAAAAGTCTCTGGGGATCGCAACTTCCAAAGTCCTTCATAAATGATTTTAGCATCATGGCATCACTGGCAGAGTGATATCCCCTGGAGTTTGAGTAATCCAGCTGGGTTTCCATAACACAATTTAGATTTCCTCAAAAGATTAAATGATGTGTATTCATATTTGGAAAGAGGATAAAAGTGCAATGAAAACTTTGTCATCATCAAAGCTGGGGGCATGCACACAGACTGGAATAACTGGTAATAACTGGCCTTAAAAAAATAAAATATAGAAACAATAGACCAGTCTGCTAGTGCTCCTCAGCCCCGTGCTCAGTATTTAGAAGTAAGCAGTCCAACTTATAATTCACCATAAAGTTTCAAAAGCCAAATCAACCAGTCTTAGAAACCAGTTAAGTAAGGAGCGGCCTGATACTCTGTATGGCCAGTGTAACATTAGAAGCCTCTCATAATATTCATTCAGATCGTCTAAGATAATTCTGTGCCATTTACTGTCATTCTGTCCTCCAGAGACATAACAAAGTGTAACATTAGACACAGAAATATTTATCTATCACAAGCCAGCTTTTAGACACATATCAGTTATCCTCATTTAAGCGTCCCACATCCTCACTCACTGAGTTTTTACTTACGCGTTCGTAAAATGCCTCTGCTGTTGCTGACGTCAAAGTAATGATTACTACAGTTGAGGATGATGCACAGACCTGTGTACAAAAATATTTACAAAGTTGAGAAAGACAGCCACATAACAAAAACATCAGAAATTAAGAAAAACATGTCCAAGAGTAGTCGCAGAAAAATGTAATAAATATCATCAAAATGTCTCAGTGAAATCAGAGAATGTAGCTTAATAGTTGTTATGGAGTTCAGCCTTGATATCTTTGAATGCTACTCACTGTCTGGTCAAGCTTACACTCATATCGCACAAAGCAGTTATACTACAATGATGAATTCTTATCTATTTTCTTCCTTTTTTCCAATTCAATATTACTGTGGGACTGGAAATGATGGAAATAGGCTCTGGGTATGAAAATGCCTTAAACTTGCTTTCTTTCTGATGGCCAGCAGAGATCACTGTTCTGGTTCCAAAACAAACTGGAGGTCTATTGGAAACCAACCAGCTCCCTAGATCTAAGCAACTTCAAGATGAGTTCATCATCTAAAATAATGTCTTTATATCTTTAAATAAAACATGATTTCAACATCAACACTGCAAACAGATTTTTATGGAATACAGACTGTTACTACCGAACAAAATATTACATTTAAAATGTGCTTATTCAACAAGAAAAGTAGGTCTGGTGGACAAGATGCTTTGGAAACACTGTGAGCAGCTCGACTGGCAGTTATTGTGCTGTGTGTTGGCGCCCATGAAGATCATGTACATGTCATTTGTGTGGTTGCTGTGGCATGCTATACTCAAACGTCATTTTAAATGTTAGCGTGTTTGTTCCTGTATCGACGGGCTTTATTAATGACGTCATCAGTGTGTGAATCCATGGCTGTCCTTCTTGCATCTGTGAAGCGGTTAATATCATTCCTGATGCCTGTAACATTATCTGTGATGATGTATGAGGCTTGCATGAATGAACAGTGATGAATTATAACGGCCTACTTTGGTTACCAAATGCCATTTAGAAGATGATTTTCTCTGTGAACACCCTCATTGTAAGAGATGTCTTTGTTACTGGAGCAGGGCTCCACATTAGCTCTTGCTAAGAAAGATGGCCGGAGATGAAGAAAGACTTTTCACAGTTACTGTTTCATTTCAAACATGGTGACAACCTTGTTTTAATATTTCAGACTGTTCCTAGGTTGTGTGGGGTCAACATGAACATTATGTTTTTCGCCGAGAAGACGTTGATCTGCTGTTTGACATCTTTTGTTGGAGCACTTGGAAGGCATCGACAGGTTTAGTGTAGATTTTCATTTGAATATGCAGCATCTTAAGCCAGAATCATCAGTAGAAGCAGAGGGAT
Organism: Mchenga conophoros; assembly: GCF_057382185.1. NCBI lineage: Eukaryota > Metazoa > Chordata > Actinopteri > Cichliformes > Cichlidae > Mchenga > Mchenga conophoros. The sequence continues at coordinate 11,195,670 of NC_140541.1, forward strand.
ATTAAAAATCAAAGATCAGTTGGTAGTATGTCAGTAAAATATCAGCCCAGGAAGTGACATATACACAAGTGTTTCTTTTTCACTCACTATGGGTTTATATACCTCTGTATTTAATCATTAGTTATTATTAATCTCCGACTCTCTTCTACAGCATGTCTTCCTCCCCTCATCCGCATCATGTCATAAGAGATGGCCGCCCCTCCCCGAGGCTGATTCTGCCAGAGGTTTCTTCCTTCTAAAAGGGAGTTTTTCCGTCCCACTGTCGCCAAAGGACTTGCTCAAAATGGTTAGTATGATTGTTGAGGACTTTACCTTATATAAAAAGGGTTTTGAGGCAACTGTTCTTGTGATTTGGTGCTATATAAATAAAACTGTATTGAACTGAAAGGAATAGATGCTGCAGTCAAATCTAGTACCAATGGGGTCATCAATCATGTGACTTATAAGGTAGAATTGTATATTGTTTAGTTAGTAAAAGGTGAGGTGTCTCTGCATTTAAGTGAGTTCCAAAGTCATGAACTACTTTAGACCAGAATAGTTTTGTCCCAAGTCATTCAGTTATTTTTTGAAGTGAGAACTTAAGCATTACATCTGTTTACTATTTGAGTTCACTCAGCACACCATTGCGGTTGACCTTGTTAGAATGCCATTGTGGGACATCATAGCAACTACAGAAGCAGTGATGCACTCTTCAAAATACTCTTCTCTTTTTTAAGACAATCGCTATTGTCATTAGATAATAAATACAGATATGACCAGTTTTATGGAGGAGCTGTTTGTTGCTACTGCACCCACAAGTCATGTCAGTGGGAAGATAAAAGCATGAATCTACCCTTAACAGGAAGCTCATGCTTGTGACAGTGAGACATGATGTAAACATTCCTGGACTGATAAGCTGCAGACTTTCTTTGGTTGGGATGTGTGTTTTTAAGATTTTTAGTACATGTTTTTCTAAATGTTTTGGGGGTTTTGGCACTTTGAACACCAAAGATTTGTGCCGTTTTGTTCTATCATATTCACTATAGTCAATATGTCCAAAGCTGAGTAAAGCACTTCAAAAGATCGGTCATTTTAATACATGACAGAAAATGTCAAATTAAAACGGAGCTAACACGTGTGTTTTCATCTATTAAGTGTACTGTTTGCTGTCTGTACATCCAGTGGTATCTAAAAAAGTACACATTACATATACTGCACACCACTTTCTCTATGCATTTTGTATCCATATGGATAGAGGAGTCTTTGAAGTGCTAAGCTCTGTGTTTTGCCGTGCTTATACCTGTACTTGAGAGGTACAAACCCATGGGCTCTGACTGAGACTTATTATTTATATGCCTAAACCATGAGCTCAAGCATGCTGTAAAGCCCCCAGAGAGCTACAGCTAGTCCTATTTTACTGACATACTACCAAATGATCTTTGATAACAAGAAACTCCAAAACACACTCTTACTTCTAGTTAATTTCTTCTGAGACAGTGAATAAAGTGACAGAGGAGGGAAGAAAGCTTCCGGAGGACTTTAATACTTGTCCTGGAAATCCCCTGTTTCTGCCTGACAGTCTACATCTCTGTTATGTCATTTCCCTGTCCATCATTTTTACCAAGTAAATAACCCCCTTTTTGAAGTAACCACAGGCTTTCTGTCTGCCCATCTATCCCTTTAAAGTCTTCACCTTTTTGCTCTCTCTTAAATCACACTCTCCACACATACCGCCTTTGCTTCCTAAGCCCATTAGCCAGTTTGTTTTCCACAGCTGTAGGTGAGACAGATTAAGCAGAATTAGTTTCAGGCAGACTTGCATCACCTGCGCTGAATCACCTCTTTTCCTCTTGCCTTTTTTTTTGCTGTCACACCATTTCTACCCCTTTTATCTTCATTCCGCCCGTTTTCTACTGTAGGATATAGTGCTTCTTTTCCATCCTTTGCTGTCATTTTCATTTCCCACTTTCATCGTTTCTCCCTGCTCATCACGATGTTGGAAAAAGCTTGAAATTGGTGTTCTGGATTTTCCAATTTGGAGCCTTTACTTTTATTTAGCCCTATACCCTTCTTCAACTCCACCTGTAAAGTTCCAATTCTGTTAGGTTATTTGAGTACATATTGGTGCATTTTAAGGAAAATCCATAATTATTTGAAAGACCATGACTGTCATAAGTGACAGCTCACTTTTTACAATCAGTAAAAAGCATTAATAATAATGATGATGATAAAATATAAGAGCCCCAAAAATTAATCTTAAAGTAGATTTAAGTTAAGGAAGAGCTACATTTTTGCACCAGTTACACACTGGCTGACTGGGAACAGATGATGTTTCTAGAGGTCGGCAGATCGGTACCAACGCTGGTATTGGTTTTGGATCGATACCAGTGTGATAGGCTTGATACTTTGCTTCTATCCTCCAAGTTCACCATGTAGCCTGAACTGTGTAAATATTTTCTCTTTTTTGGGCGTGAAATGAAAACACATACGCTATGAAAAATATCTTTCTTGTGTTGACTGTTCCATCTATTTCATTTATAACCTATAGCACAGTTTAACAACAGAAGCTAAACCAAAACGCTGGAAAAGGCTGAAAAGTGTGTCATTATATTTATGATGACTGATTTCATAAATCAGCACACACTATTCTCCCCTACATAGGATACCTTTAAGGTTAAAGGTATTGGATTTACTTGGTATCAGACTGATATGAAAATTTGCATTACCACACAGCACTGGTTATTAGTTAGGTCAAACAAGAAGAAAGGAAATAAATCTTATTGGACTGCATAATAAAGTGAGTGACAGTTTGATTTTTAGTGTGCTGACACTGAGAAAACAAAAAAAATGTGGTGAAACAATGCTTAAGCACACCTGTTTGTCATTGCTAGGATGTCATTATGGCCGTTTCATTTATAAATGTAAATATGCTGCATGCACTCAAAAGCACACATCTAAAATGCCGGCTTTTTCTAAGCCTAAAGGTGAAGTCTAAAACTATATTCATCCAGTGTTCCTCCCTATGGTGATGAGCGTCCATGCACTGCAGCGTGCCTCAGTGTGTATGTTTGTGTCACCGTTATTAGTGCTGTGTTTTCTGATTCGGCGCCTCACATCTCGAGTTCCGACTGCTGCGCCTCGCTCCCCCCGGCTCGCCCTCTCAAATACCACCTGTCAGTCAAACTCTGTATTAGACAGCGCCCTTCAGGTGACTCAGCAGGTGCCTTTGAACGCGTGTGCATGTTTTTTGTAAACATGCGATGGTGAGAGGGAAGTAGTTAACCTCTTCTCTGTTTTTTACAGAGGATGAACGCAGACTCAGATGGTTTTGGTAATGACCCAGGAGCGACACAGACAGAGAGACGACGCCGGCGCAGATGAGGTCAGCCGGCTCACGTACCATCTTGTGCTTCACGGAAATGTCAACGGGGCCACGTCAATTTCCGTTTGCTTGGAGCATTACTTGGAGGTGAGCTTGACTTTAGGAGTTATTTGGAAGCAGCACTCAGAAACAAAGAAATTTAAAAAGCATGCTCAATAAATGTGGAAATAGAGTAGAAAAAGATGTCACATTACATTTGGTGAAAAGGTAAGGAATGATCCACTAAAATGACTTTAGTGACTTTAGTATAACCAGTAGTATGCAAATAATGTAAAACTTAGGGATGCTTTTGACTTATTTTGATGCTTCATGTGGCTAACCTTACACTGTCCATAGCTTCTTGAATAGCTTTCTGTTTTCAGTGCATCTGAAGGTCTGTGAATATGCTGTGAATACTTTCTGGATGTACTCTATCTTGTGTTCTTGCAGGGTCCAGTGCAGTATTATCTTGAATATGGCCTGCTTTGGAACAAGTTAGAGTTTTTTACCATAAATCTTTCAGTTTAAGCTTAAAGGAGTTTTATACAAATTTCCAGTTAACCTTTTAGGAGTTGTAACCATTAATATACACAGTTCCCCTTTGCTCCAAATTAACTGGACAATTGACTGACATGCAGTTTTAAAGCCTGGTGAATTTGATGTAAGTGTTGAATTTGTATTTCATTGCCTTTCATTCTAATTTTAAATATAAAGCCTGCTACAGCAGGGTGGCTATAGCTCAAGAGGTAGAGCAGGTCGTCTACTGATCGTGGTTCGATCCCCGGCTCCCCCAGTCTGCATGCCATGTATCCTTGGGCAAGATACTAACCCCAAGTTGCTCTCTGATGCATCCATCGGAGTATGAATGTTAGTTAGTGAGCATTTAAAAAGCATAGAAGAAAGTGGCATCTTGTATGAAGGCTTTTGAGTGCTCCAGGAGAGTAGAAAAGTGCTAATGTGGTTCAGGGGGTTGGGAAGCTCATCTTGTAACTGGAAGGTTGCCGGTTCGATCCCCACCTCTGTCTGTCCTGGTTGAACAGAAGGGCCGATGGTGCGCTTCTGTCAGTCTGCCCCAGGGCAGCTGTGGCTACAACTGTAGCTTGCCTCCACCAGTGTGGTGATGTGTGAGAGTGAATGAATAGTGGAATTGTAAAGCGCTTTGAGTGTCTGGAAAAGCACTATATAAATGCAATCCATCAGCATTATTATTCATTATAAAGACTACAGTCAAGATACAACAACACCATGGGTTCTAGATTTCAGGTATTTAGTGAAAGTGAACAACTTATGTCCATAATAAAATCATGTTAGCTTGTACAATTAGCCTCTGAAAATAAGAGACAATATGTAAAAACGTTTGTAACTCCTGAACATTTAATGCAAAATCTCTGTAAAACTTATTGAATTAAAAGTGAAAGTCTGCACTTCAATCACATCTTGACTGTTTGATTTAAAATCTGCCAGGTACAGAGGCAAAATTACTGGAAACAACTGTATATAAAAGCTGAACATAGCCTTCAGGTCTGAAAAAGTGCCATTAAACTGCATTCTTCATAATGACCAACAGGGGGCGGACGTCTCGGTAGCAAAAAGAACTGTGAAGAAGTCGATAAGGGAATAAGTGAAGCACAAAGCCTTTTACTTTTGACTTGTCTTATAATTTAACACATTCCATGATTTACATTAACAGTTTACATTACGTGTGACTGTATTTTATTCTGTTTAACTTTTTTAATATGTATTTGTTTTAATTTTTTAACATTGTAGAGGATGCACTACGTTCTGCTGTTGGCTAAATTCAATTCAATTCAATTCAATTTTATTTATATAGCGCCAAATCACAACATAAGTCACCTCAAGGCGCTTCATAGATACAGAGAAAAACCCAACAATCATATGACCCCCTATGAGCAAGCACTTTGGCAACAGTGGGAAGGAAAAACTCCCTTTTAACAGGAAGAAACCTCCAGCAGAACCAGGCTCAGGGAGGGGCGGCCATCTGCTGCGACCGGTTGGGGTGAGAGAAGGAAGACAGGATAAAAGACATGCTGTGGAAGAGAGACAGAGGTTAATAACAGATATGATTCAATGCAGAGAGGTCTGTTAATACATAGTGAGTGAGAAAGGTGACTGGAAAGGAAAAACTCAATGCATCATGGGAATCCCCCGGCAGCGTCTATTGCAGCATAACTAAGGGAGGATTCAGGGTCACCTGGTCCAGCCCTAACTATGTGCTTTAGCAAAAAGGAAAGTTTTAAGCCTAATCTTAAAAGTAGAGATAGTGTCTGTCTCCTGAATCCAAACTGGAAGCTGGTTCCACAGAAGAGGGGCCTGAAAACTGAAGGCTCTCCCTCCCGTTCTACTTTTAAATACTCTAGGAACAACAAGTAGGCCTGCAGAGCAAGAGCGAAGTGCTCTAATAGGGTGATATGGTACTACAAGGTCATTGAGATAACCACAAAATCCTAGGTAACAACCTAATATACATATCTTCCACTTCCAGCATTTGACTGCTCTCCGGCTTTTAAAGGTAGAACGGTAGAAGCCTGGGACTCCAGGTGTTAATAAAATAAAAAAAGAGGCAAAAATTAGTTTGTTTCTTTATTCAACATTTGAACAGCGGGACTCAGTCAGTACATATTCAGTAAATGCATTATTTGCACGGCAGTGCACTACAGGCATAAATCTAGACCCCTAGAAAAAACATTATGGCATTATAGCAGTGACAACTCCTCCACAGTAGCAGGTGGGAGTTTTCTTTTTTGAGGACGGCTCCTTTTCCCTGTCACTACAGATGGTCCGTTTATGTTTTGATCAAGAGCCTTTTTTTGAGCAGCTAAAGAGGAGAAGTCCATCTTATGGCCCACCTCTGGCTGTATCTTGGTCACATTACCCAGCAAAACCCAGTATGCAGGTTCATCTGTAACAGTCCTTGTGCCACGGATCAACACTGTTGCTTCTACATTAAACAGAAGAGCAGCGACATGGCTGCAGGTCTCTGCGACTCCGGCCTTACAGGTGCAGTGGGCGACTTCAACCTTCCCTGTGATGCTCTCAGTGACCCATGGCTGCAATGCTGGTTCATTCACTCTTTGAGAGTGCAGGACCTGAAACACAGACAAAGTTCATTTAAAGACAAGAACTATGAGCCAAGGCCGACGTAAATGTGTTTTATCTACTTTATCATAAATGTAACAAAGTGTTTAGAAAGTTAGCACATACATGTAATTTTTCATTTCTTTATGTGTCCATCTATAAAATGCTGCATGTTATAGTGTAAATCTGCCTGTTCTGTCAGAAACCTGCCTGCAGAAAATGAACCTAAAGCATGTAATGCAAGGATGTCATCACTTTAGAGATGGAGAAAGCATAAAGTGACAATTATGAATCACTTAATATGATAATGAGATTCTGCAGGTCATTAATCAATGTATAAAACTAAAATTATATGTATTTTTAGTGACGCAAGATACAAACATGGAAGCAAGATGTGTAATTAGGATTATTTATAATAAATATGTATAAATTAGTGCAATTTCTTTAACCATAAAGAATAACAATCCTTCAGGACAATGTCTCATCAATGCACTGAACTCACTATGTTATCCCTCTAACAGCCTCCACATGTTCTCACTGTAATTTCCCCTCATGAATGAATTTATGCTGCACTAATCTGAATGTTTGCAGGGAAATCAAACGCATTTCACACGCAGTACTCGAGCTGACTTACCTTTGTTTGAATGACAACTTGTACACGCTGATTCCACAGACAAGGTACGAAAATATATCAGGCTACGTCAATAGCGCTAGGTGTTCGGGGCTTCTACTCCACGGCCGTATGTCATACGGGTCCACATTTCCAATGCACGCTATTTTCTGCAAGTACCGCTGCTTCGCCTCTGGACGCAATCGGTCTCTATACAGTTCATTCTCTTTTGAGCTGCTTTTAAGCATCTTTCTTGTAGTCGTCGTTCCAACAGTGTGTTTCTTTTGATTTGTAGACCCCGAAAATGGCGCTGCTCTCCCACAATGCATTGCGGCGTGACGTCAACTCCAAAGCCCTATAGGGTGATATGGTACTACAAGGTCATTAAGATAAGATGGGGCCTGATTATTTAAGACCTTGTATGTGAGGAGCAGGATTTTGAATTCAATTCTGGATTTAACAGGAAGCCAATGAAGGGAAGCCAAAACAGGAGAAATATGCTCTCTCTTTCTAGTCCCTGTCAAGACTCTTGCTGCAGCATTTTGGATTAGCTGAAGGCTTTTCAGTGAGTTTTTTGGACATCCTGATAATAATGAATTACAGTAGTCCAGCCTGGAAGTAATAAATGCATGAACTAGTTTTTCAGCGTCACTCTGAGACAGGATATTTCTAACCTTAGAGATGTTGCGCAAATGGAAGAACGCAGTCTTACATATTTGTTTAATATGTGCATTGAAGGACATGTCCTGGTCAAAAATGACTCCAAGGTTCCTCACAGCGTTACTGGAGGCCAAGGTAATGCCATCCAGAGTAAGAATCTGGTTAGATACCATATTTCTAGGCTTTTCAGGGCCGAGTACAATAACCTCAGTTTTATCTGAATTAAGAAGCAGAAAGTTAGCGGCCATCCAGGTCTTTATGTCTTTAAGACATTCCTGCAGTTTAACTAATTGGTGTGTGTTATCTGGCTTCATGGACAGATAGAGCTGGGTGTCATCTGCATAGCAGTGAAAATGTATGCTATGTCTTGTAATGATGCTGCCTAAGGGAAGCATGTATAATGTAAACAGAATTGGTCCTAGCACTGAACCCTGTGGAACTCCATAATTAACCTCAGTGTGTGAAGAGGACTCTCCATTTACATGCACAAATTGGAGTCTCTTAGATAGATATGATACAAACCACTGCAGTGCAGTACCTGTAATACCTACAGCATGTTCTAATCGCTCTAATAGGATATTATGGTCGACAGTATCGAATGCTGCACTAAGGCCTAGCAGGACAAGCACAGAGATGAGTCCACTGTCAGAGGCCATAAGAAGATCATTTGTAACCTTCACTAAAGCTGTTTCTGTGCTGTGCTGAGCTCTGAAACCTGACTGAAACTCTTCAAATAAACCATTCCTCTGCAGATGATCTGTTAGCTGTTTGACAACTACTCTTTCAAGGATTTTTGATATGAAAGGAAGGTTGGAGATTGGCCTATAATTAGCTAAGACTGCTGGGTCTAGAGATGGCTTTTTGTGTAAAGGTTTAACTACAGCTAGCTTGAAGGCCTGTGGTACATAGCTGATTATTAGAGATAGGTTGATCATATTTAAGATCGAAGAATTAATTAATGGCAGGACTTCTTTGAGCAGTTTTGTAGGAATGGGGTCTAAAAGACACGTTGATGGTTTGGAGGAAGTAATTATTGAAGTTAACTCAGAAAGATCAATTAGAGAAAAAGAGTGTTAAGTCTAATTGTTGAATGTTGCCATTGTGTTTCTTAAATTTGTACAGTCTTAGTTTAAGCAGTAGGATCAAAGCCATTCCTTTGATCCTGACCACCTCTCCAGCCACTCTGTGCTGGGGGAGGTTTTATTGTAGATACATCCTATCTGAAAGATCTGTTTCTTTTGATGTAAGCTTCCTGGGTTTATGACCCTTTGGTCAGCAGGAGGTCTCTCACACACACACACACACACACACACTGTATACATTTACATACAGTGCCTTGTCTTTGTAACCAAAGGGGGGTTGCAAGGGGAGGTGCTTTGTAAACTATTGTTTGAAGTTTGTCAATAAAAGGCAGCGAGAGGAGGCCACCATTTTGGGGTTCTTTGTCGTGCTGGACACAGACGAGGCCTCCCTTGTGCAAGTAATGGATCGATCGACTGTCTTGTTTTCTTCGTGATGAATAAGTCTCTAGAATTAGCGGGGTTTGTGGAAACACAGACCCAACATTTATTTGGTCCTTCGGAGCCGGAGCCTAACACATTGCATCCACCGAGGAGAGGGAGAGGACGCCACCGCAACGTCTGGGATGATTGACGTAAAGCCCTGGTGTTTTTGGCTTGCCACCAGGCCGGGAAGTTTGCGCCTGACCTCCCCTCGGGATGGATGACGATTGACGGGATCCAGAGACTCTTCCCATGAACGTAAACAAACAGTGAGTACAGAAGGCCTTAGAGAGCGTCTCTATAACCGTGTGAATGAATGTGGGATCCTAGATACGCGTCACCGTGATTCTGCGTGAAACGTTTGAGTCCCGGGGAGCGCTGGTCACGAGAGCGCACGTGGACCCAAAACAATAGAGAGCGGCTACGGGCTGTGCGTTAAACGTGAGTCCGGGAGCGCGCTAGCCGCGTGAGAGAGACGCAGGCTTCTCCGCCGTTTGGGGCGTAGAGAGTTCTCCGCCATTTGGGGCGTGGAGAGTGTCCGAAGGTTGAATTCTCCGCCATATGGGGCGTTTGAGAGTTTTCAACAGAGAGCGCTAGCTGTGCGTGCAAACGCAAGCGATAGGCCTATGTTGTGTGTGTGCGGGCCAGACGTGGTCTGCGTGAGTGTGGCTGATTGTTGTCTTGTAATGGAGAATAAAATGTGTAAGTCTGCCTTAGAAGGAGATGTAAAATTTATGCAGAAAGTTTTACCAGGCAGCACGCAGTATGTAGGTTGTTGGTGTAAGAAATGTGGATTTGAAGGGACATTAGTGGAAGTTAAGTGTAAAATGCTGGTAGAAAGAATATCTGTAAGTGTAGCAGGTAAAACAGGTAAAGCGAAGCAGAGGAAGGAATTGCAGTTAGCAGTTGCTAAGTTGTGGCTGGAGCAGGCTCAAAAGAGGAGAGAAGCACAGAATGTTAAAAGAGCAATATTGCAAGAAGTAGTTGTGAAACCTGAGGATGAAACTACAGCTCAATCCACTGCAACTACTCTAGAACAACACCGTAGAAAAGCATTAGGAAGAGCAAGAATGTTAGCAGAAAGTAGAGTCAGAGAAGAGCGTGAGAGAGCAGAAGTGGAGGAGAGATTAAAGGCATATTAGGAGCAGCATTGAGTCCAAGACAGACTTGGCAGGGTAGGAAACAGAAAGTAAAGTTAGTGAACACAAACGTTACAACTACATATCCATCCCTGACACAACACAAAAAAAAAAACAAAAAAAAAAACAAAACATATGGTGTTTCTGTAACAGAGTGTGAAGATGAAGAAAGTTTTTCTCCTGATCAATTCCGCGAGTGTGAGAGTGTCTGACGTCATGGTGTGTGTGAAAGGTATCCAGCTGGGGCAGACGTGATTCTGCAGGTCACCTGCCCAGTGGACAAAAAGAAATAAAATAGTTGTGTGGATGAATGATAGCATGATGAGTGTTTGGTGTTTCTAAGTCTGAAACAGCTGTAATGCTATTTTCTGTTTTGGAGAAAAGTACAGTTAAAGAAAAAAAAACAGAGAGAGATGTGTGTTGTTTTAAGCAGTGATGAGAATAATGGAAGTGTGGTGAGAGATGAACACAAAAACATACTGAAAATGCATTAACTATACTAACCCTACATGCATATACACATACAATGATACTCATGAGACCAGACAGCATCTTAAGCATGAGATTCTGTTTGTCATCTAGTCCAAGTCACTAGTAAGATGAAAGTGATACATAGACTAGTGGACTGAATATTGTAGGAGGACAGATGGTTGCATCATAGAGGAGGAAACAGAATGCTGATGAGAGGTCTTAAATGTGTGAGTTGAGTGAGCTGATTGTGAGTTTCTGGTGTGTGAAGAAGTTTTACCATGGCACACATTTAGTTACATGAGAACTAAAACTTATTATGTGCTAAGACAACAGGGTTATGCTGTATGTTGTGTGTATGGCTGATTGGATGAATGTTTGAGATTAAACTGGCTGTTTGATTTGTCTTTTATTACTAAAGTTGAACCTGCTAATTGGGTTGTTACGATTTATCCCCCTGGCATGAAGAACACGTGTCATGATTTAAACAAGGCCTATCTTTCCTTTATTTTCTTTGATTTCTTTTATTTTCTTTCTTTTATTTTGTTACTTTCATGGTGCACTGAAAGTTTTGTTTGATGATCTCTGTTGAGCAGATCTGCACGATTAGAACCGAAGCGTCGTCGAGAAAACTGTTGCAAAGTGAGCTTCTCCAAAATTAAAATGGGCTCTTATTTGGGACAATCAGGAAACAAATTCCTGTCCAAAAGGATTCAACGAGGAAATCCAGTCTAAATTATTTTTCTTTTTGAAATGACGTTGTTTTGCTGAGCGTGGAAACGAATGCAACGATAATTTCCACAATTAGCAAAAGAAGGAATCACTGAGTGAATGAGTAAGAATTTTAAAATAAATGGGGAACTGACTGACTGACTTAACACCATTGTGTGAAGTCAACCCCCACTTGACAAAGGTGTGGATGTATCTCTGTGTGTGTGTCTCTGTTACAGGAGCAGAAAGATGATAGCAACATCTGAGGTTGCGTGATGGTTTAACCTTTTAAATGCCATTTTTATGTTTGTGAATCTATCAGAGGTGTGTTATTCATGGGCTTGTGGTACTCACAGAAGTTACTGTGAGAAAGTGTGTACACACCTGCGCAGCGCTAACATTTGCATTTTTTCTTACAGCATTGCAGTTTTTCATGTGATTTGATGATGTGGTTTTTAGCAGAACAACTGGTGGATGTTTGTTTCTTTATTTCAGGTTTTGTTTTCTTTAAGAGTGCATGTAGCATTCAGCAGAAGTGGACAAGTGACATGAGTAAAACAAATAAGAGATTACGATATTTATGGAATAGTTTATTATGGGCTCATTTGCTGGCCACTTTTGGACCCATAATAAATATATGAGTGGAGTGACTTTGCTTAAGAGAAGTCACCGATTACATTAATGTTAACTGAGCACATGGGATGATCCATGTTTGAGGCGAATTGTGGTAATAATAGTGATTTAATGATTTGAGAAAACCTGCACATGACACTTGTCTCGCCCGTGCTGAATGCGTATTACTTTTTTGATATAATTGTTTATACGTGTGAAGTTTGATTTTATTCCAGATTTTGTGTATGCAGGCTCCTGGTGGAGCCAGTTTTTAAGACAGGGATCCAGGTTTGGTGAGTTGACGCATGAGAAGTGTCCATGCGTCAAGAGGTGGGGTCCAGAATTAATATTAAACAATGTTTACTATTATTGTTGCAGTGATTTGTGTGATTAGCTGTTTATTTACAAGTATTAAACCTATGCAAGTGGTGCATCCATGTTCAGATGAGGCTTTGATGGCCTATAAGTGAAGTTCACTGATTATAATGTGGAATGACGTTGAGATGTTAAATAATTTGGAACAAATTATGGGAAAAAGTAGAAGTTTAATGAGTTTAGAATAAACCCGCAATGATACTTGTCTCTGTGATGCTGAATACTTTATTACTCTTATGATCTACAGTTGGTTGCAAATGTGAAGTTGTTTAAATTTAAGACTTTGTCTTCTGTGATACAGGAGCTGGGAGTTAAACAAGCTGAACATTTAAGTGCTGATTAATGTTCTTACACAGGGTTACAGCTTGGAGTGAAGCTGCTCCAAGGGACAAACCCTGGAGATTGTTTTAGGGAGACTGTGCAACACTCTTGTACATGTCTCATTGGGGAGTTGACACATGGCGAAAGCCGTGTGGCGAGAGGAGTGTCATTTTTTCAATTTGTAGATGTCGTGAGGTGCCATGATGAGAAGGAGTGACTGAGAGGATCGTCCACAAGATGGAAGCTGAGGCCTGGAGAGAGTCTTCAGGAGGATCGGAGATCACCTTCAGCACAGAGAGCTGTGCTACTGGGCTTCCAAAGGATTGTCACAAGGAGACTTTCAGCGTTGGAAAATGGAACCTGAGGGAGCGTGCCAAGCTCCAAAAAGTGACAGCGCAGAGGAGGTCCAGCGATGGACTTGTGGTTCTGTGAACAGCACAAATGCCAGGTGACTGTAAAATAACTAACAGCACTTTTTCCACAAGTGAAGCCAGTAACTTACTATCCTAAAAGATTAGCTCTAGTTGCTCGTGCTTTACCTCCATGCGTGAGATCAGTATGTGCAGCAGCTTAAGCTGTACAATGTTTCAGGAAATAGTTTATTTCACCTTTTGACATTGTTAGTTCCAGAAGAGGTAGATGTTTACTATTGCAGACTAAACTTACATTTCTGTCACCTACAAGACACTTGTCTTTAATGTTACTGTTACTCTCACAACCACACATATTACCATAAAGTGGTGCAGAATTCTGAATCTGCCAAACCCTTTTTGCCAACGGAGGAGGACACTTCTCATGAGAGTAGAGAGCGCGAGGAGAAGATGTGTAAGCTGAGGGATGACTTAATAGATGTGCCACTCGTTGAGGGAAAGGTTTGGTTTGTTGATGATTTGAGTTTTACAACAGCAGAGGGACAGACTAGAACACGTTTTACTGTAGCTGACAGTGAGAGAGAGTTATCTATGTAGGACAACTAGCATGTTTCATGTTTGCTTGAGCAGCAGAGATGCTAGCTTTAACGGAAGCGTGTAAAGCTGTAGAGAGACAATATACACTGATAGGTAGTATACATTTGCTACTGTACATTTCTTTGTAGTGCAGTGAGTGAGACGAGGTGTGACAACCTCTACAGGGAAACCTGCAGAACACACCAAACTCTTGCAAATTCTGCTGGAGGCAGCGTTATTAACCAGTGGAATTGCCGTTTGTAAATGTGCAGCACACATGTGAGGGAAAGATCCGGTTGCATTAGGGAAAGTTTTTGCAGATAAGATCGCAAAAGAGGCAGCTTTAGTTAAACATGGTGTTAACCTTTTATCAGTACAGCATTAGCAGACATGCAGGCCCACTCACCTACTGCAGGAAAACAGTTGTGACTTACAGAGGGAGCAAGCTTGCAGGATGATTTTTTATCTGTGTGATAAACCAGTACTGCCTAATAATTTGTATAAGACTGCTGCTATTTTGAGCCATTGGCTATGCCATGTCTCAAACAGGAGGGAGATGAGCAGTCATTATACTCACTCTAGGATTATTAAATACTTTAAAAAGAAAAAAAAAAAAACTTTTGCAGACAGTAAAGTTAAGATTTTGGAAGACAGGCAGGACATGGTTAGACTGTATAGAATAAGTACATGAGGATTACTCCAACAGAGAATGGTCTGACTCTTTGAGATTACACATGTTAGAGCATTTAGAGTTAGAGTTAGAGTTCCAGTCTTCTGTAGTGATGATAGAAAAGCAGAAGAGAGAGCATATTAGCAGATTAGATGCTTGAAAATGTTTAAAAGTAAAGTAGTCATGAGAACAAATGATCTGCCAGATGATTCTGTTTCTTCGCAGGAGCAGAGCCTGAAGTCTGGAGATTGGATGATGATAAGGCCATGGAGAGGAAGTGCTGGTCCAGTCCACGATGGGAAGGTCCATATCGGATGCTGCTGACGATGACCACAGCAGTGAAGATTGCTGGAAGGAACACTTGGATACATCAAGCGCACTGCAAGAAGGTGACACACATCCAGGCCAGCTCGGAGTAAGTGGCAGGAAGACCGGGAACAAAGGGGGGGGAAAGCCTCCAGGGCCCCTCGTCTCAATCCGGTGAAGAAACCAACTGAGCCACAGGTACTCATCAGAATGGCTGGGAATGTGCTGTGCATCTTCTTGTGCCTGTGGACCCTGAGTGGGATGACAGGGAGCGCACTGGGACAGAGCGAACCACACCAAGTACCCGCATGGGTTTTCAACAACTACTGGTGGCAGTTTAAGAACACAACCGCTCACATAAACAACGAGACCAATGGTTATGCTTGTGATGCCACTGGCTACACATTCTTCTGGACTGTGGCCCTGTAGCATCACTGAGAGCGAGACAGTTTGTTTGGTTGCTTTAGCAACACATCCAGGAACACTGCCAACTTTTCAACTGCTCTGAACCTGAATGGAAGGTTGATTCACCAGTAGCTGGGAAGGTGAACTGCTCTGGTAGGACAGACCTGCTCGTCTGACTCAAAGAATATGACTTGTTGCAGGACATTATACAGTTAAACGAACTGGAAACAGGCCAATTGCCTATGTGTATGAAGGACAATGGATTAGCCCAAGTTGGAGATTAACCATGGAACATGGCAACATCACCTATTCTTTTGTCTTTTGCAAGAAGGATGTAAACAGAGAAGCCTTTTGTCTACATTTACATCATGAACACTTGAGGTTTTGAGCCAAGAAGATCAAAACACCTTGATCCAATTTCCTTTACAAAGCTTTTTCTGTGGTGACAACAGGACAGGAGAAGAGTTGTAAATGCAGATAATTCACAAGTTGACTCTAACCCCCACAGGATGCCTACAGTGAGAAGATTTGGGGGGGTTGATAGGAGTCAATAAAGAAGGGTGTTGACTTGCTGCAGCTTTGAAGTTAGCTGAGAGCCACATGGACAAACAATAAAGTCAACTGATGCGTTTAAATACCTATGTCTGTATACAGTTGGATTGTAGAGACATATGATTTTTGAGAATGATGA
Organism: Mchenga conophoros; assembly: GCF_057382185.1. Taxonomy (NCBI): domain Eukaryota; kingdom Metazoa; phylum Chordata; class Actinopteri; order Cichliformes; family Cichlidae; genus Mchenga; species Mchenga conophoros. The sequence continues at coordinate 11,211,523 of NC_140541.1, forward strand.
TTCTTCTTGTTTGACCTTTGACATTCAGTTGTGTACTTGAAGAAATACATAATGAATTGCACGACAGGAGTAGATCCGCCACAAGGCTGGATAGCTTGGTTACCGTCTGGTCCTTGGTGGCATCTTCTTTTGAAAATATTAATTCCTGTTTTTGAACTGTTGATACTGATTTGCTTATGTATAGGATGTAGTTTACTGTGCATGAATGAACTCTACACTGACACTGTCTAAACAAAGGGTGCATAAGTTGAAATTTAAGAACAATGACAAAAAGGAGGGAAATGTTAAGTCTAATTGTTGAATGTTGCCATTGTGTTTCTTAAATTTGTACAGTCTTAGTTTAAGCAGTAGGATCAAAGCCATTCCTTTGATCCTGACCACCTCTCCAGCCACTCTGTGCTGGGGGAGGTTTTATTGTAGATACATCCTATCTGAAAGATCTGTTTCTTTTGATGTAAGCTTCCTGGGTTTATGACCCTTTGGTCAGCAGGAGGTCTCTCACACACACACACACACACACACACACACACACACACACTGTATACATTTACATACAGTGCCTTGTCTTTGTAACCAAAGGGGGGTTGCAAGGGGAGGTGCTTTGTAAACTATTGTTTGAAGTTTGTCAATAAAAGGCAGCGAGAGGAGGCCACCATTTTGGGGTTCTTTGTCGTGCTGGACACAGACGAGGCCTCCCTTGTGCAAGTAATGGATCGATCGACTGTCTTGTTTTCTTCGTGATGAATAAGTCTCTAGAATTAGCGGGGTTTGTGGAAACACAGACCCAACAAAGAGTCTAACTTAACATCAATGGTACTAAGAGTAGCTGTAGATAATATTACATCTGTGGGATGATTATTGGTAATTTTTTCTCTAATGATAAAAATTTTATTTGTGAAGAAGTTCATGAAGTCATTACTAGTTAACGTTAAAGGGATTGTTGGCTCAAAAGAGCTCTGACTTTTTGTCAGCCTGGCTACAGAGCTGAAGAGAAACCTGGGGTTGTTCTTATTTTCTTCAATCAGTGATGAATAGTAAGATGTTCTGGCTTTGTGGAGGGCTTTCTTATAAAGCAGCAAACTATTTCTCCAGGCTAAATGATGATCCTCTAAATTTGTAACACGCCATTTCCTCTCCAGATTACGAGTCGTCTGCTTTAGGGTACGTGTTTGAGGATTATACCACGGAGTCAGGTACTTCTGATTAGAGACCTTAGTTTTCACAGGAGCTACAGTATCCAGAGTCGTACGTAGTGAGGAGGTGAAATTATTAACAAGATAATCGACCTCTGTTGGGGTAGCGTTCAGATAGCTGCTCTGCTCTATGTTGGTACAGGGCATTGAAGATGATAACAGTGGGTGGATTATATTCTTAAACTTAGTTACAGCGCTTTCAGAAAGACATCTACTTTGATAAAGTCTACTCTCCACTGCTGTGTAATCAATTATTGTAAATGTAAATGTTATCAGGAAATGATCAGACAGGAGAGGGTTTTCAGGAAACACTGTTAAATGTTCAGTTTCTATGCCATATGTTAAAACAAGATCTAGAGTGTGATTAAAGTGGTGGGTGAGTTCTTTTACATTTTGAGAGAAACCAATTGAGTCTAATAACAGATTAAATGCCATGTTGAGGCTGTCATTTTTAGCATCTACATGGATATTAAAATCACCCACAATAATTATTTTATCTGAGCTCAGAACTAAATTAGATATAAAGTCTGAGAAATCAGACAGAAACTCTGTGTAAGGCCCAGGTGGACGATAGATGATAACAAGTAAGACTGGTTTCTGAGTTTTACAGCTGGGGTGGACAATGTTAAGCATCAGGCTTTCAAATGAATTAAAAGTCTGTCTTGGTCTTTCATTAATTAATAGGCTGGTGTGAAAAATTGCTGCCACACCGCCCCCTCGGCCTGTGCTTCGAGATTTCTGGTAGTTAGAATGACTCGGGGGTGTTGATAAATGGTGTTGACTATAGCATATCTGGATCTAAAGAGTAAAATAAACACTAATGAGTCTTGCCTTGTGATGTTCAAATAGCAGTGGCTAGAATACCAATTTTAGTCCCAGTTGTCCCAGTTTTTGATGTCCAGCTTTTCTATATAGAACCTCTGCAAACCTCAACCTCAGACTTCTACAGACTGAGAGAACATGATTGAAACATCACATTCATGTATTAATGTGCAGTAACCTGCCACCATTGTGGCACTTATGTTTTGCCTATTTTGTGTCTGTTCAGTATAGCCGAGCTCCATCATTACTAGTTGTCCCAATAAACACCATTCCCACATTGCTTTGTTTAAGCCTTTGAGTTTGATAGAAACTCAACCCTTCCCATTTAACATTTACTTTTGGACTTACTGTCCATCTGTAGCTCAGCTGCTGCTGGAGGAACCCATCTGTGTTCCAGTTACAGGAGATTCTGCTCACACAAACACTGCTATTTACTGCAGCCTGCAGGGTGTACTGTACTGCAGGAAGACATGCACAAAAGTCCAGGTTTTATTCACCGATGTTGAGCCATGAAGGAATGAGGAAACAAAGGAGAGCAGAGATTGCATGAGGTAAAGAAGAGAAAACAGATGAGTGAAATTGTGAAGAAGAGCAGCCAGTAAACAAACTTATGATTGATGGTAAACGGTGAAGAATATAATGAGATGGAGAGAGCAGTACTGTGTCTGTTGTGCTGTGGAAGAGACAGAAGAGCTGCTTGTGTGAGTGTGCTCATTCCTTGATTTTGTGAGGGCCAATTAGAGTTTTAGAACAAGGACACCTTGGAGGACATCCTGCCTGCTCCTCACTTCTCCCACTTCTTCAATCCATAAACACCTTCTGTCATTTTCAAAACCTTATTATTGCACTCACCCAAAAACATTTTGTTTCATTAATGTGAAAGTGAGGATGATGGTGATTTATTCACTGTAAAACACAGAATTTGCCATGGCATTTTAAGCCAAAATATTAATCTAGTTTAAAGGTCTTCACACACTGAGGACGTTGCAAAAATGCCCCACGAAATTCTGAATTTGTTTGATGCAGACTTGTTGAAACAACATCCAAATTAGTTCAAAGCGCCAATTGACCCAGAGCAGTGTGTCTGAGATAAAACTGTATTATTTTATTATTTTCATATTCAGTTAGCTGGAGCTACAATCTGATTGGCCAGATTTGTTTATTTGCACGCGAAAAGACTGAAAAATCAACCTCGATCTAAAAGACCACATGCCACAAATTTGTCCTTTGAAATGAGACATTTAGTGTAAGTCTGTTGGTGTATTGTTTTTTATTACATTTTGATATTGACACATTTCTGTGTATTATTCCTTACACTGCAACGAGTCAAAGTACCTCATTTCTAATTAATCACAGTGATACAGAGATGGATTGTTGATGATATCTGTAAGTGTAAGTGCTTCTGTTAGGTCCTGTTTGCCTGCTTTTTATGGCTGTTGCTGAAACGTTTTTGAAGTGGATCTGCTACTACTATTTCTATGTAAAGTACATATTGGACATGACAAAACCAACAAAAAAAAGCACAGCTACCTGGATGCTAAAGTACTTTCAAATTTCAAAAATGTTAAGGGATATATTATTAACAGGTAACATTGGAAGGCCGATTACACCACAGCGAAACGATGGAGGCTGTCCACATTCGAAGGATCGTCCCAACACAGCCCACAACTGCATCCTCCTTTTTCCCGGATTTGCCCACCCTATCCCAAAATTAATTTAAAGGTGAACAGGAGATTTCTGTTCTTGTAAAAATGGACAAAGTGGGAGAATAATACAGTTTTAAATGTAAGGATATGAAAATCTAGTGGTACAAAAGTTAAAACCTTTTGCTTTGAAACTTATTTGTGTGCTGCTCTTTTTGTCAACTGCCATTTTAGATTTCTTTTGTCATTAGAGTAAAATCCAGCGTCAGGAGAGGAAGCAAAGGCAGGGAGGACCTGATAAACCTCGTCAGAGTGGACTTGAGACCGAAAAAAGAAGCTGAGGAGAGGACAGCGCGTGAAAGCAGGGAAAGGATGGACAGATTGCTTTTAATATTTAATCAATCTCTTAATACTTAAGAGATTAGTTCAGTTGTTCTAAGAAATGAATTTAAAATTTGTTTAAGAATTTGTGAGTTTGTAAGTTATGCTTTATGAATAAATTGATTTAAAGAAACCTAATTATTATATTTACAGTCTTGAACGACTGCCACATCACAAAGATGTATTAAGAAATATGCAAAAACAGAAAATGATGGATATGAAATATTACTACTACAGTATAATCCTCTTTAGCAGAAAACAGTTTAACAAAATGCTGTTTAATAAAACAAAACAAGATTCTTAGATACATTTGTACTTGCCTGTTAACAGCAGTTGTGGTCTGGCGGTCCTCCAGTCCACCTGTGTTTTTCCTCTTCATTTCACAAAGTGTTTTGATTAATGTACAGTTAATTGAGTCATGAGGTAATTTTTCGTCACTTTGAAATATTAAAAGACCAAATGGAAAAGTCTTTAAATAAATAAATGTTAATGAGCTAATAAAGTGAACTTAAATTAATAAAACAGAGAAACTAAATTAACAGTTGACAGAACCTACATCCATTTACTTACTCTGTGGCTTCTGATAAGCAGAAATATATTTGTGTTTAGAATTAAACTTTAAGAAATAATTTCTTTAATGCCGTTATTATTTCCATGCTTGAGCATCCACTGCTTGCGGCAAAACACGATTCCATTTATTAGTTTTTTAACCCTTTCTACCAGAAATATGTTATTAAATCATGGCCCACTGCCTGAGTCTCTCCAAGTGGCTAAAATGGAGAATCTGCCTGGTACTCTCACTATAATGGGCATAGCAACTGTGTCTCCTTCCTGTTGTATTAACAGCCTACGTATCTCAGGTTCACCACCCATTATAACACTGTTATTCACTCACAGCCTCAATTTTAAAAATGTTGCTCACTCATAGGGACACCTTCTACAAAATTCCCTCAAGTGTCTCTTATTCATTAATGTTCATTTTAGTCTTAACATTCGTGAAGCTGTTCATGACTGAACTAAAAAAAAATTCAAGATTAACGATTGGATTACAACTTTTTTATTAGGCCTGTAGACTAAAGTTACTGTAAGAAAAATTTAAACGTCAATGAAGCAAGTAGTTGAAAAACTAAACATAACTGCCTTCACACTGAAGCTGCAAACACTCAGACAAGAAGCTGTAACGTGTTTTGTTTTTTTGTGGCGCTCTCTCTTGTTAATTGTCACTTAGTGTGAGTCACATGTGCACGTCCCAGATACATCCCTGCTGAACCCTAACACTCCCTCCGGATGGGAAATGAAGTGAGACCAGAGCTTGGTTCAAATTCTCACAGAGGTTTTCTTATTAATACATTAATTTATCTACTGCTGGAGTACTGAACTGAAACATATTTATTTTTTCCTCCCTCTCTCTCTTTCCTGGAGCTGTGTGATTGCCACAAGTGGAACAAAATCAATTTCTCCTTCGCTCATACTGTAAAGTTTAGGAATATGCAGACAGATTCATTATTGCTGAACAGAGGTAGAAATTGCCGCTTTCTTCCTTTTCATTTGTCTGTGAGGCACAAATAATACAGGATAAAAGGTGCACATCCAGGAAAATCAAACACTGTATTTAAGAGGAACAAAGGCATCATGATGATAACTGCTGATTTGTGCTAACTACAGGCTAATAAAATACTAGATTTCACTTCCCAATTTTCACTTCAGGTGTCGCTTTTTGGACCAATTATACCACATAACAGGCCTTAGTATTCGTCAAATTTGGTTTTAAAGCACCAAGACCTCAAAAGCAATTTAGTGATTTACACGGTGACTCATATTAGCAAATGTGTGACTTAGCAGTTAGCAAAGGTCTACGGTGGGTTGTGTCACCATTACTATTACGTAAATTTTAATTCTTTGCAATATAACCACGAAGGAGTTATTTACAAAGTTTATAAAAGCAGCTATAGAGACAAAAACTCTTTTCCCCCCCAATACCAGGCTGTAAACATTTGGTTACTGGGCTGAAGCTAACTTTTCGGCCAACCACAATTTGTCAACCCTTGAGGTTTGTCTCTTGGGTGGAATCCAGTATGTTTGACAGGAATTTCTTCTTCCAAAATAATCTTTTTTCTAATTTGTATTTCTCAAATTTAATTTAATTAGCATGTTCTGTTTCCTATGTCTTTAATGTTTCAGGCAACTTCTTTTCCATTTTTATATAAAAATTGTCACAGTGAATTATCTACCTTCTTTGCTTCTAATTGCCATATTTGACAGCAAAATTTTGTGCCTCATGCCATTCCTGGTGCAACCCTACACATTGATCCAGGCTTGAGATTAGCTGAAACTGTACGACGAGTATGTCTACCCTCAGCACTCAAAGCAAAATTGATGGAATTTGTAATACTCACCTATAATTGTCATCTTTGCAGTTGAAAACTTGCGTATTGCAGCTTCATAGCTCAGATGAATGGACATTATTTTAGGAAGAAAAAAGAAATTATAGATGTTTTACCTGAGTGAAAGTGATCTCCCATAACTGAGCCACCATCATACCCAGTGAGATTCTTCTAATAATTGCGGAACAGACTGTAGTTATAGTACCAGTGGTTATGAACTTGATAGCAAGGCCAGAACTTTCTCTGGTCAGAAATTCTGAAAAGCATAGAGTTAATCTGCTGCTGCTCCTTATTAAGACGATCCAGCTGAGTTGATTTGAGAACCTGATAACTAGGGCTGCCACAAACGATTATTTTGATAGTCGACTGGTCACCGATTATTTTTGTGATTAGTCGACTAATCAGATCATCATCCATTGGACGTAAAACTATAGATTATTGCACCAGCATGCATCTGCTCTTATATAACTATCATTAGCTTACAGCTTTAAGTGTTTAAGGTATGTGCTAACTAAAAATAAAGCCAAGATGATAGTTTATTAAATTTTAATGAAATTTGCAGATTGTTTCGGTGAAGTTTAATAAACTCCTTGCTATCTAAAATATAACAGGACACCGGAGTATATTCTCCAGCATCTCACACTTCTGATAATCAGTTGTCTGCTTGACATTTATTCAGCTGTGTAAAAACTATAACTTCGATCTCAGCCAAACCGATTTACTCAGGAACAAATGAAATACTGAAAAAAAGCCAAACAATAACATTTTGAAGTGATCTAAGTGACTTATATATGTTTAACCTGAGTAGTGAAAGATGGCGGTGCGCTTGAAAGCGATTTGCCGGGAGTCCGGTGTTCTCACGGCTCGAGTGAGCCTAGCCCCCGGCTAGCTATCGAGCTAGTGGGTAACAGACGTCTCCGAAAACGTCGGAGCACTTTTGAAAATATGTGGTGTCTTGATAAACTGAGCAGATATTTGAAGTTTACACAGCTACATTCTCGCCTGAAAATATGTTAAATGTTTATTTTGTGACCCAGAAAGAATAATAAGAGTAATATTAAAACTAACTAGCTGCCGCCATTGTTGGAAACTGAGCAGGGCTGCGCTATGAATTCTGGGACAGAGCTACTTCTTCTTCTTTGGGGTTTAACGGCAGCTGGCATCCTTGTACATGCATTGCTGCCATCTTCTGTTTCAGTCCGTTATTACACTCTTAAATCCTACAGCTTATTCCTGCGTCTTTTGGGATCTTACAAAGCTTCAAACGACGCGTCGACTATTAAATCAGTCGTCGACGATTTTGATAGTCGACGTAATCGTGACTAGTCGACTAATCGTGGCAGCCCTACTGATAACATCATCCCAGGACTACCTTGAGAAATCTACCAGGCAGGAGACGGGAAGGCTTGAGGGTCTTTGCTCTGCTGTTACTACTATGACTATAACCCTGAAATGAATTAAACAGTATGGAGGATGGATAGATAGCATCACAAGTGAGTTGTTGCTGTTTTTTAAGTTCTCAATGGCTTGAGGAACAAAAAGACCTCCCTGACATGCCTTCAGCATCCAAACTGTGTGGGCCTTTCAGGTCATCAGGTAGAGGATACACTCTAGGCCAAAAGTTCCCATGGTGAAACCTAAACAAGAAGAGGCATCACTAATTTACTGTGCTGGACAATACTTCAACAACTCAAAAGAACATTATACCGAATGGCTTAAAAAGTCTCCATGTACTAAAGTGCCTTTAACTGAACCTTAAACATGTAAACACCATGAATCACGCAGCAATTGTATAATTGCTACCTTTGCCTTGCTTGTGATTGCTCATGCTTCACTGTTTTCTGCTGTTGTTTCAACTAAATTAAGAATGTTGGACTTCCTGCAAAGGTAATTTTCTACTTCTATTACTCCTTTTCTATTAGAAACCATGCAAAAATAACCTGACAATAATTCATGTTTTTAGTTTTCACTATCACAGTTTCTGGCTAATATTTGATTAATCTTGCTTTAAGGCAGGTACCAATTCCTCAAAAAACAGCATTAAATTATTGAGCTTACAGTGTGTAGCTTCCCTTGTTTTCATGCAAAAGTCAAATTTCACACTGCTGGGTTTCGCTAAATCAGGGACTCGCTTTCAAATTGAAGGTCATGACTCCAGACTGGATTAAAATTTACTGCTAGTTTTAAAGCTAGTTTGCTGAAAATAAGAATTCAAATTGTTCACGATGACAGATAATTATTACCTCAACTCATATAGAGAAATAAACCCTGTCCATATGGGGCTTTCCAAGTGCTATTTTTATGAACATAGAACTAATGCTGCCAAGTTTGAGATTGAAAAAAAAAAAAAAAAACATAATGCAAAAAAACTTACCAGGAAAAGACTTAATTAAAAAAATTTACAGCAGTCCAACTGGTTTTCTGCATGGTTTATTCATGTGTGCCAACACAACCCCACAAACAGTGGAAAACATAAAACACATCAGCAGATATCTCAGGTGTTGGTGGTGTAGGCCTGTCGCAGAGGTGGAAATTCAAAGCATGAAACGCTGGAGGGTTTGTCTGCAGAGTGAGATAAGACCGAGCGATGCATGTCTGCCACCCAGATTCCTTCAAGTTCTTTCAAGAGGTCCTGCAAGCCTCCGGGCTGTCCTCTTCATTGCCTGTCACATTTCTGGGACATCAGAAAAACAAACCCTAGAACAGTGTTTAAAATTGATTATATAACACGGAGAGCACTGTTTCAGATTTTCCAGAAATCAGTTGTTTTCTGGATATAATTGTATCTCTCCAACCTGTGGCTGCATTTGGAACTGAAGCATTTTAGTGACAGTGGGAAGGAAGAACTCCCCTTTAACAGGAAGAACCCTTTGGCAGAACCAGGCTCAGGGAGTGGCGGCCATCTGCTGCAACCAGCTGGGGTTAGGGGAGGAAGACAGGAGAAAGACACATTGTGGAAGACAATAATAATAACTAATGATTAAATGAAGGGTGGTGAGAATATTTATTGTCAATAGAGAATGCCTCACGTCGTTATATTGTGATATATATTTAATCTTTTACCTGGAGCCAAATCTGTATGTTTTTGTAGACCTAAACTTAAATCGTCTATTTGTGCTGTTGGCAAACTGATATACTTAATCACACTAAGAAAAGTGAAGTTAGTTAGAGGTGAGTTAGTTATTTATAAGAAAAAAAAAACTGGGTCATTTTAGCCCACCAGATGGTTGTTAGACATGATTAACTCAACCTTTGTGGATACAAATGAGTTAGTATTGTCATAAAATAAAAAATAATAAATGCTTTTATTAGATCTCATAGGTTCATAAATGGTAAACATACATCTAAAAAGACAATCAGTGCTAGCTGTTGCATCATGTGAACAGTCATTTTGTTGCTTACTGCTCTATGCTCAATGGCCTTTGTGCAGCTTGGTGGTACTGAGTTTGAGTCCCTTTTGCTTTCAGAACTGCCCTTTTTTGTGGCAAAGATTGAACAAGGTCCTTGAAGCATCCCTCTAAAGTTTTGTTTCATATTTATATGGCAGCATTATGCAGGTGCTGCAGATTTTTTAAGCTAATTTGCTATTCCTCCACATCGCAGAGTGGGCTATTGGATTGAGACCTGGTGACTGTGGAGGCCATTTGGGTACAATGAATTCCTTGTCATATTCAGGAAACTAGTTGGAGATTATCTGAGCTTTTGTCACATTATCTTGCTGGACTCAGCCCTAAGAAGATGGGTGGTCATAAAGGAATGGTCAGCAACAATACTGTGGCATTTTGATGATGCATAATGGGTACTAAGAGGTTTAATGTGTGCCAATAAAATGTGAATCCAAACTCCATCTGAATGTTGGCAGGGACAACATTTGGATGGTAGCCAATGCTAAATGATAGCAGGAGTTGAGATTCAATAGAGCATGACCAGGTTTTTCCCATCTTGGTAGGCCCGTACAAGTTGAAGTCTCATTTTTTTTGTTCTTAGCTTAGAGCAAGCTTTTTTTGCTAGGCCCTCCTTTGTTTTACAAGAAAAATGTTTGAAGAAAAAGGTATGTGCCTTTTTTCACGCCACACTGTGCGCCACGTTATTGTTTACACAAGATGAATTGCAGAATGGCAGATGGACACAAAATACTGATAATGTTAATCTTCAGTTTTTAAACGCTTACATTTACACACGCAGTTACTGTCCCTCTATTTAGAAAGGCAGAGGCGTCATGGTGTGATTATTTTACGTAGTTGTTTTTTTCCTGTGTAATAATATTCAACATTGCTATCAATACATTTTTAAAAAAATGCCTCTCTGTGCAAAATGGGTTTAAAAACATAAACAGCTGTGGGATACTGTTAGTCCGTGATTTGAACCAGGGAAAGAAATCGTGGCAGGATCAGCCTGATATTATTTGTATCCTGCTGTAACTTTACTGTATACAGAGCTAACATCTCCAAAATGTCAGGAGTAGTTAGTCATTACAAGTGTTTGTGAACTAAAAATCAAGAATGTGGAATACTATTTGTCCGTGATTTGGAGAGCCCAGCGCTGCTCCCGATGAAGGGAAAACCAATTCTGCAGGGGAGACCTACCTCGGCACTTGTGCAGGTGAAACCAAAGGGAAGATTTGCTTCACCATATTTTCTAGTCTTTGGCTTAGAATGAAGTTGGTTTGGAAACATTCAGCTATGCTTCATCTCCTGCTTTGCGTTTGTGTGGGCGCCCCGTGCTAGCAGTGTCCAAGCGTTTTGGTTTTTTTTCCCTTTTCATACATTTTTACCCAGACAACTGTCTCTCACCGGATATTTTATTTTTTTCTGCCCGGTCTTTGTAAATCATAGAGATGGCTATGTGGGAAAAAACTACAGTTCATCGCAAATGAAGTGGCTGGTGACTGATGGGTTTTTGTTTTGTTTTGTTTTTTTAACACCTATGGGACACAATCACAATTTGTGTTTTCCACTTCTGTCCTGTCTTTATTGTAGATGCTTTTGAAAACTCATGCGTGTCAACACGGGGTTGATTTTACAGAATGTTTCACTCGATATATTAAAGAGAACAATTTAAACAGTGAAGTGCACAAAACTAAATGGCATCACACATATTTTTACTTTTTTTGATTTTGAAGATTTATGTCTTCTGACTTAGAGATGAGCGCTACAGAGAGTATGGAAATCAATAAGTATGGAGAGTCAGATAAACACGTTGTTGCACTGTTTCCTTGCTGAGAGCTGTGATTTCTGTAATTCCTGTAATCACCGTGAGATGGACAAACATGCAGCAAAGAACTTTTCCAGCACAGAACACCTCATGAAATCACAATCTGGCTTTTACTCACAGTTGTTGTTGCCTGCCTACCACTCTGTAAGTTAAATATTTAGGTAGATTAAACCTAGGGCAGCTATTTGGTGTCCAGGGTAAAAGATGTTGCTTTTGTGGGCTAACCACACACAGAAAGCAGAAAGCATACTGGCTTGAAGTAAGTTCAAGTAACTGTTGTATTCATGGTGTCCTCCTACATTCTCAGCTCTTCTTTGCTCATGCTTCCTTATCCTGGCTCATCTTCTCATCCTCTCACTTACCCTCAGACCAGTGCAGCAACCTTATGCTGTAGATGGCAGCTGGATCACTGTAGCTGGAATGAAAATATGTTCATTAGCACCATCAGCAGGATGCTCTGTGCCCCCTATGCTAAAACTAAAAACATTAATATCAGTGCTTCAGGACTATCAGCATTTTTATCAGACTGCGTCAAAGCATAATGAGCTTTTATATGGGCAGAAATGACTCATCTTTATAATTTATGTGTATAATCAGACTTTGATTCTTGGGGCACCAGATAAGAATGGCAGCAGCGACTGTATCTCCTGGCACCATGGTGAGGGGCAGTCTGTTCCAGCACATCCTGTTGTTGTTTTTCGATTTTTATTTTAATGGCTTTATCAGCCTATGATGGTAAAAGTTTTTAATAAAGTTTTGCAAGTCTGCTTGAGTTTGTTCTTCTCTTATATGTGTGTATATGGAGAATCTGCACCAGCTGTTGCCAGCTGTACTGCAGAGAAGACAGAAACTGTTCTACAGATGGAACTCTTCCAGTTATTATCTTGGGGAATATGAGGGGTTTTTTTTTAAAAATATAACAGATGATCTCGGGGAAAACCCGAATGGAACGCAGTGAATGATGGTGTGTTTTATGAAAATGTTACTGGACTCACACTTACTCGACCACAGTGTATGACAAAAGGACTTTTTGGGGGACAGAAGACTGAAAAATTGTGCAGTGACTGATTAAAAAGTTGTGTAATCCCATCACGTTATTGGGAAGCAGTGTTTGTTTGGCCTGACTATTGAAATTTTAGCTGTGGGAATGCATCCACAGGGAATTCTTTTTCCATCAACGCTGCTGTTTGTTTTCATTTTGACTCAATCCATTGTTCGGATCTCCCATCAACTGACAAGAGATCATCCAGACGACTTTGGGTATGGCAAATACTAAATGGATCCAAACCACCCTCTGCTTTATTTTTCGTTTAATCAAGCTCCTTCTCTTTGTATGTGTTTTATTTATTTATTAAAAAAATGTTTACCTTTATTAATATTGTATTTATTTCATAGAGCTATGTTGGTTTTCATGTTTTGACTGCTGCAATATGGTAATTTAGGATAAACAAAAGTATGACATATTTATGCCGAGATCTTGGAAAAGCGCATCAGTATTAAGAAGCAATGTGATGTACACAGTACATCCCAAATATTTATGTAGCACAGACATTCAGAATATAAAAAATCTAATGCCACCCCAAATATTTGGATATGCCAACAAATGTGCAGTACACCCAAGGATGTATGCTTTGCAACTCGAATCGGATATTTGTGGACTCTTCTGAAAATATTTATGCACAGTGCCCAATATATTTATGAAGCTCCGCACATGTTTATGTACACTGACAAGTCTGGTCTTCATGTAAAACACCCCAGATATTTGTGTTTACAAATCCAAGATATTTCATTGTAATGCACTAAATGCTTATGAATTTGACACATACAGCATACTTTCAGTATACACAGCACATATGCCAACCACATTTTTTTAAAACGCCCTACAAATTAACATGATTACATCCCAAATATGAACTTGAAAGCCAGTTCATATTTTTGTCTCACTTAAACTGGACATGAAACGCTACACACATAAAGGCTAATATACACAGCTGAACCCTGCTCTCGAAAACTGGCATAGATGTAACTCCATCTGTGAAGCTGGATTTAAGAATTAAGTGCTTAAAGTTTTAAAAACATGTTGAGTGCCATCTTCTCTCAGGAACATGACATTATGTGGTTAGTTGGCTGCTGCTACTAGACTTACATTAGCTTATGTTTGCTAACTAGTGACAGAATGAGTCAGAGGAAAATATCAATACTAAAACTAAAATTCAGTTTAAGAGAATCATATTTGTGCTGCTCCTGGGTGCAACAATGAGTTTTATGTTAAGAAATGAGGATATACTGTTCACTTTCACTCTTTGCTGTTTGGTTATCTGTACTCAAATGTGTAAATCCAGCTGTTAACCATAACGTTTGGGTTTGTGAAGCACTTTATAAATGAGAACTGTGTGGATGAGAGTCTTTTTGAGCCAGGAGACAAGTTTTTCTCCAGACCAACAGAAACTGATTTTTCCTCGTCTGGCTAAGTGTACCGAGTGGCACAAGCAGCTGATGCAATCAGCACTATTTTATGCAATAAAACAATTTTTCTCTTCCCTAGCAAATCCAGGCAGTTTACAACATACCAGCCCACTACTACATGCATATCACAGCACAAAAATAACCATTTCTTACTGAAGCACGATTGGGAATCCCATCAGCACATCTGCAGGGAAAGTAGGTCCATGTGTGCAAAGTGGGAAAAAAAGCAGAGGCTCCAAGGAAGAGATGCCACACATTTTGGAGACCTTTTGATTTTTCCTCACATCATCTCACTGAGTGCATTACTTCATATTAGATGTGAGGAAAAGCGAAGTCCAAATGTAAGTGAAGGAGACTGTAATGTGGATATTTTTGTTTTTTTCTTGGAGACATGCTGATGGATAGGATCACTCCACACTCCAGTGCCAACAGTAACACACAGGGGTGAAAATATGCAGAAAGTTAGAAGTATTTTTAGATGTCGACAAAATGTTTGAAGAGTAAAACAAGTTTTTCAAAAACTGACTATATGAAGGTTTTCTGCTTTTGTTCACCTGCACAATTTTACATCTCAGCAACCATCTTAGATCAAATCAGGGGATTTATTTGAAGTCTGAATATAAAAGACGGGGATAGAGCCATAACTATAGTTTTAATGGTCACTGGATCATTAAACAGCATATATCGAGCCACATCCACTAAAAACTGTGTGGCAGCTTTGCTAATCCTTTTTTTCTTCCGTGACTTGTATTCCTATTTTTCATACAATTTCACAACATTCAGTTTTGAACCTCTGCTAAACTTTGTGTGACAACTTGACTGATTAACAGGTTTCACGCTGTGATGTTGTTTGGCTATTTTGACTCCTGTAGATTTCTATACAGGATTCTCTGACCTCCTGCTCATTTTAAACTGTACATTTAGGTATTTCTAATAAAATGTATAGTTTTTAGCTTTTACTAATGTTTGTATATAGACCATTTTAACAGCACTACAAACTTCTTAAAGTACTTTAAAAAAAACCCAAAAGAAAACAAAATAAATATATACAAAAGAGAGCAAATAACCAGCAAAGTGGTTATTCTATTGCATACTATTCTATTTCATTAACCCAGAGTTTGTGTTCTGATATGCCAGTAGAGAAGGAGACTACGAGACCATTTCTCTTTACTTTTTTAAGTTTCTGCTCTTCTTCTATTGATCATGACAGACTTAATTTTCCTAACACTGACAAATGCAGCTGGTTTAAACGACTATAACAACCTCCTCACTAATGGTTTTAAAAATATAAAATGCAGAACAAAAAAAACAATAACCTTTGAACAGAGACATTACAAACACTGTTTAAAGGATGTATTCAGATGCTGCCCTCCTGTGTATATTGCCTCCCAGAATTTGAATAGTCATTCACTAAAACTGTAAGAGTTCTTGGTTTGATGCTCCTAAAAAAGTACTGATGCTGAGCTGGATTAAAGAGTGCAGTAGTGATGGGATTTCTGGCTCTTTTTAGAGAACCGGCTCTTTCGGCTCAGCTCACTAAAAAGGCTCTTCAGGTTGTTTTGTTACTTTAATTAATTTATTATTAACAATAATATAAAATTATGCACATATGGAATTACTAATGTAAAAACAAGTGGTTTTATTTATATATGTTTATATATAAATATTTACGGTGGCCCCTAGAGACAAAGCACGTACAAACTCCAAAACACATTTCTAGCATTAACTGAACTTCCAAAACAGAGCTACCTAGATCCCTTAAATTACACAATTAAAAGTATATGTGTGTGTTTATATACAAGCACTCGTATATATACAAATAATTTAAAAAAATTTTTCATTTACCTGTTACTACTACACACCAAATCCGGTCGTTGGTACTTGCTGGCTGGTGTAGCCACTAGGTAACAAAAGCTCAACACTGCGCCTGCATCCTGGAGCACTTCTGTTGTGTTTTGTACGTGTTTTGGAGTTTTTACGTGCTTCTTAGTTTTTACATGTTTTGGAGTTGTGACCCAGAAAGAGTAATATTTCAAATTCGGCAATGCTGTGTTCCTCCGCCACTGCCTCATTTGAGTTTTGGACAAAATGGATTCTGGGATATTGCATTTCGTCATTTCGAGCTGATTGGGGACCAAAACACATTGGCTGGTTTTGTGGCCCAAATATAACGGTGTACAGAAAGAGTTGAGGCACAGGCAGAAATGTTGAGAGCACAAGCAACACATTGCGAGCAAGCGCAAGTGCAAAAACTGAGCGACAGGGGCTGCTATTGTGTGTGTGTGTATGGATAATAGCAAACACTGAAATACATTTTTTGGACGCAGCAATGAATTTTGTTCACTCAAATTTAGCTTTTCTTCGCTCAAAATAAATTTCTCCTCAAAATGCAACACTTGCACCTGCAATTTTTTTTCTGTGCTCAGAATAGTGGCACCTCCCCCTCTTCCCAGCGCAAAGCACAAGGCTCGCATGCGGAGTGAAGCGAAAAAAAGGGTGAGAGAAAGAAAAAAAAACCCCCCATGACTCACGTCGTTCACATCAAAGATCCGGCTCTAAGAGCAATTTCGTTCGCGACGGACACATCACTAGAGTGCAGTAAAACTGGCAGTGAGTTAAAATGAAAAGCATCATAATAATGAACCTCACTTAAGCACAGGGTTCATACGGGTGCTTGAAATCCTTGAAAATGCTTGAATTTTAACATTGTATTTTCAAGGTTTGAAAAGTGCTTGAATTTCAGATGTGGTGCTTAAAAGTGCTTGAAAGTGTAACTGTATTCCATTCACCACAAATAACTATCGGATTGAATAGTTTTCTTATCAGATAGAGAACTAAAATGAGTCGCAAAATTTCCCCGCCTGGGCTGCCTTGCGTCTGTTTCAGCATGTGACCCCGCCCCTCCCTCGGCCAGTTGGTGATGAGTACGCTAACATACCTGTAGGTCGCAGTGTTGCCAACTTAGCGACTTTGCCGCTATATTTAGCGAGTTTTCAGACCCCTTGAAAAAAAGACGTGAACGCGCGTATCGCTTTTACTCTCAAAAAGCAGCGGGTGCTGTAACGCAGTCAGTTCTTCTTTTACTCTTTTACTCTTATGCTGTTTTGTGGATCACAAGGTTTAAAACTACTTATAAACACACACACAAAGTAACTCCACCAGAGTGCCTATTTCGGGTCACTTTTGCCGGTCCAAGTCCGGGTAAAGGAGCAGGGTTGGAATTGTGACATTAAAAAAAACAATAATTGCTAAAAGAAATTTAATTTGTAGTTCTAAATAAACTCTAAATTCATTTAGGATGTTTTTTACTCGCTTTATGTTTCTTCCATGATGTTATTTCCCTCTCCAACAACATAGGTTACATTTAGATCAGCATGACCAATTATGCATGATGACGTCATTTAGCGACTTCTAGCGACTTTTAGGACAACCAATAGCGATTTTCCTTACTGAGGAGTTGGCAACACTGGTAGGTCGCTGTTTTAATGAGTGTTTGATGGAAAACAACAATGGCGGAGTTTGCGCTTTCTAGTTGCATTATAGGTGAGTCCTAGTAAATAATTTTCCAGTACGTGTACGTTACACATGCTATTTTTTAAAACTATGATTATTATTTTGCTATCTGTCAAACTCGCTGGATAAATGATTGTAATGCACTGAGTGTGATGCAGTATGGCAGCGCTATTATGGAATATGCTGTAAACTTAGCTAACATTACTTAGCAGTAATATGAGTTAATTTACTCAAGTGAAAGCTTTAAACATTAGCCTGATACATAACTAGCTAACTTAAGGCTTTCTGATTAACCCTCTGGAGTCGCGGACCCAGAGTCTCCATTTCAACTTGGGTTGAACGTGCGGACTTCAAATACCAGTTTTTAAATTGTGTTGATAGGCCACGTAAAACCGATGTTTTTTTTCTGAATAAAACAGTGGAGTTTACTCTGGGAAGAAACGGTTAAAACGCAGTTTTCAAAGGAGAGCGCTAGCAAACAGCTTTGCTTGTGAGTGAAAAAAGAAAAGGAAAAAACATTCCTTCCCTATTGGTGGAAAAATGTACTATGTTGACCAATCAAAAAATGATATGGCAACATGTGGCATTTGGTTGTTTGGGAAGAGGGGGAAGTTTTAGAGTGACCGGCGAGAGAGAGCGAGTGAGCGAAAGAGAGAGAGAGTGGTTTTTGATATATGAGAGATTTGTGACATTCACCGTGTTTGGAGTCTCAAGTTAGTGTGTTGTCTTGTGTAGTTAGTGTGTAGTGTAGTCGTTGTTTTGTTTTGTGTGTCAGTTCTACTAGAAAATGTCACAGTTGCTGCAAAAAAGCCACCAAAGGCATACTGCAGTGTAAACGCTGAGTGACACGCCTGCTGTCAGACCTGCTGATTTATCCCTGTGCTGTTCTCATCTGTGTTAGAGTGGACACAAACTATTTTTTGGCGTTGCATAAATAATTTGTGTGCCTTCTTATTTGATGCAGAACACTTGATTGTTCTCTAAATAGTTTTAAATTGTTATATAAAAAATGTCTGAGCCTTGGCTGCATTTTTAGGTAAATAGTACCATATAACTTTGTTGTTTACAGAACTTGTGCATATTTTTTAAAAATGTACAATTTCTATTTGCATTACAAGTTATGAAAATGATTTGTTAAACATGCTTGTGGTTTTACAGTCAAAAATATCACTTTCTACTCGTATTTTAAATTTTGTCTGAATTTAGATAAATTGTGCTGATGCAGTTTGTCAAAATGAGAAAATAACAGATTGGCAAGATAAACAGTTTTTAAAGGTGAAATATAGAGGCCAAATCAAAAGTAGTCAGAAACATCCAATTATACCCTGGACCCCAGACGGTTAGAGGCTAAAAGCAAAGTTGTCACCAAGTACTGTTTATATTTGTGTGTATTGCTGCAGCTTTTTTAAGTATTAACTTGGTGCCTTTGGGTGAAATAATGGTAATATGAGTGATCCATATGGTCACAAAGAATAGCCACTTGTTTCTGTGCTACCAAAGTTCCCCGGCTTTCATTCAAAATGTTTATCGTCATCTGCACATTAAACTACTTAAACATTATAAATGTCTTCAAGCTCACACTGAGGCCTGTGGGGCACTATCAGCCATACATTTATGTGTTTTTGTATATGAATATTTCATACTTTAAGGCTGCCTGTTTATTTAAGGGAGATGAACAAAATACATTGGATTTGTACATAATAATATCACAGATGATAAATTAAATAGATTTTAAGTAGATGCTTGTGCATTCTTAAAGTCTTATATGTTGAATTGAACTATGTGATCTGTTCAAAGCCTCCCAGTCAGTGCTGTTCTCTGTGCCTGTCTGACTGTACATGATGTTATTAGCACAAACACTTTAAAGGTGATCATTTAGGGCTTCAGCAATAATACAGACAGCAATGTGCAGTAAAACAGTTAGTTTCATTGGTAATTAACTTAAAAAACAAACAAACATCTGTCTCCTATTTTTTGTCACACAGGAAAGAAGCATCAGTATCTGATGAGAAGACTACAGGAGATGAATATCTCTAACAAGTTGATTTGTTCACATTTTCACATCTTAATTTTTAAGTGAAATGTGCATTTTGAGTTTATACACTATGTATATAAGGCAACCGTTTCCTTTTGCAGTATTTTTGTATGGTGCATTTTTCTATGTCTTAACAAAAGGGGAACAAAGGTGTAAGTTCACCTTGGATGATTTGTATTAATTTTCACATGGTCTTACTGAGGTGATGTGAATTGAAACATGCATTCTTTTTTTTTTGGCAGGGAGGGGGGGGTGTGCTGAAAAAAAGAGACACTCATGCACAAGGTAAGGTTTACCCACCTTTCCTTTTTCATAAGTGAGGTTTTGAGCATTTATTTTATGATTTTGCTGTGATAAAAGAGAAATGCATAGTTTGTGCCATTCATTCATTCATTCATTCATTCAAATAATTCAGGGAACTGAAAGCCACTGATCCCAAATCATTTGTCACCATGGCAACTAGTCTTAAGACACGTTTTTTTGTCAAACTAGTGCTCAAGTTGTAAGACAAACCTCTAATAGTACAAGAACATGTTTTAAATATGAAAATATGTCTGTGCTTTTTCTGACTAAAAAGACTTCCATAGAGACCTTTCACTTTTCCCAGCTGCAGTATATCAATGTCGTTAATATTCTGTTTCTGATATGCGGGACTGTAAGTCTGACAGCTGAAAGGAGCTCTGTGTGGATGTGAAATACATGTCTGTCAGCGTGAGATTTATTTATGTCCCTTATAGGACCTTAGGTTTCCGACTGCATCAGTGTTTCTGCATAGTCATCACAGCCAACACAGACAGACTCTCAGTGTGGACTTTTCCAAGCAATACTGGCACACACATACTGCAAACAACAAACAGGTTCTCAGTCCTGAGCGCTTCTTCGGCTTTCAGAAAAAAACATATGTCTGCATAAAACCTAAAACCAAACAGCAGCTGACTCAAAGTTCAAACAACTCCATAAGCCCTTTCTCTGACTCGGGCTTCATTATGTGTTTTCTCTCTGCACAGTCTGTGCTGCAGAACAACATAAAATGGAGGGAAGTTTGAAAATCAATGGCTATTTTGCATTTTTTGAATGACAGATTGTATATAAAGGGGGTATAGTATAAGATATTAAGCCAGCTCCCATCACGTTAGAACCCCAAAAAGTACATGATCCCCCAAATTAAATTATCCCGAAAATAGTTTATGAAGTACACATATTTCTTATTAATCTGGGATCTGTCAAAGCATGTCGGAAGTACATTTACGTGTTAACCACTGTTGGAGAATTGTACAGAAGAATATGGCTGTTTTGTACTCTGTTTAAGTTAGCTTTCTTCTAACTGCTTATAAAACAAAAGAATGGAAAAGAATTTGGACGGAGCTTGCATGATTACAGCAGAGCGTAGACCAGGGGTCGGCAACCTTTCTGATGACGAGTGCCGTCTAAAATTTCCTCAGAGGTCAGTGTGCCATATGATTGCATTAGCAATAAATTTAATAACACTCAATATTAACAGTTACACACTATATAGAACCACTTTATAGAATTATATTTGTTCGCAGATGTTGGCAGCTATCAGCGAATAGTTATCAGCTATTTTGAAACAAAAAAAAGACACTTTTTATCCATAACAAGAACTCCATAACAGCAAATGAACTGTACAACAGAAAATACAAATGCTATTTGTGGTCTCCTCAAAAAAATGATAAGAAAAATAAACTGGGCCAATATGGCATGTTTGTTAATACACATGTTAATGTGATCTCTGGTCTCCCACTCAGAGACACAGGTCTCCGAGTGTCCAGCATGCAGACGGCTGCCTGAGGACACTCATGTGAGAGAAAATCTGCTCACACAGATATGTAGAGCCAAATACTGTCAATAAGGCCTCTGCAATGTTCTGAAGACAGTTAAACTTGTCAGGTAGTGATGTCCAGCAGGTGAAAATGAAAGCTCCATGAACATGCACAGCTGTGGATTCTAGCTGCTTCGATGTTGCATTAACTGGCATTAACTCAGCCAGTTAATGCGAGACAAATCTAGCTGCTCATTAAAGAATTCTGGTTTGATCAGAAAATAAAACATTGGTCCATACACCTGAAAGGCCCAAAAATGCATTGTGAATTCTGTCTCGAGTCTACGGATGTATCCGTGTATTTCCGTGGTGCTGATGCTGAGCGGAGAGCTCCTGAAGCATTTGAAGTGTCGGAATGTGGAAAGCTAACAACGTCCCTCTGACCATTAGGCTAAGTTATTTTTAGCCAATTACAAGTTGAATCTGGTAGTTGGGGTTGTTAGCTAAAATACCGTCATTAAGAAGCGGCACAACTAATGTGTCTATGTGAGCTAATTTGCGATGAGCACCGCTGGCACGGCCATTTATTTTTTGATGCACTTTCTCAGATTAATTCACTGCGTGTCGTGCCCAGGGCTGGACTGGGGGGAAAAAATTGGCCCGGGCATTTAGACTAGAGACCGGCCCACCAGGTATTATAGGAAAAGCCATAAAGCCTTTGAATGAAAACAAATGCTGTTGTGACAGTGATGTACAGTCTTGTTGGTATATGTATGATTTCTATACATTTTACATCAGATGAAAACTTTGGTTGTAAGCTTCAGATAATTATTTAATAACAGCCAGACATTTTAAATGAGAATAAGAAAGTATTTCTTTGTGCCCCTCTTTCCCTGTTAATGCCCCACCTGGCCCCTCTGGCAAAACTTTGCTAGATCCACCCCTGCACAGTTACTTAGAAAAGGATCCTGGTGTTTTTTGTTTCTCAGAAACAGTTCATAACTTGATCACTGATCAGTTTCATGATTGAAGTAAAAACAGGAGAGGGAGGGAGAGAGAATGAGAGAAGAAAAGGCAGCTGTGCAGCATAAAGACAGAATAACTCCAGCTTTGTGTCTTTTTCCATTCTAGCTGAAGTACGGGACAAACTGTGCTCCTTTTCAGCTCAACACAAAACGCGTAATATTTTCTCTCAATGCGGGACGATTCCGTCTTTTTACGGGACGGTTGGCAACTCTAAATTCAAATTTTTATTTGTCACGTACACAGTCATACACAGTACGATATGTAGTGAAATGCTTGGACAACTGCTCGTGACCTAAAGAAAACAAAAAAGGAAAAGGCTATGAATAAGATAGGAAATAAATATGAAAAATTAAAAAGGGTAAATTTAACTAGGAAGGAATAAAATATAAATTAAGGTTAAAAATGAAATAACTGTACAACACAAATTAGAATGAAGGGTAAATTTAACTGGGAAGAATAAGATAAAATATATAAATTAAAGTTGAAAATAACGAACCTAACGAACCTTATGAATAAAATAAAGTTCACTATCAGTAACATCATAGCACCCACCCAGCTGTGTAGAAACTCTGTCATGCTAGCTAATACGCAGTACCAGTTATTGTAACTGACTGTAAAAAGTCAGCACAACGAAAATATACTCCACCTAAACTTGGTTTATATCTGACCCAGATAGACTGCAGGTCATAACTTCTTATCTGAAGTTCAGTTCACCTGACAGTCGGACCGGTGCCGCCTCGGGTCTCTGCTCCTCTTGCCTCCGCTTTCCCTCATCCACCTATGGGCCTCCACCACTTGATAATGTTACTGAATCTGTGCCATAGCCACCATCAAACAACTGAGTTATTTTTACACACCGGCCAGCATCTGGCCAATCCACCACCTTTCATTGTTTATACCGTTACAACGGTATATACCGGGCATTTGCCCACCGAGCAAACCCGCACGTGTGCCTAGGGTTGCCGACCCCTGGCGTAGACAGTGTAACACATGGACGTAGCTGCCCATGCAAAAATGCCTTAAACCTGCATTCTGCCTACCTACAGTTGTGCTCATAAGTTACATACTCCAGCAGAACTTTTGTGTTTTTCATTGCAGAGACTGGAAATGATACACTCACAGTATTTATCCTGTTTATCCATAGTTCTTAATACTATATATTGCCTCTTTTAACATCAATGACAGCTTGAGGTTTTTTTGTAGTAGTTGTGGATGAGGCACCTTAATTTTCTCAGATGGTAAAGCTGCCCATTCTTCCTGGCCAAATACCTCCATATCCTGTAAACTGTCTTGCATGAACTACATGTTTGAGATATTTCCAAACTGGCTCAATGATGTTGAGGTCAGGAGACCAAGATGGCCACTCCCAGAACCTTCACTTCTTTCTGCTGTAACCAAAGAAAGGTTGACCTGACCTTCTGTTCTGGATCACTGTCATTTTGGAATGTCCGAGTGCATCCCATGTGCAGCTTCCTGCCTGATGAGTGCAAATTTTCCTCCAGTATTTTCTGAAAACACACTGCATTCACCTTGCCATCATTTTTGACCAATTGCCTGTGTAGCTCACATATCCCCAAAACATCAGTGATCCACATCAGTGTTTTACAGTAGGCATGGTGTACTTTCATTATACGTCTTGTTAACTCCCCCCGAATGTAGTGTTTATGGTTGTGGCCAAAACCTTCATAATTTTGGCCTCATCACTCCAAATAACTTTGTTCCAGAGGTTTTGAGGGTTTTCTCTGTGCTGTTTGGTATGTTAACAATGGGCTGCTTTGTGCTATTGGCATAGTAGCAGCTTTTGTTATTTCTGTAGGGGGTTTTATCTATGCTTCCCAAACAATTTTTCTGGCAGTTCTGTATTAAGTTTGCATTGGTCTAACTAACCGTGGATTGGTTTCATCAGAGTCCTTCATTTTCTATTTCTTAATTAGAGTTTGAATGCTGCTGATTGGCATTTCCAGGTTCCTGGAAATCTTTTTAGGTCCTTTTACTGTTGAATAAAGTTCAACTATGTTCTCCTGCAGGTAAACTTTTGATCGGAGTTAATTGACTAGTTTATTTTTTCATTACGAATTACAAAAGTCAAACACAATCACACACCTCGCCTCACCTGGGTTAATCAAGTCCTGACTTGTGTCTCAGGGCCATAAAGCCAGATTACCCTCAAGCAGGTGCTCTGGTCTGTGGTTTTGGCTGCACCTCTGCCTTAATGAACATACCTGTCATGGTCCTGGGTCAAGCGACCCAGTGTTTGAGTTCATGTATCTTTTGTATTTCTGTTGTGCCTTAGCTTAGTGCACCTAGTTAATTTCTGATTGCTGTTTAGTAGGGCTGCTCAATTAATTTTAATCACGATTACGATCTGGGCTTTCAACGATTATTAAAAATGACTGAGCCGATTATTAGCCCCTCCCTCGTGCTTTACTCTCGCGCTGCTCCGTGTGACAAATCGAGCGCACCTCTCTGCATTTGAACACACCTCACAACAATTAAGAGGACCCGAGGGAAGCTCGGAAAGCTAAGCAGAAGTTATTTGGAGAGGAGAGTGACTGCCGTTGGTTGAAAAGAGAGGTAAAAAAAAACTTCAGTGGTGTGGAAACATTATGGGTTTGCGGAGTCAGACGTGGATCAAGTAGACATAGTGTGTAAACTTTGCTACGGTGTCATAGCTGCACCACAGAGCAACACTGCAAGGTTCACTAAACATAGATGTTTACATTTTTTATTTATTTTTTATATTGCAAACATTTGCACTGTTATCAGTATTTGCACACTATTTTATATTATTTTTTAAAGTCATTATTCAATACATTTTTATTGTTAACCCTTTAAATCCCTGTAGAACCGGAACCGTGTAAGCTAGCGCAATAATTTGTTTTGCATATGAAACCGGAGGAGTTGTACTTACATCTTATGCTATCAGCTTGTCCTCGGTCACGGTTTCCTTCCACATAAAGCTTTGCAAAAATTGCATAAAAAGCGCTTGCAGCAACAAAAACATAATATTCCAGAAACACGCTTTGCCGATCCTATCATCTGTTCATAACACTTCCCACATTGAAAAAGATGTCAACTCAAACTATCGCATGTCCGCCATTTCCTGTCCGAAACCGGAAGTGACATCATTTTCGCGGAAAATGTAGTTTTTTACTTGTAGGCCTTAAAAGCCTATACTGGTGTTTTTATAAGTCATGTTTGACTCTATACTTTTCTGAATAGTTTCTGGGATGCTTAGAACTCGAATTGCACTGCTGGAAATAGTTTATTTTGATGCACATGCTGTTTTCTTTGCAAATTTGCATCATTGTTTGTTTTTCCTGCAGTATATAAAAATTGCTGTATCTCCAAAATAAAACTGTGAAGACACTCAAAATAAATTTCCTGTTGTTGTAAACTATTTTTTGCAACTTTTTTGTATTTAAAGTTTTGAGAGATAAGCCTCTTAAATTTCCCCAAGTAGAAATATATGTTAAAAAAAAGCAAAAACGATTTTCAATTTTTTTGTAGTTTATTGCACTTTTTTGCAATTAATGTAATTACTATGGACTTAATGCATACATATTATTAAAATCTGGGCTATAACAGTTGTATTGATGTATAGCAACTTGAAATGCTCCCAAAAATGGCACTACAATATGTAAAAAAAAATAATATAAGCTCTGGCGGACTTGGTTCTATGGTAGGTCTTAAAGGGTTAAATAAATATCGTCAAATAATCGAGATCTCAATTTCAGTGAAAATAATCGTGATTATCATTTTTGCCATAATCGAGCAGCCCTACTGTTTAGTCTTGTTCCTTAGTTGTTTATGTCATCTCCCCCTGTACTAAGTTTCCCTGGTTCATGTGTCACGTCTGCGTGGTTATGTTTAATTCATGTCATGTCTAATCTCCATGTTTCCTGTTTTACTTTGAAAGTCTGTATTCAATGTCAGTGTATTCAGTTTCACCTCTCCTGTCCTGTCGTTATGGTTCATGTGTGTCAGCTGTGCTCCCATGTGTGACCACTTCCCCTGATCATCCCTCATGTGTATTTAGTCTCTGTGTTTCATGTAGTCTGCGTCGCGTCGTCTGTGTTCCCACCCCCTGTGTTCCGTATCTCCAGCCATAGCCTTTCCATAGTTTATGTCCAGTTTAGGTTTCTGTTGAGCTACTACTCTTATACTGCCCTCACTCTGGTTTGTTCCTTTCATCAGCCATAATAAAAGGCTCGCTTTTGTTTAATCCACTCCTGTATCTTCGCTTGTGTTCGCACCTGGGTCCACCACACACATTTCCGCACGGTCTGCCTCCGCAGATCATGACAATACCTGCTTCCTGCTAGGACCATGGGGCCTGCTTGTTGTTATTAATACAGAGATGCTCTCAAGCACTGGTCATGCACTGGGATGCCTTGTAGGATGCATTAAGTCTGTTTTGCAAGTCTTTGTACTATGTTTCAAAATGGAGGATTATTTATGATATGCACATTGGCTAACAAATTGTGAGTGACAAGTCACAGTCATAGTTTCACAGTCAGACGCATCCCTTGTTGTCACATCTGGTTATTTGAAACCAAAATGAGAACAGTCAAAACACTCACTTCAAGCCTCCAGAATAGGAAACAGGACACCTCCTTTTTCGAAAATCTACCACACGCCTAAGTCTCATCAAACCAGTGGTTGATGTCATGGTACCTTTTTACACTGTCACAGTTGTGTGTCTGAAATCTATATTAAGGAGGTCCTTTTATGTCACTCCTGGCTTCCAAATTCAGTACTCAGTCTGAAGAACTTTCCACAAGATTGTAGTCAGATATTTTGGCTTCATGTTTATGCAGAGCGTCAAAGTCGTCTTCATATATAGTTTATGGTTAAGTCCTATTTTCTTGTATTAATTTGTTTGATGCCACTATTCACATTGTGACTTTGCAGGTGCCTGTTTTTCTTTTCTTCCTGATGTCACAGATTTAGCACAGGAAAGAGCAGCATCAATGGGAGACATTGGAGCTCACTGTCCAATGTGGTTGGTTTACTCTGGAGAGGATGCAAAGGCTGAAATACCATATGTTTCAGGCATCAGGGGCTTTGGATGTTACTCCACCAAGGGTGGGGTGGACGCGAAAGCAATAACAGTGCAAAGCATTGAGATCCAACATAATGAAATACCTTTTTAGTCTCTCCTGCTGCTCTCACAGATGGAGCGTGCTCAGAGCTGGAGAGGAAGCTGTCAATCAAACAAACAGAGAAGCAGCTCGTGTGTGTTTGCGTATTTGTGTGTGCACGCATTAGCTAGAGCAAATAAAACCATCTGACAGCGCAATAAGCTGTTCATGTAAAACCAAATATGGTGAGTGAGTGTGTATGCTACAGTGTCTGCAGATACTTTTGATGGGATCTAGTTTGCCTTGATGTAGCGTCAGGGTACCATGGAAACAGTTGCTGTCGCACTGTTCCTGAATGACAATGATTAGCTGTGATTGGCCGCTCCGGTCCTGTCAGTCGTGTGGGAAGCATCTGTAATTGGCAGCGACACGAGAGCTGAGGGAAGCAGACTGGACCCAGTGACCAGCACAAAGGTCAGCCTGCTCACAGCCTCCTCTTGTACATGTTTTTTATGATGAATGTGAGGACAAACATAAGCCGTAGAGGTGTGGATGTATTTTGAAAGTGAGTAGAAAGGCCCTTAGCTTTTTAAAGAAAGGTATGGTTGTTTGTTTTTTTTTAAATGATTTATGAAATTGTGTATTGGGTAATATTTTTTTCATGTTTTAAAAGCTTTTTTTCCCCTAATGCCTGAATGAATTTTAACATAACTAAAGTATGAGACCTTCCTTAACCGACTCTATTACTTTGGAAGCACTTGTATTTGAGGGAACCAAGTCAAATTTTCTTTAAGAATACCAAGGATGTGTCAATTTTTGGTATTCAAAGGGAATGCTCGGTACAGTTAGACTCCAATGCAAACCCCATATGAAGGCAAAAAACAAAACAAAACAAAACAAAAAACTGACAACATTTTGATATAGAAAGTGTTTATGTGACAATGTTAGCCAGGAAGGAGCCAAAGTTAGCCAGGCGCTACCTGTGTTAGCTTCTAGCTGCTAACACAGATAAACTACAAGATCTCACAGTAGAATCTCCTATTAAAATATTAAATATGTCACATTAATTTATCTTAATCTCTGGAATCCACCAGTAACTTATTGGTTCAACTTTCAAATACTTTATCTGCTAAGATTATAAATTATTGTTACACTTGTCACCAGAATCATGCAGCATAGTTAAGAAAAAGCTTAGCCTTTATTTTTAGCATGATAATAAAACGGATAGGAAAGCAGTATTTTAGAAATGGCCCAACGGTGGACTTGAATTCAGGCCCTTCCAGTAACCAATTAACATATGTGTAAGCTATCCTGGCTTTTGGCTAGTTATGTTTTGCCTGCTAATGTTGTTGCTAGCTACCAGTTTGGTAGCTTGAAAAATTATTTAATTACTTAAATTACCAGCTAACCTGATTCCACTTCTGCTGGAATTAAAATTTGATCTTAAATTAGAAACTACACTTAAGTATTCAAGAGCACGACAAATGCTACAAACTAAAGGTCTAATATATTTAAATTTACCTCAATATGTGCAAGCAAAATATTAGCCATGTAATTGCTCAAAGCAAAGCTCCACTATAATTAACATTTCCCTTCTACATGGCGATACATGACAAACTAGCTTTTACTTAGCTATGCAGCATGTATCTGGCATTGGTCACCTCCAAATAAACGTTCATGTCATTAAACTGATACTGGTACAAAACGTGATGATCTCCCATAGAGCAGGGCGATATGACCAAAAATATTTATCACGATATACATTTGAAAATTTGCGATAATGATGTAACTGACGATATAATTGACACTAGACAAAATACTTTACAACTCCACAACTTTATTAGTGCAAAAAAACCCCATCAATGTATTTTCACTTAGCAGCTGTTTTTTATGTGCAAATGTAACATTGCAAATGCAAATTCCTTGCTGAAAGTTTAACCAAAAGGCATTTCCAGTGGAAACTGGCCATCATATCCTCAGCATAACCATGTAAAATATCCACAAAACTTAAAAAGAGGTTATGCACACACAATACGGTAATATTATGTTGAAGCACAGTACGTATCACTCCGCGAGGCGCCTGCCTACGATAGCCATAATGCTCCGACAATCCATCAAGCGGTGCGGCTTTGTAGCTTAGCAAAGTCGTACTGAAACATTTTGAGCGCCGTGTTCCACATAAAATCGTTTCCAGGTCAGTAAACACAACCAGAATTCATACATAAGGCGCACGGGATTATAAGGGGCACTGTCGATTTTCAGAAAAATCAAAGGATTGATTTTAAGTGTGCCGTATTTTCCAAAAAAAATAATAACGACCGGCCGCTAGCATACTCTACCAAAAATATTGCTTTGTTGTATATCTGACAGACGAAAACCAAACCAGTTCCACACCACTGAAGTTGCAGCATTTTTACAAACCAATTCTGGTTCGTCCGTTTCATTCAACGATCCGCTTTCGCTCTTTTCATTCTGTGTCGCCGCCATGTGCGTATGTAAACAAAGGCACTGCGCATGCGCGCTTTACCCATATTCTATCGCGATATTTCATTTTCTTGTCGTTGCCCAACATTACACCGGTATTACCGTGAACGGTATGATATAGCCCAGCCCTAATTTCTCAGTTATTACAAGATAACGGATTCTCAGTGCATTCAGTAGTGGGGTATTGTAGTGTTTATCTCGTTATTGTTCTGAGATATATGCTGCAAGCAAACTAGAGCAACATTATCGTAGACGGGTATGAGTGTCATTTATTCAAACAATATTCTTAAGTTCTCTCTATTACATAAAATACATTTTATATACCGTATTTACCGCACTATAAGGCTCACCAGATTATAAGGCGCACTGTTGAAGACTGGCTCTGTTTTCATACATAAGGCGCATTAAGACAAACAAAAGATAACTCGACCTTTATTAAGCTCATTTCACAGTAACTCTTAACACTGTTAAGCTGTAACACATTAAATATTGAAAAATACACTTTTTCCAGTATGGTACATTCAACTTCCACAATTCCCTCAAACTCTTCAACTTCCGTGTCTGAGTTACGGTAAACAGCTGGGCAATTTCGGCATCAAGCATGCCCGGATCCTTCTCACGCCAGATTAAAAGGCGTTTAAAGTGCACTCAGCAGAATAAAACAATTGGATGAGGTAAAATTTAACAAACTCATTCACAGTAACTATTAACATTGTTAAGCTGTTAAACATCAAATATTGAACAATACACTTACATTTCCAGTTGATTCAACTTCCACAAATCCATCAAACTCTTCACCTTCAGTGTCTGAGTTAAACAGCTGGGCAATTTTGGCATCAAGCATGCCCGGATCCCTCTCATCATTATCTGAATCAGTCTCGTTGCTGTTACTTAGCTGTTCAGTGATTATTCCAGCCTTCGTGAAAGCTCGGACGACACTTGAGACTGATACCTTAGCCCAAGCAGCCACGATCCATTGGCAGATAGTGGCGTAACTCGCTCGGCGTTGCCTCCCTGTCTTGGTGAATGTGTGTTCGCCTTCTGTCATCCAGTGCTCCCACGCAGCTCGTAATTTAACTTTGAACGACCTGTTGATACCAATATCTAGTGGTTGGAGTTCTTTGGTTAATCCACCCGCAATGACGGCAAGCTCCGAATTAGTTTGCTTCACTTGGGTTTTGACAGCCTCGGTGAGATGGGCGCGCATGGAGTCATAGATCAAAAGAGACGGAGATTTGTGGAAAAAGCCATCCGGTCTCTTGACATAAACTTCCCTCAGCCACTCGCTCATTTTCTCTTCATCCATCCAGCCCTTTGAGTTAGCCTTGACGATGACGCCGGCCGGAAACTTTTCTTTTGGCAAAGTCTTCCTCTTGAAAATGACCATGGGTGGTAGTTTCTGGCCATTAGCTTGGCAGCCCAGAACTACAGTGAAGGATGACTTCTCGTTCCCTGCGGTGCGTATAGATACCGTACTGGTCCCTGTTTTCTCGACAGTACGGTTCACGGGGATGTCAAAGGTGAGGGGGACCTCGTCCATGTTAGTGATGTGTTCTGGCCGGATCTTCTTTTCAGTGATCTTATTCTGGCAGCAGGTGCGGAAAATGACCAGCTTTTCTTTGTAATCGTTTGGCAGTTGCTGTGAGACAGTAGTTCGTGTGCGGATTGAGAGATTATGCCTTTTCATAAAACGGAAGCACCAAGAAGGTCCCCCTTGAAAGTTGTTGATCTGCATGTCACGTGCTACCGCTGTTGCCTTGAGTCGAATAGAGACTGTAGAGACACTTCTACCTGCTGTTCTCTGTTCAATAACCCACTGTTCAATTTTGTCCTCTAACTGCGGCCATCGTGCCTTGTTCCCTCGGAAACTCCTTTTGGTCTTCTTTACTTGTTTTAGGTCATCTTTTTGCTTCCTCCACTTGTGCACCATGGACTCATTAATGCCAAATTGTCTCGCAGCTGCTCTATTTCCATTCTCTTCTGCATAACTAATTGCTCGAAGTTTAAAATCAGCTTCGTAAGCGTGTCTCTTCGCGGGTGCCATTTTGGAGTCGTTATACACACACAACACGGTAATGTTGTGTTGAAGCACAGTACGTATTACTCCGCGAGGCTCCTGGCAACGGTAACCGTAATGCTCCAAAAAGTGGCACTAAAAATCTTTTTTTGACAGATTTTTGAGCATAGTGTGCCACATAAAACCGGTTCGAGGTCAGTAAGCACAAACCAAAATTCATACATAAGGCGCACCAGATTATAAGGCGCACTGTCGATTTTTGTGAAGATTTAAGGATTTTACGCGCGCCTTATAGTGCGGTAAATACAGTAGTTATGGGTGACTAACAGCCCATTTAATTTAGGGGTCATTCTTTTATTTCAGTCCCTGCTAAGTTTCTATTAGTGTATTTTTTTATGAGAACATTAAGCTAAGTCATGTAAAAAAGCCTTGGAATAAAGATGTCCACATCATGCGTTAGATGTTAAACATGCACTCTGTTTGGCTGGTTTCCTTATCCACAGCCTTCACTTGCTCTGCAGATGAAATCTACCATCTGGAGCCATGTTTTTCTCCTTCCAGACAGAATCCCACTGAATACAAATAGGGGACAGGAAAAGGTCAGGAAAAGTCAGAACTCTTATTGAAAGTGTTGTGGTGTACAGATGATGCCATTTGATGTCACATTTTTGCAGCGTGGCATTCCCGTGTTCCCACAGCTCTATCCACAGGAGATTTGCCTCTTAGACACTGCAAAGAAATTGGGAATTTGTGATTTTTTTTTCTGGGGCATTTTACATGGTTTCCATCTAGGAGAAAATGGTAAAATGGTAAATGGCCTGTATTTATATAGCGCTTTTCTAGTCCCTAAGGACCCCAAAGCGCTTTACATATCCAGTCATCCACCCATTCACACACACATTCACACACTGGTGATGGTAAGCTACATTGTAGCCACAGCCACCCTGGGGCGCACTGACAGAGGCGAGGCTGCCGGACACTGGCGACTGAAAACATCAGTCTGCCAAGTCTCAGTGAAGGCACAAAAGTAATTAACTTGGAAAACTTATTGCAATGATAACCTACTTATTAGTGGTTTTGCTATAAGCATTAGAATCAACAAAGCACCTTCTCCCCTTTTTCTTTTAAACTAAAATGTAACTTGATTATCATTGCATGTGCACAGAAATAAGACTACAATCCACCTTCTCTTAATGTGATATACAGTTAGAAAAGAAACAGGGACAAAGCAACCAAGGATATTTGGCCTGGAAGGCTTTAATGAATCATCCGCAGGAAGGTTTTGACCTGAGATCACATTAATAACAACAGAGTTTATTAACACAAAACCTTTCAAAGCAGACTTACCAAGAGCTTAGCATGTGAAAATAAATCTAAATCAGCTGGCATTAACAGTAAAAGCTCAGCAAGGGAATGGGAATGAAAGGAGGAAGTAGCTGTTGCACTGATTGATCTAATTTTGTGAAAATGTTCAGTTTGGTAAACTGACATTTGGGATTTTTATTTTTTATGAAACTAAATGAGCCCACTGCAAAAGAAGAATCGCACAGCTGACACTTTCCTGTGACAAAGCAGATCAATAGAAGCGTTGTAGTGTTGCCAGTGAATTTCAGCATTTACATCCATGCATCCATTTATCTATTCAGCTGTTATTTTACTTCATCATCAATTTTTAGTGCGAGTTAAGCACGAAACTCCATTTTTCATTACATTAAAAGCGTCTTATTCAGACTGCTGGTGAAGGAAGACGGGGGTAAGAAGGAATAAAAAAGGACAGACGGGAAATAAGAGGGACACATGGGGGTTACATTAAAAACAGAGATAGACATGTTAACATGTTTTAGAAGAAGTGAAAGGGAACACACAGAGGAAGAAGGATAAAGCAGAAAGGAAAGACATAGGGGAGATAAATTAAAAGAAGAGAGGAGAGAGGACACAAATTAATGAAGGGAAGAATAAGGACCACATCTAAAGACCAAGATAAAGAGGAAAACACAGTTGACAAAAAAGCATTTATGAAAAGCAGACAGCAGGATGGAAAATGGATGAAAGACAATGATGGGAAAATTGAGAAAATCATTTTATAAAGGAATAAAAAAGGAAAATGCAATAAACTCCTATAAATGTCACTTTCTTTCTCTGTTATAAATCCATTGAGTCAGACGCTGTGGACTTAAGTCTGACTGAGAGCAAGGGGTGAAGTCACCGTTTTTAAATCTGGGTTCTCAAATAGTGCGTTCCTTCAGACCACCGCTGCAAGGAAAAGTGTGTGAGTGGATGTCAGAGGCTGAGTGATGGAAAATGACTCATATGGTGCCAGAATTTAACAGGTTTTTCCTTTCCGATCACACCTTGAAAACTGAAACGAGCTTCTGTCTGAAAGTTAATCTTCTTGCAGCGATTTCCTGGTATTCAGTTACTACACTATGACACATTGTTTCTGCCTCCATATATGCGCTGGAAAGCACAAGATAAAAAGGCCACTGTTTCATTTTTTTAACATGTAGCTTTCTCAGATTTAACTCTGCTGGATTTCCACAGTTTCGGAGTGTGTTTAAGGGAATCTTTGAGTTGAGGTCAGGACTCTGTGCAGGTCAGTCAAGTTCTTCCTTGGACCTTGCTTTGTACACTGGTGTGCAGCCATGTTTGAACAGGAAGAGGCCATCCTTAACCTAACTGTTCCCTAAAAGTTGGTAACATTACATTTTTAACCCCCCATAAATTAAATGTTGAAAGTCATAGGCGTCCAGGTTGGGTCATGTTTGGCCGGCCAAATTATGGATCACGTTCGGATGTCAGCACAGAAGCCCTCTCTTGTGCACTGTTCATTGTTTTGGATAGGTAACCCCAGGTATTTAAATTTCACTACCTCTACTCCTTTAATTTCCACTTTTGCATCTTACTCCCTCTCATTAGTGTCATAAATGTTGGACAATATTACTTCAAATGGATCCTTTAAAAATAATGGTTTGTACTCCAACCTAAGCTCTTGTTGGAGCCCCAAAGAAACATGTCTCAGATGAACAACAGTGTTTTCTGCCTCTACTGACACATTACTCTTATCATTTCTCTGTGAAATTCTTTTTTAATGGAGCTGCAACAGCAGCCATTAATCATTAAAGCACAAGAATAGACAGAAATGACTCTTACAGCAGCTGGATGTATAGTGTAACGAGATAAGGAGAGCATGTTGGAATATAACAAGTCCCATTGGGCTGAAGTCCATGTTGCCACAACTATCCAGTTCATTAGGGCTCTGTTAGTATCTTTTAGATGGCCTAAAGTGAATCAAAAGGCAGGAAATACTCAACGGAAATGAGGACAAAGAAAGCAGAGGAGGAAATTGACTGTTTATTAACAGTAAGTGTTTCTCCTCGCAGTCTTTCA
Source organism: Mchenga conophoros (assembly GCF_057382185.1). Taxonomy (NCBI): domain Eukaryota; kingdom Metazoa; phylum Chordata; class Actinopteri; order Cichliformes; family Cichlidae; genus Mchenga; species Mchenga conophoros. The sequence continues at coordinate 11,246,952 of NC_140541.1, forward strand.
TATTTCCCAGAAACGCGTCACACATAAGGTGGCTGGCGTTACATGTGTTTTCACACCTATGGCTCATAAACCCAAGAAACAATCCATCACAAAGAGTGACAGAAAGGAATTTTTACTGGGCCAGTGTTCGGAAATAAATGTAGACCGGAAGCTTTTTATTTCACAACTGGAACGCCATATGTTCATGTCTCTTTTCTAAGCCTCAACACTAATTCAGACCTTCACCAAAGTGTGGGGCCCGCACAAAACAAACATTTTTCTTGTAAAACAAAGGGAGGCCTAGCAAAACAAAGTTTGGGAACCGCTGCACTAATGTAACTGAAAATTTGTCCATTTAGTACTTTATGCCAGTAATTTTATCTCAGGACACTGAAGGTCAAGAAAGCAGCCAGTTGTGCTTGCATATAACACTCATTTATATTGAACTGATGTACTCGAAAGGGTTTGGTAAACTAGTAAACTTAATAGAATTTTATTTTGGTCCTGAGAGTTCAAATGCACAACAACATAAGAATTCAGCAGCAAATACAAAAATGGTCCAAAAGCACAGGAAACGTGATTTGAGCTCGGTGTGTTTTGGGGGAGACAATAATATGATGGAACAGCCGTGGAAGTGACAGAAAGCAAAAAAGTGAGACACACTTAAAAGAAGCAGATTTGTCTGTGCTATAAAGGAGAAAAAGATTGAAGTTGAGGTGTTTTAATCATATATAATACTATAATTATATGTTTGCTATTAGCAGTCATTGTGTGTTATGAGGGGGGGGGAGGGGGGGGTTCGCTTGAGCTTTTGCACCACTATTTCTGTTGTCTTTCATTCAACTTTGATTGAATTTTGTGCACTTTTGCATTATTGTAGCATAGACTTGAATTGTTCAGAATGTGCACCTTGAGAAAAGTAATTGAAATGACTACCAATTGGAATAAAAGTTACCAGAGGTTACATAACTGGAAGCTTGAAGTTCCACTAGCAACAAACCTTCGCCTACAAATACAACATGCAAATCTTGTTATTTATGGACAGGGCTTAAGAGTGGAAGCAAACAAACCAACTGCGTAATGTTGGAAAAAAATTAATTTGAATTGATGTGAATGGGACGTTGTCCAAATTCAGATCATGTATGGTTTTGCTTTATATAGGCGATCTCAAAGCTTTTTCATTACACACCATAATTATGGACTTTTTTTTTTTTTTTTGCCTGTCCCATTTGGTTCTTTAGCCGTCACAATTGTTGTCTGAAGACCAACAAGGATACCCAATGGATTTACTTTGCCAAATGGATCATCACGGCCTTGCCGTATTGGTCCATTTGATCTACCTTTGTTGTTATTATTTATTTTATTTTATTTTCAGTTGTTACAGACGGGACAGACATGACTGAGGGATAGGAAAAGGAGAAAGAAAGATGAAGGAAAAGAAAAATAGAAGGGAAGAGGGACAGTGAGAAAGGGCACTTAAAAAGAGAAAGAAGAGAAAAAAAATCTCCTGGATCACCTGTTAAGAGAAAAAGAAGAGAAAACGATCAGAAAAACAGAGCAACATACTAAACACAACACCATCACGTTAATCTAGCTAAGTGTAAACAGCAGTAAATACTAAATATTGAATGTTGTTGTGTAGCAAGCAGGACCGACAGCGCACAATGTGCTTGGAAATAGCAGCCAATAGAGGTGTAGTTTATGTCTATGAACAGTGAACACCCGTGTGCACACCTGTGTGGATCAGCGCGCTTGTATTCAAAAGGTTTCCCCATGTAATGGTCTGCTAGAGGATGTAGAGAGCCATAGCTCCGTCCCGTGTAGTGTTGCTGCGTGTTGTTCTAAGGTGCATTTAAAACACGGGAGAACATGGTGCTGCTGCCAGAGAGCAGCAGGTGTTAGCACGGCCCCTCCCGAGAACCCTCAATGTCTACATGGATTTAAACTTGAGAGGTGGGCACCGGCGCCAGAGGTGGGGTTGAATACACAGACCGTCCACTGGACGCCGTTAACGTGCCCACCCTCAAGGCCCTATATGTATGTGTTATGAGAGTGTGAGTAATGTGGATGTCTAAGTTGTGGAATAAAATTGAGGCACAGGTGGCCAGAAGGGGACGGGGGGGGGATGCCTCTCCTGCACCCTGGTGACACACCCGCACCCCATGGCCCTACTTGTGTGGGTTTGTGTTTTGGAGCAGGAAGAGGGAGGCAGCCGGGGATGGAGAGGAAAAGAAGGGAGGAGCAAGATGCCCCTCCCTGGGGCCAGCTCCCCCACTGACCCCAGTAGACACCCCCATTCTTCGGCACCCACCAAGGCAAGGGAGCCCAGGCCCATTCAGATCGGGGCCTACGGCAGCAGGACCGCCCAGCCCCACAGGACCCGGGGCAGCCCACCCGACCCCACCGCAGAGGAAACTGTACTCACCCTAATATTCAATCATCTCCCAGACTGCACAAGACAGTAGACACCCAGGTTAAGTTTATTCTCCACCTCTCTTATGACTCTCCCCCACCTGCAGAGTGGACTTGTTTGTTTGTTGATGCATAAAAATAATTTTTGACACTCAGTGTTCTTGTTGTCATTTTTAATTGAGGCATTTTTAGTATCTGATCATTAGTACAGAAGTGTTTTAGGTCTGCATTTTGTGCTTCATTCACCCCTGTTCACTCAGTATGTATTTATACACCACTTTGCATTTTATCAAGAGTTATTATTAATCTGTGGCTCTCTTCTTTTGTCCTGTCTCCCTGCCATCACCCCCAACCAGTTGGGCAGACAGCTGTCCCTCTCGGAGCTTGGTTCTGTCAGGGGCTTCTTCCTTTTAAAATGGAGTTTTTCCTTCACACTGTTGCCAAATGCTTGCTCATGGGATATCATCTGATTGTTGGGGTTTTATCTGTATTAGTTTAGGAGCACCTTGAGATGACTGTTTTATAAACAAATAAATTCTGCCCTAGGAAAAAAATCATGGTAGTCTAAACATCCTTGCCCCCCCCCCCCCCCCCCCCCTTTTTGGATGTACCCTTAATGCCATAACCCCAGGACTGCTTTTAATAAATGAATCACAACAGTGGCTTTGGTAAAATGTCATTTATTGACTCGCTGGGAATGATAACATGCTGACTAGACAAGCCTGCCTCTCAGATGTTATAATTAGCAAAAAGTAAATACTGCACTTAAACACAATTTTGAAGGCATACATGTACATGCTGCATTGTTTTAATACATTTTATTAACCTGTCCTGTCCAATAGTTGTAACAAGCAGAATTATGGTGTGAATGTTTTAATTTTGCTGAACATATTTGCTTTCCCAAAAGGAGCACTGTAGACTCTCTGTAGACTCCTTTTGTTAATGTTTTTGTTTTATTTATTTACTTTATTTTATTATTCATATTATTGTTTTAATATGGCTACGCCTCTTTGTTTTGTTTAATAGGCTGAGTACGTGTGAGAAAATTATGGAGAAGTAAGTCTGTGTGCAGATGTTTTGAGTCTGCTGTAGAAAGACACTTTCTGCCTGCAAATCATTTAACCGATTAGTAATTTTAAACCGCTTTTCCCTTGAACCAACTCCATGTACATTCCATGTATCCAGTCCTTGTACGGCTGTGTATGTATTGGTGTTGTATATTGGTGTGTCTGAGTGAGTGTGTGTGTGTCTGTGCCGTATGTTGTATGTGTATATGTGGTAAATTGCATCATTGAAGGCAAAGCAGACATTGTGAGTACAGAAAGAGAAGAGAAAAGACAAGAGATATAAAATGGTGCAGTCACCAAAACAACATTCCATAAATGATTATGGTGGTTAAAAATAACAAGAAAAAAACAAAATGGCCTATACTGATCAGAATGGCATTAATTCTCCTATGTAGAGATTTCTCTAAGTGGGAAAGAAGAGTGAAAAAAGAATCAGAAAAAAGTTTTCCTTGAATGAACTTTTTCAGATCAGGAACAAGACCTTGCGTCATTCCAGGATCGCCTTGGGAAACTGGTCGTTCATGAAGTGAACAAATTTGGCCACTATCAGTCTGTGTCTGCGTGCATCTGGACATTTGCCTCCCAGAGAGTAAGTACGATGAAAAGATACAGCTTTAACTACGTCCTCCTGGAGTTTTAGGTGGGTTTGGATGAATTCTCTCTCCGTTGTTTCTGGATTTTCTTCTGGCTTCTGTAGTATTCCTGAAAACACCAAGTTGTCCCTCATGATGCGAGCCTGGAGCTAAATGACAGTTTCTTTGATTTTTTTGTTTTCTTCCTAGAGTCAAGTCATTCCCTTGGTAAGGGATTTCACCTACTCTTTGAGGGGGTTTTGTCAGCACTTGCTGCTGGCTGAACTCTACGTGCTCGCACAGCACCTGAAAATCTTTATGCAGGTTTCCACGAGGGCCAGGTTTGCATTAAAACTAGACAGTTTTTTATCTAGGGATGCCAAAGTGTCCACGCTGTCGCTGTTTTCAGGAGAAGCAGTCATCAGTGAGTCTTCAGGGTGGCTTCGTTTTGAGGACAGGGTTCCTTTACTGCTGGAGGGAGTCGGTGCATTGTTACTGGATTTTCCCTTAACAACGCGCTTGAAACACCCGTCAATACTGTTGCAAACTGTACGGTCATATAATTCCCATTGTTGTAACCTTAAAAGGTGTCAAGGAATAAACACTCACTCACTGGCTGATGTATCAGACACAGCGAGGTCCGACTGGGGTTCTCTGAGAGGCCCCACTCCAGTGGCAGCCAGAGGTGATGGATGCTTCTTCAACACGGGCTATCGGGGAGGGGCCAAAGGCAACTACTACCGCCATGCATGGCAGTAACCATCTGCGGGCAGGGGACCACAAATGCTGGGAGGCAGGGCACTCAACTGCCTGCCACCAGACCAATCAGGCAGCAGCAGCACCTGTGTAGGCTGCCATACTTCTGCTACCACGCAAGGGGGCGGGGCCACATGCTAACCAGGAAGTGCTAACAGGTACACAATGCCTGTATCCCAATTCAGGGTCTGCAGCCTTAAAGTACGCAGCCTCAACGATCCTCAAGGGCCGCGTACTTAAAGACCGCTAAGGCCGGAAGTGCGAGGCTTGTGAAATGGGACGGTCTAGCCTGCGTTGCGCTGCCCAGGTTGCCTAGCAACCATGTGTAGGAGTGTTTAGCTTATTTTTGAGTTTAGAAATGTGTTATTATAGAATGTAGAACTATTGTAGAGACACTGACACTGCCCTCAATATAATAAAGGCCTCACTGTGTTGTGAACTTAGGAGTAGATTGTAGGAGCCCCCTCCCCCACTTGAACTGTGAAAGTAAAACAGAGAGGAGTTAATGCTGAGTGGAAATTCCCCAGAGAATGTTTGGGTGGGGGTCTCAACATTTGTAACTGGATAACTGTGGTCTGGAAGGGAGATGGGTTTTATGACCTAGGGAGTCACCTACACCCACAGTGTTTTAACTGTCACGCACACACATCCACACGCACACTCACTCATGTGCACTCACACATACACACAGGTATGCGTACACAGTCACACACGAGCACTCACATAGACACGTGGGAACGCGCACATGTAGGCATTCATGTGCTCGTGCACATAAACACAGACAGAGTTTGCAGCACACCGTGGGGGGTTTTATGATAGGGTCGCCCCTACAAAACTGTGTTTCACAGACAAAGGGGTGAAGATTTGGAGAGGGACACACCAGCCTCGTCTTCCCTTCTAGAAGATGCATGCTTAAATGAAAATGAGTAAAGATGAGTAAAAGATGAGTAAAGAAGATGAGTAAAGATGAATAAAGGTTTTGTGAAAATGACTACTGAGTCCGGTGCCATCTCTGGATGCTCGAGGAATAAAAAGAACCGGGGTAAAACTGATTTCGCAACAGTTTTGGTGCCGTGACCTGGCATTCGCTCGAGGCCCAGAGAGGAATTGGCAGAGCTGAGATCGTGAAACGAGGCGAACAGAGAGATAGCTCACAGCTAGGTGTTGGATCCTAGTCGCGGTTGATAACATGCATGAGAGTGGGAGCAAGTTGCTTCTTAGTGAGAGTACGACTGCTTGGCTCAGCCCACTGATTGCAGTGTGTGTGGATTGCGTGTGTGTGTGAAAGCGCAGTTAGAGTCTGTGTCTTGTCTGAAGTACGGGAGTCAATTAAAGTAACAAAAATAATTTGTGTCTAAAAGTGTGTGTTTGTGGTGTGCAGAAATCGCGGCAGGAGAACGTGTCACAAGTTGTTGCAAACTGTGAAGTCAATTGGGGGGTTGAATTTGGTTTTAAATTTTTTAGGGGAAGAGAAAGCGCGGTATCGAGTCCGTGGCACAGTTTGAATAATTTGTGAGGTGCACGCCGTTTAGGGCGTTGTCCGGAATAAGCAGAGGAAGAAGTGTCTCGCAGAAAGTTTGAATGGGACTGCAAGAAGCATGAGGTGTGTGTGAGCCAGCCTCGAGGGGCGGGTTCACAGGTGGAACAAACGAAGAGTAAAATGTGCGTGTGTGTGAGAGAGAAAGAAAAGGTGGGGACGAGTGATCAGCCTGTGTGTGTGAATTCCTTGATGACAAAGAGGGAGACAAAGTAGATTAGTTGATTTTTTGTGAAATAATAATAGTCAAGAAATCGTAGTGATCAAATAGGAGAAAATGAACTAAAGTAAATAAAAAATAAACAGTGGATTAGCATTAAAGTAATGATAAATAAATTGATAAAATTAACAGTGACATTTAAAGGTGACCAAGTACTCAAGGATGAATGGAGAATTTGATTGCTGACTGTATGAGAGCTGTTGGGGTGAAAGGAAAATGAGGTTGGAGGAGTGAGTTAACAGGTTAATGTGTGGGTGTAAAACAATGGGGTAAAAAAAAGAGAAAGAAAATGATGAAAACAAAGAAAATAAAAAGTGTGGAAGTGTGAGTGGGAAATTGTCTCCAACTGGGGGAAGCAGTGACACTGCAGGTCACCTTCTTCCCCTGCTGGACACAAAAGAAAACATAATTTGGAGTGTTGTGGATGAAAATAATTAACAGCAACATCAAGATTTTTGTATTTGCGGTTAAGAACAAATAAAAATTTCATTTTTGGGGTTTAAAGTCAGTAGAGTTCAAAACAAAATAAGTAGAGATGTGTGCCTTTAGGAGTGATGAAAACATATGCAGTCACAGTGAATAATGAAAGTCTCTCAGTCTGTCGATTACAGGTGGGGAACGGACCTGGAACAATTCTCCACGGGCAGCAGTCGGAAGAAAATTATAGGTTAAAATTATTAGAAAAAATAGAAACACCCAGCCAGAATTTTTGGCTGAATTGTTTTGCAGCTTCCCGTCCTCATCCTGAACAAGCAAGCTCCAAGGAAGCTAATCTCTCCCTGAAGACACCGAGTGCAGTTCCAGAAGCACGAGCATGAACATCAACAGTGGACAGAAGTCCAAGAGACAATACCAGAGTCCTGAGCAGAGAGGTCCAGCAGCGCTGTGGGCAAACGGCATCAGAAAGAGAAGAACCACCATCTAGATTGGATGGATGGAGATGTGTTTCCAGCAAGCTGCAACCTCACTGTGTGTGAAGGACCTTTGAGAAGACTGTCTGAGTTTGAAATTTGCCATGTTTGGAGCGAGATGGCAATGAAAGAGACAGTGGGACAAAGAGATACACGGGACAAAGCTGAAGAAAACTGACTGCCATTGGACTGAAAAGTGGGAGAGAAGAAAAGGAGCAGAAGAGGACTGAGGCAGCTGTCTTAGTGTGGGAAATCAAATTGGGTTAAGGAATCCGGGGAGACAAGCGACTGCCTGGAAGTGGAGGATTGACACAGTGTCCAGACCTCCACAAAACGGGGAGGAAGACAAGCACTGAGGTATGCAAGTGTACTGTTAGAAAGATGGAAAGGTGACACCACACATGCAGCTAATATGCACCAGAGATAACAAAAAATCATACACAAAGTGTTACACATTAAAAGAGGGTATTTGTAGAAGGGGTTGACAACACACAGTGTGGTTGCCTATGGTAACCTGCAAGCATTTGGGGTTTAGCTGTGCCTGACTATGACAGAGTTTTTCATTTAGATGTTTCTGAAACAAAATTTAGAGTGAACGGAGTTTTGTTTCAGAAAAAAGGGGGAAGGTACATAAAAGGATACATAAAAACAGAAAATGTATTAACCCGACTAACACACACACACACACACACACACACGTAATGAAGATCAAACACAATTTTAAGTAGGTAATGCTGTTACCATCATCCTGTCTGGTTTATTGAGTGGGTTGAGAACTGATACATAGACGACTGAATTAGTATTATTTTCAGAATCAGAATCAGAATCAGAATACTTTATTGATCCCTGGGGGAAATTATTTTTTGTTACAGTGCTCCATTTTAAACCAACATTAAGACAAGACAGACAATACGCTAACTAAGAATAGTACAATATATACATATATATACATACATACATACATAAGTCACTTATAAATAAATATTTGGAAAAGAAACATGTGTAGTTGTAGCAGCAAACAGTGTGTTAAGTGGATGCGTTGTACAGGGAGATGGCCACAGGCAGGAATGATTTCCTGTGTCGTTCAGTGGTGCTTTTCGGTAATCTCAGTCTCTCACTGAACGAGCTCCTGTGACTGACCAACATGTCATGGAGTGGGTGGGAGGTGTTATCCAACATTGTCTTTATCTTGGACAGCATCCGCCTCTCCGACACCACCTTGAGGGAGTCCAGCTCCATCCCCACAACATTGCTGGCCTTACGGATCAGTTTATTAAGTCTGTTGGCATCTGCGACCCTCAGCCTGCTCCCCCAGCATGCAACAGCATAGAGGATCGCACTGGCCACAACAGACTCATAGAAAATCCTCAGCATTTTCTGGCAGATGTTGAAGGACCTCAGTCGCCTCAAAAAATAGAGACGACTCTGGCCATTCCTGCAAAGTGCTGTGGTGTTTTTAGCCCAGTCCAGTTTATTGTCAATGTGTACTCCAAGGTATTTATAGTCCTCCACAATGTCAACACTGACCCCCTGGATTGAAACAGGGGTCAAGTGTTTCCTGGTCTTCCTGAAGTCCACGATCAGTTCCTTGGTCTTTGCCACGTTGAGCTGCAGATGATTCTGCTCACACCACGTGACAAAGGAGTCGACCACAGCCCGGTACTCTGTCTCATCATCCCTGCTGATGCATCCAACCACCGCAGAGTCATCAGAAAACTTCTGAAGATGGCAGGTCTCTGTGCAGTGGCTGAAGTCTGTGGTGTAGAGGGTGAAGAGGAAGGGGGAGAGGACAGTCCCCTGTGGTGCCCCTGTGTTGCTAATCACCTTGTCAGACACACACTGTGGGAGACGTACATATTGTGGTCTTCCTGTCAGGTAATCAACAATCCAGGACACCAGAGAAGCATCCACCTGCATCGCTGCTAACTTATCACCCAGGAGGGTCGGCCTGATGGTGTTGAAAGCACTGGAAAAGTCAAAAAACATGACCCTCACAGTGCTCGCCGGCTGGTCCAGATGGGTGTAGACACGATTGAGCAGGTAGATGATGGCGTCCTCTGTTCCGAGACGAGGCTGATAAGCGAACTGAAGGGGATCCAGATGTGGTCTTACTATGGGTCGCAGCTGGTCCAGGATGAGCCTTTCCAGGGTCTTCATGATGTGGGAGGTCAGTGCCACGGGCCTGTAATCCTGGGGGCCACTGGGACGAGGCGTCTTTGGTACAGGGACGAGGCATGATGTCTTCCACATCACCGGGACCCTCTGCAGACTCAGACTCAGCATAAACAGTTTATGAAAGACTCCACACAGCTGGGGGGCACAGGTCTTGAGGACAAGGGGACTCACTCCGTCTGGTCCAGCAGACTTGCCTGAGTGAAGTCTCCTCATTTGCATCTCAACCTGGTATTGAGTGAAGGTGATGGGTGGGGGAGGGGTGTCAGGAATCTCACAGGAGGCAACATGTGAAGAGAGAGGCTGGCACAGTGGTGTGGCTCTGGATTCCAGGCTGACTGCAGGTGAGGTTGTGGGGGTAGGAGCAGACACTGTGGTGTCGAATCTATTGAAAAACAGATTCAACTCGTCGGCTCTATTCTCACCTCCCTCAGCTCCCCTGCTGTTGGTTGGCCTGAATCCAGTGATGGTCTTCATGCCCCTCCACACCTCTCTCATGCTGTTCTGCTGGAGTTTCCACTCCAGCTTCCTCCTGTAATTGTCCTTAGCCTCTCTGATCTTGTCCTTTAGTAACACCTGGACCTTCCTCACCTCCTCTTTGTTGCCCCCTCTGAAAGCCCTCTTCTTGTTGTTGAGGAGGGCTTTGATGTCCTTAGTCACCCACGGCTTGTTATTTGGGTAACAATGAACAGTCTGAGCTGGAACAATGGAGTCGGTGCAGAAAATTATGTAGTCTGTGATACACTCAGTAAGCCCATTGATGTCCTCGGCGTGAGGCTCACAGAGTGTTTCCCAGTCGGTCACCTCGAAACAGCCCTGTAGTTCCGCTATTGCCTCCTCTGACCACCTCCTAACAGTTCTGGTGGTCACAGGTTCCCTCCTCACAATTGGGGAACATGATAGCAGGGGTGAACAGAATCCTGCAGCCAGAGTTTAAATGAGTGAAACTAGCAGATTTTTTGTTTTTGTTTTGTTTTGTTTTGGGTTTCTGAAGTATGGGGAAGGTTTTACCATGGCACCAAGTTTTAGATTTGGTGTTTTCTCACCTATAAGAGAAAGAATATTCTGTGACAAGTCCTAAGACCGGGCTTCCGTATTTTTTATTTTCTTTTGTTTTTCAGTTTTATTTTTCATTTTTCATTTTATTTTTATTTTTTGAACAGTGCACTGATTTCTGTTTGTGAATTTCTTTTCTTTTAAGCAGATCTGCACGTCAGGAATTAAAAGTGCTACACTTTGTCGAGAAAATTGTTACAAGTGAGTTTCTCCACATTAAAATGGGCTCAGGAGAAAGTCACTTATCTGGGGACAATTAGAAAGTAAGTTCCTGTTCAAAAAGGATTCAGCGATGTAATCCGAACTAAAGTTCTTCTTTTTCTTTTTGAAATGACGTCATTTTGCTGAGAGTGGAAACTAAATGCGACGACAGGTTCCACTATCAGCAAAGAAAGAATGAATGAATGTATGAATGGAAATAAAAACAAACTGACTGACTGGTAAAAGCTGACAAGACTTGACCACGACTCAAGGTTAACCTCCACCTAGACAGGACAAAAGGGTGGATGAATTTATGTGTTTCCTGTTACAGGAGCAGAAAGATGACAGCAACATCCGAGGTTGCGTGATGGTTTAACCTTGTAAATGCCATTTTCTGTGTTTGTGAATCTATCAGGGGTGTGTTATTCATGGGCTTGTGTTGCTCACAGAAGTTACTGTGAGAAAGTGTGTACACACCTGCGCAGCGCTAACATTTGCATTCTCTTTTCTACAGCATTACAGTTCTTCATGTGATTTGATGATGTGATTTCTAACAGAACAATTGGTGGATGTTTGTTTCTCTACTACAGGTTATGAGTTGATGATGCTGTTACACTGTGTTGTTGGGAAAATGTTGAAGGTTACGTTGACGATGTGAATAACGTGAGAAATTTCCTGTGTTGAAACCAGTGTCATTTTTTTTACAGCAGGCTTAATTTTATGGCCTTTTTACGGCACCTCTGGAATGTGGATGGCTGACGCCTGCCCAGCACACGATCCATGTGTGTTGCTAATGTTTGTTTTCTTTAAGAGTGCATGTGGAGGATTCAGCAGTAGCGGACAAGTGACATGAGAAAAACAAATAAGGGATGCAGTGTTTATGGAATGGTTGAAGATGGGCTATTGAGCTCATAGTGATAAAATGGGTGGAGTGACATTGTTTAAGGAAAGTCACAGATTAAATTGTGGAATAAATTGGGATGATTCATGATTTGGGACAAATTGTGGTAATAATAGTGATTTAATGATTGGAGAAAACCTGCACATGATACTTGTCTGTTATGCTGAGCACTTTATCACTCTCATGATCTATACTTGGTTGCAAATGTGAAGTTTGATTTAACAGATTCGTCTTCCAGGTTACAGGCTCCAGGTGGAGCTGGGAGTTAAACAAGCTTAACGTGTGACTGCTGATTAATGTTTTTACACAGGGTTACAGGTTGGAGTATGGCTGCTCCAAGTGGGAAACCCTGGAGATTGTTTTAGAGAGAATGTGCAACATTCTTGTACATGTCCATTGGGGAGTTGACACATGGCGAAAGCCGTGTGGCGAGAGGAGTGTCATTTTTTTAATTTGCAGATGTCGTGAGGTGCCATGACGAGAAGGAGTGACTGAGAGGATTGTCCACAAGATGGGAGCTGAGGCCAGGAGAGAGGCTTCAGGAGGATCAGAGATCATCTTCAGCACAGCAGACATCACACAGAGAGCTGTGCTGCTGAGCTTCCAGGAGATCAAGAGGAGACTTCCCACAGCAAGATTTTAAATAAAATGAAAGATTCAATGTTGACACTGAGGAAGACAGCTAAGGTGTACGATGTGCTCTGCCTTAAATCTTCAGCAGCGTTGGACGTTAGAACTCGAGGGATGGAGAGAGCGTGCCAAGCTCTAAAAGTGACAGCGCAGAGGAAGTCCAGCGATGGAATTGTGATTCTGTGTGAGGCACAAATACTAGGAGACTGGGAAATAGTTGACACCACTTTTCCCAAGGATGAAGATCACCTAAAGTGTGTCACTTTGCCATGCAGATTTGATGCTCTGCAGAGAAGCCTTCTGTGAGGGAGAGATGTAAACAGACGAGCCTTTTATCTACATTTAATTTATGTCAACTTCTTTAGGCTAGTTGAGGGGAATTGGAGAGAAACGGTAGTGTTAGGTGTGACTGTTGTTATTGTAACTGTGCTTTTTTTTATAAGTGAATTGCCCAGAGACAGACCTGAATCCATTCCAGTGACTCCACCATCACAGGCCACGGTGAAGCGAACCAAACGTAGTGAAACAGGTAAATCAGATGAGTGTTTTGATTATTATAGAGTTGGACTACGTTAAAGGGTCCACAATCTCGTATACATTTGATCTTTGTGCTGTCATTAAAACAAGGGCTTGCTGAACAGTTGAGTCCAACATCTTTAATGGCAGTACAAGATCGGATGGCGTTAGATATGTTGTTGGGAGAAAAAGGGGGCGTTTGCGCGATGTTTGGGGATATCTATTGTACTTTCATTCCAAATAACACAGTTCCTGACGGTTCTGTGACCCGAGTTCTGGAAGGCCTAAAGACGTTGTCCACCACAATGTAGGAGCATTGGATTAGATGACCCGCTGGAAGCGTGGATGACCTCTGTCTTTGGGCAATGGAAAGGTTTCATTATGTCAATTATGGTTTCTTTGTCTGTTTTTATTGCAGTATTAGTGGCATGTGGGTGTTGTTGTGTGCCTTGTATCAGAGCCTTGTTCGTAAGACTCATCAATCGTGCTGTGGGAGAGTCTGATCCTAAGGCAGACACCATGATGCCACTTTTGGGAAATGGGGAGTCACAGTATGAAAACAGTATGGTGAGAGATTTAGTTTAGTTTTATCTGCCATAGGGCAGATAAAAAGGGGGACTTGTAGAATGTTTAGCTGATTTTAGAGTTTAGAAATGTGTTATTATAGAACGTAGAACTATTGTAGAGACACTGACACTGCCGTCAATATAATAAAGGCCTCACTGTGTCGTGAACTTAGGAGTAGATTGTAGGAGCCCCCTCCCCCACTTGAACTGTGAAAGTAAAACAGAGAGGAGTTAATGCTGAGTGGAAATTCCCCAGAGAATGTTTGGGTGGGGGTCTCAACATTTGTAACTGGATAACTGTGGTTTGGAAGGGAGATGGGTTTTATGACCTCTAGGGAGTCACCTACACCCACAGTGTTTTAACTGTCACGCACACACATCCACACGCACACTCACTCATGTGCACTCACACATACACACAGGTATGCGTACACAGTCACACACGAGCACTCACATAGACACGTGGGAACGCGCACATGTAGGCATTCATGTGCTCGTGCACATAGACACAGACACAGAGTTTGCAGCACACCGTGGGGGGTTTTATGATGGGGTCGCCCCTACAAAACTGTGTTTCACAGACAAAGGGGTGAAGATTTGGAGAGGGACACACCGGCCTCGTCTTCCCTTCTAGAAGATGCATGCTTAAATGAAGATGAGTAAAGATGAATAAAGGTTTTGTGAAAATGACTACTGAGTCCGGTGCCATGTTTGGATGCCTCGACGAATAAAAGAACCGGGGTAAAACTGATTTCGCAACACATGATACTAACAGCTGGAAACGTTTCATACAGCATTGTTTGACAGAAATGAAGGAGAAAATCTTTTGTTCATTTGTTTGTTTGTTTCTACATGAGCTTTGATCATTCTCTGTAAGATTAAGCTCAGCTATTGAACGGCGTATATTTTAAAGTAAAGGCTTTAAAACCAAGTTTGTATAAACATCACTAATGTCACATAACTTTGCCGACATGTGGCCAACAGTAATGTTTTCATGTTCTTCGTTATTAAACATTTGCACATAAATAAGTGACATAATTTTCAGTACTTTCTTAAAGTTTACTCTTCGGGCGCCCCTCATCCACCGTTTTTTTCGGCAAAATTATCCACACCCACCGCCGCGCATATGCATTCTGGGATATGTTGGGCCACGAAGTCTACACCGCCACGTCCTTAAAATTCAGGGAAATGAAGGACGCATTTGAGGGCCGCATTTCGAGCAGCCTTCGAATTGGGACAGCCTTCGTCGCGTCGCGGTGACGTAATCGGCCTTAAAATGCGGCCTTTAAGGCTGCAGACCCTTAATTGGAATACAGCCAATGTTCACTACTGCTGATATTCTCGTCTGTGTCTCACGGTGCTACAGCATAGCTCTCTCATACATCATTTTTGCATTTAACAAAATATTGTCTTTAAAAAATTTATTTAATATAACACATAAATACAATCAAAGGGTTAACTTGTTTTTGGGTTTTTTTGTTTTTTGACAGATGGTTGCACTAAAATATTGCAATTTCTAAAATGGAAATCAATGAGCAGTTCATTTTGATAAACCTGTGTTTTTCCTCCTCTGAATATTTATTACTGCTCATTAACAAGAGAAGTATTTATCTGGTTACTCGATTAATCAATGGAATAGTTGATAGATTACTCAATTACTAAAATAATCTATAGCTGCAGTCCTAAACTCTTTTTGGGGCGGTTTCCCAAATAGAGATTAAAGCTAGTCCTAGATTTAAACAGCCTTTTAATGCAGTTTCTCATGCACTCATGATTCCCGGATTTCACTTAACTCATCACTATATGCTGTAGTTTGAAAGAGGAGATCCTAATGGATTATTTCTTGGTGACAGGGCGTATGCTCAAAGAAATGTTTTGTTTACGCCATACTTGAACCCCATTACACCTGAGCAAAGGTGCTACAATCAAGCTCATATGCACACTTGGAGTCTAGTGGAGCGCATGTTTGGTGTTTGAAAGAGTCGTTTTCAGTGACTTCGGAATACACTTGGATTCATGCCAAGAAGATGCTGCATTGTCATTATTGCAAAAGCTGTTCTTACCTGAAACAGCCTGGATGCCCAGAACCTCCAATACTAGAAGAAGACAATCTAGCTGTACCTTCAATTCCAACAAACCACACACAAGGCCTTTAACAATTTTTGACATTTCATTGTTCCGCTGAAATTCACATATCATGGTCGAATTACTCCAATCTAAACTGTATTTGTGTCTGTTATATTAAAGAGTCATACAATATGATATAATGAACTTTTTAAAAAATTCACTGCTGGTATAATGAGACCATTGCATCTTGCTCTCCTTCATCTTCACTTCTAGTTCTACTGGAAGTATCTTCATTTTCATTTCATGCTCCTCCTTTAAATACTTCAACTTGTGTATGAAATTCAGTAGCCAGCTTTTCATGGATTGTGAGTCTTCTGTTCCAGTGCTGGCAGACACTGGTGATAGTTTGATCGGAACACATTTCCGAGGGGCCTGATGGTGGAGAGATAGTCTCTCACTAAGATAACCAAGGTTACACAGTAACCGTACATTCTCTAGCATATTGAGACTCCACACCGTTACATATTCCATATGTACGGGGTAACTCTGTAAGACACCCTGCGAGGAGACAGTGCAACCGAACCACCGAGAGTGAAGGTGCCAATGAACCATTGACAAACTGCACATAAGCAGACCACCCCGGTCAGGGCTTCGCCAGACGCGAAGGCCAAGCCAGAGGCTGGAGGCAGCAGTCTGCAGATGCCAGACTGGCCCGAACCGGTCATGCAGGATGTAGGACCGCAAGTGATCGGCCGCTCAAGTTCAGCCCAGGAAGACCACCAGGGAGTGCAGCACACCGAGCTGCCAAGTAGTATCCCGCTGGTCGCATAGCCTACGACATGCGGGCAATGGCAGGCAGAGTCGGCGCTACAGGCTGGAGAACTCTCACTCACCACAGCGAGGTCCGACTGTCGTGTAAGCCAGCGAAACGGGCAGCACGCCAGGCGAGCATAGCCTACAGTAGCAGGTCAAGCTAGGGATGAGACCTGTCCATCCACAGAGCCGGGGCTGGCAGCCTGTCCTGCTGAAGTGGAGGGCTGAGCAAGGAGACGACCCGAAGGTACACCCCCAGTCATAAAGTCCCAGCTCACTGAGCGGGCCTGTGCAACGCACCAGACAGGGAACCAGCATTGCTCTCACTCACTGGCTGAAGAGTCAGACACAGCGAGTTCTGACAAGCGTGTAAACCCGCACCACGCTGTTAGCACGCTAGAAAGCACGGGCGGTCGGCTAGGATGAGCCCGTGTGTACACTGTCCAAAGGATCTCCAGCTGGAACCTGGGGTGCCCAGCGCCCGAACCTGGAATCCCAGGGCCACAGTGAGGTGAGGAAGCATAGCTCACGGAGCCGCTGAGTGGGAACCCTACTGGCTACGCAACCCTGCAAGAAGCGAGCAACGCCAGACAGCAACGCCTGGGGTTCTCTGAGAGGCCCCACTCCAGTGGCAGCTCGAGGTGATGGATGCTTCTTCAACACAGGCTATCGGGGATGGGCCAAAGGCAACTACTACCGCCATGCATGGCAGCAACCATCTGCGGGCAGGGGACCACAAATGCTGGGAGGCAGGGCACTCACCAGACCAATCAGGCAGCAGCAGCACCTGTGTAGGCTGCCATACTTCTGCTACCAAGCAAGGGGGCGGGGCCACACGCTAACCAGGAAGTGCTAACAGGTAGCCGGCACTAGCCGCAACCTAAATTCCCCTTTCACTGTTTATTTGCTTCTGCATCACAGTACTGACAGGTGTAAGCGTATGCTTGGAACTCTGACACCTTTCCCCAATGTAGCCAAGCTACGAGCGGAGCCTTGTTGGCTGCGTTAACCCAAGCTGTGAGCAAACACCAGACAGGCTAAAAGACTGGAGAATGCTCACTCGCCGGCCATAGCACAGCGAGGTCCCCGCTTAATCTACAAAAAAGAAACAATTAGTATTTAAATACACCTGTTGTCTGCAGCAATTTTGACAGCCAAGGAAATGAAGTCTTGCAGATGCAACCTGACATTTAAAAGTTTAAATATATGTAGTTAAAAGAAAAAGGTTAGTTGTAGTGAGATCTTCTGATTTATTAGTTTTACTAAACTGATTACTTACAAAATGTAATATGACCTTAATCAGTCACAGTTATAGACAAAACAAATTCTTTCAGCTGTGACTGATGTTTAAGCCATTGATTTTAATCACTGAAAGCACGACTATTTGTTTATCGTTAACTCTGAATTACATGGAACCACTACTATGCTTTTTTTTTAAATCATTTTGATAAAGAAATAAATCATTGGCATGGATCTAAAAATCATGTTCAGTAAATCTTTTTTTCAAATAATGCAAGTTGGAGCTATAAAGTCAGTGGTTTTTGAGTGATTTTGAAGTCTCATTGATTTGGCTTTGACAGAGAGTATATGCACGTGTTGTGTAAAGGGGCCAGATCCTGCAGGAATTATTTATATCCTCATATATATTCATGCTGTACCTCAAAGCATATTGGCTAATGTGAGATCAAACAGATAATTCCAGTCTCTGTGTGTGCTCCTTTTAAATTTCTAATACTCAACTGGCATCTATTGAAAAGCAGCAGCAT
Organism: Mchenga conophoros; assembly: GCF_057382185.1. Classification (NCBI taxonomy): domain Eukaryota; kingdom Metazoa; phylum Chordata; class Actinopteri; order Cichliformes; family Cichlidae; genus Mchenga; species Mchenga conophoros. The sequence goes on from NC_140541.1 coordinate 11,265,094, forward strand.
GAGTGAAATGCACAACGTAGCCTAATTAAGGTCACCGTTAAAATCATAAAAAACTTAGATGAAGGTAAATGATGGAGGTAAATAATGATCACATTTCAGACTTGGATGAAAAAGCACAAGTACAGTCCTGCAATGTTCTGCTAGTACAGTGGTTCCCAAAGTGTGTGTGTGTGTGGGGGGGCAGAGCCATTGCGGGGGAGGGGTTTGAATTAACAAAAGAAGAATACTTGGAGACCACTACGATAATGGACAGGTTTTTGACGGGGCTCCCACAAAAACGCAAAGCAGAGGTTGGAGCATCGCCACATATGCTTCCAAACCAACTTCCTTCCACGCCAAAGTTAGAAAATATGATGAGGCATATCTTGCCTTTGACTTCACCTGCACACTGGCGGTTCCAGGGTAGGTATCCCCGACAGAATTTGTTTCCCCTTTCAGGAGCACGCGCTGGGCTGTCCAAATCAGGGACAAACAAACAGTATCCCACAGTTGTTTGCTTTTAAACCCATTTTAAACAGAAAGGCATTTGTTGAAAAATGTATTGATAGCAGTGTTGAATATTCTTACACAGTAAAAAAAAAAAACAAAGCAAAACAAAAAAAAAACCCAACTATACATAAAATAATTACACCATAAAGGTGGTTTGTTTATTGGTGGTTTATCTTATTGCAACCTGTAATTTATTGCAGTTTACTAAATTTGTTTAATTGTTGGCAAACAGTTTGAGGTGTGAAGTAAACTGCAATGGAGTTTGAAAACAAGATTTTCTTGTAAAACAAAGGGGGGCCTAGCAAAAACAAGTTTGGGAACCACTGTGCTAGTACAGGAATTTCCTGCTAATTTGAGGTAGGGACTTAAACATTGAAACATTGCCTTTTTTTAAGACTTTATATGTGAGTGCTTTATGGTAACTGGTATTTTAAGTTTAAATATTTGGCACCTTTGAATCTTGTAGTCAAGTTGTCGTCCACATGTTTTTGATTACTACTACCTACTGTATCTCCTCCAAATCGGGTTTTTGAGGGGCTAAACATTTTCAAAAACGCAGTAAATTTTCCACAACCATCACGTCTGGTTTATTTATGTATGTTATTAATCTCAGACATAGAAATTTTAAAGATGGCTCTATAGTGCCACCTACAACATCTTTAATGAAGTACTACAAATACATATTTTGAGCTACATTAATGAAATTTGGAACAAATGTGTAACAGACCAAGATCTATGTCTTGATGGATGCTCAATCATCCAGGTAAGGAAATCCCAAAAAGCTGTTTCTGTTCATCTGTGTTTTCTCCTGTTGTTGATTCTGCTCCTACAGTTCAGAGTTTCTGCACTGTAAGCTTTTACGGCTGAGCATTTTTCCTCACCACTTCTTGGATCCCACTCTGCATCTCCGAGGATGCTTTTCTAGTTCTTTTTTTTTCTTTGTCTTCATTATAAAATACTTGCAGTTCTGTGTTTTTCCTCTCAAATGCTTGGAGAGTAAGTTTTTTCTCTTTCAGCATTTTTTCCTGTTGTTCTTTCTCTTTAAGCATCTCTGTATTTCTTTCAAGAGCATCATCAAACATAACTTTAAGTGTCTTTTCTCCACGTCTTTGAACTTGGACTGCATGTCTCTGTGAATTGTCTTTGGATGTTCCTGCTCTTGAAGCATTTCTGCATTTATTTCTATTGATACACCAAACATTGCTTTCAAGCCTTCATTATTTTTCTAGATGTCTTGAAGCTTGCTCTGCAGTTCTGTCTGTTTAGTGTCCTGTTGTTCCTTCTCTTGAAGCAGTTCTTTATTTCTTCCCAGCACTTCATCGAGCTTTACCTGGAGCTGCTGATCTTTTGTCTCCATGTCTTAGACTTGCACTGTGTTTCTTCATTTTTTGTTCTTGTTTCTTGAAACTAGCGGTTCGTTTTTCTTAACTGAGCTCTGTATAGCTTCTTTTCTGTCATCCACTTTATAATTTTTTCCAGTGCTTTACCAAACATTAATTGTACTAACTCATTTATGATTTGCAGGTTGGGCTGGTATTTCATATTTTAATTGGTCGGTCCTGTCTCTCCACAGTAGCTCGGGCATGTGCACTACCTGCTGCTCACTAATGGCAGGTCTATGGGAGATCTATTATTTTGCTGGCTACCCTCATAACTTTGTGCTATCTTTGGTCCTCGCATTTCCAAACCAAGCAATTATGAAAAATGTTAAAATCAATTCAACAAAACACTTAGAGTCATCATTTGTGCAATTTTAGGTGTATACTGATTTAGAATGATCAAAATAAAGACCATCAGAAATGTTTTTACTGAGGTCAAAGCAAAACAGATCCAGGTATTTTTCCTGTAACCTTCTATAAGTCCATGCCATTTCATCATTTTGCAAGTGTGACGCTTTTGTGTAGTGTTTGTGTTAGCAAGTTAGAGTCACTTAAAATGTCAGTATGCATCCAAAGGCAGTGGTAGATTTATAATATTATGGAAGCCTTCTAAGCCTCTTAAACTGTTTCTAAATGTAAAGTGGGACATTTCTAGGAGATTCAGAATAAACAAAAACTGTAATCTGTGCTGAGTAATCTTTGTGAATGTGACTTGGGCAGTAATTTAACCCATTCCCACCACCAGTCTGAAGAAAAACTAAAGTCTAAAGAAAGGTTGTCGAGCATTCAGAGAGGCAGTGGTCATATCCTGATAGCTCAGACACAAGTGTCATTCATGCTAATAATGTTTGTCAGGCAGTCAAAAGAGCTGTAATCTGCGGAGCCCCGCAAGGGACATGAGAGAAAAAAAAAATTAAGACGGACTTTTGCAAGATCTCGCAAAAGTCCGTCTTAATTTTTTTTCTCCCATGTCCCTTGCAGGGCTCTGTAGGGCCCCGTAGTAATCAGCTCAAACGAGTTTTAGTGGATCATTCTCAGCTGCTCACACCACACGACACCATGCTGATCAATTGTTAGTGTGTCTACAGATTGGCACAGACACATTGGATCCTGTTGGGTTTTGTGAGGATTAGCTGCATTTTCTTCATTTAATCCTCAGCATGTGTCATGTATAAATATGTAGGCAACATGTTCGACTAAATGATAGTTTCAGGTTATTCTGGCCTCGTTGTGAATTTTGTTTCCTCATTTATATATTTCGCCAAAAAAGGTAGAAATGAAAAACAAAACAGAATCATTTCACCAAAATACACAAATGACATACTTAGTAATTATGACTCTCGTCAAATTTTAAAGGGTTGAAGTGAGTCACAGTGATGTGCTTTGAGAAAAGACTTTTCCGATGTTTTGCTTTTTTGCATTCTCCTTTTTAAATTTGTTTTAAACGAAGTGTTTCTGATGGGTTTTGGATAGGTTTGTTTTGGTGCTTTGGCGAATGTGCAATAATGTTAAAACAGAAAATATAGTTTACTGAGAAAAAGATTACAGAGAAAAGAAGTCATCACAGTATAGGAGGAGACTGGCCCATCCACCCCATCCTCTTCTCTATGCAGACTTTTCATTTTTCATTATTTGCACCACATAGAAAAGATAAAGACTGAAACCACGTGAGATCATTTGAGCATAACGCTGGCCTTTCACTGAAACAGTTCATGCCACTTTTTACGCTCTATCCTTCCTCCCCGAACTTCTAATCCCAACCAGTATAAAGGGAAACAATTTTTTTTATTTGTTTATCAAGAGATTATACAAACTTATATACATTGTATTGTATGCATCTTACATGACATCATTTCTCAAACATTTCTTTCCCAATCATTTTAACTTTTTCTTGTTAAACAAAAGACAAATTAAAATACAAGAAACATCATGCCGCACACAAGAACCGAAAATTGAGGAAAAAAAAGAAGAAAAAAATGTGAGTAAATTAGAAAAAATGTTAAATAAATTAAAATTAAACAATAAAAAAAAAATTTCAAAAATAAATAAAAGAATAGAAGGGGAGGGGGGGATGCTTAAATCCTAAATCCTACATTAAAAAAGAGTAAATTTCAAATTCTTTTCAATCTAGTCACAGGGTGGGTAAATTGCGTTGTTCTAAATACTAAGGAAACGATTTGAGATATTCCACAAAGGGTGTCCACTTGTGGATAAATTTTGCAGAACTACATTTCACTGAGTGAGATCTTCTCCACCCTCAATAATGTCCGGACTGTCACGGACCCGGTTCCGGGGACTCGGGGTCCGTGAGCAGTGTGGAGTATAATTATTATCATTATTATTATTTGATGTGTCTTCTTCTCTGTGCTACTATTCTATCCACATTTGTATGTAGGCAGGTGTGTGTGTGTATGTGTGTGCAGCTGTTCTCTGTGAGCCAAGTTACAGGCACCTTCAGGCCTGGTGGGTGTGGCCCTGCTGGAGGACTGGCCACACCTGAAGGCCCTACCACACACCTGTTGCTGATCAGGGCTCGTCAGGGGAGCTATTTAAGAGACTGATGGAGCTCTCACTGATGTGGGATCACTGAGTTAAACGCAAAGTCACAGTGTGTGGAGAAATTGTGTCGCAGTATATGGGATTGCGGCTCATGTATGCCCGCGGGAGTCAGTGTTTGACGGCTGCTTCTATTGTTTTCCTGCAGGAGGAACGTGGAGAAGAAGGACAGCACGCATGGGGTGTGCAGAAACACGACAGCGGAGAGCACGAGCACGGACGTCGGAGTGGGACACACACACGGGAGTCAAGGGAGCAACGGGGATTAATTGTGCATCTGTTATTAACCACATTATAAATAAACGCACTGCTTGTATTCAGAGCTCTGCGCCTGGGTCCTCCTTTTCCTCACATCCCCACGGTTGGCCAGCGTCAACCGTGACACGAAGAGTATTAAGCCATTGCAATGCAGATGGAGGCATGGGAGATTTCCAAAGAAGTAAAATAGCGTCTAGCAAGAAGGGGACAAATAGCCAAGATCTCAGTTTGCGGGGGAGTTATATTAAGAGGGGTTCTTGGAACTCCAAATATAGCAATTAGAGTCTTCTCAGATCTGAATTCCAAAAACCCCTGAAAGTACGGAAAAGAAATCACTCCAAAATTTGTTCAAACTTGGACAGAAGAAAATCATATGGCTTAGATTGCAAGGGGAGGTGTGACATCTGTCACATTGGTCTATAATTGAAGGAGAAATTTTAGATAAACGGGATTTTGAGAAATGGACTCTGTTTATTACTTCAAACTGTATAAGCTGTAGCACATGGTGTACTTGAACGCATGATGAGATTCACCTTATCCCACCATGATTCAAACAGTTCGACACCTAATTCACACTCCCAGACGATTCTGATTTTACCTGATGAATCCGATTCGGTCGCATTAAGCATACAATATATATTTGATAGAGGTGATTTTTGATTAGGCCTAACAACCAGAAGGTCAACCCATGGTGGATCAGCAGGGAGAATTGGGAAATTTGGAAACAGTGATGAGACACGGTGTCTAATTTGCAAATAGAGAAACAAGTGAGAAAGTGGTAGGTTAAATTTTGAGGATAGCTCTGAGAAACTAAGAAAGACATCATCTTTGTAAAGGGCTCTCATGGTTTTTATGCCTCTTTCGTGCCACATCAAATGGGTGGCATTGGTAGTGGCAGGGGAAAATAGATGATTCCTTAACAATGGTAATCTGGTAGAGGGAGATATGAATTTAAAATGCGACCTGAACTGAAACCATATCTTAAGTGTAGCGAGCACTACGGGATTTGAAGCAACAGAAGATTTTTTAATTGGCAGTGATGAATAGATAAGGGAGGCAGGTGAAAAATATGGAGAAATTGATTTAATTTCAAGTTTACACCAAATCAGGTTAGGTGAATTTAGCCAGTAGGTCAGCTTATGAATATGCGAAGACCAGTAATACATTAAAAAATTTGGTAGGGAAAGACCCCCATTAGAGGTGAGAGTCATTGTGTGTGTGTGTGTGTGTGTGTGTGTGTGTGTGTGTGTGAGAGGGTGGGTGGGTGGGTGTGTGTGTGTCTAGGCATAAGAGAGCCTCATGAGTTGTGCTAAAAGTCACCTCATCCTTGCTCCAATAACATACAATTAAACTTGATGAACTGGTTGAAGTAATAACAATAATAATCAGTTAACGATTTCAATGTGTCTGTGTCTGTGCCAGAGTGTTTTTGCATGTGTGTGCCTGCATCAGTGTGTGTGTCTGTATATATGCATGAATGTGCCTTTTGTTTCATGAATTCATCTTTTGAGTCGGTTCCACACCTCTTTCAAGACTTCCACACTTTGTCACAGCCCGTGGGGGTGGAATGAGTTCAAGGACATCATCAAACAGGTACCAGAGGATATCATCCTGATGCGGCCAGAACAATCGGTTTGACCCAACACGATGCATGCATTTGACCTGGACTTGTGTTGTTTGTATTTTTAGAATGATGCCTGGATACAAATCATCGTCATAGACTTCAGTGATGTCACTTCCTGATGTATATGACATTCTGGATCACACCATTGTATTTATGGGGGTGGGATCATTCATGTAACGGGGTTGAAGGGTTAGTCAGGTACAGGAATAATTGTGATTTTAATAAATAATTAACAATTAAATTTGAAAAAAAAAATATTAACAGCAAAAGAGCACAAATAGATGTTTAGGTTGATACCAAAATGTATTGACTTTTTAAATAGTTTTATTTGGTATTTTCAAAGTAAACTTTCATCAAGGCCATGAGGGACATGACAAAATAGGTGGTGTCAAATGAAATAACTGTATTATTTCCCATAAAGAGATAGAAATTAGTTCAGTTTTTTCACACTGTATTAAAGGGTACATTTCAATATATATGTAAAGCTGTTTAAATAGAAAGTTTGGTGACCCGATAGATGAAATACACCATAAGAGGTGAGAGGGACTCAAATTGTGCCATTTTCATGGAATGACTCGTAAACTGCCTCGGTCTAGGGGCCCTTCCATTCCACAAAAACGAAGAAACCATCTGGTCTAGGGACTTAAAAAACAGTTTGGGCAGAAATAGGGGGATACACTGCCATAAAAAGAGAAATCTGGGAAGCACATTCATTTTGATCATATTAATCCTACCAATTAGTGACAGTGAGAGGGAATTCCACCTCTAGAAATCTAATGCAAATTGTGAAACCAGGGGGGCAAAATTCTCAGAAAACAGTAAAGGCAATAATATATTAATTCCCAAGTACCTAAACCCCGAGGGGCTGAGCTTAAAAGGAATGTCAGACTGCTCAAGTGTTAACGCTAAAGAGTTTACAGGGTAACATTCACTCTTGAGCAAATTAATTTTATAGCCAGAAAAAGAGCTGATTTTTTCCAAGACAAATAAAATTGGAGGAAGACTACATATGGGGTCAGCAACATACAAAAGAAGGTCATCTGCGTACAGGGATACCTTAAGTTCAACACCTGCACGAATAATTCCATGAAAGGAAGAGACGGATTTCAGAGCAACAGAAAGAAGTTCTATGGCTAAAGCAAAGAGAAGGGGAGAATTATGTTATGTTATGTTATTATGAGACTGATGTTTGTGTTGCCAACATCATTTTCTGTCAGCGTGTTCGTTAGGAATAGTTGACATTTGTCAGTCTGCTCAAATGAACACGTCACTTCTGTTGTGATATTTTGATACCATGGTAGCATTTACAGGATATTGTTTTATAGTGATATTATACAGGAAAACTGTTACTCAATAAGGCCCATTTACTAGTTGTTTTTCTCTTTCTCTGTGACCCAAGAATTAATGTGTAAGAATCACAGGATGGTACCTCAAGGTTGAAAACACCACAGAGATCACTCCCTTACTCCCATCCTCCCTTCTTTATCTCTTAGAAAAAGGCTTGTTAAAGGCCAGGTGGTTTGTTTCAGAATTCACTAATGAAAGAACTCTGTATTCTATGTCTAGGAGTGTATTTTGCTGGGATGATCATAAAATTGTAGCTGAACTGATAAACTACACAAAGGATACTTCTTTGCTCAGAAGGCAGGAAGACGTTTCCTTATTTGGTCTGTACCGGTTTGAACTGAGAACCTGCTGACACACGAACCTTTTTTTCTTCTATATAAACTGTTGTCTGATGAATAAACCTTCGAGTTGATTGTGGGAAAGCAACCTGAACAGTCTCTGTATCACTTTGTTCTAACTGCTCCCGACGTCATAACTAACCCAGCTGAACGGCATACCTGAGTGTTACTTTGAATAATTAGGAGTATTATAAGGAAAGGACAAAACTCTGCTTATCGCTCACGCCACGGAGGAAACCCGGGACGGAAATTTCCTTCAACTTCCATATTGGTGTTGGGTGCCATCTCCAACAACGATGAGGCGGCCTACATGGATGAAGTGAAGAATCTGGCATCGTGGTGCCAGGACAACCACCTCCAGCTGAACGTCAGCAAGACCAAGGAGCTGGTGGTGGACTTCAGAAGGGGTCAGCACAGAGACTACAAGCCCATTATCATCAATGGAGCTCCAGTGGAGAGGGTGCAGTCCTTCAAGTATCTTGATGTCCACATCTCCTCAGACCTGACATGGGCTGCCCACATTCAGGTCCAGACCAAAAAGGCTAGGCAGCGCCTGTATCACCTACGACAACTGAGGAAGTTCAGGGTCTCTCCAAAGATCCTCAGGATTTTCTATACAGGCGCTGTGGAGAGCATCCTCACACAGAACATGACATCGTGGTTTGGGAACAGCTGTGTGAAGGACCAAAAAGCTCTTCAGAGAGTGATCCGTACAGCAGAACGCTGCTGCAGGATTGCTCTCCCCCCGCTTCAGGACACCTACACCAGGAGATGCCGGACTAGAGCAGCGCAGATACTGAAGGACCCGTCCCATCCTGGCAACAAACTGTTCCAACTTCTGCAATCTGGTAGAAGGTTCCGCATCTTCCGGGCAAGGACAGAGAGACTCAAGAGGAGCTTCTATCCCCAAGCCATCCGTGCCCTAAACACACACACCCGCCCTCTCACATCATCTATAATTGACTGAGACAGGACTCTTCCAGACACTCTAAACCAAGGCACAATGTACATTTCAATTCCTTTAATTTTAAATATGTTTATATTGTCTATCCTGTAAAATAGTCAGATGTCTATTCATATTAATGTACAGAATTCACCTGCTTGCTGCTACTACTGCACATTCACCCAGTGTATATACTATATGTCTGTATGTATATATATATATATATATATATATATATATATGTTCTTCCTCTACACCCCCCCCCCCCCCCCCCCCAATTTTTGCACATGTCGAGGAGCGTGTCAGGCTACATTTCACTGTGTGTTATACTTGTATAACTATGCATGTGACAAATAAAGAACCTTGAACCTTGAACCTTGGTTCTTTCCTTCGTACACTTGTATAATAAGCGGCCCCAGTTAAATGTGATCATTTTATTTTTTATTTGATGAATTTCACAAACACATTTTATTGCCCACTAGTTACTAATTTTCTTGTATGATGTTAAAATCGCTGCAATTATTGCTGCGGTCAGAGATTGGCAGTAAAGCATTACTTGTAACGTGTTACGGTAATCTGATCACTTTTTTCAAGTATCAAGTAGCGTAAGAGATTACTATTGCAAAATAACTTTTTTGCAATAGTAATCTCTTACATTACTGTTACTTTCCCATAACTATGCTGCGTTACTGTGTTACTAAACTGTTGTGATTTTGTTTGTGAGAGTGTCTCATGACAATGACTTACGAGTGTGCGACGTCCGTGGCAGCAACAGACGTGTGCAGATCAACAGTGGATAATATGGAGTGCGGGAGAGAGTACGACCATGCAGCATTTAAAGCATGGATGTACTTACAATACTTTTTTATTCCCATGAAAAGTGACAAAAACATTAGCATCCGCTGTACACTCTACGTGCGAAGAAAACTTCTTTCTACAGTGAAAAATTAAACCTTAATTGCTGAGCACGGGAATGTGAAATTCACAGAGAAACCCTTGGATCCCCCCGCTGATAAGTAATCAGTAAAGTAACGAGATTACTTTTTGGGAGAAGTAATTAGTAACTAATTACGTTTTTCAGGTAACAACCAACACTGGTTGTGGTACAGTCACTGTGGGAGTACAGTGTAACCTGACTTTCCTGTCATAATTACTACAGACAATAGAGGGCACTGCCACTTTGACACAGATGTATTTGTATGTTGTCTTTTTATTGAAACAGCAGACACTATCTCACGCGGATGCTTGAGGTATCAATACGTGTTTGCACAAGAATGGAGCTGTTCATTATACACATCAGGATAGACAGTTTTAGTGTGCAGATCTACAGTGGGGCAAAAAAGTATTTAGTCAGCCACCGATTGTGCAAGTTCCCCCACTTAAAATGATGACAGAGGTCAGTAATTTGCACCAGAGGTACACTTCAACTGTGAGAGTCAGAATGTGGAAAAAAAATATCCATGAATTCACATGGTAGGATTTGTAAAGAATTTATTCGTAAATTAGGGTGGAAAATAAGTATTTGGTCACCTCAAACAAGGAAAATCTCTGGCTCTCACAGACCTGTAACGTCTTCTGTAAGAAGCTTTTCTGTCCCCCACTCGTTACCTGTATGAATGGCACCTGTTTGAACTCATCATCTGTATAAAAGACACCTGTCCACAGCCTCAAACAGTCAGACTCCAAACTCCACCATGGCCAAGACCAAAGAGCTTTCGAAGGACACCAGGAAAAGTATTGTAGACCTGCACCAGACTGGGAAGAGTGAATCTACAAAAGGCAAGCAGCTTGGTGTGAAAAAATCAACTGTGGGAGCAATCATCAGAAAATGGAAAACATACAAGACCACTGATAATCTCCCACGATCTGGTGCTCCACGCAAGATCTCATCCCGTGGGGTCAAAATGATCAAGAGAACGGTGAGCAAAGATCCCAGAACCACACGGGGGGACCTGGTGAATGACCTGCAGAAAGCTGGGACCAAAGTAACAAAGGTCACCATCAAAGCCAAGATGGCGCTGGAGTGACGGCAGCCTTTCCAAGTAGCTCTGCAACACCGCACCTTTTTTCTTAACTTTAACTTTTTTAGACTAGGCTTTTCAAAGTTTTTTTCACCTTCCTCTACTTATACCTCTTAGATATAGCGATACAAGATGGATAATGCACTTTTCAAAACTTCTGGAACCAGCTCCTTCATCTATTCGAGAGCGGAGCTGCTGGCACTAAGAACAAAGGGACAGACCGGCATGCGACACAACATCCCGGCCGAGCTAAAGAGGAGCTACAGAGGCTGCAAAGCTGGAGCGAGGAGAGCGGATCACCGGAGGCGATTCAAACCATCAATCCCGACAGTGATCATGGGCAACGTGAACTCGTTACAGAATAAGATTGACGAACTGTGCGCTCTGAACAACCACAGACTATACCGTGAGTGCAGCTTGTTTATCTTCACGGAGACGTGGCTAACCAAGCTAACGCCGCAGGCTAACGTAGACCTATGCGGTTTCACATCCGTGAGAGGGACACGCAGGCCAGCGGAAAAAGCAGAGGTGGGGGACTCATTGTCTACGTTAACAAACGATACTGTAACCCTGGACACGTCTCCGTTAAAGTTTCGGTATGCCGTCCGGACCTGGAGCTGCTAGCTGTTAGCTTGCGGCCATATTATCTACCTCGGGAGTTCAGTCATGTGATCTGTGTGTGTGTTTACATCCCTCCGAGGGCCGACGCAACAGCTGCCTGTGAGAAAATACACACAGTCACAGCAAGACTTCAGACACAAAACCCCGAGGCTTTCATTATTATATCTGGAGACTTTAACCATGCCACACTGGATTCTACTCTGGCTGCTTTTCACCAGTTTGTGAATTGTCCCACAAGGAGCAACAGGACAATTGACCTACTGTATGCTAATGTGAGAGATGCATACAGAGCCACCCCCCACTAGGGAAGTCAGACCACAACCTGGTTTACCTACAGCCACAATACACACCCCTCGTCCAAAGGCAGCCTGTCACAACGCGCTCCATCCGGAGATGGACCCCAGAAAAGGAGGATGCTCTGAGGGACTGTTATGACACCACAGACTGGGATGTGCTCCTGAGCCCACATGGTGAGGACATAGAGGGGGCGACACACTGTCTTACAGACTACCTCAACTTTTGTGTGGACACAGTCGCCCCTGCTAAGACGGTACGGTGTTATCCTAATAACAAACCGTGGGTAACACAGAAAGTCAAAGCTGTCCTCAACATGAAGAAGAAGGCTTTCAGGAGCAAAGTGAAGGAGGAGATGAAAGCAGCACAGCGGGAGGTGAAACGCTGCCTGAGGGAAGCAAAGGACACCTACAGGAGGAAGGTGGAGCAGAAGTTGGAGAGGAACAATATGAGGGAGGTCTGGAATGGTGTGAAAACCATCACAGGCCACAACACCAAGAAAAGCACAGTGGGGGGGACTGTGGAGAAGGCAAACGAACTCAACAACTTCTTCAACAGGTTTGACCAGCCCACAACCCCCCCACCCTCAGCCTCACCTTCACTACAGAGTCCTCTCCCCACTCTCCTACCTCCCTCGCTTCCCCCCCTTCCTGACACCATGACACCCCCCTCCTCCAATCCCTCTCTCAGCAGCAAGACATCTCCCCCCCTCCCCTCCTCCCAAACATCTCCCAGTGTCACAGTGGATCAGGTCAGGAGGCAACTGAGGAAGCTTCGCCCCAGAAAGGCAGCAGGCCCAGACAAGGTGTGTCCTAGGATGCTTAAGGCGTGTGCTGCTGAACTTGGGGAGCCGCTACAACGAGTCTTCAACCTCAGTCTGCGACTAGGGAGAGTGCCCGCCCTATGGAAGACATCCTGCATCGTCCCGGTCCCCAAAAAGAACCGGCCCAATGAGCTGAATGACTTTCGACCGGTGGCACTGACGTCACATCTTATGAAGACTCTAGAGCGGCTCTTCCTCAACTTCCTCCGACCACAGGTACAACATGCCCAGGACCCACTACAGTTTGCATACAAGGCGGGTGTCGGAGTGGAGGATGCCATCCTGTACCTCCTACACAGAGCCCACTCACACCTGGATGGGGGAAAAGGCACGGTCAGGATACTGTTTCTTGACTTTTCCAATGCCTTTAATCCGGCCCTGTATGCTTCAGGAAAAACTGAACAGAATGGAGGTGGACCCCTGCCTGGTGGCTTGGATCTCCGACTACCTCACCGACAGACCACAGTACGTCAGGCTGAAGGACATCACGTCTGACACTGTGGTCAGCAGCACAGGAGCACCACAGGGAACTGTGCTGTCCCCTCTTCTCTTCACCCTGTACACCTCTGACTTCTGCTACAACTCTGAATTATGCCATATTCAGAAGTTTGCAGATGACACGGCCATCATGGGGTGTATCTGGGATGATCAGGAAGAGGAGTACAGAAGTCTGGTGAGGAACTTTGTCGCATGGAGTCACACAAACCACCTGCAACTCAACACCTCAAAGACTAAGGAACTGGTTGTGGACTTCGGGAGGTCCAGAGAAGGTCCACTGCCGGTTCAGATAGAGGGGGAGGAGGTGGAGGTGGTCAACAAGTACAAGTACCTCGGGCTGTGGGTGGACAATAAACTGGACTGGTCATGCAACACAGAGTACCTGTATAAAAAAGCCCAAAGCCGACTGTACTTCCTCAGGAGGCTGAGGTCTTTTAACATCTGCAGGAAGCTCCTGAGGATGTTTTACCAGTCGGTGGTTGCTGGAGTACTTTTCTATGCTGTGGTGTGCTGGGGGAGCAGCACAGCAAAGAGGGACTCATCCAGACTGGAGAAACTGATCAGGAAGGCTAGCTCTGTGGTCGGCATGAAGCTGGACACTCTGGTGACAGTGGCAGAGAAGAGGACCTTAAAGAAACTGATGGACATTATGAACAATGCCAGGCATCCTCTGCACACGGCCATAAACAATCAGAAGAGTCTGTTCAGTGACAGGTTGCTTCTCCCAAAGACAAGAACTAACAGACTTAAAAACTCCTTTGTTCCACACGCCATCAAACTGTTTAACTCCTCTCTGGAGGGGAGAGGGAGGGGAAACAGGAAACAGGAGGACAGCCTCACTGTACAATACCTTGTGCAATACTTTTTGTAAATAGTCAACAGTGCAATAGACTCAATACTTGAAATGTGCAATTCACTTGTATTTTTATTTTTTATTCCTATTTATTCTATTTATCCCCTTTGTATATTTTATTTATATTTGTCTCTGTATTTATATGTGTGTGTGTGTGTGTGTGTGTGTGTATGTGTGTATGTGTGTATATATATATATATATATATATATATATATATATATATATATATATAACAATTCTGTAACTGTAACTTCGGTCGTTGCTGTGCTTTTTTTGGAAGTCGAATTTCCCAGAGGAACCCACCCGAGGGATTAATAAAGTTCTATCTTATCTCTTATCTTATCTTATCAGTAACACACTACAACGGCAGGGAATCAAATCCCGCAGTGCCAGACGTGTTCCGCTGCTGAAGCCAGTGCATGTCCCGGCCCGTCTGAAGTTTGCCAGAGAGCACATGGATGATACAGCAGAGGATTGGGAGAATGTCACGTGGTCAGATGAAACCAAAGTAGAACTTTTTGGTATAAACTCAACTCGTCGTGTTTGGAGGAAGAAGAATACTGAGTTGCATCCCAAGAACACCATACCTACTGTGAAGCATGGGGGTGGAAACATCATGCTATGGGGCTGTTTTTCTGCCAAGGGGACAGGACGACTGATCCGTGTTAAGGACAGAATGAATGGGGCCATGTATCGTGAGATTTTGAGCCAAAACCTCCTTCCATCAGTGAGAACTTTGAAGATGAAACGAGGCTGGGTCTTCCAACATGACAATGATCCAAAACACACCGCCCGGGCAACAAAGGAGTGGCTCCGTAAGAAGCATTTGAAAGTCCTGGAGTGGCCTAGCCAGTCTCCAGACCTCAACCCCATAGAAAATCTGTGGCGGGAGTTGAAAGTCCGTGTTGCTCGGCGACAGCCCCAAAACATCACTGCTCTCGAGAAGATCTGCATGGAGGAATGGGCCAAAATACCAGCTACTGTGTGCGCAAACCTGGTAAAGACCTATAGTAAACGTTTGACCTCTGTTATTGCCAACTGTTAGAGCCAATCTATAGAGAAATATTTTTGATACTGTTTCAGTTATTATGTTACATGTTTAATTTTGTATGATATGTTGTTAGAGAATAAATGCTGCGCGTTTAATTTGTATCGGGTAAGAAAACATTACAGCGCATGTGTGGTAGCAGGTTAGAGTGAGCCAGGACGGCAATGGAAATGTGCGCTGTAGCAGCAAATAGTTTTTTGACCGTGACATCTTTTGTTTGTATGTACGAGTCAGAAATAAATCTGAACAGCTCACATTAAGAAGTGGAAGAATTATTTTTTCGAAGCTTGGGACAGACATTCGCCACTACATAAAAGTCAAAAAACTAGCGAGTAATGGAGGAATGTTTTCTGCGGTGGAGCCACCGACTGAGACATAGAAAAGTTACCGGATCGTCGGCATAAGGATGCCTACACACAACAACACGGCGAACAGCTAAGTAAAAAGTGTTTTGTCAGATGCATCTTACCTGTGGAAGTAGCATAAAGGAGTTTGTGCAGTACACCACCCGACAGCTGTGCCGAAGAAAATCATTACGGCTTAGCGGTGTTATATAATTACATTGGCGGACGACATTAATGACAGTGTGGGTGTAGTTACGCGTGATGACAGCCAGAGGGCGATGACAGACAAAGGTCTGGAGTTCAAACTGCATCAGCTTACAAAGGTGAGAAGAGGCAAATTAGGACAAGTGACAGCACAAGAAGATGAAACTGAGCGACTTTTGAGCCATGAAATTCTGCCGGCTGTAAATGATGTGAGAGAGGCACTGAAAGTTTACAAGAAGTTGTATGAAGAGTTTCAAGAATGCAATTATGCAGTGTTGCTGTGTATTAAAGATGAGGAGGAAAAGGAGGCTGACCAACAACTTTGGTTTCAGCCAATGTCAGAACGATGTTTGCAGTTCATTAATAGAGTTAATACATGGATTGAAATACAAACATGTGATCAAGAGATAACTCCCATGGACAGTGCATCCAGAGTGTCAAAAACATCTAGAGTGTCAAACAAGTCTAAAGTATCCAACACGTCAAGGGTGTCGACAGCATCGTCAGAGCGTGTCAAGGAAGAAGCTAACAGAGCAGCTCTGATGGCACGAGCAGCGTCTCTGAAAGAAAAACAGGCTCTAGAGTTACAAGAAGCAGAAATTAAAGCTGCAAAGGAAAGACTGGAAATTGAAACAGCCATTGCTGTGTCTACTGCCAAAGTGAAAGTGTATGTGGAATGTGAAGGGGTTAAGTCTCAAGTGAGTGAAACCAGACTTACGGTAATGCCACGTCGTGACCTCCTGAAGATGAATAACGAAAATGGTCATGGCAACGTAAAACACACACCAGGGAAGCCAACAGAGATAGAGAGGTCTGCCTCTTGAAGGAATCCTGGTGATCCAGGTACTGCAGCAGGGGCCATACCTAAGACACATAGAACTCCACTGCAGGGGCCGAGCCAACGCCAAGATGGTGTCTCACTTCAGGAGACCAGACCAAGTGAGCTTTATCAAGTTATGCAGAAACAGGCAGATATCACAGAGATGCTTGTAAAGAACCAACAGCTGGCTCGGTTACCACAAAGGGATGTGCCAGTGTTCCACGGAGATCCTTTGGAGTACAGGTCGTTTATGAGGGCATTCATGCACGCTATTGACACCAGAGCTGATAGCAATTCAGACAAGCTATATTTTCTGGAGCAGTATACTCGAGGCGAGCCTCGTGATCTTGTGAGGAGTTGTCAGCATATGCCTGAACATCGGGGGTATGAAAGGGCTCTGCAGCTGCTTCAAGATAAATATGGAAATGAGTTACAGATTGCTAGCACGCTAATTGAGAAGACATCGACGTGGCCACAAATTAAGGCTGAAGATGGAAAGGCGTTGAGCGCATTCTCTGTATTCCTGGTGAGCTGTCGTAATGCCATGGAGGATGTGGACTATATGGAAGAGATGGACAACCCTGCAACTATGAGGGTCATCATTTCCAAGTTGCCATTTAAAATAAGAGAGCGCTGGAGAATCCATGCATATGATATCCAGGAGCAGCGCTGCAACAGAGCAAGATTCACAGAGCTGGTGGCCTTCGTTGAACGCCAAGCAAAGATCATGTCCGACTCACTCTTTGGCGATCTTGAAACAGCAGTGTCAGACAAGGTTATGAAAAAGCCACAGCAAGGAAATAAGTTGAAGAAAGACATTAGACATGGGAGCAGCTTTGCTATCAAGGTTAACCAAGGTTCAGAAATGGACAAAAGAAGCAGAGTGAGTAAGAACCAGAGTGACCTGTCACTCAACTGCGCCTTCACAAGACCTTGCATGTTCTGTGGGAAACTTCATACACTGCAAGAGTGTTACAAGATTAGAGAGGAGACTCATAAGGATAGAGTGGACTACTTGAAGAAAAACGGACTTTGCTTTGGATGCCTGCTAAAGGGTCACATGAGCAGAGATTGCAAAAAGAAGATGGTGTGCGAGGTTTGTTCACTCAAGCATCCAAGTTTGTTGCACTTCTCAAGTTATGAGGAAGAGAAGCCTCCCGATGAGGTCAATATGGGTAGCACTGCTAAAGGCCCAGCAGGGTTGTCTGAAGAAAAGGAGACAAGTGCCTGTACTGGGGCTGGAGGCAGCTGCGTGCTTGCCATTGTACCTGTAAGGGTGAAGTCCTGCAAGAGTGACGAGGCTGTGGAGGTTTACGCTTTCATTGACCCAGGTAGCTCTGCATCGTTCTGCACCGAAGCCTTGGCAAGGCAGTTGAAGGTGCAAGGCAGACGAACCGAGCTAACGTTGAGGACCATTAATTCCAAAAGTCGAGAGGAGAGTTATGTGCTCACAGAATTGGAAGTCAGCAGTCTGGCAGACAACAACTTTATCCCACTGTCAAAGGTCTTCACACAGAAAAGTATTCCTGTTTCCAGAGAGAACATCCCACTCCAGAAAGAGGTTGACAAGTGGCCGTACCTACGCAAGGTGCGGTTGCCTCATATTGAGGCTGAAGTGGAGCTTCTCATTGGAACTAAAGAATACACCATATTGGAGCCATGGAAGGTGATCCCAAGTGAGGACAATGGTCCATATGCCGTAAAGACAGCACTTGGATGGATTCTGAATGGACCACTCAGAGAAACAGATACTGCAGCCAATGATGTACAACCATGTGCTATTGTGAACAGAATAGCCATCGACAACGTGGAACAACTGCTTGTACGACAGTATAACCACGACTTTCCAGAGCGTCACTGTGATGATAAAGCAGGAATGTCTCAAGAAGACCACCACTTCATGGAGTCTGTGTCAAGCTCTACTCGTCTCACTGATGGACACTATTCTATAAAAGTCTTCCTACGAAGAAGTCATGCGTTCAGATGCCGAACAATCGAAGTGCAGTGTTACAGCGTGCACTGAGCCTTCAGCGCAAGCTGAAAAGGAATCCTGCACTCCATGAAGAATACACTGAGTACAGGATGATGGTGCATATCTTCGGTGCGACTTCTTCTCCCAGTTGTGCCAACTATGCACTGCGAAGAACAGCAGAGGAGAACCGCAGCAAATCATCACCTGAAGCTGTAAGCACAGTTCTGGAAAATTTTTATGTTGACGACTGCTTGAAGTCTGTTGCCACGGAAACTCAAGGTATGGAGTTATACACAGACCTCACTGAATTGTGTTCTGGTGGAGGATTTCACCTAACGAAATGGACAAGCAACAGTCGTGCCTTGCTCTCATTCATCCCTGAGCATGAGAGAGCCAAAGATGTCAGAGACCTGAACTTGAACCATGACCTGCTGCCTATGGAACGTGCTTTAGGAGTTCTATGGTGCCCTGAGTCTGACGCATTCAAGTTCAGGATTAACATCAAAGAAAGACCTGTGACGAGACGTGGAAAACTTTCCGTCACCAGCTCCATCTACGACCCACTGGGATTCCTTTCCCCAGGAACTCTCCCTGCAAAAATGATCTTGCAGCAGTTATGCAGGGAGGGTCTTGCTTGGGATGATGAGATTCCAGAACAGCTCAGTCATAAGTCGAACAAGTGGTTACAAGAGCTGTGCCAGCTGTCAGAGGTAACCGTACCCAGGTGTGTGAGACCATTGGACTTCGGTCCTGTCGCAACAGCACAGCTCCACCATTTTTCTGATGGGAGCGAAAGTGGATATGGAACAGCATCATACTTGAGGATGACTAGCAATGACGGACGGGAAAATCCCGTGTGGCGCCCATGAAGCAAACCACTATTCCACGAATAGAGTTGACTGCAGCTATGGTTGCTGCAAAGACAGACAAAATGTTAAGAAAGGAGCTTCAGATGAATCTTCTTGAATCTACATTCTGGACTGACAGCACAACTGTGTTGAAGTATATTGAAAATGAAAATCTTCGCTTCAAGACATTCGTGGCCAATCGCATTGCGGTCATTAGAGAGCTAACAAATCCCCAGCAGTGGAGGTACATTGGTACAGCAATCAATCCAGCTGATTGTGCATCCAGAGGGCTTGCACCATCTAAGCTCATGAAGAATCTAAGCTGGTTCCACGGCCCAGCTTTCCTGAAAACCCCAGAAAGACAGTGGCCAGAAAGACCTGGCAAGGAAAGGATTGATAAAGATGACAGCGAAGTGAGGCATGCAACCATGGTACATCTCACAAATGCAGCTGAGAATGTTCACACGTTGAACAAGCTGATCAATCACTACTCCAGCTGGCATCGAGTGAGGAGAGCTGTGGCATGGATGATCAAACTCAAAGACTTACTGCTACGATGATGTGAAAAAAGGAAAGAGACGTACGTTAAACAGAAAGAACAAGACAATGAATCAATGCAGACAACACTTACCCTGAAAGATCTGGTGCAAGCTGAGACAGAGATCATCAAGTTCTGTCAAAGTCAACAATTCCAAGAAGAGATCACCATGTTAAAGAAAGCCAAGTGTGTGATAAAGACTAGTCACTTGAGGAAACTTGATCCCGTGATGCAGGACGGAGTTTTGAGAGTTGGTGGTCGCCTCGCAGCTGCTGGGATGCCAGAACATGTGAAGCACCCAGTCACTACACCAACAAAGGTTATGTTACAAAGTATTGAGTTGTATTTTTGTTATTGACCAAATACTTATTTTCCACCCTGATTTACGAATAAATTCTTTACAAATCCTACCATGTGGGTTCATGGATTTTTTTTTCACATTCTGTCTCTCACAGTTGAAGTGTACCTCTGGTGCAAATTACTGACCTCTGTCATCATTTTAGGTGGGGGAACTTGCACAATTGGTGGCTGACTAAATACTTTTTTGCCCCACTGTATGTCTCAACCGTCCTCTCTGCCTTCAGGTCCTAAATGATGCTACTCTGAAGGACATTCGAGAAATGCTTTTGGAGAAAGATGAGTGACATTCAGGCTTTCCTGTGTCTCGTCACACAGCAGTCTGTGATAGAGTATTAAAGCACTCCCACTTACAGTGCGACATCATGAACTCATCTTGTGGAATGAGAGAACATGTGGTGTCAGGAATCAGGATAACAAAAGCCAAAGTTTTTATTATGATGAAGGCTAAATTATGCTATAATACAAGGAATTCAACATCAACTTTAGTCTGTAACTATTGCAATGCACAAAACCAAACAGCAAATAAACCTATTTAGCTTTTTCACACCTAATTACATTTTAGCTATTATGCCTCAACCTTGGTAGCTTATTCAATTACCACTTTGACAGAGAATCCTCTGTAGCTCCTTTTATTGAGACAAATGCAGAGTTCAGAAAAAGTGGAAGCCCTAAGGGGAATAAAAGCCCTGAACTGTCTGATAAGACCATGTTTCAACCCTCAAGATTTTTAATAGATGAGACAGGTGAACATGTGTTATCCCTTTAATAGTCCTGAAGCCAGGTACAAGGGCAAATTACCCTATGAATGTAAAATCCTGAGTCCCACGTCCGCCTGTGGCTCCTGGTAAAGTGATAGCGTGTTATTCGATTAACGTGGTGGAACATGTAATTAGTAAGCCAAGCTGAGCACTCAGACAGGAGCCTCAATCCATTAACCATTCGATCCAATGTGATTAGCTCTGCATCAAAGGCTTCATGACTTTGATAATATGATGATAATACCAACCCATCCTGTTCCAGTAGAGTTGCTCATGTCACCAGTCACACCAGTCCCATCAAACCAGTCACTCGGTCTAATTACAGGTTCATCCTGTTTAAGTGGTTTATGTAATCCTCTCCCAAATAAATCATCCTGGATTTATGCAGTAATGGTGAAAGTAGCAAACGGATATCTTAGGAGATGTAGGTGTAAACCCTTAAGCTACGTCCTTAGTCAGATCTAGATTTTTAGCCTGATGATTCTCTTTGTTCTCATTCTGTGGATTTATTTATTTTTTGTCACTTCCCCTCCAAAAGTAATCATTGTGTGTCTCTGCAGGATTGTTTTGTGCACCTTTGTAAACCCCAAAAGGTTGATTCTGTTCATCTGGTGTTTTCAGTAGGAGACACATTTCGTCACTCATCCAAGTGACTTCTTCAGTCTCAGCTGACTGCAGGTTTCCCCCAACTGTATAAACAGTACCTTTGCACAATGAATGAAACTAGCCCACAGTGAGCGGCTGAACAGAATCAACTTTTTGGGATTTTCTTACCTGGATGATTGAGCATGCAACAAGACACCTTTGTAGACTTGTTTTCTCTCTTGGGTGCCACTTTATGTATCTCTGTAGTTGTTTTCTGCCTCATTTCTTTCTGTGCTTTTTTGTAGATGTTTTGCATTTCTTTGTGTTTCTCATTTAGCAGTTTCTCTCTGGTCTGGCTTTTGTGTCTTTGTGTGGTTGCCTGAGTCGAGAGTGAAGCAATGGAATACTAAAAAGTTTTCCAGTGTTCATTTACTATCAGTCAAATGAAATTACCATTTTTAAAAGCCAATTAAAACAATGAATTGATTAATTAAATTTGCATTTAAATGAAGTAATTAAAAGATCACATGTCCAATCCAGTTATTAGCTCCTTATTAATAGACAGAATTAGGAAATGGAAACTGAATTATGTTTTCATTTCTTACGGGTTTTTAATTCATCATTTATATGCAAACACTGAAACGGTCGACAGTTACTCTATTGGCATATTTCACACCCCTTGGAGCTTTAATCAAGCAGAGCTTTGGTTCTGGCAGCCCGAGAAACATCTCAGTATCAGCTGATCTCCGTGCTACCCGATATCAGCTGATGGCCATCCTATTGGCTAAACTCAAATGGGATGAGCTACTTAAGCACCAAAGCTGGTGTTCTTTAGGAAACGAGTGAACATGCTAAGCATTCACCTGCTAAACATCAACATGTGAGTGTTATTTTTGTGTGCCCCATTATTCTGAGCAGTAGATCAGTTCTTTGTTGCCTTTTGTGTCTTATTTCCTAGTTTGTATTCCTTTGTGCTTTTCCCGTCTTTTTGTGGTAATTTCTTGTCGCTGTGTAATCATTTCTGGGTCCCTTTGTTGTCATTTTGAGTTTCTTTTGTGGTCTTTTGTGTTTCCCTGTGGAAGTCTTTGGTCTTTTTGTACTGTGAAAACTGGAGCCCTGACACTTTTCCCAAATGAGTCCCCATAACATGCCAACCTGACTGTAAACAGACACCCATAGCACAAGTGACGCCAGCACACAAAACACACAAACTCACAATATAGAGAAGAAGCCAATCGTTAGTCTGTCGGCACGTGTCAGGATGTTGTGATTTTAATCAGACTGAAATCCAATAACTTGCTTGAGTGGGATTCATGACAACTGTATGTGTGAGTGTGTGTGTGCCTTTTTGGCCTCTTTGCGTTATTGTTCTGTTGTTTTCTCTCGGGCACATGTGGTACAACAGTAAGCTACCTGTGTAATATTGTGTGGGCCTCTTTTATGCTGTCACAAACAGCTGACCTGCTGGGGACCTCTTGGGGTGTACTATGGCGTCTGGCACATGCCCAGTGGGTGCAGCTTGTTTGCTTGTGGATCGTGATCCTCAGTCAAATTGGAATGTGGAGCGTTTGCAGGCTGGGTCAACACCTCGGGCAGTATGTTGTGTTCAATGAGCCATTCCTAAGCAGTTTTTGTGGTGCGCTGCGTGTATTTTCCTGCTGGACTGAGCCAACAATCTGCAGCACTGATTGTTGGGTGGGGATAGCGGTAATTAACCATGCACATGAATACCATGATCAAAGGTTTCTCAGCAGAACATATGCACGTGTGTACGTGTGAATGTTTGTGTGTGTGCATAGCAAGCTGGTAAAACCCTTGTAAAAATAAAAAATTTTATCCTGAAGAAGAGAAGCAGATTTTCTGCCTTCTCACTTTGCATTAGACATTCAGGTGAACACAGCCCAGTCAAACTGAGCTTCTGCGAAAGAAAGTTGGGTAGTGTGACTTAAAGATGTGATTTAAAGATTTCTCATTTTACTCCAGTAACATTTTCAGATTGCATATTAAAGTTACTAAACTTCATATATCTTATTTAATGCAAAGCCACTTGGTCAGCTGGGTTTGCAAGGGGGGGTTTTCTTTGAGTGCTTGAACTTCCTCCCATAGTCCAGGCTCCATACTCTTTAGGTTGACTGGTGATTCTAAATTGACTGTGGATGCTTTTATATACATTTAGCTATGCAGTTTTAGCCCAATCATTTCCAACCTACCATGTATAGCACGTGACTACTGATCCCTGAAGCCACATCAGAAACGGTCTCTGGAACGGTTGCTGTCAAGAAGGAAGGAAATGAGAGCAGGACTAAGAATCACTGACAGCAGGTTTAATGAAGTGATGAACTCAAATTTGAAAATTCTAGTTCACTTCTATAGAGGTCAGAGGAGAAATATATCAGTGAATGTCTACAGCCGTCTGTAAAACTCATTGGAGACTCTGTCATAGTTCAGGGCGCTGTGGATTTTGTCAAAACTGATTGAATTACAAACACAGAAAAGCATGTAAGATCTTGATCCACCATGCATTACTATCTGGAAAGCATCTGATTGGTAACAACTGATCCCAAACACACTGCCAGTGCAGTAAAAACATACTTTTACAGACTAGACACACTCAGTCATGGATCGGCCTCCTCAGAGCCCAGACATCAACGTTATTGAAGCAGAGTGGGATCATCTTGACAGAGAACAGAACAAAAGGCAGCCAACATCCAAAGAAGAGCTTTGAATGTCCTTCAAGAAGTCTGGACAACAATTCCTGAAGAACTGGAACTGATAAACAGCCAAAAAACTGTTTTGCTTGTGTTTCATTTCGCCTTCCTTCGTGTCCTTCACTTGGTTCCTCCACTATAAACTCATCATACATGATATAAAATCTGCAAATGGTGGTGAATGCCAGTAAGGAAAGGATCTTGAATCTCATTTGTGTACTTCATTTTGACCACTTATTTGTACACTATCATCAAATTTCAGTTTGACATTAGCTTTAATCATAGACTGTGTTGTCTGTATGATATGTATATTTAACATTAGATGCTTGGTTCCCTCTGTCTCGCTCTGCGATATCACTCTCAGTGATATCTTACCTGGTTAAATAAAGGAAAAATGATGTGAAATAAAGTAAGGTCTTCTATGAAGATTGTCAGATTCTTCCTTGCAAAAGAATGGTAGTTAACCTGCACTTCCACAGCAAGTCACGGTGCTGATTACTGATGAAAGCCCCACTTCGTATGCAGGGACAAAAGCTCTGCCTTCTGCATCTCAGAGAAGCCAAATCAGCTCTCATCACCTGATGATGCTTTTATAGCAATGGATTCGACTGCAAAATGTTAGCCTTACTGGGATGACACAGGAATCGGCTGATCTCATACACGAGCAAATAATAATATGAAAACTGAAGAGAATTTTTTTTCATTTAGCCTTTAGAGTTGAACTAGGTATCTGTGAATATTTAATATATTAAGACTAGATTCCCAGTAATTTTGTAAATCTGGAATGCTAAATTGTAGCTTTATTCTCAAAATAAAAATGTGGAATAATTATTAAAATATGACATTACTTTTGAAAATATTATCTCTTTTATAGAAACGTTACTTTTTTTCCCCTTCCACCTAGCCGACTGTGTGAACGATGGAATTATGAGCAGGAAAACTGTTTGTGTGTGACAAATTCGGTTTTCAATGGAGTCCTCAAGAGCACATGGCTGCAGGCGTAACCATAATCATGTTGGGAGTGTATTTGAGGCTGCTGAGTGAATTTAATCTGTGGTGGGTTTTTTTCAGTTGGGGGGTGGGTAGATGAGGGGGTGGTGGATGATTTGAAATGGTCTAATTTAGGAAGCAGCTGCAGAGACAGACGGGGCACAAGTATTAGTGTACTCTGTTTGTATTTAATAAATTATTCACAATCTAAGTTGTGCTTTACGGTAAAAGAGAGTGAAGATTACAGGAAAAAACTGATGATATGGACAGAAAAGTAAAGGAGATGCAAACCTGCAGGAAGTTAGGGAGGTGGTGTAAAACAGACTGAGAGAGTTGCAGAG
The DNA here is from genome assembly GCF_057382185.1 of Mchenga conophoros. Lineage (NCBI taxonomy): Eukaryota > Metazoa > Chordata > Actinopteri > Cichliformes > Cichlidae > Mchenga > Mchenga conophoros. The sequence continues at coordinate 11,290,655 of NC_140541.1, forward strand.
AAACAGAATTACACACATACAGAGACAATCAGATAAACATAGACAGACTTTATTGGAGTGAAATGAGACTTCATACACAATTTAAACAAATAACAGGAAGAAAAATGCAATTTTCTGTCTATCTTGGATCAAAGAGTGAGATTTCTTCTGCTTTTGAAAAGTGGAAAAGAGAGGTTACCAGTTCTTACATGTAATAGAGAAATTTATCCATTCATGGGCAATGCAGGTGCCCCCTAAAACACTCGGGTTTACTACAAATTATGCAGACCTACAAATCCAGACTAATTGGAATGAATTATAATTTGTGGAGTACACTATTACAATATAAATGTTACAACATGACACTATGAAAAGCCTCTATCTTCTGGTCTAACAGTGAAAAAAACGACTTTTAAGGCCTTTGCCATTTAATTGTGTTTTATAATGTTACAGCTTTATTCCTAAAATATGATACATGATTTAGGTATATGATTTAATTCTTAATATATTAAGAATTTATTCCGATAAACAAGTAAAATAAAGATATTATAATGAACAATACAAACAATATTGTTAAGTATTACTGGTTATTGCTCTGTGACTAGCAATGCAGCATTCTTCCTGATAAACACCGGCGCCATCTAGCGTCTATCTAGGGTTACATCAAGTCCTGCAATATTCTAGGGGGTGGCGTCATCACGTCAACCTTGACGTTGTCGTACTGTGGACTCTGTGCTTTGCACGGCATCGACGGGGACTTTAGCAATTTATCCAGTTACACTGATAAATTGATTGATTTAATAAGGTATGTGTTAGTCATGTGTTCTGCTGCTGCTTTGCTGCGTCCCCGTGTTTTCACTTATGTAACTTTAGACAGAAATTAAAAATGCCACTCAAAGATATCTACATGGGCTAACTTTACTTGCTAATCCTTGCACGCCCAACTCTTATTCTATTGCTGACCAATTTAACTCCGTCTGTGTAAAATCTTAACAAAAGCTTAGTGTGAATGGCTTAAAAGACATGTTGCATGTATAGAAAGCGATTATGTTTAATTCGGCGTCATGCAGGACGTAATTTGGATTGAATGTTGTACTGTAGGTGCTTTGCCTTGGTCACTGTCGTTAGTACCAGGGGTTGACTTTATTTTAAGCCAAGGCTGGAGGGTGACAGCAGCCCATACACTGACCTGTGGTTGTATTCGTTGCTGTTGTGGTCAGATTTGACATTTTCTGTAAGCTGCTGCTCAGCTGCCTTAGACTTTGAGACTTACCGTTGTTTCTCAGAGTTCGCCGACTGTACTTGCAGCGACGTCGCCTCGTGAGTACAGTGGACAGGTAACGGACGCTTCTTAGCCGTCCTAGTTAAAGCCTGAACGTTAATCGCAACCACCGCGACATCAGTTGCATCTGCTTAGTGTTTGGACTACCTGCGTTTGTGCTTATCAAATCCGGGGCCTCATTTATCGAAAGGTTCTCAGATTGGTGCTGAGCATTCACCTGTTTGTTCATGGAGCCATGTATGGAGTGTTTAAGTTCTTTTAAATGGGAATGCTTCTTAACCTGACTTATTATCAGTGCTGCTGCCAATAAATAGTTTTAATAACTAAGCCAAGTCCAATCCAAGTGGACAGTAACTAACAGTTACATCACAATACCTTATTACACATAAAGATTAGGGTGTAGTAGGATATGAAAGCCAGGCAGTCCATATTTCGAAGACTTGCTCATTTCTAGCTCTATATTCCCCCTCGATCTTCCTAGACTCCGCTCATTCATGATCAAAATACCTCTTATTTACTTCAAATGTGGCTTCAGCTTAGCTCCTCAGCTCATCCTTTGACTGAAACAACCCCCTTTAACCCTGCTTTCCTCTAATTGGCTGCCTTCTGCAAACAGAAGGTAGCTTCAGTGCCTAGATGACCATATTAGCGACACCTGCTGTCTTTGATGTGATAAAGAGCTAAGAGTAGGAAAAGCTGCGTGACAGCTGAGCTTGTACAGACACTGAACGCATTATTTCAAACTCTATCATGTTTACTTTGAGCTTTCATTGTACAAGTATTTACATGATAGAAAATAAGGAAATGCATAATATGGCCTCCATCCATCCGTTTATCCAATTCAGGGTCGCAGGAGGCTGGAGTTTGTCACAGACGTCATAAAGAGTGTGTTCAGGAAGTTCAGTTTGTATTTTAGCTTTGTTATCACCTTTTATAGAGATATTATATCCTATATTAATTCAGTTTGCACTCATTGTATTTATATTATTAAAAAACAGTGTCATTTGTTGCTCTTTAAAAGCGTGCTTAGTACAAGAAACATCCTCGTGTGCATCATTAAACTTCCATAATGCAGTGCTTCACATTTGCACCCGATATAAGAGATGTGTACATTACTGTGAAACAAAACCATCTCACCCAGTGGGGAGGTTGAGTAATGTGGGCTGGATGTAGTCTGAGTGACTTTAAGCAGGAGTACACTGTGTTTGCGTTTACTCTGCTGCTGTATGTCCTCAGATCAAAGATGGCCCTCACACTAGTGTCCTCCAACAAGTGCGCTGGCGGATTCCAGAAGGTTTTTGAACATGAAAGGTGCGACACATCTTCAGACACTCCTTTGGCCTCACCTTCAGTGACTTTCTCATGTGTGTAAAAGTGTATAAATGTGTAAGAAGACTGCACTAACGTGTTTGTATTTACTCTGTGCAGCACTGAGCTGAAGTGTAAGATGAAGTTTGCAGTCTATCTGCCTCCAAAGGCTGAGACCGACAAGTGTGCCGTCATGTACTGGCTCTCTGGTGAGTTTTTGAGTCATTGTTTACCTTGATCCATTAGATTAAGGTGTGTAAATGTTAAACGTTTTCTTAGATCAGTTGAGGAGTTTTTCTCCTGTTTAAAAGATTAGTAAATAAGTCAACAGGAAGATCCTGACTCGGTATAATGTATGACAGGTGCTAAACAATGCATTGTTTGTTTAACTGAAGAAGAGAAAATAGACCTGAGAGGGCAAAAAGCTCGAATTAGTCTCAGTTTGGTAAAAAAAGAGAAAAAGAAAATGATGATGATTTCAATTTTTTAAGTCAGAATTGAACATTTTCTCACTGTAAAGAATTGTTAAATCAAATTAGTAAAAAAACCCTCAAATTTATACCTGTTAGCTTAAGATTTTTAAGTTCGCTAACCATGCTAAATGATTGGCTGAAAGCGATAGGTGTATAGTTATGGACTGTAGAATTAGCTAAAATTAAATGGATAAATTGTTTGCTGAAAGAAACAAATAGCTGAGAGCAGTTAATAGATTGTTCAATATTTTTAATTGCTAAAAATTTAAAAAAAGATATTTATCAATATCCAAAAGTAGCTAACAGCGTAAAGTCATCTATAAGTAGTGGCAAAGATATTTAAAAGTAGCTTCAACATAATGGTTAAAAAGAAATAATAGACGAAGGGTTAACTGTAAATGCTTAAAGTTGTTTGCTAAAAGTAATGGAGATATGTTTAAAATGTTAGGGTGAAACGGTGGTGGCATAATAGCAAATCTGGTAATAAATGCATGGCTATATTATGTTTTTAGGGATGTAGAAATACCTATGCAAACTGTGAAAATCTATAAAGAAAATAAAAGTTCACTGTGACTGTAACAGTAAAGCCTCAGTCACATTAGATTGTGACGAGGAAGAATCAGTGATTTCCAGGTAACTGCATTGGATTTATTTTTTTTTTTTTACAGTTGTTGACAGATTGGTCTCCCAATCAATAGGCAACAAGATCTCAAGTCGCACTAATTGTTGCAGTAATTTTGTTCACTCTGTGGTGTTCGACCACTGTTATCCTTACGTGGCTCAATCACTCAGGTTCTCCTTCTAAATGACTGTAGTATGAACGATAACTTAAACACAGCCTGACTGATATTGATTAAAAACTTTTTCGTGAAGCATGAAATCAAATGAACGTATTTGGACAGCCTTCAGAAGATGATTTGATCATAAGCTATCATGCCTGTTCAGAGCAGCAGTGACTGCGGCTCATCAGTTTTCACTGTCTCTCTGCAGGCCTGACGTGTACGGAGCAGAACTTCATCACCAAAGCCGGCAGTCAGCTCGGTGCTGCGGAGCACGGCATCATCATCGTAGCTCCAGACACCAGCCCCCGTAAGTTCACCATCTGATAGTAAGCACCTCAGCACGAGTGCGCTTACGTCTTTGTGCTGATTCCCACGGTTTGTTTTGAAGTCTTGATTCTGCTCAGTGAAATCTCTATGAAGGTTATGGTGGGGCTTCAGCATCTTTAGAGCTTTTGTGACTGACCAACCATGTGTCATCCCTCCTAAGGTGGCTGCAACATCGAAGGCGAAGATGAGAGCTGGGATTTTGGCACTGGTGCTGGTTTCTACGTCAACGCCACCCAGGACCCATGGAAGACCAACTACCGCATGTATGCCTACGTCACCGAGGAGGTATGACGGATTTAAGTCTTCCACGTCCAGCAACACCTGTTTTTCCTAAAGCTCCTGTGATTTAAATAGTCTGCCTCGTCTCTGTCAGCTCCCTAAACTGATCAACGCTAACTTCCCCACCGACCCAGAGAAGATGTCCATCTCTGGCCACTCAATGGGCGGCCACGGGGCGCTCATCTGTGCCCTGAAGAACCCGGGGAAATACAAGGTACTGTACTATTCACTTGTACAAGAGAAAAGGCTTCATTAATGAGGGCAATTGGTTCATCTCTATAATCTCTAATAGATTTAAATTAGCTTTCATTTTTATTTTGTTTTTTAATCATAAATAACATTTCCTGTCATTAATTTGTCAGTCTGCTTCTGCTATGCCTTTTAATAATTTTTGTTATGTGCCAGGGATAATGAAAAGTTGTGAACTGTGTATGTCATTTTGACTGTTCCAATTATCAGACAGATTAAATTAAATGTTTTAAGTGTATCTGGACACACTAATTGAAATATTCCACATCTACACACAACATGTTTGCTAACGACTCTGACTTCAGTCTAATTGAAGTAAAGCTGCGTAAACGCTGGAAGCAATCTGCTCGTTAACGACCATTTCTTTTTTTTTTTCCTTGATAAAAATGGTGCAAAAAACGAACGCATAAGGACAAAAACTGTGATGAAAATCAGAGCTAATGAAGATGTGTAGATAGGCTCAGATAGACGGGATTATACAGGCGATTGCATTTATTAAATTTTCAATTTTATAAAGTGCCAAATCACAACATTTGTTGCCATCAAGGCACTTTATACTGTGAGGTAAAGAGCCGAGAATCAAAGAGACGTAAGGTGTGGTGGATTCTTTGGTTGTATGAGATTTGGTTTTCATGTCTCAATTGCTCAGTTATGTAGTTTGCCCAAGTACTCTTTTAAAAAGCCAACACCAGTGAAACTAGTAAATCATTTTTCTTTATCAGATTTGTTTCATTAAAACTTCAGGAATCTCTGTGGAAACATTTTATTGTCACAAAATATCACATCACCAGAACTCTTGCATCCTGTCAGCCTCGGCTGTCCTCTCTCTTCACTTTCCATCAGTAGAAACACATTCTGAATAACTGAAAGATGCTGATAGATCCTGATGTGTCTCCTGCAGGCTGTGTCTGCATTCGCTCCCATCTGTAACCCGATGCAGTGTCCCTGGGGACAGAAAGCTTTCTCAGGATACCTGGGCCCTGATAGGTCAACATGGGAGGTAAGAGCACTGAAGTTAGTGGCCAAAGAACCTACTAAAACATGACCCCTAAGCTGCTGGATGAAGAGTCAATGAGAGTTTCAACGAGGAGAGTTTGGCCACCAGAGCAGAAGAAACGGGTGATAATGGAGCATGATCATGTGACTTATGCAACTCGTCATTATTTCTTTCAGGCGTACGACGCTACCGTGTTGGCAGCTTCGTATTCCGGTCCTCAGCTCGACATCCTCATTGATCAAGGCAGAGACGACCAGTTCCTGTCAGCTAGCCAGCTTCTGCCCGACAACCTGATCGCTGTCTGCTCCGAGAAGAAAATCCCTGTCGTCTTCAGGCTGCAGCCGGTCAGTTCCTGTAGTCTCTACAAAGTAAAAGCTCTGATTCTTGTCAGAGAAATCAGAAATGTCTTCAAATAAGTCGTAGAGCAGCTGAGAAAATGAAGTTTATTTATTTTTGATCTTCATATTTATGCAACACCTGATCTGTGTCACTGTATGCTGTTTCCTTCTGCAGGGCTATGACCACAGCTACTTCTTCATCTACTCCTTCATGAACGACCACATCAAACACCACGCCAAGTACCTGAATGCCTGAACAGCCAACGCAGTTTGACCCCAGCCAGATCACTCTGACCCTGCTGCCATCATTCACCTTTTCTGTTTCATTTCTCCTCTGACTTCCTGTAGCACTGAGTTCACCCGTTTCTGGGAACTAAACAAAGCATGTCAGCTCACTGACAATTCGTCCCACTTAGAAGCCTTTGTGCCTTCACTGTGAAAAGAAGAGAAACTTCTGTGTTTAGTATTTTTTTGGGGAGGTGTGGTTACAGCCACGTTTCTAATATCAGGAAGTATTCTTGTGACCCGACTGCCAGCATGTGGATTTTCTTCTGGACTCAGAGCAGAGACTGGTCAGTCTTTCATAAGAATAAAATAAAAAAATAAATCTTGCTGATAAATTTTGGTGTTTTGTCTTCATTGCATTGCTGTTGAGTGTTTTTTATTTAAATTTGATTTCTAAAGCACCAACTTTGAACAGTCGACTCAAGAAGCTTTATATTGGAAGGTAAAGACAGTAATACAGAAGGAACCCCAACCACCAGATGAACCAGCACTTGGTGACAGTGGGAAAGAAAAACTCCAGAACCAGGCTCAGGGAGGGGCCGCCATCTGCTGCATTTGATTGGGGGAGAGAATAAAAGACACTGTGGAAGAGAGGCAGTTTTAGTAATTATTAGTGATTAAATGCAAAGTGATGTATAAGCACAGATTAAAATAAGGTGAGTGAAGAAGCAGCAGCCTGGGTCAAGCAGTGTAATGAAGGTTCACCTGATCCATCAGCAATACCAACCGGGAACGTTTTAAGGCTAATCTTAAGTGGGTGCCTGCAAGTCAGCAGTCTGAGAGTGTAGCGCTCTATTGGGGTAATATGGTACTATGAGGTCTTTAAGATTAGATGGCACTGATTATTTCATCTTTGTGACTGCAGTTATATAATCGGCCCTTAAGACAATTTTAAAGCTTAAAATGAGCTTCAAAGTCAATTCCAGCTTTAAGGGGTTAACATTTCTTTCTTGCATCCTTTGGTCATAAAAACAGTAACAGAAACATCCGTTTGTAGTGATGCATGCTGTTTTTTTAAACTTCAGAATGGCTAATATACATAAAAAAAAAAGCTCAAAAATACAGTATATGAAGTTTTCCAAACTTCATGTGAGGACTTACTTTGACATTTTTCCTTTTAATTAAATAAATATTGAGTTCATGTTTTACCATTTAGAGATTTTATTGGGGATATTTCACTGTTTCAAGCCTTTTGGGTTGATTATGTCCTCCTTTATCCTCAATTCATCAAATGGCTGCTCATCTGTCAGCCTGGTTCTGCTGCAAGTCTCTACCTGTTAAAAGTAAAATCTTCCTCCCTACCGTTGCCAAGTGCAACTTAGTGGTTAGCACTGTTGCCTGGTACAAACCCAGACTTGGTCTTTAAGTAAGATGTGCACGTTCTCTAGTACTCTAGTTTCTCCTGCCACCAAGAACCACGCTATATTAATGCTGTCCAGTTTGACCGAGGAGACTCGTTCAATATCAGAAATGATGCATCAATAGAGTCAAATTTTAGAGAAATTCAAGGGAGGAGAAAAAAAACTTATACAAATGAGCCAACAACAGACTTTTGTTTCAGGTGAGGTCTTTACTGATAAAGTGAAATACAGTACAGTATATACAGTATTCACAGCAGTTAAGGCGACGTTACAGGGACTATTCATGCATGTAGATTTGAGTTGCTGTACAACAAAAACTTACACAAAGGTTCACAAAGCGTTACAAAAGGGTATGTTACATCCAAATTTCAACAAACCTGAAAATAAGTCACATAAAAAATAAATGTGCTCCCAGTCAAAGTACAAAAATGTGAGTACAGGCTGTTTCTGGACAATAGATTTGTACAAAAGATGAAACCTTAAAACAAAAACACACACTGCTTTAGGTTCAGCAGGCACACATTTACATATTTTACAACAGCGTCACGTTTGGAACCTTAAAGGATCAGTGTGTAGGATTTAGTGGCATCGCCACTCTTTAGCCCTCTTAAGAGACAGTGTTTGGTTTGTTCCTTCTGATCTCACACTTGATGGTGACCTATAATAACACAAGTAAATATTACATTTCTACTTATAGCTCCCAGTAAACCCCCCACACTGGCCCTTTAACTCTCCATCTCATTTTCAAAGGTGACTTCAGATTTGCTCAGTTGCCAAAACAAAGATATAAATACAAGTTTAAAGTGCAGATTCTGTTGGGGAAGCAGCCAGTTTGGTTTTATTGCTTTTTCCCAAAACGCTGTGACATGATGTGCACAGATCTGTGGAAAATGGCATGATTATGTGAAGAAATGCAGATAGAGATTCAAAATAAGCACGCTGGAATCATCCGGCTCTGTTACTTATGTCACAGCTAAAGCCGACATGCTAATCCTCATAGTGGTAGTTTTCTCACTGTACTGTGTTATATTTAATATTTATTACATTGTTATTAAGAATGTAATAAGTATGTTTCCCTGCATGAATCAACAACTTATTATGGAGTGGAGGGGTATGCATGCCTGCATGATCCCAGGAGCAATGGTAGGGTGAGGGGGACAGGCTAAAAATGATTTAAAACACCCCTACGTAGAAGAAGCCATCAGACCAGTTAACTCACCTGAGAGAGGGGTTCAGGGGCAGTAGCCGCAGTAGGGGCCCCAGTAGTGATGGCACTCCCAGTAGGGGGTGGCACCCCATTCAGTACTTTGTGGGCTGGTTGAAAGTGAGCAGTAGGGGAACTGGCATCCTGATCCACAGTTGCTAAAGCTCATTGTAGGGATGAATGAGTACATTCTTACCCTGTTCACGAACTCAGGGCAGCAACTGAAGGAACAACATCATTGATACAAGCAGCAGAAATGAGGTTCCTCTGATGGATGTCTGAGCTCTCCCTTAAACACATAACTCCGTCAATCAGAAATCGTCAATCTGAGTAATTTTCCCCCGCAGTCTATGTAAACCAGCTGAGATGATTAGGACATCGGACTAAAATAAGAGATCGTGTCTTTTGACTGGCCTGGGAACCCCTCGGTCTCCCTCTGGATAAGATAGCAGCTGGTAGCAGAGAAGATAGGATCGGTCCTCTTAGACCGCTGCCCCTGTGGCACAGATAAGTGGCAGAAAAATGGATTTATTGATGGAAGAATTATGGTCTGTTTTTGTTTAAACAAACTTAATCTCTAGGTTAAAAAAAAACATTGAGCTTTTTATTTGCTAATGTGAGTGTTTCATGGTGAAATATACAGTACATGAACAAACAAATTCAACAATACAAAAAATCCTTGTGATAAATAATATGTACACAGGCATACAGCACATTTACATTAAATCCTTTATGTTTTATCACAGGAGAGAAAAAGGTTTGTTTTGGCAACTGTCAAATCTATCCAGTGGAAGCATTTATCTATTTATTATGGAGTTCTTTCTAATTACTGCTGAATATTTAAGTAGCTCAAGCTTTGGATTCCAAGCTGCACAGGAAAAAACAACAACAAACAATTAAAAAAAAAAACAACAACCCAAAAATGTAATCCCCCATTCATACAATGTTGTTGAATGTTGCTGTTTCATGTGGTGACATTCTGGCATTTAGGAGGAAAACATAATGTAATGCTTGTTTTAAAGGGGCAGTAAGAAGATTTGGGTTAGCGAATGTCTCAAGTGCAGCCCTTTTTAAAAATCTGGTCTAATGACCATGGTAACTTATGCTAAACATATGGTCATTTATTTTATATCCTGTACATTCCTGGATAAGACTGCAGTAGGCAGTACATGGTTGGTTTATTTTGTGAATAAAAACAGTCAAATCAGGCGTCCCACAGTCACTTTTATGCTAGCACACCCGGAGCCTGAAGCAGAACGCCTGTGTTAACCCAGGACGCTGATAACAGTGTTGTGATATGTGATGACTGTGGTTTCAGGTTTTGCCGAGCCAGCTAATGCAAAGAAAAAGTAGCTTTGTTAAACTTGCTATATAGCATAAACCTTAGTTTCAGAAACAAGTCCAGCACTTGTCTGACAAGTAAATCTGCCAAACAGTACAACATGACTGTTGTGTATCAATGCAATCACACAGCAGAGGCTGATCAAAGTCCATAATAATGTTATTCAAAATAATACTTCCTACTACCCCTTTAAAATCTCAGTCTGAGCCAGGTCTGCACAACCACATGTTTCAAAAGACCAACCAGCAACTGCCTTGATTTCACACACACCCATGACCACACACACACACACACACACACACACACACACACACACACACACACACACACACTGATACTGTTGACGTAGCAGGCTGTGGAATGAAGGGCCAACAGTGTAGTAAACCCAAACCTACCCTGAGTCACACAGTCTCTGATCTCACACACCAACAGCTCTGGCCTAAACCTCAGAGGGTAGAACCAGTTCACTCACGAGCCCCTCATGTGCTCAACTGTTCAGCAGAGGAGCGTTTCATTTTAACATCTTCATATTGACTGCTAAGCAGCAAAAACCTCATTAGACTCAAGTTTTTAAACCTAGGGATGTTTTTTTTAACATAGTGTTTTAAGAGTTTAAAAAAATGGTAGAGTCTTAACTAGCTGAGACTGTCTGAGCTAGGGCGATGGCTACATGAAAATCTCGTCTTCACACACACCTGAAATATAAAAGTCACATACAGTTTCAGGTGGTCTACGAGGCCTGAAGCTCAGACATAGACATATTACTCAACAACAGGCCCCCGGGCGCAGACCCTTTCTACAGTGGAGAATGACATCATCCAGAGCCTCTAGTCTATTACAGTATAATGGGTTTGTTTTTTTGGTCAGTCTGTTTGTCCTCATGGATGTTGTCTATTTGTCGTCTCTTGAAGTCGTTTTGTGTGTATTAGTGCAATGTTTCTCTGTGGTGTTTTTTGCAGTTTCTTTGTAGTCACTTGTTGTGTATACAGTAAGGGTCCTGGCTAGACCGCCCATGCTAAAAAACCAAGCCCTGGAATGGCGTGGCTACGTCTGCAGCCTGTTCGTAGCTCGGACACAAAACATTTCACTGCATGTCGTACTCTGTATGATTGTGTATGTAACAAATAAAGCTTGTTTGTTTGTTTGTGGTTAGTTTCTGTCTCTTTGTTGTTGTGGTGTGACCATCTGTTGTTTTTTATTATCTGTCTCTACAGATGCAGATTCTTAGTTATTGTGTGTCTCTTTGTAGTCATGTTGAGTGTGTTGTGTCTCTTTGCGGGTAGTTTTTGTTTTGTCTGGCTGTAGTCATGTCTCTCTGTAGTTATGAGGAGTCGGTTTTTTTTATCTTTTTGTGGGTACTTTTGGTTTTGTTTCTTTGCATTCATTTTTTGTCTCTTTGTAGTTATGGTGAGTCACTGTTATTACCATTTTTTGGTGGGTTGTTTTGTGACCTTTTGTCACTGATTTTTATCTCTTTGTAGTCACCCTGGGTCTGTGTTTTCTTTTTCTTTTTAATGTTCCAGATGAAATTAGCTGATCCCTTCAAATTGGGGCTCTGAGCTGGGCCACCCTGACCGTGGGTCCCTGTAACTGTAGGCCTGTTCAGTAATCCATCCATGACCACAGTGATGCATAATGTTCCCTTGAAACACTGACTGGTTTTTGCTTTTGTTTGTTCATTTGTTCCACTACCACCACATGTTTTGGCACATTAGCAAACTGCATCTCATGACAAATACCACAATAGGAGCTTCACGGACCAAGTCTGAAAACGTTTCCAGGTTCCTTATGTGAGCACTGACTACCAACACGCGTAAAAGGATAGAGGGTAAGAAAATAATCACCTGGAATCCATCAGAAGCTTGAGAAACACAGATTAGTGTCCCCAGACTAACGCACACTCAGACCTGCCTCATGGACGAGCAGACAGCTCCACACAAAGTCATACTACTAAAAATGTATAAAACACATACAGTTATACCTAAAATATATTAGAGAAAAATATTTTGGCCTTCTTTCTTTTTGACTGTATATAACAACTCAAGCGGATTTTCTCTGCATCTCTTTATATTATAAATAGTTTCGTGTTTAAATACAAACTGCAGGTAAAAGCCGACTCCCTCTACATTAAGACTAAAGTATTTTGGTTTTATTCTTTTCAGGGTAGTGAGAGCAACACACGAATTACTCACACAGTCCAAAAACACTTCACCAGAAACCTCAGTAGGAAAAAAAAAAATCTGTAGAAACATAACTGATAATTTAATAAAAATCATTTGTTAACATGTGCATAGACACCATGATATAACCTGGTGAAGTTGGTGCAACTGCAGTACGCCACAAAGGCTTTGGCTCCAGCCAATCCACTCGCAATTTAGAGTTCAATCGTGGATTTAAAACAACACATTACCAGAGCCACAGTCAGAGAACGAAAACATTGATTTTGAGAACACAGATGCATCTTTTTTAAAGAATATACCAATTAAGTTGTATAAAAAAGAAAGAAAATTGAGGTAAATAATTGAATGGAAGAATTATAAAACCCCCTCCTCCCCAAATTGCAGATTTAAGATTAAAATTATTATTTCAAAAGAATAAATCTATATTTTTTTTATAATATATTATGACACTTTCTAAACTTTGAGCCTTTTCTCTCACGTTATTTGTGATATTTTCCCCAAACTTTTCTGGTTCTACTCTCAAAATCCAATCTCACTTTCTGTCACATTGGTCTTCATGGTTCAAAAGTTTGGTACCAACCAGTGTAAGAAGATGACATCAAACAAACAAACAAACAAAAAAGATAATTTGAGTTTCCTAGCACACCCTTGGCTTGGCACGATGGTAAAATCTTAATTGTCCAAAAAAACTGTCCTCTTATGAATTAGTAGATAATACACTTCTGATGGGTTTAGTTCCCTTAACACCATTTTTTATCCTTGAATACTATTTTAAAAAACAAACAAACAAAAAAACCACTCTGTTACTTAAGCTCATGAAGGATCGGAGGCTTTTTTTTAGCGTTGTGTGAAATCACATGAGCGATTTCATCTGGGTGAGTGTCTGTGGTACGTGTCAGTCGGTTGAAGCTCCGCCCATCTTTACTGCTCACGTCAGGGCAGAGTGTCTGGGGGAGGCTTCATCCACCAGAGCCTGCACCGTGATGGACACTTTGACCAGGCCTTTCTCCTCCAGGATGTGGTGAGGAAGACACAGTTTGTCCTGCAAGAGCAAAAGCAGGGAGAGAAAAAAACAGCAGGAGAGAAGAAAGAGAGCAAGAGAGAGAGGGAAGGAAGAAATGTGGGAGCAGAAGTAGAGACAGGAAAGAGACAAAGGCGGCACTGGGTTTAGTCAACACTTAAATCTAACGTCTGTTATTGCACGTATGTCTGCACATTCAATACGTGCAACTCTAGCTTCGTCTTAGCTTAGTGCTGCTTTTCTGTTGAGAGTTAGTTTAGAGTTTATATGTATAACGATGCAACACGTGATGTTAAGTTAACCGTCCATTACACTCAGACAGTTCAGTTGGAGCAGTCTGAAGAGTGGACTCAGTTTCTGACATCATTAGTCAATCCTAAGTCATTAGCTAATAACTTTGACAAGATGTTAATCAAAGAGCGCATGTTTTCATACCACAGATATATCCTCCAAGACTGAGATTTACTAAATAAACTTTAGTATTTTACCCAATATGAGTCATAATAAAAAAACACAAGAGAGGAAGGTGTATTCCTGAAATCTTCTAAAGGCCAGAAGTCTTTTTGCAACAACAGCTATCACCATCCGGTGGCCTTCTGATAGAATGCAGTTGTAATGCACTTCACCATTAGCTTTATTTTCCAACCATGAAGCTATGTCTCTTTCTTTTTTTTTTTTACTGCCCACCTGTGATGACACAGGCGCACAGCCTTGTTCAGAGCTACTGTGTGCTAGTGGCAGCCAGTAAGAAGAATGTTGGTTTAAAGGGAGTGGTATGAACTCAGGAGCTGCACCAAAGCCACTGTGGTATAATTAAGGATTGTTTTGAATTATGAATTATGCAAAGCTACCCTAACTAACTAGCATCAAACTAAAAGTATTGTAATTGTTATTGTAAATGAGCACAATGTGTCTGCCTTTGATACATCTGCAAGTCAAACGTCCCTGTTTGCAGTATAATGTCCAAAATAAGGCCAGTTTTTTTAAATGTCACCTCTTCGTCCAATCTGATTGGTTGACACACTATGTGTGAGAAAAAAGAACTCTTGTAGAAAAGTGGCTTTATTCAGACATAAAAGCAGTGCATCAGTCTGCATATGGCAAAACCGGATGTAGGTCATGAAAAAAAAATGAACATGGAGATGACAGCTGACGTTGGTCCACTTTCTATTTTTTGTGATTTTATTGAATCTGTGTAGATCTGAATATGGTTGGGAATGAAATGAGCACATGAAACCTCCACATGTTAGACCTGAAAAGGTTTCAATATCAAATCCTAGTTGTACTCTGACCATTTCTTATTTCACATGGATGGACCTATGGCTGCCTAAACAATGACACCGAAGAGCAAAAAAAATCCCTAAACTGTATTTATTACTGATCTTTAACAAGTTCTAATATCATACACAGGTCATAAAAATAATCGTTCTTACATGAAATCTGTGCAGAGAATGTGGCATCGACAGCAAATCACATTTACTCTTCAAATCATTTCATGGAATTTGAACAAGCAGTAAACTACTTCAAATAATCACATTGTTCAAAAGCTTATCTGTTGTCCAGCTTCATGGCGATCATTCATACATAAAGATATTTACCATTTTCATACCATCACAACTATAAACTATAAATACTGGAGAAGACCTCTGTTCTCATTCACCCAGTGAGCTGTCAGGCATAGTTGTGTCTTTAAAGATTCAGTGGGCACATGTCCACATTCCTTTAGTTTTCAATTCAAACAGAACAGTCTGCAACTGCTCCATATACAGAAGACTAATATATAACTTATAAACTCATCGGGTTACTTTAGCCCTTCAAATATTCTCCAAAAACAGTCACATTGCATATCAGGGTGCAGCAGAGCTCAGTGATGTAACTTAAAATGTTCTCTCTGCAGGTGCCGGACAAACGTAAAAATAAATAAAATTCACATTTTCCTCAAGTTTCAAAACATCACACATCTCATAAATAGAGCTTTTAAATAATCCTTTAGGCAAACAAAGACATGAAAATACATCCAACTGGTTTTGAATAATCAACAAGTGAAATATGGCTTCCGTTTGCTTCAAGACTTTAGACGTCAGGAAAAGAGCAAATACTGTTTGTGTGGCTCTGTAATGGTGAGCGTCTCCGTACAGGAAACCTGTGCTTCTGTAGTTCACCCATTCTGATACTCGGGATCAATCATATTCAAGTCTGTAACTTCAGACAGTCTAAAAAAGAAAACTCCAAAAGAGCAGGGGGCAGTCGGATAAAAGTTCACATATGATAAAACAGGACCTCAGCAGTACTGTAGCAGCCAGTTTGGAGGTCTGCAGTTTTTACATCCAAGTTAACACTTGACAAATCATCATGGCATCATTATTATCATTAACTGTAACACTCATTGTAGTGTGACATGCAGTAAAAATACAGCAGCGTGAGATTAGATGCCATTTAAGAAAACATGAAGATTAATTTAACTGAGATTTTGCCTGATTTTTATACAACACTATAAAATACAAATGAGCTCGTTGACTGGGTCGGTTTTCCCAGAGCCAGTCAGAACCAAGTTCAGCCCGTCTTAATACAGTGGCATTTTCTTTGTACACCACAGTGGTGCACAGAGGCAAAATTGTGTATCTGAAGTGCAGACTTCCGGCTTTAATTCAAGGTGTTTAACAAAAGTATTGCATTTTTACAGTCAACCACTTTCAGAGGCTCAAAAGTAAGTGGACAAACTTACACGATTTGAAATATAAAGATTGTTTTCAACAAATTGATGAAAATACTTTGCTGTCAATGACAAAGTCATTTATGGATATAAACAAATACTGTTATGCTCCAGCCCTGGATTCACAGCATTTGCTTGCTCGGTCTTTACTGTGGCCACCTTCATTTGGGTCTTTGTGTCTTCAGTTTCATCTTCAGTAACTGAAAAGCTGCTCTTCTCGGTTAAGATGACTGAGTTGAAGAATATCTAACTTCTTTGCCTTGAGAAAACGCTATGCTTTGTATCATTGTCAATTTCTACTGTGTTACGCTGTCTGATCAGTTTTGCTGCATTTGGCTGAATCTGACCAGAGTACAGCCCTGTACACTTCACGATTCATCCTACTTTTATCAGCAATCAAATCATCAACCATCAGTCATGGTGATCTTAAAGGTCGGTACCATAACACTCCCTCTGTGCTGTTTGACAGGTGATGTGGTTTTCTTTGGATCATGAGCCATTGCTCTTTTTTCCCCATCATTCTGATACTGTTGAACTTTGTTTCATTTGTCTAAAGGACTATTTGTCATAACTGTGCAGGCTCTTTTACATGTTTCTGACAAACTCTACCCTGGGCTAACGGTTTCTAAGTGTAACCAGTGATTTGCTCCTTCTTGTTAGCCTTCTGTATTTCCATTCATGGAGATGTTCATTGATTGTACACCTGATACTCCCACCTCCTTAACCTTTATACTGTTAAGGTGAATTTTGAGCTGTTTTGACATTGCACAGCATTAAAAACTGATCGACTTCACCTAAAGTAACCCAGAACACAGTGAAATTAGAAGATTTTAAAATTTTATATTGTAAAGATGCTACAAATGTTTGCACATTCAGGCGTACTGAGACTGAGTCCCCAGTGTGGGACAAATATGGAATATGCCATGTCTGTGAGTATTTTTAATGTAAACTGGAGACAGAGTTCATGGGGGAACTATCACAGGTATCATGGTGACTGGTGAATTTGCCATGGAAGCGAAGGTAATGAAGTGCTTAGTGATTAGAAAAGTGCTACATGAAACCAAGTACATTACATTTGCACCTGCAGTGTAACAATAATCTACAAACAAATTATAATCTATTTATTATTTAACTGAAATAAAAGATCTAACTGAGAGAATATAAAGAGGGGCTGGTGGATGTTAAGATCAAAAGGGCACCCAAAGTGTCCCTGAGTGTGGGAAAGACGTGAAGTCCCACACACACAAGGTTTCCTATCACTGCTCTGAATGCACGCACTAGTTTTACTTTAAATGTTTTGTATTTATAGTTATGAGAATTTTTTAAAAGATATCGTTTTATAATAAATCCCAGTCCCTAGAAGTTCTTGCCATTTTCACTTTCAATAAAATACAACTGAATGATTACAGCCGTTATATTTTCGTGTCTTAGGTAAAACAGGTCTATAATCTGCCTAATCTGTCATGGAATACTGAAGGAGTAAACCTTACCTGGCTGTGAACAGTTTTTTAGTTTTACTATGCAATCACCACATATTAAGCCTCTGAGAAAGGGGATTTGTGTATAAAATATAATTTCTAAACAATTAATATAATAATTTCATTAAATTCTTTGAATTGCAGCTGAAAGTCTCCACTTTAATCACATCTTAATTGTCTGACCTCAAAACCTGACTGTGTCTTCCATATTTACAGACTACCATCATAATGTGAATGTGTTCTGTTCTGCTACTGTAGTGGAGTAGGTGGTGTTTGGAAGCTTACAAGACGGGGAAAGTTCTTTGGGGTATCAATTCCCACATTAACTTAAAGTAAATCATACACACAAGAAGCATCATCAGCTATTGTTAGCACAGGGACATTTTATTAACAGACCAAGAAGTAATTTGACTGAGGGTATGTAAACCACCACACCAGTGCAGGTTAAAAACCTGGTAAAGGCTTTTAAAGATGGTGAATGGCCTGTATTTGTATAGCGCTTTACTAGTCCTTAAGGACCCCAAAGCGCTTTACACACACAGTCACACACTGGTGATGGCAAGCTACATTGTAGCCACAGCCACCCTGACAGAGGCAAGGCTGCCGGACACTGGCGCCACCGGGCCCTCTGATCACCACCATCTTCTTGTGCACCTCTGGACCGCTTTCACAGTACAGACTATTTTTAGACTCCTTCCCTAAAGTCCTGTTCTGTCCCTGTGCACTTGCACTAATGGGTGCTGGATCTCCTCCAGTGCGTTCAAAGACTGATCATCCACTGATATATTTAGTCTCTCTCTTTTTTTTTTAAGACAAGTGGACAAGCTGCATTAAGGAAAACCAAAGTGAAGGTAGTCTTTCTGTGGACAAAGAACTCCTGCATTTAGCTAGTACACACTACAAAATAAGGCTGGTTCCACCATATAGTCTCCCTTCAATGCCCCAGAAAGTTTCAGTATTTGATTCTGGGGTATGAATCCATGAAGCTCAACAATGTGAACAATTCAGAAAAAAATGCAGCATGTTTCTCGTCATTCTTCAAACCTGAAGTGCCTCCTCTGGACCTTGGAACTGTGGACTTAAACTGAAGTGCTCAGTTCTAGTCAGAGCATTAAATGTCATCACCAGCAATAAGGTTTGAAAGTTTGAAACAGATTGTAATGTGGGCTCTCACTGGTCTGAAAACTGTGGTGAATGTATTTACAGAGCAAATGGTCCTAAGAGGACTTTCAGGGAGAAACCTATAAATAGCAATTGTCTAAGAATAGACGATAAGGTTGAAAGTGAAGAGGGGGCCAAATTTAAATGCAGCATGGTTTAGGATTTTTATAGTGATCTTTCCAGAACTCTTTGATCACACCTTTTCAGACAATATTTCAGAGCTTCTTTTTCAGTCAGTTCACCACTAGACCTCCAAAAGGCTGCAAAATACTGCCCACTAATCCAAAATTAAAATCTGATCACTGCTATGGAAGTGGTACAAATACTGGCATATTCACTCCCTCTGCAAGAAATTTCAGTGAAATTCAACCGTTTCAGAGCCCCAGACTGACGTGACCCAGAGAAAAGCAATAAGCCCTCGGTCCTGCACAGATGTGATTATCTCTGCTGGCCAACATGTTGATAAGACATCATTGACTTCAGATAACCTATTACTCTGCATGCCCTGCTTTTGTTATGTGTCAGTTTATTGCAAAGACGTCATAGAAGGATAAAAGGAGGATAAAAGAAGAGGCATCCACTCATGCTGATGCTGCATTTGTGTCACATGGGATGGTGCTCATTAAAAATAATAGAAATATTATAGATTCTATGTGAGGAAATTAGATTGTCATGTGTTTATTTGAGCTTGTTGTTTGACAGATCGCCATGGTTACATTTGGTGACTGGCTGACCATCAGTGACTCCAAAAACAGACTCATTGCATCGACCACTATGTTTATGGGAAGTATTCCTCTTTCTTATTTTAGCACCACACAGAATGCAATTTAACACTTAATTACTGCAACACTGACCGAATAATAACAGATGAGTGATTAGATCCACTAAATGAAATTTTTCCCACCCGTGTGACACAAATTCAGCAGAAATAAGGAGGAGGAGCCTGGGCAGAAAGAAGGCAGAGCTTGCAGGTGTCACGGTTACGTCAGCTCGGTCCAACTATAGGCCACGAAGAGCAGAACAAGGCAGAGGATGTGAACTAAGCTCGAACCAATAAGGTCCCAGATCTGCCAGGCAGGAGGCGGAGTTTGAGTGGTTACAGAAACTAATAAGGGAGTCTCTGATGCCCCAGGGGAAGTGGGGTTTGCAGCTGAGATTGCCTCCTCCCGTTTCCTGTCTGGATCCAAGGCAACCAGCGCCCGAACCGTGGTGCGAACCGGCTGCAGGCGGCACTGGATGATGTCATAAGGTGAGCAGAGGGACGACTGTTGCCCCCATTAGGAAGAAAGGAGGGAAGAAATGAGGAAGTGAATGAGGAAGGAGGAAAAATAGTGGGAGAAGTTGGAAGAGAAGGAATGAAGGGAGCAAAGATGGGAAAGATGAAGTAGGACAGAGAAGAAAGAGAAATATAGGGCAATAAAATGGAATGTGTGATGAAACAAATGAGAGAATATGATGGAAAGGTAAAAGACACGAGGAGGAAAAAAGGCAACAAGTGAAGGAAAACATAAGTGTGTAGATAAAAAAAATGGATTGAAGTTTGAGAAATGAGAAAAAGGTTAAATATTCTCCACAAAAAGCAAGAAGGTTGATGAGAAGAAGAAGACAAGGGAAAGGAGGAGGGATATGTGGTGCGATCCAGCCGGAAAGTAAAAAAGAGAAAAGGCAGAAGGTTAACCAATGGATACAGAGGTCAAAGGTCACAGAGTGAAGGAGCTGGTGGTGAGGCAAGCAGGGGAAGGAGGGATGCTTACTGAGAGGATGGCTCAGAACCTCTGCAGAACCCTTTGTCCTCCCAGTAAGCAGTCCAGTGATGAAGAGGTGAGGTGGCTAATGGGAGAGCCAGTGCAGCAGGCCAGCGCATTAGCATAGAAGCTGTTAGCACGTAAGCGCAGGGAAGCTTTGCAGAAGCGTTACTAGTAAAGCAGTCAGGCTGCAGCTTAAATGGCGGCTAGCGAACACAGAGGCCAGAAAACAGCCAGCAAGCAGAGATGGAGGTCAAAAGGTCAAGGCAGGTTAAACCTTTGAACTTTAATTTTCTAACAGATAAGAGAGCAAAAAAACAAACCTAAAACAAACACACAGATATCAACATAACATCAAATAAAAAAAATCAAACTACCAATCATAAAGTGTAATAAAATAACCAATTAACCCTGACACGTCTCACACATGCTGCTGTTTACTTTTTTGCATTAATGCTAGATTGCAGAAAAAACTATCTAATGTTTGCATTTCCCCTAATAACCTGCACCCTTGAGCAGCACCGTGTTAAAAATCCGTACTCCTGTTTCTCTTAAACTGGCAAATGGAGCCTGTGAATGTGACCTCAACTCTAGATCTGTAGCAGTTCTACCTCTAAAGCCAGTCTTTTTCTGTTTCTACAGCTGCAGAAAAGCAGAATGAGTAGTTTTTCTTGCTTTCCTTGAGACTGATCTTGCTTTGCAGTATGAAGCTACAGATAAAAACTGGAAACAAGCAGAAACAGCCAGCCTGGATGAGTATAGTGGTAACAAGGTCCGCCTGCCAGGTAGCCTTGAACTATAGGTGTGCTGGGATGTAACAGCAGGTGTACCCCTCTGTGTTTACTTTTCTTTCCTGACTGTAGACTTTAATTCTGCACAGCCTGCTGGGAAACATAAGTACCTTGGTAATGACCCAGGTCTTTGGACTAATGCTGCATTATAGTTGTCCATGATCTCATTTCCACAGCACACATTTCAAACATTTATTGTTATGTAAAATTATAGGAATCTAGCAAAAGCGAGCCTAAGTTTTCTCTTCTACAATTATTTGCAGTTGAGATGTTGTAAATGTTGCCCTCTCCTAATTTTGATTGGTTGATGAGTGACAAAGGACAATGGAGAGACAGTGGCATTTCAAATGCTGAGCTATTTTCAACCTAATAAGGTATAATCGGCCTTAATAATAAGGAAGACCGTGAGTGTCAAAACTCAACTTCACATAATTTGAATAAAAAATGAAAGCACAAAAATATGTTTCCTATGGAGACCCAAAATGCATACGAAACAGCTGCCAAAATGACAAACTGATGTTTTTCCTCAGAAAAAAAAGGTCATCTGTGTACAGTCTTTATGCTATCATAAGCTAACCAGCTACTGGCTTTAAGTTAGTCATTCACCATAAGGTGGCAGCACTTTAACAAAAGGTTTTGGGGTAGCTATCCACAGGTTGCAGTCTTGAAAGTTGACTTTTATGCCATCTTGGTATTTGACCTTAGTAACTTCATGTTACTAAGACCTCAGTCACAGACCTAGAGAGCAGTCAGTGACCATCTGCCCAGCTTTCAGTTGCTAGGGAAAAATGTGTTTGCTGGCAGTTGCCATGAAATCAGTTCCTAAGTCCTCATTCTAAAAGGCCAGTTAGTGATTCCCCGTGGTATCCACTGGTTGCTAGACAAGAATGTGTATTCTTCAACAAGTTGGCAAGTGGTTGCTAGAGTGTAACATAAAAGCTGCTCCTTTTGAAATGCATCTGCTGCAGAGGTAAGGCACAACTCTTACTTTGAAGGCAAATGTTTTTGGGTTCGAATTTGAAGTCTAAAAGGCAGACAGGTTGGTGTCTTCCATCAATCTAAAGGCAACTGCAGCCATCCACCAGCAAACAAAGCAATCACAAGGGTTTCAGAGCACCCTGTTTGCAGTTGATGTCAGCCTGCAGCCACTTCTAAACCAGTCAGGGAATACACAGTTCTCTCTAGTGACCTAGTTTCGATCTGGTCACTAGAAAAAAAACTGTTGCCCGAGGCTGAAGGCTAACCTGAAAAATGTTGGAATGTCTCAAGGGGGTATTGAGCCAATACCACTAAAGCAGGGGTGGGCAACTCCAGGCTTCGAGGGCCAGTGTCCTGCAGCTTTTAGATGTGTCCTTGATCCAACACAGCTGATTCAAATGGCTAAATTACCTCCTCAACATGTCTTGTAGTTCTCCAGAGGCCTAGTAATGAACTAATCATTTAATCGAGGTGTGTTGACCCAGGGTGAAATCTAAAACCTGCCCTCGAGGCCTGGAGTTGCCCACCCCTGCACTAAAGGGTCTGAGCACCATCTTGTGTTTCAAAGAGATATTACACAAGAGTGTATCTGGAACCTACTCCAGGCTGATATGGACTCGGCAGACATCTCTGTAACACGACACACAGACACACTTCATAGTGTTTGTCTCTTCACATTCTCACTATAGTTTAAGTTTATTTTGAAAAGGGCTTCAATTCCTTTTAAGGCGTTTCAAGCGATTTTATTTTTTATAAAAAGTACCATCAAGTGTGCATTTAACATCTAGCTCATCACTGTGCACACTGCTGAACTTTCACTTTAAATCTGTGTTATTATTATTTTTTATTTTCAGAATCCACCACACAGGGTCTATGAACAAAAACCTGCATGAAACATCATATGTTCTCAGTCTGGACAACACTCCTTAAATCAGTGCAGAGGTGGAAAGTCAAATCTGAACTTCTACAAGTGTGTTCACGCACAAGGAGTAAACACAATCAGCCCAGCATGCTCTGCACCAGACTGGAGCTGCCACTTTGACTTCTGTCATGATGGAGGAAGCTGTAAGCTGCAGGCAGCGATGACAGCGGTGATGAGTCAGCATTGTTGAAGTTAAACGACCCCATTAGACAGCCAAAAAAGACAAAAAGAACAAAAAGGAGGCAGAAAGGATATTTAACCAGCCGTGGGAAAAAGCTGAGTGGTTTTCAAGTTTTTGTAAGATTTGGGTTCAACCTGTGTCAGACTGCTCTACTTATTGTTCAGTGGCATAAAGGTAAAAAAATAATGCAATTGTGTTATCAGTTCTAACTGCTCAAGGATGACATTGCAAAAAGTTGCTTTTAGACACACAGAACCATCAGCTTTCCTTCCATGTCTGGTTTATAATTTAGTGTCTGGCAAAAATCTTTAATTGTAGTTTTCACCTCACTTTCTGATATAAATTACAAGGAAATGGAAGGTGCCAATGCTACAGTGTCATTAAAGTAAAATCATAGCCCTAATGCTGAAGAGATCTGATTTTTGCAGGACACTTCTTTTGACTTATTGTGTCAACAACAAGCCAACAACCCATTGAATCAGGCTGAAATGGACTCAGTTGGGAGTTTCTCTGAAGAACTGGGGGCGTTTTCAGGTTGGAGGTTGCTGGTTTAAATCCCAGCACAGGCTTAGAAAATGTCCTTCAGCAGCAGTGGGGCTGCACAGTAGCCATCATGGTATTACCTGATAACTGCAGCGTCAGACAGACTCAGACTCTGGGTGTGTAATAACTGATTAGACTTTAAGTAGGTTTTGGAAGTCATTCAACTTGAAATCCGCCCCCAGTTCAGACAGGCCATGGCGTCTAGTAAAGGTGTTATTAATGTACAAAGATGCACTTCTTACCTCTGGTACGCCTATTTTTCTACAGGCATCCAGAAAGTTCTCCACATTCCTCCGACACTTGGCCATGCTGAGTTTGGGCTGGAAGACAAATATAACAACTTACTGAGCTACACTTAGAAACACAACTTTGTATTTTTTACACTTTAAAGGGGATATTGGGAAACTGAACGCTCATCCAGTGATTATGCGAAGGGTCAAAGGTTGCAACTGTCAGTGAGACGTACCACTGCAGGTGAGGGGACGTGGATGCTGGCGACAGAGCGTGGGCGAATGTGATTGGCCAGATGGCAGAGCACGACGCCGTCCATCAGAGACGAACCAAGGTCTTCAGGAAGGACGACCTTCAGTCTGCTCTCGATGCTCTGAGCAAACAATGCAAGCAGCTTTGTG
Source organism: Mchenga conophoros (assembly GCF_057382185.1). NCBI lineage: Eukaryota > Metazoa > Chordata > Actinopteri > Cichliformes > Cichlidae > Mchenga > Mchenga conophoros. Next base: position 11,315,206 of record NC_140541.1, read on the forward strand.
TGAGTAAAAAGGACTGGATCGCAGTATCATACAGTGAGAGAAAACAGAATCAGACATCCTGATGATATCGTCCAAAACAAACCTCCATAAACTCACTTAGATGACTGAAAATCTGAATTTGCCCGAAAACCGTAGCTTTGATGGGGTCAAGCTCAAAGATGCAGTTACTGAATGTTTGAGTGTTTTCTTTTGCGCTCCAAATAGCACAACTCTGAGTCACAGTAAACCTGAACGCATCACATTCAGTGTGGCAAAACACAAAGCAAAGTGGGAGATTAGTTTAGCTCTGGGTTCCTTCACATGAAAAAAAACAAAAACAAACCATAAAGAAACAGAACAGGACTTCCCTGACAGCTGGCAGGCTTTAAAGTTTTCTTTAGTTTAAAGGTTAACTAGTTACAACCATCCTTAAGTCTGTTGGTTACATCACATTCCAACATACATTTGACTTACATGCAGGCCACATACAGCCCTTTCTGATCCCAAGAGGCCAAACTAAAAGTGCCAAAAACAAGCCCAATTTCAGTAGCATGTTTCAGTTTTTCTACACAAAGACATACTGCTGCAGTGCATGAAAGAAACCTGTAAGCACGACTCTTTTACAGAGAAAGTTCTGGTAGCACACTGTCCATCTGTCACGTACCTACAGTGGGTAGTAAGAAAACAGGAACTTTTGTGTTATTTAATTGCTTATCTATCATTTTATTACTTTTGGTGTAGTATAAATGGCTATGTGGGAGGTCTTTACCAGTAGCAAAAGTTGTAAAACTAAAGATACAGTTAAAAGTCCAAAGTTCATGCCCTTCTTCATAATTTTCCAAAGCCATTCAATGCATTTATTCAGTGTGTTTTCCGGTCTGATTTTATGTTTGAGACCTGTGGCTTACAGAAACAAATATATGTCTAAAGAAAACGTCCAGGTCATTTGATGCACTTGTCATAAATATAAAGATATAATTGTATATTATTACCATCATCATTATTATTATTATATAACATATATTCTTACATCTTTGCAATTTTCATTCAGTGAGATTTCACTGAGCTGATAAAATGCTGAGCTAAGAAAACAAAACAACAAACAAAACCCTGTGGTTCCATGCAGAGCGTCAGACTTATTTTAAATCAGAAGAGGAGCTCCGGGTTTATGATCCAAATCTGCAGTTAAGATACAATGAAGGCTTTTATGGTGACAGATATTTAGTCTGGCCAGGGTGAAAACCTGCTTAACCTCAGTCATGCAGGCTGGATATGTTTGACATAAGCTCATATCAGCTCTATAACACCCCACCCCCCACTCAAATAATATAAAAAAATAAAAGAACATTAGCTTGTCTCACATCTCTCAGCTGCTCCATGAGCTCCAGTTCCTCCCGCAGCTGCTCCATCTTTCTTCTCATGGTGAACTGAGGATCCACAGACTCCAGGCTCTTGTGGCTCCGCAGGAACACTGCAGCAACAACAAAAGAAAATGGAACATAACACATTAAGCATCTGCAGGAGTACACAGTTAGTACCAGTTAGAGATAAAACAAGGACAGCAGACGTCTGAGGAAGGAGAGATTTGCCGTGATGAGCAGAGACTGAAAAGCTGCCACTGGAGGCGGGAAATCTAATAATCATATGCCACAATAAATACCAGCAGTGCATTTAAACAATGAGCAAAGACCTTCTCAAGCAGCTGATAGACTGCAAGATATTAAATATTCTACTGAAACTAAAAATGCAGTAGCAGGTCTTTAAAACACAAATTTAGACTCCTTTTAACTAAATCACACAGCAGGATCAAAATCCACAAAGACTTTGGAGCACCGACGGAGAAAAGAACGTCTGTCAAAACCTGGGAAAGGGGACAGAAAAAAACCTCCATATTTGTATCCTAGGACTACTACAGTAGCTTTGCATGAGTCAAAGTTAAAAGTAATGTTCATTTTTTAAATACTGGGCCGTGGTGCTGCACTTCAGTTCATCCACTGTGCAGCCTGATGCAGACAAACATCCCAGAATGAGTGTGTGACACAAACTGACGTGAGAGGAAAAAAAAAACTGTTCTGTGAAAAGTTTACACAAGCACAGCATTCACATGCACTCGTGCAGTCAGAGCTCAGCATGCTGCTCGCTGCCGCTCTGTCACAGGAGCCGTCATGTGAGGAGGAATTAGGGCTCCAATAAACAGCTTGTACAGGGAAAAAAAGCCCAGACAGATGGATTATTAAACGTTAAGTCCTCTGTGTCTCTCATGTGCTGTGGTCTTTCAAGGCCTGGAAAAGAGTCAAAAACCTTCCAGGCACTCAGATTTTTAATGTGCTGATCTATTAATCAGACAATAGTTACCAGGCCTACTGAGCTGAGGCTCAAGCAGGGAGACAGTCGACTGTCTTTTTGTGTCTCAAAAAACACATGAAACAGATGAGAGACGTGTTAATTAGTGAGTGTTCGAGGGCCTGGCAGGTGGATGTGTTCCCTTCAGTCAGACTCAGCCAGCTGCTGCCCCAGATACCAGTCCTAAAGTTTCTTGTCTGCTTACTGTCCTGCTGCCTCTCAGCAAAAAAGCAAATCACCATCAACACCCCACCCTTGTTACATTTACTCTCCAGCTTCTCTGCTGGAGAGTAAATGTAACAATATACACATATGTATATGTATATGTATGTATATGTATATATACACACACACACACACACACACACACACACACACACATATATGTATTCCCACATACCAGATCTTTAGTTTACCCTCAAAAATAGACAGATGGCGGCTCTTTCGTTCTTTTGAGGAGATTAAAATAAATATGTAAATATTTGCAGAGTCGCTTTACTTTTGCCTGAAAAAAAAACAACTAAAAGCATAAATTAAAGATCAAAACAGCTGCTGGGATTGGACTGTTCCAGCTTCAATTTAAATAATATCAACAATTGGAGCAGAAAGTGAAGAGAAGCTCGGATTAGAAATGCAGATGACGAGATGCACTTTTATTTAGCGTGTGTAGGAGGACAGAGTGTGAAACACACTTGGTCTCTTCCTACACACCCACACACATGAAAGGCACACCGCTAAACTCTGAATCATTCACCTCTTCACTGTCCTATTTTCCACACGCATACATCAGCCTCTTACAGCTGAATGAAGCTGAACACTGCCTGTGAATGTGCAGTTCCACTGAGCGACCACAGAAGGGAGCTCCAGGCTTTTCAGTGGGAGTCATCTCATGTTTTGAGGAGGAGAAGATGAGAGGGCTTCAGGGTGTGAATGTTTTCAACAGTTTTACCCACATTTCAACTCTGCACTGTCAACACTGACATTCCTCTGGAACTGAATGAAGCTCTTTGACTAAACCCACTGATCAAGTTGACGTTTTTTTTGAGTTGGTAAAATAATCTACTTGGACCTTGGAGCCTAGTTCCTCTGGGGAAACAGCAGGTGGAGGAGCTGGGGTCCACTAAAGGATAATGGAATACCGTCTTAGTGTGAAAAATCTTTTGGTTGGCCTGAGCTCTCCGTTTGAGACGAAGAGGAAGGGGAATATGGTGAAGGGCAAACGGTTTTCTCTCACTCGGTTTATATTCTGGGTCACGTCATGCTACAAGCTGCTCAACACTCCCTCCTCTTCATCATCTTCCTCCTCTTCTCTCTAAATATCTCTCTGTCTCTCTGCCATCTGGACATTCTGAGGCTGTAGCATCTTGTTTCTGTGCCTCTTCTCTGAAGGTTTTTTTTTCATGGGGGGGCTTTCAAAGTCCTGCTTGTTGGCGTTTTCCTCCAAATACCCTCCTGATTTGTAACTGGTAACATAAAAAATTAAACACTATCACAATCTAAGCAGAATTTGGACTACAAACTGCAGCAATACTGACAGAGCATCCCAGGCTGTGTTTACAATAAAAGCAATAAATAAATAATATTAATCAAAGAAGAATAAGTGTGGAACATCTTTCATCATGGTGGCTGCAGCCATCTTTCATAATGTCCACGGCTCCGCTGCTTGTCATTAAGTGGTACAGAGGTGGTCGAGATCCATTTATTATCCATAATCATTCACCTTAAGTCATCTGGATGCTCTCTGAATCAGCTGACAGAGGGATCCAAACAGTGTGTTGGTTCAGGCTGAAGCTAGTGTGAAAGTGTACAGTGGAAACATCAGCTCACCAAAGCATGCCCATGTTATTGCCCAAGGACCCCAAATTCTCCATGACTGTGGCGGAACAGAGTTTATATTTCCTCCTCTTAGCTCTCACTTTAGCTCCATCTTTTAACCCTGCCGTCTCCTCCAGGACTACAGGCCTCGGCTTGGGCAGTAGAACTGAGGCCAATTCGCCAATAATGAGAGTGAAATGAGATGAAAAAGACACACGCAGGCTTGACAAGACAAGACTTGAAAAGCAAAGGTAACCACATTTTCCAAGGATAAACACAAAAAGCAATGAATATTGACTTTGGATGATTGAATCGTTAAAAAAACAGCAGGAGCTGATATAACAGGCTGTTACACAGTAACTGCTCACATCTGAAGGGTATCCAATCAGGTTAGTATACTATCAAAGACTGGCTGATTGCCTTTTTGATTACAATTGATTAAACGCTCCTGGCCTTTGATTACATAAACCCGATTCCAAAGAAGATGGGACGCTGTACAAAATGTAAATTAAAACAATGCAAATACATGCAAATCTCATAAATCCTTTTATTTATAGCATAACACAGAAAAAATATATTAGCTCAATTTGAATATGATGGCAGCAACAGGTCTCAAAAAAGTTGGGTTTACCGCACTGCAGCATCTCAATTCACATCATATATGTAGTAACATCGGATTTTAGCAACAGTCCATAAAATTTGGGGAACTGAGGAGAGCAGCTGCTGGACTGACTGATACAGGATTGTAGCTGCTAAACAGCTTCTTTGTTGTATTTTACGTTTCAGAATGTGTGGAAAGATTGTAACTGGTGAAAGATTCTCCACTATGAAGCCACGCTGCTGTAATACTTGCAGTTTAGCATTGTCTTGCTGAAATATGAAGGACTTTGCTCTAAAACCTGTATATACATTTCTGCTGCTATCGTACCATCAGAGATGCACACCTGTGAACTGACTGCTGATAACAAGTTGGATGGTTCCTCTCCTCTTTAGTTCCACTTTTGATTTGTCTGACCATACAACACTTTTCCATTTTGCCTCAGTCAGTGTAAATGAGATCAGAAGTCATTTTCATATGTATAAAGAGGAAGAAAAAATAAACATTTGCAACAAAACATGTTTTAGTGTAACCTGCAGTAAATTCCATCAAGTAATCCAAATGTCCTTTGATTATTTTTTATGGATTCTGATGGTTTACATAACCATTTTTAAAACCGGCACATAGTTTTTAAAAATGATGGTAGTTACATGTTTAAAAAGACAAGTATTCAAAGACTGATCACACGCAGTCTGTGCATGCATCTGCACTTGAAGTCACTCACACAAGGTGATGATTGGTCACTAATGAGGTCAGGCGCACTGACGATGGGAGCATGATGTCATTCTCCCTGAGGCCTGAACCCATTACGGACCATTAGTCACCATCTTATCACGCTTACACATAAGGGGCTCGTGTAGAAATGTTGTGCTTCAAAAAGAGTTTCAGGAAGCCACTGATAGATAACTAATGATGCTCTCCTTACAACAGCAAACACTGAGAGCGCAGCAGCTCAAAGACGCGAGTCAGATAGCTTACAGTGTGAAAGTTAGCATCAACAGACCGAATCACTGTACTTTTAAGTTCAGCATCAGTACACTTGAAAAGTTTTTTATATAGCGAGGGCACAAAAGGGAAACACATGTAAAATGTTACAAGAGTGAAATGAAAATGAGTCAGACTTAAAAACTGAAAGTGGTGAGAAAGTGAAGTTTAAAGAGTCTCTGAGGGTTAGTAACAGATTTGTGAACATTCAAGAGTTATTACAGCGAGTGTGTGAACAGCTCACAGCTAAGAGTCGCCGCGATATATCAAAGCCTTTTATGGACCAAACGACTAAATTGCAGCTCTCTTCTGGGCCGCACAAAAATAACTTCTAGCTCTGTGAGCACCTTCCTCGACACACTGCATTTTCACATCCCCTTTAACCCAACCTTAAACATTACAGCTAAATGACCCAGCCAAACTTGACTGTTAATCCAAGTGTGAACCCTGTCCTAAAGTCACAACCAGGCAAAACATGTCCACACTTTGTGGTCTACAGTTGAAACTGGTGCTGATGAAGATAAATAAAATATGACACGGCTGTGATCCATCTACTATCTTGGACTCTATTCCAGTGGAAGTAGGATACCCCTTTAGGGACCATTATCTGACGCTTAAAATATAGGAACCGAAAATAGACGCACACGAAACCCAGACTCATTGATACTTCATACATGCACAGACGCATACATCTCCAATTGTATGTGTGTGTGTATCAGACTTTCCTAATACGGTCTCTGATGCTGCAAGCCATGTGATGGTTAGACTTAAGACATTTCAACTCACAACACATGCAGGCAGTGTCACGACAAAGCCGACACAAAACAGAACTGTTCCTTCTGGAGTGAAGTATGAGAACAGAAGTGAAAACAAATGCTGGGATTCTTTGTATTAACGCATTAAAAAAAAACCCTAATAATAACATTTTTTTCATTTTGCTCAAGTGCAAGAAGGACAACTTCAGTAAGATGTAAGGTCCACCAGTAACAGGTTTACTCAGTGTGCCCAGCTCAGTGCATATGCAGCAGAGCAGACAGCTTTGCCAACATACACTATATTATACACTACAGTGCAAGAACTTACACTCACCCATTCAAACCACTGAATTTAGGCGTTCCAATCACTTCCATGGCCAAAAAGTCTGCCCTGACCATCATGGACTTTCCTCCACAAAAATCAACCTCATTCAGCATTTATGAAAGCACTTGAGGACTGGGGAAGCTATGTATGACTGACAAGAAGCTCTTTAGAACACTGCCAGATCAAACTCAGTCCAGCAAACACGCATGTTCAGGCAAACAGTGGGTACCTGTGAGTGAACTGCGTGGTTGTGCACATTGCGTAATCTCACATTTCTCCCATGTGGGCAAATTTCCCCCCAGGTTAGCCACCTGTGGATCACATGTGGTTCCTGCACTGTGGGGCAAAGGTGTCAGACTACTAGACCCCAGTTTGTAAGGCACTGGGGTTTTCCTTTGAATCAGCAAGCTGCATTTGATGATTCTCAGTCATTAGAACACACTCACTTATATAGAAGCAACAAAACACTTGGTTTGTTACAATAGCTATTTTCTTAGAAATGTAAATTTCAGACCTTCTAGATCTTCTACACAAGCCAGCTGCAGTCGCACGCACAAATCATGGCATCAGCTCTAACTTCTACCACGTGCGCCTGCTGGTCCACAGCCACCACACACACACGGGAACAGCTGGAGATGAAAGCAGAGTGCGGTGAAGCTCGTCTTTGATCACAGTCTGCTGTTTCAACACACAAACGTATGCACGCGCGCGTGCATGCAGAGCATCTAATCTGAAACACCCTAACATGTGGTCTGAGGCAAAGAAACACACAGTGGCAGTGGACGAGAGAAATTAAGAGAAAGCTGTGACAGAATTTCAAAGGAAAGGAAGCTGCTGTCCCCATTCGCACCAACGAGAGGAGCCAGTGAGTCGCAGCTTGATGAGATGACAATAAAGTTTCTTAAAACCACAGGTGAACACAAACTCAGACCCTCTGTGTCAAAAGGTTGTCCAAAATGCTGTCGTCAAGATTAAAAAATAAATGAAATTTATAAAAAACTCAGCTTCACCTTAAATCTCAGTGTTTGCAGTTTAAATGTCTGCATGTTCAGATGCCTGCTGACAGCCCAACACCACATCATCAGACATTACTGCTTTTTCTTTAACTGAGGAGGAAAACTGAAGGAAGCCACAGCTCCTTTACTCCTTTTTTCTTTCACAATCGCCACTCAGGCTAACTCTAAAAGATTATAAAAATTATTTGTGACATATTTCTGCAGGTACAACAGGCAAATTCTTTTTTTGAGGTACTGTGCTCAACAAATTTATCAGACCACACAAATATTTGAGAAAGAACAAATCAAAAACTTGTTTAAAACTAATAAATATATTGTCAGTTAGTTGCCAAATAGCTGAGACTTTTTTCCCCAAAATTTGAGCTGGTACACTGGACTGAGAAGTGAGAACTACAGGAAGCAACATTAAGGGGGGTACACAGTTCCACAGTGAGAGTTGCTATGCCAACAGCTACAGAGAGTGGTGGAGGCAGCAGAGAACGTCACTGGCAAGCGCCTCCCTGCCACTAAGGACAACGTAAGACTCAGAGCATTATCGAGGATCACAGCTAGATTGAGAACAATCTGTTCCGAGATTTCCTTCATCAAAAATAAAAAACCATACCCGATCTCTCATTCAACACCATTGTCTTCATGCCTGGATGGCTTCCACAGCACAGCCGCTGTTTTTCAATATCTCTCTGCAACCTGCGATGCGCCTCCTCAATAGCCTCCAGTGTGCTAAAACGGTCACCCTTATATTATTGCACTAAAAGCTCAGTGGGGAAAACATTTTGGTTTGAAATAAAAATAAAAATGTAAAAAGCAGAGCTTGGAAAAGAAAAACAGTACAGAAAAATACAAAAATATCCTGGAATTCCCTTTAGTTTTAGTCTTTTTTGTCAGCACAACCAGGCTGTGAATGGTTAGCATGTCATGACTGGGACTAAAGGACCTTCACATGTGTATCAATAATGCTTATTCTGACAGATATAAAGCCTTGTTACAACTAAAACTGAACCTAACAAAACTAAACTAAAAGAAAACCTAAAATTGAAAAAGGTAATGAAAAATACAAAACTATAGCAACGCTGTTCAGATGGAGAGAAGCTGATGTGTGCACTCATGGCTGTGAAAGTTTGAAGGCTGTGGTGAAGTCAGAGTTGACAGTTATATAGTCATAATGGGGTTTCCATGGAGAGACAGAACAAGAGCAACTGTGCTGGAAATGGTTCCTTTACGTGGACTGGAGGTGACTGCAAGAGGAGATCGCCCAAATTCAAATCAGGTTGGTTTTTCATTTATAATGGCTCTGTTCCTGGAACTCTGAAATTAAACCTGGTATAGATCAGTAATTCCCAATGATATAACCTTAATTAATTAGTTAATTAATTAATTAGCAATCCTCTTTGCTTATCCTTTTCAGGACGGGGGGGCGATGACAGCTGTCTTAGCAATGACTCTGAAAACCAATTCTGATACGCTCACTTTTTGTGAGTGCTGCTGGTGTTAAATAAAATGATATGATATGACATAGGATGGTAAACAAGTTGTGGACTAATGAACAGAAAAACAACAGACAAAAGACTAAATTCAAAATGTTTTTTGTTTTTTAAAACACATTTAAAGACCACCTTTAAAGTTAAAGACCAGTAATGACAGGCTTTTCTGGCTTTGAAGAGAAAACGGTCCCTACCCAGGGTTTGTCAGCAGACAGCTCAGCCCAGATGTGTGTCATCTGGCCAATTAGCAGATAAAGCGGGACCTACCCCGGTTGTGATTGCCTCCGTCGTCATGGCTACGAGGTGTATCTCTATGGAGGGGCGAGGCCTGTGGGAGGAGGGAGGGGTCGAGAGAGGAAGGCGGGGGCGAGCAGGGCAGCGAGGGTGGAGCTACAACCAGGCGGGTGGGAAGTGGGAAGTGTTCAGAGACGCAGGAGGTGGGGGGTGTGTGTAGTGCAAGGAAGGTAGTTGGAGGAGGTGGTGGTGGTAGGGTGAGCATCAAGGTGAACCAAGTACAGCAAGGCAAAGTTCATTCCACGAAAAACACACCCCGAAAAACAGCAAAAATCACCAGGAGAAAGTGTGAATTAGTTTTCAGGAATCAATGAAGCAGGTATTGATTCAAAAATGCAGGCAGGTCAGATTAAATGAGTGTTTATGTGATTTTAAACATCAAAGGTCATGCAGGAGAAATGAAAGTGCCACAAAAAAAGGCAAAAAGCAAACAAACAAGTAAATCAGAAAAGGTAAAAAAGGTGAAGCAAAGAAACAGAATGAGATGACAAGACACAAAACAAAACAGCACAAAACAAAATAAAGATTAGTGGCATTTCACATTACAAATCACTCTCACATGCTGTTAGCATCATGTTAGCTTCATTAGCGGTTAGCATCATTTCACACTGGTAACAGCAAACAAAAGCTGGATGGTTGCCAACTATAATAAAGCATGGGCAGAAGCTTTCTATCATTCTGCAAATAAAGCTGATGAGCAGGGGCCACAAGCTGCCACAACATGACTGCTGCTGCTTCGCTTTAAGCTAATGACTAAGTTCAGGGTTTCCAGCGGTGTATCTGATATGCCCGTGTTGGTGTTGTTCAATACTGTTTGTCCAGGATCAACTGACCAGTCACACTGTTATGATGTCATAGCATTGCAATGTTCGGGAAAAAATGCCTTAGTTTGTATAAAACTCTGTATAAGATTCTGGAACAAATGGTAAGCATTTCAAGTTGTTAATTTTTACAAAATAATAAATATATTACAAAATTAGGTTTGCTGTTAGTCAAATTTAGGTATACATGTTGGTTTGTGAGCAAGAGTTTTTCAAAGCATTAGCTGAACGCTCAAACAATGTCAGTTTTAATGTTTATCCTGGACCAACATTATTATGATGACGTTTCCAGCAGTGTATTAAAGCTGACACCCTTTTAGGGCCTTAGAAGAAAAATAATTAAGTGCGTTTGCTTTTTCACCCACCTGTAGAAAGTTTTGCTTTTAGGGTTTTTAAAGCCATATAAAGCCACGTAAAAGAAAGACAATTTCCTACACTCTTGTTTAACCAATATGGATTATATCAATTAGAATGTTGAGCACTAGGCTAAGCTTAAATTAAAACTACATAAGCTACAAACTGTATGACTAGAGCAACAGAGCTCATGTCAAAATCAGGTGTTCATCCTACACTCAGACTGTGCATTTTTTTTCAGCGACCAGCATAGTAAATGCCATTAAATTATCACAGTGTGGTAACTGAAAGTATACTCTGTCCAGAAAAAAACCCCAATTTGTTAACCTGTACATCTGGTACTCCAGTTAACCTGGTCCACTATCTCAGCTGACTCACCCGAACGAGGTTTCAGTCCAAAGGGTGGGCTGGAGAAGGATGGAGGTCCGCTCACTGGAGATCTGTCATTTCGCTACAACAACAGAAATGGAAACAAAAATTAAAGTCAGTCCTATTTTAGTCAATTTAATGAAAAAATGCTGGACACTCTTGATCCTGTGCTTCATGTGCAGTTTTCAATGACACAGACTTATGAATGACTCCACAGAGAGAGATAAAGTACACAGAAACACATTCACTCCTGTGATGAACCTGTGCAGACTAACAGGAGCTCAGTGGCCTAAAATTGAACTCAGAACAACACTCCACTCAGTTCCTGCCTCCTCTACCTTCAACCATCACTCAACTCATATGGTGAGCAGAAACACAGATACAGCAGACTAGCTTAGTGTCAGCACCAACGCTCCAGAGGTGTGTAATTCAACAAAATTGAAGAGGTACATATTCTTTTCCAAAGACTGTTTTATTTTTATTTAAAAAAAAAAAAATCCTACGGTCTTCCATATTTTCACCTGGTAATAACATCTGATCTGAATTTGCATTTCTTATGTGAACAACAGCAGTTTAAAATATATGCAGAACACACTGCAATATATATCTTCTTTGATTTCCATTTGTTCTAAATACAGTGCTGCTTACAGGCCTGTACAAAGAGTGATGACCATCAAAGCAGAAACCCACTGCACTCATAGTGTCACAGGTTTGCTATTGTACACATTAAGTTAGCTAGCTAAACACAAGAAAAAATGTTAACATAATGGAGAAAACAAAGAACAATTAATTGTGACAAAACAGGATAACATTTTAGACAACATCCATAAGTTTTGCAAATGTAAACAGACCTTGCCCAAAACACCCCATGTAACATAAACTTAATGGTACATTCAATTCAGTGTCTTCCATACAGAAACCTATCATTCCTAATCTAATTTGAGGAAATAGGGAATGTTTTACAACAGAATTCAATTTTTCAATTGAATTCAATTTTATTTTTTTATTTGTAACCATTGTCAAATTACAACAACGGCTGCCTCAAGGCACTTTATGGTAAAGACCCTACAATAATAGAAAGAAAAAGGAAAAAAGCAATAGAAAGACTAATTCTGGTATTACTGTTTTAAGCATTGGATGTTTTAACCGATGCTTTAACCCAGAAATAAATAGAGGTAGTACAGAAATATAAAAAAACAAAGTTTTGGTGTTAATCCAATAAATAGTAAACATCATAATATATAGTTCATGAAATTACAAAAATAACCCTGAAACAGTGTTAATTATAAAACAAAGTCACACAGCCACTTCAGCAGATGAATGTTGCACACTAACATGGGAGAGAGAAAACACCAGCCACTTGTTTTTCTACTGTCCACTACAAAGGCTTTCAGTAAACCCACCTTCAGTTTAGCCAGTTAGTAATTTCCCAAGAAAGCCTGCGAGTAACTGGTGAAAGATTGAGACTCGCATGTAGCAACAGAGAAACACATTCCCTCTCTGTGCACATGTGGATCAGGCTGCTGGATGAAATGCGACACGTGAAAAGCTCAGAGAGGTGTGATCGGCAGCTAACACAGCAAACAGACACACGACCGTTGGATCACTGCGAAGCACGACCGTAGACAGCTCACTCGGAGGACAGAGACTACATCCAGAGGTCTGGCGCTACGTTTACCTTGATCGACATATGCCACTCATACTCCCGGCACGCAAGCTGGGCTTCAAACCTGGCCTTTTCTAGAATCATCTGTCTCTTCTTCTGGAACTCACAGCCACCTTCATCCATGTGCTGCTACAGGACGCATCAAAGGTTTCAGCTGTAAGTATTTTCTGTTACTAGCATACCTACATGTTCTGCTTGGATGGCTCAGGGATCATGAAGGAAAAATGAAGGAGAGTTTGAACGTTATTTGGCTGCAAGTACCAATTCTTTCCTCTAAAATGTTTATACCAAAATAACATTTTCATCTGTTGAAACTTCCTCTGGTGCTTTTGTCAAAGAGAAGAGCCACCAGGCATTTCCTGAAAGTTCTCATTAATAAAAATCACTGCCACCTGCTGACCCAGAAATCCAACAAAAAGCTCAAAATCCAAGTTTTAGCAGAACTCTTCAGACACAGTGAATGTTGCTATTTTATTATAAATTACTGGCCAACAAACTGGAGTTTGAACCAACCTGGAAGTCCTTCCAGAAACTAAGAAACATGTATGTGTGTTAGAGCTAAAGAGCTCTAACGAGCTCATACTGTACCTTTGGTGATGTGGCGCCGTCATCACTGTCCTGCCCGCTAAGGAGAAAAAAAAAGGAAAATAAGGGCAAGTGATCTACTTTACCATGACCCTACATAAAACAGTGTACAGAATCAGAACTACATTTATCTTCAGGAACGACCATATTGGCCCAAATACAAGAAAAGACATTTATTTTATGTTTTTCAGAATTTAGGTTTAGAAGCATCTTAGGAACAAGATGGCATTGAACTGTCTTCTACAAAGATGCATGATGAATTCTTTGTAATAGCCATTTTTTCAGCCCATTTACAGCAAAGGACTACAGATGAAAAGTAGCCTTTTTTGCTAATTCTGCCATTTTAAGATTAATATGTTCACTAATATACACTGTTCCTTTTAAATGAATGAATTCAATTCAAACTCAAAATTGTGAGACAGTTGGTCCAGGACTTTCTGATCATGCCTAGAATATTTACTTACACAAATTGAGGCTATCGATTGAACGTTAATAAAATGATAGCTGTCACTGACTGTGGGCTGACAGAGAAGATGATACAGAGTAATCAAGTCTGACATACAAGACACACTGATGGATTTTTTGTTGTGTTCATACACCACTCTTCACTCAATCATTACTCATCATTAATGTGTTGCTCTCCTCCACAGTGTGTCTTGGTCCCATCTCCCTCCCCTCACCCAATGGCTCCCCTCCCTGAGCCTGGTTCTGCCGGAGGTTTGCTTCCTGTTTATATCAAAGCCCTTTCTCATAGGGGGTCATCTGTTGTTTGGCGTTTTCTCTGTTTTCTCTGTATTGTCGTAGGATTTCCACCTTATAAAATAAAGCACCTAGAGGCAGCTGTTGTTGTGATTTGCTGCTATATAAATAAAACCGAACTGAATTAAATAGAGGTAGAATGCTTTCGGAGCTAAAAAAAAAAGAAGAGATTTTTAACACAAAAACATTTCTCCCCTCAGTCCATCAGGCCAAAACCTTTTCCACAGTCATAATACAAGTAGTCTTAAATGCAGATTCATGGAATCTTACTTGAGTGACTCGTCCACTGTGACCATCTCCACTGGATAGAGCTGGACTCCAGACAAATCTTCCTCTGTGTTCACCCTGATGCACAAAACACAATAGTAATGCCACAGAGTGCTGGCTTGCAAATGAGAAAAACAAACTAAAAACAAAAACATGACTTCAGTCAAGTTTAATTCTCTCATAGTTTAAGTAAGTTCAGCAGTGGTAACATAGTGCTGCAGATATGAATTATTACTCAGCAAAGGGAAACAGACTATGGATACTCTTATAGACTCACTGTGGTGTCACTTAGCTCTAACTAACACTCAGCTGTTGGTGTTTTTCACCTGCTGGGGTCCTGCAGCAGTTCCACAGCCTCTTTTAGCTGGTTGATCATGTCGATGTGGAGCTCTGTGCCCCCTGTGACTTTTGACCTGCAGCCACAAAGATAGAAATGAGAGTCATGTATATGTACAGTGTATTTACACGGGTGATGATGGTGCCATATCATAAAATCACAGCTGGTAAAATCCCTCAGAGGATACTTGTAGATTCTAAATTGTCATCAATCAACAGAAAGAAACACAAAAAAATCACTACTGATTTTGAATGATGCTGCAAAAAGATACTGAATAACCTGTGCTAATAAAAGTAGAAGAAAAATATCTAATTATGACATACAATACAATAATCTACCAATAAATGAGGAGAAACTAAACGTGAGTCATAAAGTGGAAATCGAAACGACACTATGCTCACGAACTTACGTTTGTTGTGTTGACCAGTGAGAGTCTTCTTCTATCCTGAGGGGCTCGTCGAAGTCTGCTGCCGTCCTACCCTGCAAAGACAAGCGTACGCAAATCAGCAACAGCTGCAGAAATCACATGATCCACAGTCCGGCTCAGAGACGTTACCACTTTCTCCTCCGTACAATTAGAAAACAGAGTCCTTTTTCTTCATCCATTCCTTCCATTCTTTATGCTTTTCTTGTTTCTTACTCTTTTCTAACAGCAAGTCTTTATTCTGCAATTTGACTGTAGAGTACTTTGGTATACAGAGGAGTTCACGGCCAATTCAATGACTAGAAGCAATGTGCAACTGGAGAATAACATCGGCAGAGGTAAAAACTGAGTTTTGATGATGTGAAACCCGTTTGTACTTTTAACTTGGAATAAGCTAAAAAAGGTGGATGAACTCCAATACTAAGTAGAGCTGGCTCTCTTCATGACAATTCAAGCAAAACTTTTAAGTCTAAAAGGAATTTTAATTGAGATTAACATAAAGTGACAGTTTATGCTGCAGGCTCCATTTAAACAAACCGCATGAGCCTAAAACGACAGGCAGCGTAACTAATGCTGGAATAAAGTAACCCAGTGAACATAATAGTTTTACATAACCTCAATCAGAGGGAGGCATTATGCATGAAGTGAACCATTTACTGCATCAATTTTTAACTGAAGCACTCAGAGGTGTGCAGACGCAACACAACACGAGCTCTTGCCTTGATGTAGTTGATGAAGCGAGTGCTGAGAGAAGAGTCTCTGTTCTGGTCTCTCAGGGCTTCCGTAGGGCTCTCCTCAATCAGCTGCACCGAGTCAGAGTTTGGGTCTGCTGAAATGAAGGAAACATGAACTCTCAGTTTTAAGCTGAAGTGTAGGCTGTAGAATTCTGCACCACAGGTTTGATAGAATATGAAAAATATGGGCACAAAAGCACAACTCCCATGAAAGTGAACCCACGAAGGATTATAATTACCTGCATAACCAAAGTTATAAAGGGACTTGTAAACGTCACAGCTCCATCAATTTTAGTCAGTCATGCGTAACGCAGCACAGTTTTTGTCTATGTGTTTACACTCATTCAAACAGATTCACTTTTTAAAAATATCAAAGTTATTATCAATGTGCAAGAAATAAAACACAGATACAAATACAGTCTGATCACAGCTCACCAGTCACAACTAACTAGACACTAAATGGAGGAAATAAGCAGAACTGAAGAATCCTGAAAAAAATTATGACAAAAATTTGGCACCAAGCCTCAAACAGCCAATCAACAGCTGAAACATATTTATGAGTGTCAGCAGGCACACCTCCGTCACATAAACTGGCACAGAACGTGTTCAGTCCTATGGTGGGATGAGCAGATGATTGGATTGAGATGCAGTGAAACTGTGCATGCACTACAGAAGTATAAATTGAGGAAAAAGAAAGCTACTTTAATCTTGTTTGGGGACAAAGCCGCCAAACCTTTGAACCACTACTTCAAGTTATGGCTGTCTCTCCTTGCACTTAGACAAGGATTTCAAAAGAACTGTCCAAATATCTGCCCGGAGCCGTTGCCAAGACAGATGTCGAGTGGCAGAATGTGCAGGAGAAGCGATTGGAGGAAAGCAGGTCAGGTGCGTGAGTTAGCCCTTAAGTCAGCTCTTAAAACCTTTGAGAATTCTTTCCCTAATTTTTTGTGTTTGTTTAAATTTCATTCATTTTCTAAACTTTTCACAAGAAAATTGGCGATAAATAATAAAAACCACAGCAGGAGCTTGCTGCTATTTTAAAAACAACACATTTGTCAAATATATAATATGTAAAACATCTTTGTGACGCCAGGATTAAGGATTTGTTTAGAAATATAAATAACCTCTTTTCACTCATCTCAGTTCAGTAAATGTGACCCTCCATCAGCTCTAACCTAATTAAGGCTGATTGAAGTCTATTTAAACTGTGTCTGGGGAGCTGCTGCTGTTCTTTAATAGAGTTCAACAGCCCAGATACTTTTACACACACAGCTGACAGGTTAGAAAAGCAAAACTACTAAACCCTCAGTTTGTACACTGCTGAACCACATCGCATGGCAGGGCTCGTACAGGATCTCCTGACTTGTAGATGGTGCTGAGCACTGCTTCATGCTGCATGAACAAATCCAGCAGCAGATAAATAATTGTGCAAGTCTGTTGATTACTTCACTCTTTCCTCTTTTCCATAATCATTGACTGAATCACTCAATGTGCATTCTCAAATTGGTTATGCTTTTTTCTCAACGGAGTCAAGTCCAGATGATGTTTATGCTCCCAAAGCATGAGTAATAAGAGCGCACGTGCACACACTATTCATTCACATGGATCCGGGCTGTCCAGAGAGTTTAACCAGGTGACAATAGATAGCATAATACAGTTTGTCTACCATCGCCACATGCTGGCCACTCTGTGTGTGTGTGTGTGTGTGTGTGTACCTGTCAGAGAGCTGATGTGTTCACTCGAGTCGTCTTTGCCGATTCCCTCCTCTGTGATGTGACTCATTGGCACATTAAGGCTCAGACTGTCTTCATCTGACGGCTGAAACAAGCAATGAAACAGCTTCAGAGCTGAAACAAAACTGTGAGAACCTCAACACAAGAACACAACAACTGATGAGTGTTAAAAGTGTAAACGTTCTCAGTTGTAGTTTATTACTTTTCTCGTAGTTTTGGGTCAGGAAAAGCATATCAGTTGCAAATTAGAGTTTATAATTTCAGTTTCGCAGACCTGGAGCTGGCTGCTGCCTTGAATAGCTTTCTATCTCAACAATGACCAAAAGTGTGAATTAGTAACAAAGAAAAAATGTGTTCATTCTAAAATGAAAAGGAGATCTCTGACTCCCACTGATGCGACGTGACGTCAGTTTACAGAATCCTACAAAATTCCTCTGCACTGCACGGATAAAGACTACGAAAGACAGAAAAACTTTTAGCTTATCAGTTCAAATGAAGAGAATAACTTCAACTAAACGTTAAGTTGCCCCTAATTACAAGATGAGGCCAAAGTGCCTCCGCTCTAACAGTATTTCATTTCAAGACCAAATCCAGAAGAATCTCAAATTCAAAGTCAAATATTAAAATTTTCAGTTATTTGTCATTTATTTCAACTTTGTATTAATTCATCTTAAATAATGCTCTTTAACAATTTACTGTTAAATGTAACAATTCATTTTTTGCCATTTTTCACAATCATTTACTCACAAGTCCACAAAAGAAATAACAATTTGCAGAAAAAGTGAGTGACGTCTAAACGGGTCCGTCTTTTAATGTCACCGCACTCACTCAGATACACCGACTTACAGAGGAAAAAAACGATGAGCTGGTGTGATTAGAAAATGAGGATTAAAGGAGTAAAGATGAGTGTATTAAGTACATGTCTAACGCATATTTGTGCATGGATACATACACACACATAACTATACACCTATATTTGAACATGTTACAGTCATATTGGTACAAATGTACAAAATCCCCCCCCACACACAGACACACAGATGCAGAGACACACACACACACCTCAGTAGCAGACAGTCTCTTGTCTCCGTTGTCGCTGCCGACTCCTGAGTCACTGTCCTGCTTCTTCTGCTGCTCCATGTCTTCCACACTGCAGACACAAGACACAGGTCACACACCTGACACACACACAGGAGGCAGGCGTGTGTGTGTGTGTATGCACAGGCGAGACAAAGAGCAAGGGAGCCACAATGACAGAGAGGGAGACAGAGAGAGAATGCTCCCCCTCCCCTCTCTGCTTCTCATGCTGCGTTCACACTGCTGTGTAAATTCTGATTGGCTGTTTGGATTTAACCTTTAACTGCTGTCATGAAAGTTTCAGGGCATCTACAGGTGTAAGCCGGTTAAACAAAAACTTTTTTTGACGTCACTGCAATCAACATTTAAAAATGAAACCTACAACCGAAATACACAGACCACAGCAAACAAAGTAAAGCCTTCATCATCCTCACTTCCATCACTGTACTGCATGTCTGCATGTACCCTCTCCCAGGCCTGAAGTATTCTTCAGGAATTTATTTAGTATTTTTATGCATCTTCTCGGCATTCTTTAACTTTACACATGTAAAGACAGCCGAATGTGTAATGAGGAGAAATTCTTGAGGTGACAGGACTAAAGAGAGACCCATCTGAACCACCAGTAGCACAGCTCAGCCTGCTATGTAGACACCCCTATGGCATCAGTTTGAAAATCCTACATTACCTTCTTCTCGAGTTATCGCATTCACAAGATTTTCAGAAAACTTGAACTTTGACCTTTCACTTTAGGTTCATGTCACAGAGATTCAGAGTAGTCTGAGATGATTTGTAAACGTGCCTGTGTTATTGATTTCAAGCTCATTCTGGAGTTATTGGGTTCACAAGATTTCAATGAAACTTGAACTTTGCAATTCAAACGTGTTCAAGATTTATTTTGTAGACACACCTATGGTATCAATCTGAAGCTCCTACACTGCCTCATTCTCAAGTTATCTCATTCACAAATTTAGGTTAGGTTTTCACTCTGCCCGCCCAGCCTGCCCGGTGGAGTGACAAGAATACTCCATCAGCCTTTTACAGCTGAGGGGTAAAAACTTATGTACAAAGTTTCTGAACCATCCATCCATCCATCCATTTTCATCCGCTTTGTCTGGGGCCGGGTCGCGGGGGCAGCAGCCTAAGCAAAGTTTCTGAACCTTAGGACGCAAAATTTAATTTAGGACCTTAAACAATCCAATGTCACATGTTTTTCACTGCCAAGCTTTCTATTAAGCCCCATGGATGGCATGAAGTTCCTATACTTAATCCTTCATTGATTTAAAGTCATAGCTTCCTTAATGTTTTATATTACTTAGACAGTTAAGTGCTTTTTTTCTGGCCTATGAATAGAACGACTTGATGCGATCAGACAGAGGAAGCCTAAAATAATATTAAACAATAAAGAAGCTCATTGAGTGGTTAATATGATAGTTAAAATAATAATAATAATAATAATAATAATAATAAGGTGTAAGCCTTCAAATAGAGTTTAAATCAACTTTTTCTGTAAGACTTTTCTTAAACAAACTGACCTGTCATACTCTGTATAATATTGAAATCTAAAGCATTATTAAACAAATTCTATTATGTTTATTATTTATTCATAATAGAACAAATAGAATATATTTGTTCTATTGTGATAAAACATCCCTATTTGATCAAGGGAAGATCTGAAAAAAGGTTTTAAAAATCAGTGTTTTAGAAAACACACAGGAGTCAAATACAAGGGCATCTGGGGAACTTTAATTGGCCGTGTGAACACTGGCCTGTGGCAGTCTCCAAGCAACTGAACAATAATGAGGCACTGGAATTGCTCACACACACACACACACACACACACACACACACACACACACACACACACACACACACACACACACACACACACACACAGCATTTTCTAATAACCCTTCTGTGAGCAACAGTGTCGCTCCTCTCCTCTCATCTCCTTGATCATGATTCTACAAGTGCAGTTGCTTCATAATAGCCCACACAGGTCACTTTAAGTCTGAGACAAATTAGGGTTCATCCATCTCTCTGTGACCTCTGACCCCCTGACATCCTCATCATGTCACTAAAAGACTAAAACTCGTGTAATAGCCAAAAAAATATGCCATCATAAGCAAATGCTATGAGCAGATCTGGAACTTGGACTGTGTTGTTTTACTTTGGCGGGGCACTCTTTCTTCATTTGGTAAACCATAAACGGATCCATGCTGGGTTTCATTTTTATCTAGCTCTGTTTAAGGTCATCGTATTAATGGGGTTTTAAAAATAGCATCACTCTGTTCTCAGCTTCCTCTGGAGTGAGACGGCAAACGACTGCACCTCACAGAAGCGTACTAATTTATTATCCACAGCCTTTTTTTGAGTGAAAGTGGCATTGCATGTTTATGAAAAACAAAGCTGAGAAACAACAAATTCAGAGTGATGGCTTGTAATAATGTTTCAGTGAAAGACGAAAAAAGAATCGGAAGCATTTGAGGATCACAGAAGACGACTAAGAAGAAATCATAGAGCAGGAATAGAAGACTTCTGTTAAAATAAATATGAAGTTGAACTTTAGCATATCTGTCTTTCAGAATCATAGCTTGTCAAAGTCAGGGATTGGTCTAATTTCAGTAACCCTGCATGGAAAACACAGCCAATCAAAAACGGCTCGTCTACCAATTCAAAGATTGGAGAAGTGCAGAGCGGAACCACCAGTCTGCATGCCAAAGTATCCTCGAGCAGGATACTGAACCCTGAGTTGCCCCTGATGCATCTATCAGTGTGAGATAAAAGTGTGTGTGCGAATGGGTGAGGCTGTAGCATAAAGCACTTTTGAGTGCTCAGTTAGAATGGAAACCACTATAAGTACCAGTTCATTTCCCATAAAATCAGTGACGTCACCAACTGTGTATTGAATCTAAATGCAATCGATTATCGATGGAATGCCAATCAGCAGGCGGTGCTGTTTTCTGGTATTAATTGAAAATATATGGAGCCAAAAAACTGACATATTAACGTATAAACCAATAAGCAACTTACTGGGTTTGGGGGGGGGGGGGTTAACATATTCCCACACTATAAGGCGCACTTAAAAACCTTTAATTTTCTCAAAAATCTACAGTGCTTACTCGACAGTGGTTGTGCTTACTGACCTCGAACTGCTTTTATGTGGTACACAGCACTTAAAGATCTGCCAAAAAATGTTTTAGTATTACTTTGGTAAGCTATGAAGGCGCACCGCTTGATGAATTGTCGGAGCATTATTTTACCAGGTGTAACAATTAAGTTAAAACATCCAGGCATCCATGAAAATAGAAGTTATTAAATTTAACGGAGTTAAAAGTTAGCAGGAAGTTAGCTCGCTAGTTTCCACCTAAACATGATATTGCATGTTCTGACTGAGAGATTTCTGAAAAAATTAAAACGTACAGCTCTGCTATCACTTCCAACATGAATGAAGACAGAAAACTAAACAGCAGTGACGTTTGTAGGGTTATTGAAATTTGGCTAGCTGGTATATAATGATTTGCTACGTGATCGCTAGTGACACAGCTATGTTAGTATAACATAAACACAGTGAAGCTGGAGGATGAACACTAACATTTTTCCACTCGATAAAAGTTAACGTGAGGGTTCCTGATGGTTAGGGACAAAAGCAATCACATGGCAGGATGATACAAACGGACCAAACTTCAGTCAGGAGAACAACTGAGAAAATCCATCCACAATACCAGATTAGTCATTAATACACTGCAACATCATGGGAAAAGAGCAGCAGAGAGAATTCAACATTAATGAATCAATGCAAGAAGAATGAGTGGAGTAAAGTTCGACTTATCTGACTGTTTTGTTTTGCTTATAATCTGGTGCGCCTTATATACGGTCCGAAATATACGGTAGTTATTTCTGGAGTGGCCACTTTAGGTGGTTCCAAAACCAAATTAATTCCCATAGACAGACAAGTCAGAATCCTCAACTTGATGGCATTAAAGAGTTTACAGCTTTTCCCAACGTCTTTACAGCAGAAATAAAATGGGGGGGAAATCTGCCAAACAGCAAAGCATGACAGCTGCAACAAATGATGAGCTTAAAACCAATCTGAAAATTACTAACCGTCAGAGAAAGAGAAAGCAGACCTGTTGCAGTGCTGTAGTTTGTCAGTCTGGTTTCTGTTCTGGCGTTTTATATGTATGGACTCTATATCCACACAATATCAGCGCTCCCTCTAGGTCACCCCTTCATACCTTGGATGTTGCTGATGCTTTTATCTTGTGTGTCATGTGGAGTTTATTTAATCAAAGAAATCAAGAAGACAAGTGACAAAAGCATGAACAAGAATGAAAGCTAAAGGAAAACCTGATTTACATGTAAGTGTAGAGTCTGTGTGAACTACAGGAGAACAGAAACTGTTTTTCCTGCCCACATCCTGGGAGAGTTTCATGTGGGCAGGAAAAACAACTCAGCTGAAGCTGAGTGTTGAAGGACCTGAAGAGGCAGAATTTTTATTTCCTATGTATTTCTGTTTTTACCGTACTTCCCTCCAACCCTCACCAGTTGCCCACCAGCTTTTTAAATATTTTATTCTTTATTCCTTTGCTTTTTGACATTACATCGCTTGGGTTAGACAAACTAGAAGTCCTTAATCCTAAAGCCTTTGGTAATCCCCCGACTTTGGATTGGAGGATGGATGAAATGACATAAATTCATTCTATACTGTACTCTGTAGATGTGAGTACTGTTCCAGTTTCATAATACAGTTTTACCTCAGACACACAGCTAGATTCCGGGTCAATCGACTGTCTGACATGATTTCTCTGCCTCCTCAGATGTTGTTCCCTACTCTGCCAACAAGAGTTCAAACTGTGCCACCAACATCCTAAAATATGTATGAAAGCGGTCATGACAAAACTTCAAGTGCTGGATCAAACCATGAAATTCTCCTTGCTGCTGCTGCCCCATGAGAACCGGATGAACCCAGAATCTCTGTTTCTTCCTTTTCTTGTTTAGAAACATCAGGACCAGCTCATCATCGCTTGATGTCAACTTCATTTTTTCCACATTGCATTTTTTCAAAAGATGAATTTTCTCACAAAGAAACAACGCTTTAACTGTGTACAGGGTGGGCCATTTATATGGATACACCGTAATAACACCGTGATAAAATGGGAATGGTTGGTGATATTAAAGTCCTGTTTGTGGCACATTAGTATATGTGAGGGGGCAAACTCCTCAAGATGGGTGGTGACCATGGTGGCCATTTAGAAGTCGGCCATCTTGGATACAACTTTTGTTTTTTCAATAGGAAGAGGGCCATGTGACACATCAAACTTACTGGTAATGTCACAAGAAAAACAATGGTGTGCTTGGTTTCAATGTAACTTTATTCTTTCATGAGTTATTTACAAGTTTCTCTTTGTTCACAGCCATTGACATGTCGAAGAGGTTAACACGTGAGGAGCAGATCGAAATTGTGTTGATATCTGGTGAACGCAGTAACCGGGTCATTGCAGCAGATTTCAATGCAAGACACCTTACGAGACCACCCATCTCCCATGCTACAGTCAGCAAACTGCTTGCTAAGTTTCGTGAAACTGGTTCAGTGTTGGATTTGCCAAAATGTGGACGCAAGAAAACTGTCACTAATGAAGAAACATCAGTGGCTGTCCTAGCTTCATTCAGCAAGAGCCCGAAGCGTAGCACTCGCTGCATGTCACTGGAGAGAGGCATTAGTCGAACATACCTTCGGCGGATATTAGCTAGTCACAAATGGCACCCTTACAAACTCCAGCTACTGCAGCATCTCAACGTGGATGACCCTCACTTCACGCAGAAGATTTTGTTCAGTGATGAGGCAAACTTTTATGTGAATGGTGAAGTTAACAAACAAAACTACCGCTATTGGTCTGACACTATCCCACATTGGATGGATCCCTCCAAGACTGTTGGAACAACAAAAGTGATGGTTTGGTGTGGTATATGGGGTACAACAATAGTGGGTCCATTCTTCATCAATGGAAACCTCAAGGCCACTGGATATTTGAAATTGCTACATGATGATGTGTTTCCCTCTTTATGCACTGAAGCTGGCACGTTCCCTGAGTTTTTCCAGCAAGATGGTGCACCACCACATTATGGGTGCCAGGTCCGAGCATTCCTAGATGAACAGTTTCCTAGAAAGTGGATTGGTCGTCGTGGGCCAGTTGAATGGCCCCCAAGGTCTCCCGATCTGACCCCCTTAGACTTTTATCTTTGGGGTCATCTGAAGGCAATTGTCTATGGTGTGAAGATATGAGATGTGCAGCACCTGAAACTACGGATACTGGATTCCTGTGCTGGCATTTCTACTGCGGTGTTGCTATCAGTGTGTGAAGAGTGGGAGAAGAGGGTTGCATTGACAATCCAACCCAATGGGCATTGAACACATTTTCTAAGTGGTCAGAAACTTGTAAATAACTCATGAAAGAATAAAGTTACGTTGAAATCAAGCACACCGTTGTTTTTCTTGTGACATTACCAATAAGTTTGATGTGTCACATGGCCCTCTTCCTATTGAAAAAACAAAAGTTGTATCCAAGATGGCCGACTTCTAAATGGCCACCATGGTCACTACCCATCTTGAGGAGTTTTCCCCCTCACATATACTAATGTGCCACAAACAGGACTTTAATATCACCAACAATTCCCATGTTATTACGGTGTATCCATATAAATGGCCCACCCTGTGTATAAGTTTGAAACTGTGTGTAAAGGCCTTAATGCTAATTTGCGTAACCAGGCAAAACTGTCCTCTGCCAGAGACCTGGGAGCTTGAGAGTCCAGTATCTTTGGTGTTCCTAGGACTGCGCACTTCTGGTGTTGTTCCCGGGACCTGCTGGAGCCACTCGCCTAGCTTGGGAGTCACCGCACCTAGTGCTATGATTACCACTGGGACCACCGTTACCTTCATCCTCCACATCTTCTACAGCTATCACTACAGCTGTCTTCCTCTGCTTGTTAGCCTTCACCATTTTGCCCTTCTGTATCTGCAAGTCCCACAGGATCTTAGCTTGGTCCTTTTTCGACCACCCTAGGGAGCGTCTCCCATTTTGACCTCGAGATCTCCAGGCCATACTTGGCACAGATGTTTCTGTATACTATGCTGGCCACTTGGTTATGGCGTTCTATGTATGTTCTGCCTGATAGCATCTTGCAACCTGCTGTTATGTGCTGGATTGTCTCAGGGGCATCTTTACACAGCCTGCACCTGGGGTCTTACCTGGTGTAATATGGATCTTGTGCTCAGAGCTTGTTCCTGTGCTGCCATGAGTATTAGTTTATAGGTGGCCAGCACTGCAGGGGTTGTTTGTTTGTTAGTTTGTATTCCTACCATTGTTTCATCTGTCAATTTCTTTCTTTTTACATTGCTTCCTGTTTGTATTGTTATTCACTCTGTTTAGCTCACTTCTTTTTCTTTTCTTTGTATCACTGTGTGCAGTCCATCAACCCATTTCTCTGACTGCTTCAACAAGTCTTTCTTTTGTCCCTGAGATATGTGCAGTCTTTTTTTTGTATGTCCTTACTAGGTGTCATCATTCAAGGATTGTAGTCTTTCATTCCTTTGTCTACTTAAATGTTTTCTTCCTGTATTCACTCCCGATTCCTTTATTCATCAGTCACAGAGAACATCTCACACACCGGTGATGAGATTTTGGACAAACCTTTCAGTATGATGGCAGTCTGTCACTGCTACCCAGCTGGGAGCCGGAGAAAGGATCAGTTTCAGCTGACTAATGGAGGATTTGGCTACAGGCTGAGAAACTGAGCAAGCTCAGATCACAGACAGTTTCTGTCTACGTGTAATGTTGTTAAAACCATACGAAATAATGGCCCTGGGGTGATGTAATGTGCTTCTGGCAACTATCTTGGCAGTCCAAAGCTTAAAACAACTTACAGCATTCATAAATAACCTAAAAGTCACAAAAATTTGAAACAAATGTCTCAAATGTTTTCTCTGTTTGCTAGTTTTCTCATATGTCCTAAACTTTTCTAGAAACAAATGATGGAGTGGGATGTGGATGTATCCTGTACACTAATACTCAATAAAACTGAGTATTTCCAGGACTGGGAATACAGTTCAGATGTGAACCAAAAAACAGAAAAAGCTTCAAAAGTTCATGATTTTACGACTTGAGTCAAATTATAGCTTTTTCTTGCTGCTGTTACACCCAAATTTCCCCTGAGGGACAATTAAAAGATTATTCTATTCCATTATGCCATGTCAGTAGTTATATATAGTATACTTTCTCTTTGTCAGGTTAACAAAACTGAAAGAAACCTTTGTTCAGGTTAAAGGTACAGTCAGTCATTTCTTTGAGGCCACTTAATAAAACAAATGTTGTAATCATAAATATAAATTAATAAGTGTGTAATTATTTCTTAGGACAAAATGATGCATTCTCATAAACTTAGTACATCAAAGGAGAACAGAACTCGTAGACAAATTTTATTTTGCGTCAGCACCTTCAGACTCAAGATATAAAAGATCATACCTGTGTTTTACCAACGGAGCAAAACCACGAAGGAAAGAGACATAGATCCAGATCAAAGTCCATCCTCTCCTTCCTAACCTTAAAGCTAAGAACAAGCTGGCTACATAACAATCGCTTTAAGCTAACATCACACCTACTAATGCCAGAGTCAAGTGTCCTAGAAATAACACTTTCCCTCTGATAAACAGTTTTTATATTCTCACATCGTAACAAGAGTTTATTCGCTAAGCCTCGGAGTCCAACAATGTTAGCCTCACTTCAATGAAATTTTCACCAACACCATGCAACGCATACTGACAGAAAAGTTCAGGATATCCTCAAAAACTCACACCAATATCACTGTGATCACAGAGAAGTGAGCTTTACTGACTCATCAGACCCCTTTCACAAAGTTTTACAGTCTCCTGCATAGTAAATAGAAGCGGATACTTCTCACGCAGCATTGACAGCTGAGATAAACTGCAGACTGAGCCTAACCAGATTTTTTTTGAGGTGACTCAAGGAAAAAAAAAAAGCTAAACCCTGCAAATATTTAGTGGACACATATCACTTTTTATTTATTTTTAAAAGTATTTCTTTTTTTTTGATTTATTGTTACATGTTGCTATTATTCAAATATTAGAAAATATAAAAATGTCTTTTTTACACAATTGGTAGCAGACACATGGTGGCCAGCCGTGGCCACTATGGCTCTTTTGCTGACTAAAGCACGTTTGTCCTGCAGCAGCCACTGTAGCTCGGATTATACACTTTGGGAGGGGGAAGAAAACAATTAAGTCGCTGAATTCTTGCAGGTTACATCCCATGCTAATTTTGAAACCCATCATTTAGCTTTAAAACTAAAACCATCACTAGCTGCAGTATCATCATGCTACTCAGACAAGAAGCCAAACAGAAACAGTTCTATCACTGTGTCTGGTTTTAGGTACTGGAACCATGAGGCAACACTGCCATCACAAGTCAACATAGACTCAACATCTTGCTCTGTTATTTTCACCCAGAATACCATTAATGAAAAAACAACAAAAATTGCATTGCTACATAACCGCTAGCAATCCTATTCACTTTAATGATAAAGAATTGACATTTCGACACCAGAACGTTGTCAAAGACGTACAGTCTAACTGCACTACAAGAGCAGACGCTGATAATGAAGAGAAGATAATCCCCCCCAGCTGTGTGATACCACGGTAACTGACCTGCCAGTGGTGGGCCTTGATAAGTTGATTCGCCCCATGACAGGCAGGTAGAGAGAGTCAGGCATCTTCTCGCTGCGACACGCCTCAATGCTCAGATACTTGAATATGTGAACTTTGCCCTTTATACAGATCTGAATAATGGGAGGAAAAGGGACTCAAATCAGCATCAAGTAAAAGTCCAGCTTTGCTTTGTTTTCTACATCATTTCAGCCTTTATTCACAAAGACTGCTGAGTCACTTGTGTCTTTTTTTAGCTCTTGCAGCTGCTCGTGCTTAACATTTCCAAAAGCAGGTACATAGCTTTATACTACCTATTGCAATACTGCTGCTATGCTGCTATGATCATGATGATTGCTGTAATGGCCAGATAATAGCCCTGTGCAGGAACATTAAGCTGAAATGATACATTTAAAAATATAAATTTATTATGAATGTCTGTTTCTTATATTAGGATGGTATCTAAAAAAATAAAGTAGGTTTAATTTTCAGAGATGTGCACCAAGAATTTATGTCGAATCATGACTCAGACACAAAGAATAGTGGAAGATATAAAGTACATTAAGACAAAAGTGTGTGTGTGTGTGTGTGTGTGTGTGTTTGTTTATGTACCTGTGCGGGTGGACTCTGCAGTGGATTGTTTTCTAACTGGAGAGTCTGGAGCTGTTTCATCTTCCTGTAACACACTGGGATGGTGGACACTTTGTTACAGGAGAAATCGAACTTCACCAGAGGAAGATCAGCCAAGTCTGTAGGAAGACACAAACGCACAAACATCAGGCAAACAGCTCTGGTCATCTGCTCCTTCAGAGCGAGCAGATTTGTTTTGATTTGGCTTATGTGATATACAATGCAGCACATAAGGGGATTATATCTCATCAGAAAACTTCAGGGTTATCTTTTTTTTTTACCCAAACCATGTTTGTTTTTCTTTTACTTTCTGCCCAACAATAACTCGAATGGAGACGCCCAGGAGGTTTAAAGTCTGACCCTTTTGGTTGATTTTTGCAGAAGACAACACTCAAAATTTGAGACAAACTGCACCTTTGAAATGCCAGCAAACTAATGGATTTAATCTTCCCGGGACTTTACCCCTGCTGTGAAAATGCTAATCACAATGTGCTGGATGAACTTTCACTCCCCAGAAAGTTCCAGAACATTCGTTTTTTCGGGGGGGAAATTAATGTTCCTGGAACAGCGAGTGGAAAATCACTTTTGGAGAACTTAGGCGTGTCTCAGTGTCTTCTGTTTTCATGTAATCCAGACTGACTCCATGGTGGTGAGATCTGTGGAGGTCGGATGATCTCTGCCAGAACACTTTGTTCTGTTCTTGCGTCTGAAGATAGCTCTTTGTGAATTTTCTTGCTGCAGAATTATTTTTAGACGGCTTAGACCTCTCTCTGATGGCACCGATGAGAAAGATTGCATCAACCTGCAACCTTAACCAGGCTGAAATGAGTGAATTCTTGTTATTTTGAACCAGGAATTCTTAAAATAGATGCTAAAGAACAACATATTTGGGCAGGAATATTGAAAAAGTGGCATTTATTTAATATGAAATGGTCAGAGCAAGATGCCCGCTCTCCTGCATCAGCTGCATAGACCATACCACCTGCCCAGTCAGGTGTGGGACATGGAAAAACATGCATTATCTAGTTTCTGCTGACATGCACACGCTTCAGTGATTTGCATAGAATTACAGATATTCAGGTGTTTTCCATAATACTACACTAAGAGGCTTCAGCACACACACAACCTGATTTTAAAATAGACCGATACCAGCAGTTTGTTTAGTGACAGTGGAAACCCCCCCTGTTGCTGATTTAGTTGATCTCAAGTAGACTACACACACTTACACTTTCACATGGGTA
Organism: Mchenga conophoros; assembly: GCF_057382185.1. Classification (NCBI taxonomy): domain Eukaryota; kingdom Metazoa; phylum Chordata; class Actinopteri; order Cichliformes; family Cichlidae; genus Mchenga; species Mchenga conophoros. The sequence goes on from NC_140541.1 coordinate 11,345,508, forward strand.
AAACCACCAACATGTTTCCCACCAGATAACACAATGCAGCTCTTGTTGTTATTTTCAGACTAGGTTTGTAATTGTTAGCAGCCCAGAGTCAAACTGTTTCTCTTCATGTGAACTTTATTCCTCATTAAATCCAAAATAACCTGGAAAACCTGGAACACCTCTCTTACACAGCGTTTTACTGGAGTGACTAAGCTGTAATTTAACAAAAGTGTCTGTTTTATGTTTAAAGAGTTATGTAGAGTCAATATACAAGCGTGCACACCTTCACAGAGTACCCAATATGTTAACAAGTTAGATGAAGAGGTTGACCACACACTTGATTACAGATTCCAGGTTGCAGCAAGCTTTGGAACCAGCTTTTAAACTAAACACGGTACATTTCTCTATGTATTTCTGTATTTCTTCCCACGGTATTGGGTTTTACACTGGAACAGTGATACAACACTGCTACCATGAGATCCAACTGGACATAACACCACCCCCCTTATGGTGGTACCATAGACAGTATAAGAGATGAATGTAGCTTCTGTGGGCAGATAAATGAAGCCAACGCTGAGGTGCCTTAAACTTGCATGCCTTATTTGTATGGCATTCGATTGCAATAGCTGTGGTTGCAAAAACACTTCCAGTCCTAAAGAAGTGTACAGGTATGGGATTTCATTTTTGACTGCTGTAAGCACTCTACTGTTCAGTTTATGGGCATGGTCATTTATGCCCATAAACTCAACCTTGAAGCTAGCTTCCAAGTACCCAACCTTATTATAACAACAGGAACCTAGAGACCTTGAAGCTCACTTCAACTGCACTCACTGAGTGCAGTTGACATTAACTGAGCTAATGATATTTAGCTCAGTTAATGAGGTCTCTTTGCGCCTAAATCTACAATTAGTCGATTTAGAATGTAATTTTTTAGAAAGCGAGAATTGCAATGAATGAAAGGGAACAAATGCATTTTTCAAAATATCAAACTGTTTCTTTGAGCATATCATAAATATGGGAAACAGAAACACAGAATCATTTTTTCAAAAGGTTAACACAGATCTAAAACTTACCCTGAACTGCACTCAGACTACTAGCTTGCTAATGTTATCCAATGCCTGTTTTCCCCAGCTGCTTGGCTCTCCCTGATATTACGTGATTTGGAATTTATTACCAGAGTCACTGTAAGCTCATCTAAATGTTAAAAAGGCATTATATTTCTCACTGTGAAGCAATTTATCTCTCTATCTTTTCTAAGTCTTTGCAGTTATATAATTAACCTTTCTTTGAAACCTAGGGCAGGGATAGCTCAGTAGGTAGAGTGGTTGCCCCATGATCGGAAGGTCGGGGGTTCGATTCCCCTTAACAGCTACCCTGAGGTACCCCTGAGCAAGGTACCGTCCCTACACACTGCTCCCCGGGCGCCCAATGGCTGCCCACTGCTTCACTGAGTGAATGGGTTAAATGCAGAGAGCAATTTCCCCACGGGGCTCAATAAAGTACAATAATGTACACACTTTCTTTCTTTCTTCTTTTAGCTGAGGATAAACTGTGAAGGTTTTTAATGGTGCCTTTACCTAGACTGGCAAACAGTCATATACAAGAAATGTATAAACTTTCCGGACTCCTGGTCCACCAAACGCATTGTCCTTATTTGTCTTCTTTCCCAGTGTAAGATGTCCAAAAGAAATTCTCTATGTGAGTGTATGTGTGTGTTTACAGATCCTCAGACGGATGTTTGGGTTTGTGGGCAGAAACCAATGGGGGAACCATATCCTGCAGACTGCTAATGATGCGCAGCTCAGGAACCCATCAATTTTGACAGCATGATCATTACAGAGTGTTTAGACAGTTTCTCATAATTAAAACCACGTGTAGGCGGTAATAATGTCAGCTAAGCACATGTGATGGTGTGAGTGGTGACACCAGAAAGCATTCCTCTGGTTACTGGATAAAAATATTCTCTATACAGTACTCGATTAAATTATGCATAAACATATGTTCCCTTATGCCTTGAGATCACTCAGGACAAATGTGTAAATTTCATCTATAGTGCTCTAACAATTTTATTATAAAACCATCTGACTTTAAAACCAAAAAAACAACAGCAGCAGGCCAATCATGACAGCAGGGGAGACAATTCCTATAAAAGGTACAAACTACAAATTCTCTTTTCACTCCGTTCCCTTCATCTACTCGTAGGACTGGACTCAAAATCTGAGGTTCTAGATCTTGTGCTGAAACACAAACAAAATATACTAGGGTTCACAAAGTTTTTAACCTGCAACGGTATACAAAAACGGGAAAAAACTTGCAAATTACTCCTAAATCTTTTTTAAAAGAACAATAAACAGAAAACTTTAAAAGAACTGAGGCCTCAAGTTATCTAGCAGTCTGTTTACATATGTTCAGATATGCACAGCATCGAATCTGACTGCTGCACACCACCTCACAGGTCTGGAGATCTGAGAGCTGGGCTGATATGAACCATTTTCCTGGTCTTAGTGAACTGTGGCTGTCTGATGAGAAATCTGCAAAGTAGCTGTGCCTGAAATAAAACACAATAACTGCTGATTTACTTCAGATGTTTGAACCTTTTATTGTTTTATGTAAAGCACTTTGGTATGCCCAAGGCTTTTAAATGTGCTCTATAATGTGCTCTATAAATAAAGATTGTTGTTGTTTGTTGTTGTTAGATGTTACACTTTGGGCCTGAGTCACTCAGGCTAGAGACTAGATGAAGATTTCAGACATGGCTCATAGTTCTTTTCACAATGCAGATTTTTGTTATAACTAAATTACTAAATTTTTACAAGACCATCCATGTTTTCTTCTTTCTGGGTTGATAAATAGCTGCTAATAGCATTATTAGACGACTTATTACTTATTGAGGTACAAACTTGCAGAAGCCTCCTCTGATGTCACTGGAAGGAATATGAAATGTATAAAGGATTGACGACACCAGTCTGCTCCATTGCAGCCTTGATGCATTATGCTGCTAACCAAAGCTGCTGCTGCTGCCATGATAATTCTGGCTTTAAAGATCATTTTCCTACCAGCTCTGATCTTCTAGTTAGAGTCTGACTCTCTGACTTTATGCTATTGCCACCCTGAGCTTGGCCGACCGTTAAAAAGCCCTCAGCAGTCATGGTGGTCTTATCTCAGGGACTCTTCAGAGCTGCACAAGTTCAACAGATATTAAATCAAAAACAACATCCCTCCCTTTGTCGGGGCTGCCGTCCAGTCTGCCTGGTTGAAGCCCCCCTCCCCCCAGCACCGTGGTACTAAGCTTCTGAACCAGTTCAAAGCTCATCAATCAATCCAGGAGATGGTCATAAAGGTGAGGGGATGGGGATATGTAACAATTCAGGAAACTGGAGCAACAAATCCAAACCGGCTGAATAAAGCGATTGGAGTTGCTGTTGTTTATCATTCTGATCAACTATCTGCTGGCCTGACTCCATGTCTCGACTCTGTTTATCAGACTATCCAAATGCTGGACAACTGACAATGAAGACAGAAATTGATTTTTTTTTTTTATATCTTGACTATATTGACTACAAAACAGGAAAAAAAAGATCAACAGACCCATTAATAACTAAAACAGCTATAAGCTCAGGCCCTAACTTAAAAAAAAATACTGTAGTCAGATTGTATTTGGGTACTGATACTGGCCTTACATGCAGAGTTGTTCTGGTGTTTATAAATGGCTGCCCGCCATGTAAAAGCCAGTCTCTCTCCAGCCTATCAGTTAGTCAGACTGGGCGTTGTCTCACTAGATGAGCACCAGACCTTTGTGGCTGTTGCTCATCTCTGTGTCACTGACTTATTTCAGACCTTTTGGGCTGGAGGTCGCTCCTCGGTCACACTGAGGGTTAAGTATATTTTTAGGCCCAAGGATGGGTGTGGCAGTGCACGCAGAGGACTCTGTGGTCTCAGATGCACCTCCCAGTCTTGCATATGGAAGAGATTATTCCATTTCTGAATTTCACTCTAAATGAGACTTGACTTTCCGATCCTCGAGTCACAGCACGGAGTGCACAATAGGCTTCTGTAAGGTGCAGAGGTAAGGTGGGATCAAAAGAAAAGTGAAATTAAAAGGCTTAAACGCTGCCTAAAGGGAACATAAATCACCTTAATTACACACCTAAAGTCAAAACAAAGATTTCCAACCAAAATTCACCAGTCTTTAGGACACAGAGAGCTGAAAGCCTTCACTTTCTGAAAGTCATCAAGAAAGACAGGACACTGCAATTTGCCTTATACTGGGGGGGAAAAAAGGCACTCACCTTCTGGCAGGACACAGAGAAGGTTTCGGCGCACGTTTAGCTCGCGCAGAGCTTTGAGTCTGCCGATGTGACGAGGAAGAGCTGTGATCTCGTTGCAGCTGATGTCCTGCAGAGGACAAAAATAAACGAGGGGAGTGAGCGGTTAATATTTATGATTAGTAATTGTTTGAAATGCTCTCAGCAGCACGGGAGCAAACGTCACAGCTGAGCAGATGGTGCAAAGTCGAGCTGGGTTTTCATGCTGAGAGGACGCTGCTGGAAAGTTAATAAGCAATAAGACTTTAATACCATATCACACACATATACAGAGTCCAGGTATAAAGAAGAGGTGAGAGCAGTGATGTAGTTGCCTGAGCACAAAGAATTAAACTCATACTGACAAGAAGTGAAATAACAGTAAGCAATGGGAAGCTTCCAGGTTCTGAGTTATCTCAGATTTGTTTGAGCAGACAGTAGCTGCTTTTAGCTGAAGTGAAGGACACTTCTGACTGACATATGAAGGAGTGGGAATCAATTAGAAGAGACAATGTGCGATGAGCTAATCACTTTATATGTGGGCGGGGCTTTAGTTTAGAGTCAGGCTTGGCTCACGACACTTCAGCTTATTTCATTTTCACCCTAAAAAGACTTAAAGTGATGATGTGCCCCGATTGTCCTGCTGCTGACCAGAACTAGACCGTTTTCAGCTAACAGGCCAGGATGAGGACTGTCATTCTCATTAGCCTCTGCTCCCTGCACAGGAGTGCTAACAAGCAATGTGATTGTTTTGCCTGCCAGCAATATTCCATGTAAAGAGCTAAAACAGCATCATTGTGGCATACTGACTCTCCTCTGAAACAAAACGGACAGTGTAATGGGTCATGAAAATATCTTCCTCATCAACCAATCTGCCAGTGCTGCCATCTGCTGATTCCTTGTTTGCACAGCTCTGTCAGTCCTTGTAAAAATTCACTCTGTTCACAAGTTTGACCCAATCAGATCAGGTCGGTCAGCATCACGCACATTGTGAATGAGCTAATCACAGCACACCACCACCACCACTGGATAAAGTGAAATATCCCGCAGATGGGCTTCTGTCAATTTTTCTGTCAAAATCCAGCTTCCAGTTTGGATTCAGGAGACAGACACTATCTCTACTTTCAAGATTAGGCTTAAAACTTTCCTTTTTGCTAAAGCATATAGTTAGGGCTGGACCAGGTGACCCTGAATCCTCCCTTAGTTATGCTGCAGTAGACAAAGGCTGCTGGGGGATTCCCATGATGCATTGAGTTTTTCCTTTCCAGTCACCTTTCTCGCTCACTATGTGTTAACAGACCTCTCTGCATTGAATCATATCTGTTATTAACCTCTGTCTCTCTTCCACAGCATGTCTTTATCCTGTCTTCCTTCTCTCACCCCAACCGGTCGCAGCAGATGGCCGCCCCTCCCTGAGCCTGGTTCTGCCGGAGGTTTCTTCCTGTTAAAAGGGAGTTTTTCCTTCCCACTGTTGCCAAAGTGCTTGCTCATAGGGGGTCATATGATTGTTGGGTTTTTCTCTGTATCTATGAAGCGCCTTGAGGCGACTTATGTTGTGATTTGGCGCTATATAAATAAAATTGAATTGAATTGAATCACTATCAGTTGTATATATTATGCAGCACTTTATTGTGAGACTTGTTTGATTTAGAATAAGAGATGCTGTTGTGGAGGAAAAAGTAAAAAATAAATGTCTTATTATGAGTTTAAGAAGAAAATACCATTTCATTTCTTCTGCTTATCCAAGGCAGGGTCCTGGGAGCAGCACTCTAAGCAGAGAAGCCCAAACCTCCCTCTCTCCAGCTCCTCAGGGAGAACAACAGAGAGATATAATCTCTCCATCATGTCCTGGTTCTACCCCAGGGCCTCAACCTAGGAGGCATCCTAGTCAGATCCATGAACCACGTCAGCTGGCTTGTTTTGATGTGTGGAGTAGCGACTCTACTCTGAGCCCCTCCCGATTAAATGAACTCCTCAGCCTTTCTCTAACAGACAGCCCAGCAACCCTTCAGATTTTGCTGCCTGTATCCGTGATCTCGTTCTTTCATTCACTACTCCGAGCTTGTGACTGTAGGTGAGGGTAGGGACGTAGATCAACTGGTAAATCAACAGCTTCAGTTCTCCTCACCACAACAGAACAGTACAGCATCTGCAGCCAATGTCCCAATTCATCTGCCGATCTCCTGCTCTGCTCTCCCCTCAGTCGTGAACAAGACCCCGAGATACTTAAACTCCTCTCTGACCCTGAGTGGGCACTACTCAGGGTCACAGAATCGACGATCTGATCTGATTTGTATCTTTTTTCAGAAAAAAAGACACAAATGTAACATCAGAATGAGCCAAGGAAATATAAAAAGAGAGTGACGACGTATGTCCCTAAATTTCATGTGACACATAAAGCTTACTGAAGAAGGGCTAAAAAACATAAGCCATAAATCCTCTCCAGACTGGGATAAAAGCAGTGAGCAGCACAACTGGAGCATAAGATATTCACATACAGACAAAGAAACACAAAAATAGAAATATTATTACTCACTCCTGAGTGCCACAGGAATAAACCAACACAGTGACACAAGTGGTAAAACAGCCTTACCAGCTCCATGAGCCTCTGCAGTTGTCCAATGGTCTCGGGCAGGCTGACCAGCTTGTTGTTGCTGGCGTTGAGGACTCTCAGAGGTAAACCACACAGGCAGGCCGGCAGGGAGCCCAGCTGGTTACGACTGCAAACACAAATATCATTCAGTCGAGGGGATCACTTGTGCTCATGTGGTTTTTTTCTTACACCACTTAGTATCTTTAAAGAGCTTTAAAATAAAAAAAGATTAAAACGGTAAAAGCCATTCCTTTTACATTGGACTACAGGTGAACTATAAGCTGATAAGCTGATCATGACGCAATTATAACTTTGTTTCTAAACATTTATGTTCCACACGGCCCAGTGGGATGTGACTGAAAGGGAGAAGAGCTACATGAACATTTTACCACCAAATCATTCAATGCGTTATTAAGATTACAGTTGGAGAGTTAACGATGAATGCAGGGAAGAATTCCTCACTCCCGAGTAGGGATGGGTACCGGTTCTGACATAAACGGTAGTAACCAGACTGAAAAGCAGTGCACATTTCGGTGCTTTATTTCGGTGCTTTATTTTCCTGAGCTGTGACACACTTTGGATTCTAACCAATCATTTTACGTTTCCGAGGATAGTAGGCGGGTCCAGGTACGTACGTTCTTTTAGAGCAGAGCTACAGATTAAAAACTCCCAAGGCGAAGCGGTCAAAAGTCTGGCTGTACTTCACAGCAAAATATGCAAACTCAGCAGCAACAAGTGCTTTAAGGTGATACTGTGCAAAGGAGGTAACACCTCGAATCTGATGAAACACCTGGCGACGCATAGTGTTTTTTTTAAAAGCCGAGAAATGCGCCGTATTTGATAGCTTGCTGCGAGACCTCACTCCGTGCACATCTACTGCGGGTTGTTATCGGACCCGGAGTTAGCAACATCCCCCAAGAACCCGAAGAGGAGAGTCCTGGCCCCTAGCCCTGCCAGTGTAGCAGAAATGATGACGGATGATGATGGCAGCAGCAGCCGTTCTTCTTTGGGTGAGTAGCTTAATGTTGTTCATGTGTAATTTACGTTGAGTAGGCTAACCACGTTATTACATTAATGCATGTAAGGTGAACTAGTAAACATCATCATAGCTACATGCGGCTGTCTTCTTGTTTGATGGCAGATACTCCCTTCACCCTGGCCAAAAAGGCTAAAATGACCAAAAAAAAAGTGGAAAATAGTTAAACATGAGAGGTGTTTTGTGTTTATTCCATTGTTTAAGCACTGCTTCCAGCCAAGAGTGATACCATATATGCCCCATAGCTGCAGAAAAGGCTAACATTGTTATCTTTTTACAAAAAAACAGCTGAACATGAGAGGTTTTTGGACAAAGTTGGTGTTCTCGATTCTTTAAGCACCGGTTTGAGCACCGTTTAAGCACCGGCACTGTTTCAAAAGTACCGGTTTGGCACCGGTATCGGATAAAACCTAAACGATACCCATTCCTACTCCCGAGTCTGTTTATGTTGCCGTTTGCACCTTACAGCAACCCTCAGGGAGAAATAAACATGTCACAGCAATGTTTCCTTTTTACTACACACACACACACACAAATATGAAAACAAAGATGTCTTTTTACTATTTTTACAAGAGGAGACACACTGCAGGAAACGCTGTACAGAGGAAGTTATGCTATGGATGGGCAACAGTCTATTGTCTTAGGGTCTTTTTTTTTTTACCTTCATCTCTCTTTTCTAAACAGGACACGACCACTTTTGAATTAACTTTACTCAACTTTTACCAGACCAAAGCTAGCAGGGGTATTGTACTCATGCTCTACACTGTGGGTGCCTGACTGACCTGTACAGTTTGAAGGAAGAAGTGGAGAGTTGTCACATCTAGTGCAAATAACAGATTACACGTGTCTAATAAAATCTGTAGTGTCCAAGCTGGAAGGCCAGCTACAGGGAAGGCAATTCAATATATGAAATTTCCAGGAAATCCCAAAAAATACAACAGGTGTCGCTCCTCCTTTTGAAGCCGTCCTTCATTAGTCACACACAGACACGCACGCATTTTCACCACAAGACTGCGAAACCCCGTCTGACTCGGGGTTCTGAAAATAGCAATCAGGAAACATACAGTATAAATGAGTTTATGCAGCTGTTCCCACACATACTCCGACACTGAAGAAAAAGAATGTTACACTTTAATACTATGATGTTGCAAAAGCTCCAGAGGTGGAACAGCCTGACATCCTCTCTGCAGACTGGGTGTGGTACAAGTAGCTACAGTATATTTTAATGGAACAGGTTAATTACACAAATAACTATTAATTCAAATATGCATCGTATATAATAGTATAACAGAGCACATCTCAGTAATGAAACAGATTCCAAATAATAATCCAAACACACTAATTCAACCCACCCAGAAATAAGATCCACACCCTTTGAAGATACTCTTAAATATCTAGAGTCGCTCTGTGTAGCTACATGTTGGCACAGTAGTGCTCTGAGCTACCCTTACTGTCCACCCCTAGGTCCACCCTTACTACTTCTATAGGGAATAAGAGGTTAAGCAGCAGCCAGGTGCTGATGATCAAATAGACTTGACTCATCAGCACCTTTCAGGACCTCTATAAAAGCAGAAATGCTAGCAGTTTGCTGGTCTGGAGCCTTCATGTGTGCATTAACAACATGTCCCAATCGTCCCATGAGTGGATGTCCCAGCAAATTCACCCCAAGGTCAGACAATGCAATTTTCAGAGAAACAAAACCCTAAAAGCTACATCTAAGACTTTACTGGCCTCAGTTAGCATGTTAAATGTTAAAGTTCAAGACAGCATACTTAGACAAAGCCCCTCCCCTCTCCCTCTAAATAAAACAAACAAACAAAAAGAAAAACATGGCAGCACAGCTAGCTTCACAAAGTTGCATTAGAACAAACCACAAAACCTCTGTAACAATGTCCTTTGGACAGACAGGACAAAAGTGAAATGAGATGTTTGGCCAGAATGCACAGTGTCACTTTTGCTGAAAATGAAACACAGCATAGTGGCATAAATACCTTATGCCAGCTGTCTAGCACGGTGGTGGTGGCATGATGATTTGGGCTTGTTTTGCATCCACAGGATCTGGACACCTCACAGTTATTGCACTGATCATAAACTCATCTTTATACTAAATTATTATGCAGTCAAATGTGAGGCTATCTGTCTGACAGCAAAAATGGGTTGTGCAAAAGGATAATGATCTCAAAACACCAGATCATCAAACCTACAAAGGAATGTTTGAAAAAGGAAAGAACTGTTGCCATGGCCTTCAAAGGAAAAAAGTTTGGCAGAATCTTAAAGGAGCTGTTTGCAACCTAAATGTAAAGTAATAGTGGGCAACTATGTGAGAGACAAAAAATGATTACTTTAAGTTATCTAAGGAGCTTGGAAAGAAAAGAGACTTAACTTCTTGAAGTTTCTTGACAACGTTTCACCTTTCATCCAAGAAGCTTCTTCAGTTCCTCCTTCTAATGGAGCTTCTATGGGTCCTGAATAATATGGTGTACCTAGCTTTTTATAGGATTGTAAAATATCTAGTGAAATTTGTGTTTCACATGTAAATGTGTAACACAATGAACAAAGCTATATTATATTGTTTAGAGTGTTTAAATTAATTAAACGACGAATTACATGCAATGTGGCAGATACACATCATCAGCTATATTTTCCCTTTAATTTCATATAAACTCAGGACCGGATAAAACCAGATATTTTTCCCCGTAACTAGGACAACAGAAGAAAAGCACCACTAGCAGGACTGTTCTCCTTTTACATGTTGTAAACACTGTGAGGAAAGAGGGCACACAAAATATTTGCAGCTGTGTGGTCCATATTTGGGATTTGTTTTCAACACCCTAGCAAAGTCAATCTTTTTGAATGCATATTTGTGGTCTGGACTAACGGCACTCAAAATAATCACAATGTAGTTTAATGTTATGTTTTACAAAAACTGACATTTTCAAATTTTAGGGAGGAAAAAATACATAATCACAACAAGTCTTACTTTTTGAAATATACTAACAATCTCCTTGTGTTGTAAAAAATAAAAGCACTTATGAGTAAACAAAAGTTAACACTCACAGAGGTCTGCGTTTCAGATGTGCCAGCGAGCTGCTGGACTTTAAAGACTAAAAATATCCTGGAGAGGAAGCAGAGTGTCCATCCTATTCGTCTGTGTGTGTATTAAAGCCTAAATGTGATATTACACTTCCTTTCTGCAACCAAGACTTGCTGCAGTGTTTAAAAATATTCAACACAGACATACTTCTGGTACTTCAGTCTTTGCAAGCATGGGCTCATGCAGTCTGGTTGTTTACTGAGCAGATCAACATTCAAATCATATCATCAGTTCATTTTTTATTACGTTAAGTTAACTTAACTTAAGTTACTAATGTAGTCAGTGACAGCACAGTGACTGGCAAAGCAGCACAATGTTCCACACTGCTACTAATGGGCTTTTCCAAGAATTTTTACTTTAAAGTCGTAGCTTTACAAAGGCTGCACTGGAGCAACGGCAAAAAAAAAAGAAAGAAAAGAAAGAAAAGAAAGTAAGAATAAAAGTTACTTTTAAAAAATCTAACTGTATTCACAGTCTCTTTGTAATGTTGTGCATTGTACTGGGAGACATACACCCCAAAAAATAACAAGATGATGATGGGAGAGGGTGGGGGAGTGTGACAGCGTGGGAAAAGTGTGGTTTAAGAAAACTGCTTTCTTCCAATTCTTTCAGGATGATGTCAAGTTGCAGGAACTTCAAAACAAAGCACAAAGCTTTCAAAGTTACACACCACACCTGCAAACAGCTTGTTTTCTGCACCTGAGGTAAGGTGTGAGTCGGGGTTGAAGTGGTTGAAATGTTAAGACTGCATTGCAGGAGGCAGAGAGCTGGTGTTGTAAGCCACCACCTCTGTTCCATGATGAACTCACTTCTTGCCTCGGGTGACCTCAGTAGGTCACATGATAGGCTGGGGAAAGGTAAAATGTCAAAATCGCTAGCGATTTTTCCAGTCAGGCTACTAAAATCCATCTCAGCCCTGCCGGTCGGGCTATCATAGGAAGGAAAAATATGTCAGTGCTTTTGCATTCTTTCGCAAACGTAGCTGGGCAATTATGGCATTGGCATCGATGAGCCTCTTTCAATATGTCACGTATTGAAATCGCGTTTGAATTTGTGCTTGTTTTTTGCTTTCACTTTCATTTTACAATAGCACAAACTGTGTATAAAGAGCGGCAGTACTGATTGGTGAGTGACGATTAATGGAGGTGAAATGGAGGGCAATGCACAGGAAGAGAAAGCTGATGAAGGAGATGCTATGCCCTCAACGTCGAGTGCCATTTTCTCATCTGTGACTTCAGTGGAAATTTCAGATTGAGGATCTGACACAGACTGATTCATGTTCTACAAAGTTCTTACACGTTCACAGAAACTTCTGTTCAATTAGAACCAAATATTTGAGTTGATGATTCTAATTTTTATACAGTTGTTGTAATTTGTGTATTAACAATTTTGTTTTTTGATTGATGTTTTGTTTCATTTATTTAAAAATTATCTTATTTTTTATTTGGGCTACTTAAATTTATTTTGGGCTACCAAAATCTGAAGAATGCCTGCCCAAAGGGCTACCAGGAATTTTGAAATTTTGCGGGCCCTGTATATGATTGTGAATGAACTTTGAGGGATGTTTTGTATGTGTTTTGATGTAAACTCCCATGTATTTTGTCAATAAAAGGCATTAAAAAAAAAAAAAAGAAAGGAGAAAAAAAAGGTCTCACAGCTGTTTCAACCTCATGCCATGCTCCAGATACCTCGGAACTTGGGAGTGTCATTAAGGCTGGGTATCGATTTCGATTTCTATACTCGATTCGATTCCGATCCACAAGGTTTTATTCGATTTTGACTCAGACAGTCAGAAATATTATAATTCTGATCATTTATGAGTACATATCCATATTTTTATATCTGTGTATAACAACAAAGATGACACTTGTGAGACTTCATCAGAGGTGCAAGCATCACAGCAGATGCCTTTGTGTTAAAATAACTGAGGATAAAACACAGAAAAACATGAAGGAAATTTTTCTTCCCTGGCTTTTTATAGCAGATAACCTGAAAATATTTTGCAGTAGATCAAAAACTGAAGAAAACCATGACTCAACATATGAACATTACCTGATGCTGCTGACGTGAAGCAGAGCAAAGTTACAGAGGTTTAATTAGAGACACAGCTAAGTGTTTTGAATAATTTTAAAAAGTTTATATTTCTTCGGTATTGAACAGCAGAAATGAGGCTTTCTTGTTAGAGGTCATTTTAAAAAAACAAACAAAAGAAAAACAACGACTGACAGCACCTTCGTCCATGTGACGACTCATATGACAGAGGGTAGGGTTGTGCCATATGACGAAAATCTCATCTCCCGATATAAAACATTTATCGTCCTGACAACGATATAAATCACAAAAATGTAATATTTTCTGTAAATTCTGTTAATCTCAGGCAACTCAACTTGCGTGAAGTTTTTACAGCTGGGCGTCCTTTACCTGCATTCGAGTGTTTTAACCGATGCATGACACTATACGTTTTTAGTAGGGGTGCAACGATACACAAAATTCACGGTTCGGTTCGATACTTTGGTGTCACGGTTCGATATTTTTTCGATACAAAAAAATGTTCATGCCTTTTTAATTTGTCATGTATTAAAATTATAAATATATATTTGAACTCAAAAGTACAGTTTTGAAATTTAATGTTGCTGAAACAACAACAACAACAAAAAGTGATTTCTCGATCAGATAGATCGAGAAATCACTCATCTTTGGAAAAGAGTTTATTACAGAGAAATGTCTCTTTCCAAAATAAAAGCTATACTATCCGCTTCTTCTGGGTTATATTCTCAGCAGAATATTAAACATATCAGGTCCCCATAAGGAGAATCATGTGCTAACGGCTGTCTAAATGACTCGGGTAAAGTTTGTAGCATGCGTGCTTGTTGTTTTTGTCTGCTTCCACTTGTCTTTGCACTAGGATGATGTCGGCGTAAATGTGCAGTCATTGTGTTCCCACTAGTGCTGTCAGCGTTAATCTCGTTAAAATGACGTTAACGCCATAACGTGGCAAATCTCCATTAGTGAGTTACCGTGGCTCGCGCCGTGCGTGGGGCTGGACGGCGTCAACACGTTAACGAGCTAACTGGGCTAACGCACTAGTTCCCACCAATGTAATTGAGCATTGCGTGGCACATCCGACATACTGGTTTACTTTTGTCCATCAGGGTCATACTTCACATGAAAACCAAAATAGTTCCAAACGCCAGATCTGAATGAGGGTGGGGGAGGTTCAATTTCAGGTAGCGTTGAGGCAGTTGCCATGTTGCAACGAGCTTAGCTTCTGTCTTGCTAGCTTGCGCTGCGCTCAGTGGATCTGCGCTCGACAGTGCAGCCTAGGCGGAGTAGTCGAACGCAGATCCACTGAGCGCTCAACACAGACAGCATCGTCAGAAGAAAAGTTGATAAAATAAATTACAAATTTTGTACCGAACCGAAAGCACTGTATCAAACGGTTCAATATCGATACGAGTATCGTTGCACCCCTAGTTTTTAGACATACGTTGTAACGGCCACCATTTGAGTCTAAGGTTTATTTTTTAGCACCTGACGGCTCTTTTTTTCCTTCTCATTTGTAAACTCTTGCATACTCTTTAACGTGATTCAGTTTTTTTTGAAAAGTCTCAACAGGATCTTAAGCTTAAACAAACAAGCGGACGTAAAAACAGTCGCTTGTCCGTCCGTAGTGTGGTTATATTAAATATAAGAGAAAGAGAGAAGTTTAAGAGATTAATATAGCCACTACAGTGACCATCAAAATGATGAAAAAATATTGCTGTAAACAGTTTATTTTACGACACCACAAAACAAACGATAGCGTAACAGGAAATGATAGACGTTTTTATATCGTCATCCAATATATATCGTCATATCAAACCGCCCTAACAGCGGTCATATGAGTCAATGGCCCGCAGGAACATATCCAAAGGGGACAATCAACCATTAGTATTGAAATACCTGGGACACCAATTTGTTTTTGTAGCTGAAGAAGCCTCTTGGATGACAGGGGAAACTTCTTTACAAACCTAAAGATGTCCAGTCACCTCCTTGTGTTCAAGCTTTCAAGGCTACCATGACCTAGAAGACTGAGAACCTGCTAGTTTATTTGACTGACACCTCTTCTCCTACCCTGCACAAACCAAACCAGGGGAGAGAGGTGGGAACTAGAGTGTCTTCAAAAAAATACAACAAACACTTAACCTTTGAGATGTAGAGTCACAAAACATTTCAGGCCGCCTTCACTTGCAGAGTGTGACAGATATGATACAATGAAGAGAGTGGCGAAACCTTGACCTTTAAAGGCAGAGAACAGCACAGTTTGTGAAGATCAACATAAGCCGAGTGTATCAAAGGTTTACAGTTAACTAACAGTTCACTGAACATCAGCTGTGTGAGACACTTGGCAAAATGATCACCCTGCAGCATTGTTGGCACATCACACAAACACGGACACACACCTGCATTGACCCCAGGCAGCAGTACAACAGCTCAGATGGGCCGAACACTGAAAGCGCTACCACCCAAAGCTGACACACAATAGCAGAGTCTGCCCACATTAAAGGACAATAACACTGCTTTATTTATGCTCTGTCACTCTCATTCAGTCTGATGCTGTGTTCAGAGTGCGGAGCCTCAAATCTGACAGGAGCCACACGCACTCACAGGTCCTTCTGTCTTTGTGAGGACACTGATATAATGCGTTACCTACGGCTTCTCTTTAGTTGTCACAACTAATTACAACACCCTAACCCATAAGGACAAGGTTATGGTCTCTCAGAACTAGTTTTCCCACGTATTGTGCAAGACGCACAGAACTGTACAACTGTGCATTCGTTTTTTCTCTTTTTTTGTCAAATTCTCATGAGGGTAGAAGAAGCAGAATAAAAAGACAAAATCAAACTGATCTCAAACCATGTACATCTGTCAAATGGCTTCACCCACAATGACAAACAGTAAGAAAGAAATGCACAATGTCTTACTCCTTACCTTCCCACAGCATTAAGTGCATCTGAATATCATATAACGATGTTGCTCTGACCAGCAGAGGCACTACTGAGTATAAACAGCACGCTCCTGCTGTGGCGCCCTCTTTGCCAATATAAAGAATTCTGGATGTAATTTTTACATAACTTAAAACACTATACACTGTATATTTATTGTATTTTAGCATATGAGAGAAAAGGAACCACTGTATCAGGAACCTTTTAGAAATCAAAGCATGCAGCTCAACAGTTGTGATGCAGCATCAGTGAGTGTAAAACTCCATCTGTCTGAAGAAAGTATTTAAAATATGCTAAAATTATGCAGCATCACATTATTCTACTGCATTTATGCAAAAACACAGAGTGTTGTTTAATACCTAGTTAATGGGTTTGATGTTCATAAAACAGAGGTTTCACTCCCTCAGTCCCTGCTGCAGAAAATGTTCCCATATCGTAAAACAGCAGTGACACCAAGTGTGTCGATGTGTGTACCTGAGGTTTAAGGAGGTGAGCGACTGCAGGCTGATGATGCTGTCTGGGATGGACCTGATGCAGTTGTGGTACAAGTTTAGTGTTTCCAAGGCAACCAGATGGCATACCTCTGAGGGGACGTCGGTTAGTCGGTTTTTTGACAGGTCTGCAATGGAAACCAAGAAAAACAACGTTTAGAACAATTAAAGGGCACATTGTAATAATAAAAGATGCAAAGGTAGCAATTTGAGTAGTAGTTGAATGAAATATTAAACATTTTAAAAAACAAAAACAAACTTTGACATCTGGTGTGTTAATTGTAATAAAAATCAAAAATAAGTTGAAAGACAGGTAGCACCACAGACTCATATAAAGGTCTGAAAATGAATCCAATGTGTCCTTTTTCTTATGTAAAAATCAGAGGAGTGGCTCTTTAAACGGTCTGACTGGATGGAAGTCTGAGAAAACAGTTTACCTCCTCCATAAACTTAGTAGGCATAGCCCAAGTTGCTAGTTTGAATTGGTTTTCAGTTCGGCCCTGAGTACAATAGATGGTGATGCCATGTTTTAAGACATGGCATGCATACAGTGGGGCAAAAAAGTATTTAGTCAGCCACCGATTGTGCAAGTTCCCCCACCTAAAATGATGACAGAGGTCAGTAATTTGCACCAGAGGTACACTTCAACTGTGAGAGACAGAATGTGAAAAAAAAATCCATGAATCCACATGGTAGGATTTGTAAAGAATTTATTCGTAAATCAGGGTGGAAAATAAGTATTTGGTCAATAACAAAAATACAACTCAATACTTTGTAACATAACCTTTGTTGGCAATAACAGAGGTCAAACGTTTACTATAGGTCTTTACCAGGTTTGCACACACAGTAGCTGGTATTTTGGCCCATTCCTCCATGCAGATCTTCTCGAGAGCAGTTATGTTTTGGGGCTGTCGCCGAGCAACACGGACTTTCAACTCCCGCCACAGATTTTCTATGGGGTTGAGGTCTGGAGACTGGCTAGGCCACTCCAGGACTTTCAAATGCTTCTTACGGAGCCACTCCTTTGTTGCCCGGGCGGTGTGTTTTGGATCATTGTCATGTTGGAAGACCCAGCCTCGTTTCATCTTCAAAGTTCTCACTGATGGAAGGAGGTTTTGGCTCAAAATCTCACGATACATGGCCCCATTCATTCTGTCCTTAACACGGATCAGTCGTCCTGTCCCCTTGGCAGAAAAACAGCCCCATAGCATGATGTTTCCACCCCCATGCTTCACAGTAGGTATGGTGTTCTTGGGATGCAACTCAGTATTCTTCTTCCTCCAAACACGACGAGTTGAGTTTATACCAAAAAGTTCTACTTTGGTTTCATCTGACCACATGACATTCTCCCAATCCTCTGCTGTATCATCCATGTGCTCTCTGGCAAACTTCAGACGGGCCTGGACATGCACTGGCTTCAGCAGCGGAACACGTCTGGCACTGCGGGATTTGATTCCCTGCCGTTGTAGTGTGTTACTGATGGTGACCTTTGTTACTTTGGTCCCAGCTCTCTGCAGGTCATTCACCAGGTCCCCCCGTGTGGTTCTGGGATCTTTGCTCACCGTTCTCATGATCATTTTGACCCCACGGGATGAGATCTTGCGTGGAGCCCCAGATCGAGGGAGATTATCAGTGGTCTTGTATGTCTTCCATTTTCTGATGATTGCTCCCACAGTTGATTTTTTCACACCAAGCTGCTTGCCTATTGTAGATTCACTCTTCCCAGTCTGGTGCAGGTCTACAATACTTTTCCTGGTGTCCTTCGAAAGCTCTTTGGTCTTGGCCATGGCGGAGTTTGGAGTCTGACTGTTTGAGGCTGTGGACAGGTGTCTTTTATACAGATGATGAGTTCAAACAGGTGCCATTCATACAGGTAACGAGTGGGGGACAGAAAAGCTTCTTACAGAAGACGTTACAGGTCTGTGAGAGCCAGAGATTTTCCTTGTTTGAGGTGACCAAATACTTATTTTCCACCCTAATTTACGAATAAATTCTTTACAAATCCTACCATGTGGATTCATGGATTTTTTTTTCACATTCTGTCTCTCACAGTTGAAGTGTACCTCTGGTGCAAATTACTGACCTCTGTCATCATTTTAAGTGGGGGAACTTGCACAATCGGTGGCTGACTAAATACTTTTTTGCCCCACTGTAGTGACTTGAGGTTCTTAGTCAGTTCCTCCCTAAATTTGTTGTGTAGTTTCAAAGGGCCAAGACTGCGACAGCCCAAACAGTCCACAAATCAATGGGTGACCTCATAATGCCTCCATCAATTTTTTTTATACACTGTAGTTTTCATTAAAAATATGGTAACCTGATTTAACATATACATAACTCATACAGTCCTCAATTTTGATTAAATACAGTGACTTATTTGATGACAGAAGGATAACCCGGGCTGTGTTTTATTTTCTGTTGGTGTTAAAGTCTAGGTAAAACATTGCTCATAAGGTAATTAAATATATTTCAGTACGATATAAAACTTTGTAATCACTCTCGTCGGAGCTGGACCTACAACAATTTGCTGTAATGCACTATACACCTATTTGCACACCCAACAATAACACATGCATTAAGATTTCTCGCTCCGTTTATTGTACAACATGCAGATTTTGGACTAAATTCTCTCTTTCCTTGTAACATGGAGCACCACAGACACGCCAGCAGAGGACCGTGAATCTGAGGTACGACTGACGTCAGACTCAAGGAACTCAGCATTTGACATGAGGACTCAGGTCAGCTGCTCAAGCCAGGACTGTTGACATCACTTCCTGCCGTAACTCAGCAACAATAATATCAACTTCAGTTATCAGCAACCCAGTAAGGCCAAGAAATGTCAGTGCAATTATTCCACATTGTTCTGCCGAGGCTGAACTCTGAGCCTCTTGAAAAACACATTTTGTTTTGTTAATGGTGCAAGAACAGCACAAGAGTTCATTTCCTCTGGTGGAAACAATCGGGGAAAAGTCATGTTGTACTTTTGTATTCAGTATTTATAGTCACGGTTTTCAATTAATATCCAGCAAGACTATGAGCAGAGACCTCGTTGCTATTTTTTTTGTTATACTAATGTTCCAGAGTTATGGAACAAGAGAGGTACTGCCTAACAACCAGGAGTAATCCGGAATTCTTTTATTTGATATTAAACAGGCCAAAGCAACAAATCATCTCACAGCAGTTGTGTTTTTTATTTGTAGAGGGAGCTGAACTGGTTGCAGAAAGTGTCACATTACATATAATATAGCTAATATAGCAATTAGCTTCTGCCAATGCCATGCTAATGTTGCTAAGATGGTGTGGGCCATTTTTCAACCAGTGACAGCTGGGATAGGCTCCACCTCCTCCAAGCCTAAGCTGGAAGACCAGGTAAGAAATATGCAGAAAAATGCAGTAACAAAACCATGACCTTCACACAAATTCTGTCCCTTGACTTAACTATGATGACACACAGGAACAGATATATATATTTTTCCATCATAAAAATGTCTACAAAAATAAATGACAATGAAAATAGGGCACTTTTACTGAATGTGCTTTGTAAGCTGGTGAATAGTACAAACACCAAACTGTACAAACAGCTCCTCTGAGGCACAAGTGTAGCAGGCTTTCATCAATTTAAAAAACAAAGAGAAAAAAAGAAAATCACATCTGCATCTGGGCATCAGCCACACGTAGAACGCATTGCATCATGGATCACACATTAACAGGAAGTGCTATTTAAAACACTGAACGAGAAACAAAGAGCCCGCCGGTCCTGCTTTCATCCGGCGAGCAAACGGCAGCAAGCTGACTCAACTCACAACAACACAAAGCTATTACTGGCAGGGCGTATGTGTGAGTGTGAGCGTAAGGTGCGTTCAACACCGTTAATGCTCTTATTAATCTCCAAAACAACACTGTGGAAACTGTAATGCGTTCAAAGCAGCAGTGACCTACTATAAACCACGAGACACACAGGGACAGATTAAGGACATGTCGATCCTACAGACACACATCTGTCAAGATACATTGGCCTGTATCTATATGTGAGGCCATGTAAGGTGACACAAGTGATGATGCAGGCCTCAGGACATTTAGTCCATGACATACATAGATCTTCTTTTCACTCATATCAGCAATACCAGCGCTCAGGCCTGACTGAGTGTTTACACAGACGCACCTGTGACCGTTTCTGAAGTTTCGTGTTTTGTTGATGGCACCTGTTAAAATCCTACACTTGGATGGATGGACGTGGCACTATGGCAACAACATATTTTAGGGATGCAGCGAATTGTTGTTTGGATTGGACATCTGTGCAATATTGAGTGAAAAGGCAGGATCCAGTATCACTGACAATGGGCTTATTTCTGGGGATGATCCATCCAGTTCATTCAATTGACTTTACAAAGTTCATGACTGATATTTAAGGAGCCACTGTGTGACTGAGTGTGATGAGAGTTTTTCTACTGTAGATACCCTTTTTAAGAAAAGAAAAGAAAGCAAATAAGTTTCAAACTTCAGCTGCAGTTATTACTTGCGTTTTGATGTAAGAAGAAAGAAAATGTTAAACATGGTAACTCAGGTATGATGTGAACGTAGCTTGAGGCTACAACTAAACCAGTAAGGGCGTAAAGGCGAAACCTGCTGTTTAAATGTAGTCCTTTTCAGCCATACATCTTTTTTTAAGCCCTCTGACATCAATTTTCCCACACTTTTGTATGTTGCATTTTATTCAAGGTTTAATGCCTAATGAACCATTTTAAACAATCTCCATCCCGAGGCCCTGATGCTGCTAAACAATAACAAGGTACTCCCAGTCAACTGCAAATTTAAGCTCTGGATTAGTTTCACAAGAACCCATTACAGAGCCATTAGATAGTTAATCCTGTTTATGGGGGTATTCCTAAAAGCTACAAGTCTTCATGCTGTAAATACAAAACGCACACACACACGCACACACGCCACACCCTGAAAAGCAGGCGTGGGGCTTCCTGTGTTAATAACAACACTCTCCCTCTCATATGAAAAAGGAAATGACCTATTGCTGCCACTGTGTGACCTCTGACTTAAGAAGAAGAAAGAGAAGAAGCCTGCTGCAGGAACACAATGACTTTACTTCGCCTAAACCTGATTCAGCATCTTTTTAAGATGTGAAACAACACATGTGTATCTTTCTCCCATTAACTGTCAATCCAACTCAGACATCTAGGACAACGTGCGGGATTATGAACATTGCAATTAGAGGAAATTCAACTGTGAAAACTGATACTTTATCTCTTGAGCTTCCTTGTTTATACCCCACAATTTGTTAGAGCCAGACTTCACCTACACTGCTGCTGGTGTGAGGAGGGAAACCACTGATTAATGAATGAATGTGTATAAACCAGTCAGCGATACCAGGAGACTAATCATTTACTGGGCAACTGTTTGCAACAGATTCAAGATCACGTTCAACAAGGTGCTGGAAAAATCTTCAGAGATTTCACATAGTTACTGTAGATCCCGTTGGCTGCACATCCACAATGCACCATGCTCTACTGGACTGAGATCTGGTGACTGTGGAGGCGATTTACACACAGTGAACTTATTGTCAGGTTCAAGAAACCAGTTTGAGGTGATTTGAGCCTTGTGGCATGCTGTGTTATCCCCGCTGGAGTCTCTGTAAACCCTAGAGATGGCTGTGCAGGAAAATCACAGTTAGTTTCTGAAATACTCTGACACCAGCAAAGATGCCAGATTAAAAGTCACTTAGCCCGTCTTCTCCACTTAGTTTGACATTCAGCAAGTCGTCTTGTCTTTGCTCGAGTCTACAAGCCTAAATACATTGAGTTGCTGCCATTGACTGAAATTGGTGATTGGCTGATTTGGCATCTGCGTTAACGAACAGTAAACCAGGTGTACCTAATGAACTCTAGTCCACTAAAGTTAACGTAACAGTTACACCTTTTTTTCCCTTAAAAAGAAAAAAAAACTTTGAAATACAAAACTGATCCTTCACAATAAAAAAATAATTCAACAACAACTGTGGGATAAAGACAGCACAGAGATAATAAAGAAGGCGGGTTTCGTTTTTTTTTTTTTAACAAAATGTTTCCTGTGCAGATGTTTCCTATTAAAAGCCTTTTAATCCATCTGAAGGAAGTTTTATTGACTTGCGTCAGCACAGTAGACTGGACATAACTGCAGCAGCGTTGTGAGTGTTACATTAATGTGCAGTCTTTGAGGATACAATTTCATGTAATTCAGTTTTACTGAGTCAAGACACATCAGAGCAGTGACAGTGATTTAGTACGGTCAACACAATACTGTGAAGACATTACATATGCTTGCTGGGGATTTTGATTTTGGCATAAAAGACGTGAAAAATTAAATTAAAACATGAAAAAAAAGGGTTCTAATAAGATGTTAAGGACACCATGTGACTATGCCTGGGCAATATGGAAAAAAAACACCCACCTTACCATGATAACTTGTTTTGTATCAGTAATATCAATATGTATGACCATATAAATCACTATATCTGTTAGGCTTAACAGTTCCTTTTTACTCTTCATTTAAGATATCTGGGTAATTTGTAATTTAAATATTTATGTTCTGTCTGAAGTTGAACATAATAACTGTACCATAGACCATTACACAGCTGTGCTTTAATCAAATAACATAAATATATGTAACAAAATACAAAAACTAAAGTTTTGAGGACACAATCCTACAAATATAAAAAGAAATAAAAAACAAAACATTCTGCATATATCCTCAGTACAAATTCAAGAAATGTGGTCTGGTTACGCTCCAAGGCAATAAGTACATGAATGAATAAGGCACAGTGCTTTACTGTGTCAGTGAAGTGGGCAGTGAGGCTTGCACATGGATCAGATGTGCGATTTGACCACCAATCTGAGGTGGTAGTGAAATGGCTCTACACTCTGTCTGGTGTCTCTCTAAAAGAAGCATATGTGCAGGGAGCAGGTAACGACATTCAGTTACTTTCCTCGGCTGCTTAAATCCAACATTTTCGACTTTGCTTTCTGCCATCGTGTCTTTCACAATAAGGCAGTCTGCAGCACTTGTGATATCACAGTATCTGTTGTAAGGCATATGTAACATCAGAACAGTTTTAATGCATCTCGCTGTTGTTTCTCTAGATCTCTCAATACCAACTTGGATGACAGTCTAACACACCACTTCAAAACCTCCACATGAGCTGAGATACAAATCGAGCTAGAGCTCTTAATTTGTCAGACATCTCTACCTGGCAAACCAATGTCAGAAGTCAACAAGTATAACCCCAAAATTTGATGACAGCTTCTACAGTTTAATATGTTTTAAGCTCTTTCCGTGTTCTTCATTAGGAACACGTGTGCACTCACGTAGTGTTTCAGCTTCACACTGCATTTTAAGACAGAACAAGTGTAAGGGCATTTTTAGTTCTTACCAAGCATGCACTGATACTTTGTGCTCTGCTCAGAGTAATCCAATTTCCCCAATTACATAAACTGTTTGAGTTAATATGAGGGTCATGAGGCAGCCTGCAGGCTAACAGAAAACTGAACCCTTTTTTTGTCTATTTTTTGACAAAGCTGAGACACGATTTTCCTTCCATTACGTCTGAGAAACTAAATCAAACATAAAATACAAACAACAACAACAACAACTATTAAAAAGACAGGCTGACACAATCTGTGAGAAATATATAAAGCTAGCTAAACTATTTGAAAGACATTAGAGATAAAGAGCAGTAAGTGTGTTAGTGACGTGAACTGTGAGAGCCCGGCTTGTCATACAAAGACTTGTACTATACAGACACTGCAGCCACTGCAAGAATGTGGAGGCTGAGCAGCTGAGACACGAGAATGTTTTCTTGCCCACTGATTAACACAGAGCTCTGTCATCTAACAATAATACAGTGCGACAACAAAGAGGGAGGGAGAAGTGGCGGGGGTGAGGAAGAAAGGACGAAGGAAGGAAGGAAGGGAGACTGAGGAAATAAAAGAAGATCTAAAGAATGACCATGTTCACATCTGTTTAAGTTTAGCTACTTTTAAATTCATTAGCCTGCTTATTTACCCACCACATAGAGCAGAGCATTAACTAATGTGACCAAAGGGACACCAAATAGTTGTGCTACTCAGCAATTACATGTAGTATATTTACTTAAATTCTCAAGGAAGCAGACTACTAAGTTTGCAAAAAATCTGACTGAAATCATCCAAAAACAAAAACAGAGCATGTTATCTGCCGAAGCATGCATCCAACCGTAAGCATAGCTACAATAATACCATTATTACTGCCTGGTTGCAACATAAGCTACTCTGGAGTTATTATCCACTGTAAAGTGTTTCAGTTTAGCCATCATTATACGCCGGTTCCGTAGACATCCCCATAACCCCAACTTGTTGTAGCGTAATACATACTCTGTATAAATCAGTATTGTGCCCCTACTTTCAACCACGCCATGTAATGTTATGCTGTCACTATGCTTTGTTCTTGATTAATGCTTCTGCTTTTTAAAATGCATATACCAAAAGTAAATAGTCACGTATCTGGTTATTGTTTTGCCTGTCATTCATGAACCAAACTGGTCACCGGAGTTTACAGACTATCCGCGGCTAACCACTTTAGCTAAACAATTTCCTGCAGTGACACTAAAATAAATATTCACTTCAGCAGCACGAAACCGACAAGACAGATCACAAACACAAGACTATCATTCTACAAGCAGTATTCTGCAAGGCATTACATTTGCCATACTGTATTTTTCTTTTATTTTTAACTATCCTTTTGAATCCAGGAGGACTGAGGGATAGCTATTTCTTGCTTGTGAATTGCATGTCTAACTTGCATGCAAGTTAAGGCTATCATTAAAAACAATTGCTTTATAGTTTTAAAATTAGGTTTTGAACACAAAAAGATCACAGTTCTAGTGTTAAAGTAGTGGACGTAGTTTGCTGTTGTCTACCTCCTGCATGAGTCCAGTTTTTTAAAATTTTGGTTGAAGACTTATAGCTATTTACATGAGTATGCATTGTATCTTAAGAGACTGAATTTTCAGGAAATAAGGTGATGAACATCATCGTAATTTTCTTAACTGTCACTATTTTTCTGGCCAGTGCAGATAAGAAAGATGTTTTGCCTGTGAGCTACCATTCTTGTCAGAGATTTGCTGCATTTGTATTGGCTGAGAGTGCATGAATATGTTTCTCATATTACCAAAGACTGCTGGCTCCTGACGGTTTAACTCTGAATTCTGCAGAGTCAGGCTGCGCCTGTCTGAAGACCTCGAATGTAAAAATGTTCTCTGAGCATGTGCAGCTGCATCCTTTGGTTGGACAGGAACTCCTCCCTGTAGTACAGTAATGACAGGCTTTACACCACACACACAAATGTGCAGGCAGGCACACACAAACGCAACAGACTAGTATAGAGCAACACTTTTAAACCAGATACATAGTGCGGCGTTAGAACAAAAGGTGTAGAGTTCAAAACTAGAACCAACACATTTGCCGAAAACAACACAGAAAAGGAGAGCGAGAGAGAGAGAGAGAGAGAGCGAGAGAGAGCGAGAGAGAGGACAGAAAATGTCATGAGAAAAAACAGAATAATAACGAGGGGAGATGAGTCAGGGATTATACAGCTGAGCAAAAGCTAGAGTGAACACTGAAATAACTCTGTGGTTACTGCTATAACTGTTCACTCGTGTAAACTTTTACACACACAAGACATTTTCACACAGTTTCTAACAATTTGTGGTGATATGTAGATTGAAACATTTGAGGAAGTTGAATCTTCAGACAGAAATGACATTTCAATTCCCAGTCAACTATCAGTAATAAGGTTACTTCAGTTGTCAAGTGTTTTGTTACTGTCACATACCTCTTAAATTTGAATATACATAACAAAATACAATATTTCACATTTTGATGTTGTGTTTAAATAACGTTCAATTAAAGCTGCACTTGGAGGGTTGTTGTGGCTAGAGGTAGAAAATATTTTGCACTGAACTCTGAATGAGTGGTTGTTATTCCAAACTTACTTGATGATTTTATCCAGTAGTTCCATCCCACTTTCTATTTTTGTCAATTAGCAGTATACTGGAGCTGAACAGAGCTTGTAAAGTTCTGTGGAGTTATGTTTAACACAAGTGTAACAGCTGGAATGGACAGCAGCTGTAAGCATTCAGTTAGAACAATAATAATGCCGTGTTTGTTATCGTAAAGTAATAATGGGCCCATGAATTTTCCACGGACACATAACAGCAAAAAAAAAAAAAAAAGTACACAAACTTCAGAGAGCAGACACCAGTGGACTAGACCATGAAAGGACTCTGATGTGTAAGACTGGGTTTGAAGGTTCAGGTTAGAATCAGCTTTACGTTAATAAGAAGGTAGCTATGATGGATGAGGGTACAGTACGCAGCTGATGCATGATGTGAATGAGGGTCCTCAAAAAGGGAAGCACTTGGTTTGTAGGGAAGGAAGGGGAAGGGGTTTTTCTTGGCGGTTTTCTCATCACTTGCTGCCTACAAAGGAAACAGCCGGCTCTCAGACGGGTGGAGTAGCTCCAGGATGCTGAAGGTGCCACTGGGCGAAAAACTTGCTGCCTCAGACTGAGTTACTGCTGATGAGGACAATGATGAAAACCAGCTTTGTTATAGTAACTGCTGCTGCCAACTGCTGCAGCCCTGAAAAGATACTCAGACACCAACCAAAACACCAAGAAACGAATACACTGATATTTGATAACCACAAACCACCCTTTTGATTTTTGTTCCCACTGACTATTGGACAGTTCGTGAGGAAGACTGCCCTTCCCTATAGGAAGCAAATCATGTGAAAAATGTCTTCTTTCACCAGCAACAGATTTCACCATTTTAGATATGTGGTCAATGTTGGAAGTTGCTACATCCATATACCGTGTATAGATGTAAGAACTATGACATCACTTCAGTTGTCACCATCTTGTTGTGTTGAAACTGGATGTAACACATTCCCACGCCTTAGTTATTTGTCGATCACAGAGAGGCTCATCCTAAACTATAGCTTTAGCCACCTTTTAGAATAAAGTGGAAATTATAAATTCAGTATGACTAAAAATGTGAACCTCTAACCAGCCTGTGTCCTGGTGGATACCAACAGTTCCATTCATTTAGGCTAATAAGGCTAATGCAGTGTCTGTGGTGGTGTCTGTTCAGGTCGTAACAAATTCCAGAGTGGTTCAATTATGGTTTGAAGGTGATCCGAATACAATCAGACCCCAACTACCAGGTGTATATTGCAAGTTTAAGCAAAACTCCTTCTGGTAGCCAGGAATCCTTTGCATTCTTGGATGCAACAGCACAGTACAAGTTAGCAAGTCACTGTGAAATGAACGTAATATTCTCCAGTGGTCCAGAACACAGCACCTTTGTTGCTCCACCCCAGATACTTTAAACTGAAATGTGTGACTGCAAAACCATTCTTACTTGGTTTGTAGTGATGCATTTTGGTTCACTTAGATATCGCTTGGATTTTTCTGTCTCAAAAGAAACCAAACCACAGGAAAAAGCTACAAGTTTACAAATTCATCAACTGAATTGGACCAAAGTAAACGAACTATAGATATGAAAACACTAAGTTATAGCTAGCAGCAATGTGGTGACCAGAGACCACAGATAGTCAGTGACTAGATAGTGCAGCAACTTCCCTGACATATTAGCGACAAAAACTAGCCACTGAGAAGTTAACCTTTTTTCAGCTTCAAAGCAACCGAATCAAAGTTGAGAGTTCAGAATGCTGCTGATTGACATGAGACATAGCAAATACATCAGAGGGTTATCTAAGCAAGCAGAACCTAGAATGTGAACAAGCAACCACCCATCCATGACAAAGCCACACGCACGCAAAGAGCAAGTTTCTTCCTGTGTTGATGGCCCTTAAGGAAGCAATCTTAGCAATTCTTCATCTGCAACCCTGAAGCTAATAGAGTTACTGCTGCTGACAATCCCTCCCCTGCCTTTGCTTGACTCTTGAAATATCTGATGATGATTCCTAACAAAACTTTGAAGTTAAAAAAAATATATATTCAGGAGTCCCTTGGGAAAACAGAAAAAAAAAACGAAACCACATACTAAGAATGCGGTACAGGAAGCAGAAAAGAAGAAATGAAGAAACAAATAAAGAAAGACAAGAATGAAACACAGGAAATAGTAAAGTGGGAGGAAAAGACAAAATAAAAAGTGAAGGAAGTGGAATGACAGGAGCCGTGGTTGCCATGACAACAACTTTCTGCATGAATGCAGAGTCATATCTGTGCAAACATACATGTGTGTGATCCCGTACACATCAGCAGCTGCTGTAAGCGTGTGTGCTTGAGTGTGTGTGGTTAATGTGCATCTTGTGGCCAAAACATGCTTTTGTCTAAGCATTTCCAGTTCTAAACATAGATGCAGTGTGTATGTGTGTGTCCTCCCACAGGAATTCTGCATGACCTATTTCTCAACCCATGTCCATCTGCCGCAACCTCGCTCACACACATTCACAAAAACAGCCAGCAGTAAACATCACATTGGTTTTAAAAATGTCTATTTATGGCAGAAACACACACACACACACACACACACACACACACACACACACCAGAACATTCCTCTCTCTTTAAATTTATTTAAAAATGATCTACAGTAACTTGGCAGTAAACAGTGGTGAGTGACTAAAAATCTAATATACTGGCATGTGGCTCACCGAGTTTGTAATCACACAACGATTTTCTCTTTAATATAAAATAAAATGTTTGAGTATTTTACTGTAATGCCTTGTTTTAAACTTAATTTTAAATGTAGGATGCATCAAAATATATAAAATATATTTAAAAAAAGGATAACACTGGTGTACACTGCTTCAGAGTCTGTGACCTTGACAGCTATAATTTGAAACAGTATAAATCTAACTGTAAATGAATACATAACTGTTGGTCAATGATTTCACAGAAGTAGAATGACCACAGGCCACAATGCGGTTGGAGTTTGGTGCTGCAGGAAACCTGAGGTGGCAAGATGGGGCTTAAGTTACTCTAAAGACAAAGAGATGGTGATGCATTCAAAAATTCAAAAATTTAGTCAAATCAGTGAAAGTTTTCAGGTTATTCCAACTTGAAACTTGTTTTGACTGCTTGACCACTTCAAAACTGACTTCTTCAGACCTGAGCCGCCGAGTTGTGAATGCACTGCTGAGAATTAATTAAAGCTGTAGATAATAACAGACTTTCCAACATGATTTGTGATAGTTGTTTCCATCTTTAAAGCCTTCAAGCACAGACAGACAATGCTTGGCACCCATATGTGCAAGCATACGTCTCGGTTAAATTTACATTGATGTGCTGTACAGATTGTTAGACTGGATCAGTAGAAGGGAATAGATTTCTGAGATTGACCATTTCACTATCAGTCCCCTGTTCTGAATTCCAACCAATCCAATCCATTTCCAAACTTCTCCTGATCTCCTGTTCAGAAAGGTCATTTTCAAGTGACTTACCTATGGCATAAAGTCCAAACAAGATGACGGCTGGATATGTTTATGCATAAGTTCCACAACCACAACTTCACTGACAGTTGTATGGATGAGGATAGGATAGTAAGCCTATGGCTCATGATGGCCCCACTTCATGTGCTGCAGCACACAAAAAATCAGCTTGTTTGATCTAATATCAGATTTTTGTACCTGTGAACTGAAGACTCCAGACCACTGTTTGTTCCTGCCGACTTTAAACCGTGGCTGTCCCACATATTTCTGACAGTGCCCGCTGGTGACGGTAAACACCTAAAGCAGTCGTGTGCTGTGACTTTACAGAAAGGCAAGCAGAGTTGATGCAAGCCCTGCTTGCCTTGCTTGTCCTAAGAGAGCTTCACTGAGCTAAAGTATGTAGACAACAGTCTGCAAATCTGTGTGCCGTCTCTGCATAGAACTGCGACTTTCCACTGCTGCTCATCTAGATAAATGGACTAACCTTACTGGTTCACAGAGTTTCTTTTTTGTCATTTTTCTTTTGTTTTTCACTTCTTTAATAGTGCGCTCAGAATTTGCACTTGTACTTTTACACCCTGCAACACAAATCACGTTCTCGCTGCTAAAATGATATGCATGCAAAAACACTGAAAAAGGAAAGACCGAGCAGTACCTACTGAAACAACAGGATGTAAACTTCCTGTTTGCATCCTTCAACATATTATGGAAGCTGCATTCATCTATGTAAATAGAAATCAAGGAAATAACAGCAATGGTGGTGCCAAAGTCCATAAATATTTCCTATTATGATGCCCAGGACACAAACATGCAGCACCAAATCAATGGAAGATTCACATATAAAATCATTGTTCCCTGCTGTCACTTCCCACCATTTTAAAAATTAACTGAGAAGTCCCCTTAAGGTTACAGTGAAAACAAATCTCCTGAAGAGTAATTTTGGCTTTTCAGCTGGATCCTCCTTAAGGGATTTGGTGACTGAGAGAATGTGTTCACGCATTAAAAAGAAAAAGGAAATGAGACTTTGTTTGAGGGTCCATGCCACTCCCCCTCCTGCCTGGTCACCCGTTCCCCTTGCTCCATTTGTCTCTGAATCTCTATGTTTTGTTCTCCAGAACAACTGAAACGACTGTTACATAACAGAGCCCAAGCAGTCCAAATGAACATCTACCCACATCAACTCTGAGAACAGTCATGTTCAGCGTGCAAAAGGGCTTACCAGCACATACACACAGGCAAGGGCTTAATTCCTTTTAAGGACAAAGCAGACCTAAAAACAACAATCTGTGTGTTTTATTTTTTTGTGCCATAATTCACTCATGCGACAGTGGGGGACAATGTTTCATCGTCCTGCTGCTTCGGCGCTTGCCGTCTCGCTTCTCTGCCTATCTGGAAGGAAAAGTAGGACCAGGGGAAAACACCCAAAGTCTGCTGCTTTATCATGTACGAACAAGCACACACACACACACACACACACACACACACACACACACACACACACTGACCTAACTTGGGTCCACAGTATTACATAATTAAGTCCTTAGAAAAATAATATGACACAGTCCATGTTGTAATGTTAATAGTCGAGCAGTGAAGTGAAATGATTTGTGAATTAGCAACATTTACATGCAAGTTTGACCTTCTGTGTCCACTGTCAGTTCTGTAATATTACAGATTCTCTAGCGCACCAAATGGAGTCATTTAAAGTAAGTCTTTTTAACCACTGTGCCCTACTTACTGGGTGATGACACTTCCTGTTTAACTGTTGAGACCAAAGTACTACCTTTGGCATAGTCGGTTATCCTGAGTTCAGAATATACGATACTGTTTGTCTGATATCATCAGTGTCACATTAGTGTAAATAGAGGCCAAATCCTATGAATGCACCTATTCATATGCCCTCTATTGATACTGGCACACTAAATATAGTCAAATCAAAGGGGGGTGTAAAAGCAACGAAAACCAAATAAAACAACTGAAACATGACACCTCCCCTATTGATCAAATTATTGTTTAGATCGCTACTGGCCTATAATCTCACAATTGGTGCATTCCTAATAAACTCCTGCCGTGTTTTGACCGAGGGAGGGACATTGCAAGTTTGTCCCAACTGCAGCTTAGCAACAAAGAGAAGGAAAGTTTTATGTTACTATTAGGGCTGCCACAAACGATTATTTTGATAGTCGACTAGTCACCGATTATTTTTGCGATTAGTCGACTAATCAGATCATCATCCATTGGACGTAAAACCTACAGCTTATTGCACCAGCAGCATCTGCTCTTATATAACTATCATTAGCTTACAGCTTTAAGTGTTTAAGGTCTGTGCTAACTAAAAATAAAGACAAGATGATAGTTTATTAAATTTTAATGAAATCTGCAGATTGTTTTGGTGAAGTTTAATAAACTCCTTGCTATCTAAAATATAACAGGACACCGCAGTATATTCTTGAGCATCTCACACTTCTGATAATCAGTTGTCTGCTTGATGTTTATTCAGCTGTGTAAAAACTGTAACTTTAATCTCAGCCAAACCGATTTACTCAGGAACAAATAAAATACAAAAAAAAAGCCAAACAATAACATTTTTAAGTTATCTAAGTGACTTATATATATTTAACCGGAGTAGCGAAAGACGGCGGTGGGTTTGAAAACGATTTGCCGGGAGTCCGGTGTTCTCATGGGCTCTAGTGAGCCTTGAATCCCGGCTAACTATCGAGCTGGTGGGTAACAGACGTCTCCGAAAACGTCGGAGCACTTTTGAAAATATGTGGTGTCTTGATAAACTGAGCAGATATTTGAAGTTTACACAGCTACATTCTAGCCTGAAAATATGTTAAACGTTTATTTTGTGACCCAGAAAGAATAATAAGAGTAATATTAAAACTAACTAGCTGCCGCCATTGTTGGAAACTGAGCTGGGCTGCGCTATGAATTCTGGGACAGAGCTACTTCTTCTTCTTCGGGGTTTAACGGCAGCTGGCATCCTTGTACATGCAGTGCTGCCATCTTCTGTTTCAGTCCGTTATTACACTCTTAAGTCCCACTACTTATTCCTGCCTCTTTTGTGATCTTACAAATCTTCAAACGAGGCGTCGAATATTAAATCAGTCGTCGGCGATTTTGATAGTCGACGTAATCGTGACTAGTCGACTAATCGTGGCAGCCCTAGTTACTATGCTCACATTCAGTCATATCTATGCAAGTTCACATGTTAACACAAAGCCGAGGCAATATATACACTCCAAGACGCTAGCCTGTTTTAATCAGTATAGTTTGGACTAAGTACAACACCTCTTTTGCACAGACCAGTAGGAAAATGTACCGCCTCTGAGCTTTTGTGTGTGTGTGTGTGTGTGTGTGTGTGTGTGTGTGTGTGTGTGTGTGTGTGTGTGTGTGTGTGTGTGAGAGAAGCTGGGGGATCTGTCTGTCTGACCCAGTGACCAGCTGACAATCACAGATTAGTATTTAGATTTAGGGAGTTGGTGTGATTATTGTCAGGGCAGACAGGGGAGTAAAAGTGACAGTCAGTGATGATTACAAATACACTGTATGTGACTCTTTTTTTAAAATCCAAACCAATGCTGAAATTTCACTGATTTCAAGAAACAAACTGTCCAACAGTTGTCATTCATTGTGTATTATTATTTTTTCCTACCAAAGTTTCTCATTTGAAAGCCAAGATGTGCAAATTATTTTCATGGAGAAGCTTCAGACACAAAAACCCACTCAAATTTGTTTCAATAAGTCAAAAACAGACCCTACACTTAAAAAAAATACATAGAACAGAATAAAAAAAAACCCAGATAAACACTGAAAGTCTCGAACAATCAAAAAAAGAGAGGTTTTACTTGTTTTACAAAAAAGGGAGGAGAGAGATAGAAGCGGAGATTTTACAGTAAAGATGAACTCAGACAGTGTGAGAGATGGCGAGGGGAAAAAATGTTACCTTTAAAAATAGCGAGAAAAAAGGAACATGGAGGAAGAAGGGGAAGAGAGCTGGCAGGCAGGGACATTAACAGGATTAGTGAGGGGGAGTTTCCTCAAACTGGCAACCCACCAGGCACACTGTCAACACATATACATACACACGCACACTCACACTCATCATCATCATCAAATGCAACAACAAACCCCCCACTACTGACCCACATCTTTCTCTGCTGTCGGCATATCACTAAACTGTGAGGCCAAGTGTGTGTGTGTGTGTGTGTGTGTGTGTGTGTGTGTGTGTGTGTGTGTGGCCACTGGCAGGGCTGCAGGGGATGGCATGCTTACAAAACAGCACCCACTCCCACCAAAACCCTGGCACACTGACACACAGACATGATTCCTGGCATTGTAGAAATGTTAGGTTATGAAGCCTTCAAATTCAAAATACTACAACTGCAGGGAGCGTCCAGGGAGGGGCTCTGTCCCTCACAGAAAACTGATTTCCTTAGTTAGCATCATTAGCTTAATGATGCCGTTTTCAGCTTGGAAAAGGTGCTGCTTTTAGTTGGTACAGCATGTTAATTCTCCGGGGTACCCTTCATAACTCCTCCTTCAGACATTCAAAGCTTTCCTAAATAATTTAATTGCCCAGACACTGATTGGCTGGCACGCCACAAAAAACCCACCAACTCGACAATCCTGTCTGTCAAAGTCTGCACAGAGGCGAAAAAATGAAACACTCTCTTAGCATCAACCTCAAACGAGGAAAAGATGAAGCCCACAGACATTACAACAACAACACTAGTCAGAAATAAAGAATCATTAATATAACTCTAGCATCCACAAACATCACAAACGCCTCACCTACTGTAACACTTGGACAGGTGAGAGAGCCAAACAGTCAAGTTTATATCCAAGCAGACTTTACGTTATGTGACTTAATGCTACAAGCTCTTTATCAGACGGGATGTGGATTTATTTTATTTCATGCATGTGTGTGCGTATGTGTTTGAGCATATGTGAACGCTTATTTATGTATGCTGGGATGTGCTTCATGGTGAATTAGGATAAGCCTGAAGCAGAGGGGTATGGAAAGTGTGTGCGCTCATCACAGTGAACTGGTTATTGATATGGATGTGTGTGTATGTGTCTGGATGACAGTATGATGCCAAGAGGATTTAAGTGGGAGATAGAGAGAGGTGTGTGTGTGTTGGTTTTGGGGGTGAATCTGGCCTACATTTGGAGGGATGAGAGAGTTCCTCTTTATTTATTCAAAGCGTCTGTCAGGACAGACCAAAACTGTACATCTCTGATTTAGAAAGACACAAGGTGGTCTCATTTTGTTTTAAAGCTGGGATGCAATTTCATTTTTTTATTATGCAGTACACATTTTTAAAATTTCACTGGATCACAATAGGTCACACTTCACTGAATGACTTTTTCAGGGTCCCTATCCCAACTGTCTTGGGGCGAGAGGCAGGGTACACCCTGGACAGGTTGCCAGTATGTCGCAGGGCTAACACATAGAGACAACCATTTGCACTCACATTCACACCTATATTAACCCTATCCCCACTAACTGCACGTCTTTTGACTGTGAGAAGAAGCCGGAGTACCCGAGAACATGCAAACTCCAAACAGGAAGACCCCGGCCTGATGGTGGAATTGAACTAAGGATCTTCTTGCTGTGAGGCAACAGTGCAATCCATTGTGCCACCACTCCACTGAATATGTTAATTTTCTTTTTATAAACTAGAGTGCTATATGGACTGTGGCACCATATAACAGACTACAAACTGCAGAAGGTGTCAGATCTACATGAACAAAAAGCAGAACTGCACTGGTGTCCAAATAATCGTCTGAAAGGGGACCACGCATGCTTCACCTCGTTTTCTCTCGTATACACTCTCTGGACGCTTCATACCAGGTTGCACCTTCATAACTGTCTTAATTCTTTGTGCCATGGATTCAACAAGGTGCTAGAGACATTAGTCCTCCCACATTCTGTTCCATATTGACATGACAGTATCACCGTTTCAGCAGATTTGTGAACCGCACATTAATGATGTAAATGGCCTGTAAATGGCCTGTATTTATATAGCGCTTTACTAGTCCCTAAGGACCCCAAAGCGCTTTACATATCCAGTCATCCACCCATTCACATACACATTCACACACTGTGAACATTAATGATGTGAATCTCTCATCTGCTTCAGGGTAGAGCGTTTTCAGAGATGATCTTCTGCATACTTTGGGTGTAACGAGTGGTCATTTGACTTATTGTTGTTTTCCTATCAGCTTGAACCAGTCTTTCCATTCCTCTTTAACCTCAGGGACAATTAACAGAACAATATTTAACATTTCTAAAAGCATTTTTTGCTCAGAGAACTGCTGCTCACTGGATATTTCGCTTCTTTTTTCTCTGTAAAGGTTTACTAGTGTAAATCCCAGCAGCTGCACCAATCATAACACATTCAAAAATCACTTAATTCACCTTTTTCTCCCTTTCTGCTGTTCTGTTTGAACTTCAGCAGGTCATCTTGACCATGTCTGCATGTCAAAATGAACTACGTTACCATCTGATTGGCTTATTAGGTATTTGCATTAACACTGAATTGAACAGGTGTACCTAACAAAGTAGTTCATGCGTGTATCTTTCTTCTTCTTTTGTCCCTGGTTGACGGTTGGCAGGGGGTGCCGTACGGTTTCCATCCCAGTCAACTATGCACTTCCAGGCCTTGCAATCTCTGGACTTGACCTTTGCTTGCTTGAGGGTTAGACGTCGTTGTTTAAGATTGTTTTCAATTTGCTTGATCCAACTCTTCTTGGGCATGCCATGCTTGATTCTCCAGTGGGCGAGGTGCTGCTGCAGAGTAGGGCGATATAGCAAGCGACGGCTGCTCATGCGGCAGACGTGGTCAAACCATTGCAATCATTGCTTTTCCATCACCTCTTCTATTGAGGGCTCCTGGTGACATTGACTACGTGTTGCACTGTTGCTGAGACGATCGCGGAGGGACACTTGGAGAATCTAACGCAAACACGCATTTGGAAGACCTCGAGCTTGTTGAGGTCGTGGTAGAGGATGACCCAGATCTCGGATCCATAGAGAAGAATGGGCAATACCAGTGTGCGGCACCAGCGGATTTGGTGATGAAGGTTACGTCTGTCTACTTCCAGAGGCACCATCGGAGGAAGACGAATGCCACCATCGCTTGACTGATTCTTCATGTGTGTGCTGCCCCAGGGTTGTAGGTCCTATTAAACATAGTCAGCATTTCTAATAATAAGATTAGAGTATGTACAAGTAGATCCTGTAAGCCAAAAGGTCAGACTCAGTGAGAGCAGAAAACATAAAAAAAGACAAAAAAATATATAAGACACCCCCTTTAACTGGTCCAGAGGAGACCATTAAGAATAGGGGCACCAGGCTCATCTGTAACTGTCAGGTTATGTTATTGCTCTTCAATACAAAAAGCTTGCTGTAAGTGAGCTGGATGAGGTGTGATTAGTCAATGTGAAGCTAAACAAACTAAATACAAAAGAAGCAGTTTCTCTCAGCTGACCACTGGTATAAAACCAGAACTGAGCGTATCCCTAAGCATAACAATGACACTATAGCAGAGTGATGATTTAGTGAGCTCACAATAATTAACACACAGACAGACACAGTTTATACGTGTAATCACACGGTGCACTGTGCAGCAGAGAACAGAAGGAAGTGACCTTCAGATTGCAAAAGGCCTGAGGAAGGAAATTTGTTCCCTTCCAAGGTTATCTAGTGAGACCGCTCAGAGGGGCACACTATCCAACAAGAATGCAGGTGGGGACGTCCTGATGCAGACGAGTGGTTCAAATAATTAGGTATTTTCCTTGGACCTTCCCATGTCATGACTGCTGGGGTGGGGGTGTAAGTGTTACTCCAGGACACCACACAGCAAGACAGTGTTTCACCTGCAGCAAATGTGGACCATTAGTACATTGCACTTCTCTGGAATTTCTTTAGCGGAAGATTTTAAATGAGCAGCAAAAGCTTTAAAAAAAAAATCATTCTGTTTTGCTGTACATGTCTAAATGTTAACATTAACATCTGCAACCGCCATTCATGAATCAGTGAAGGGTGGTAGCTAACCCTGCCAAACCTGAGGTAATAAATCCATGTGCTGAAGGAGGAGAAGCAGGTTTACATGAGCTGACTGAGGCTGGTCTTTGGTCTGTCAGTGTGTTTGTATTTTCAGCTCCACAGAGCAGCTTCAGAGACACGTCTGATCTGTGCAGCGCGCAGCAGCAGATGACAAACACTGATAGAAGAAAGCCTCAAAAGATCTAATTCAGTCACAGGCGCACAAGATGTGACCACACACATGCTGCACTGCCGTAATCGCAAGCACATAGTAGACTACAGGACAAAACGTGAACATGAAAGAAGAAGAGGGGAAAAATGCTTAAAACATGATGTAATGTATGACATCAGTGTCAAGCAATGTGTAAAGCGATGATACAGCCTCAAGTCAAATCCTGGCTTACGGGTAAGTGTCAGGTATCAAAAGCAAAAACCTTTTCCTTATATGCTCAGTGATCGAGTGTCCCACAAGTCATGCCCTCCTGATCCTTCCTAATCCTTTCTGTTAGAGCCGTAACTAATGGTTACTTAAAATATTTTCCCACCATTAATGAAATAATTGTTTGATCTGTGAAATATTAACCTGTCACAGACTCCCAGAGTCTTTGACTGGGAAGTTCTGACCTTAATGTTATAACACAAGAGGGCCTTGATACCAAAGACCACCTTAAAACAGAGGGGCTACAGTGTATCGCATGATTTCAACTAAACCGAGTTCAATGACTTTTGCTTAAGCAACATTGTAAGTCACTGTCACTGGTGTTCTGAATAATGCAACTGCACATCGAAGGCTTTCCTCATATCATCCAGATAACCAGTCTGTCGCAGGGCCTTTTAATAACCAATCAATGCTAAATTAAAGAGCAAAGCATTGCTAGTCTCTTCCTCAGAGCGATGATATTAATGGACACCCAAAGCCGAGGTATCATACACAAAGTGGAAAAAGTATATTTCAATTTCGTTATCAGTAAATGTCCAAAAGGCCGCTCACAGGAAGCGCAGCACATGTGGGCCACAAAAGGACTGTGTTAGTTTACAGAAGTTAGCATTTAGCTCCAATGATAGCCTCTCAGAGCTGCCAGCAAGTGTGTGACCCTCCAGTGTTATTGTTAAATTTATGTTTGCTGTGTTTTACTTCACTAGGAGAACAAAAAAAAAAAAATCAGCATTGCATTAGGCAGCCATAAAGTAATAATTATATAAGTCCAGCTGTAGCTGCGGCTACGCTTTACAGTTGTGGTGAGGGGGTGGGGAGATACTGGGCTTCCTTAACAGGAAAAGCTCCAAGGCACTGCCTCCTGAACACAATGTAGTGGGGAGCAGTTACTTCCCTCCTCTGTGCTGGTGAGAAAACCAGCATCTCCACCCTCATTTCCCCGCCTTACAGTATCATTATCACAACTCCACCCATCTTCAGGTTAGCTTTTGCTCCACTGACTAAGAGCAAAGCTAGTGCAAAGACACTTACAGCTCTGCAAGGTCTGCAAGCCTCTGGACATCTTTGTCATTAACTACACTTACAATAATAAAATAAAACACAGACATACAGTTCACCATTATCATCACTATTAATGAGTAATTAATTGATAATAGTGACATTGCCACGGCTACTACAGTAGACAAACAACTTTGTAAAATAGGTGGGAAAAAAGAGATTGTAAAATTGAGTAACCTAGAACAGTAGGTCCTTGGTGGCAAACCTGAGAGATAATAAGACATTATGTTTATTCTATTCTTTATCTTATATTAAAAAAGCTGATGTATCCAGAAGTGATCTATCAATTTTCCTATCCACTTCTACATTTGTCTGGAGTATAACATATAATGTTCATAATGGAGTAAGAAATTAGTCACCAGGAACATCCCTAGTTTGGGCAGATCTAACTTCAATGTTAGCTTGACCTCATTTTAGAACTTTGTCTGAGTTTGCTGTCTTTTGTACAATTACACAGAATTTCTCAGAGATGATGTAATATGTGACATCAGTGTGACAGTTTCGATGTGTAAAAAGATGTCACAGCCTGAAGTTATATCCTTACTCATAGGTAGGTGTCAGGTGTGCTCAGGGATCAAGTGTTCCATATGTCATGGCCTCCTCTGATGAGATCCTTCCTAAACCGCTGTTAGTTGTAACTAAGACATTATTACTTCATCAGGAATCTTTTTTCCACCATTAATGAAGTTGTTGTTTTTTCATAGAAGTGCTTTTTTCTATGTCTCAGTGTTTTTGCCCAATATTCTCTCACAAACACACACACACACGTATTCAGGCAAGGCATCAAGCCACTGTCTTTCCTTTAACTTAGTAAACACGACAGTGTTTCCCCTCAGGCACGATCTGATATCGTCGTGTTGGTGTTGTTCCCAGATCATCATACTAAATGTTGTTCCAGTTGCAAGTGACCAATCAGAATGTTGTGATGTCAGACTTTTGCGACTTCGGGAAAAACCGCCGTAAAAAAAAACTGTACTTAAGCTGCGAGAAACCGCCTCTGTCCGCCGATCAACGGACCCTGACCCTAACCCTTTAATAAACGGTAAGCAGAATTGATATAGTCCTTGCAACACTGGAATTTCATAAATGCACGAATGGCTTGGTGCGCAAAAGAATAACTTCACAACAATGTGATTGGTCACTTGCAATGTTGAACCTGGAACAAGATTTTCATGATGACCTGGGAACAACACGACGATATCAGATCATCCTTCCCCTCAGAATTAACCTACATTCGTGGTGGTAGTATGGAGGCATGCTAAGATATGTAAGCAGACTCTGTGAACACAGCGTAGCAGCATGAGAAAAGGCTCAGCACTTGCTGCTGGCTGATGTTAGACGGATGTTAAACTTTCATGCAGTGGTTCTCCAGATGAGAACAATGACCACAAGACAAGAGACTCAACACAGCTGAATGACACTGAAGACTGGCAGCAGCTGAACTTTCAGAGTAAGAGAAGGGAAGGTTGCAGTAGCTGATGGATCACATCACCATTTTGGATGGATGATTTAAAAAAAACTTGATAAATATTCTGAGGAGCTGTCAATATATCAGGTGAAACCAGTTTCCAAAAATCTTGCCC
The DNA here is from genome assembly GCF_057382185.1 of Mchenga conophoros. NCBI lineage: Eukaryota > Metazoa > Chordata > Actinopteri > Cichliformes > Cichlidae > Mchenga > Mchenga conophoros. The sequence goes on from NC_140541.1 coordinate 11,386,599, forward strand.
ATCCATGCGCTGATCCAAGCTGACAGAACCTGGACTCGGTCCTGTTAGATTGCACTTTCCATCTCAGTCCACTGAGCTCTTTTCTGATGTCCCTGAGCTCCTCACTCTCTCCGACTGGCGTCTCTGTAGCTCTTCATTTCTCAGAGAGAAAACCATTAAATGCTCCATTAAGTGCTTCTTTAACTGCCTCATTCTATATGCATGAGCCGCTGGTCCTCCCTCTCAGAGTCCTCTGAGAACAAATCAATAGGAGGCGGCTGAAGGTGAAGCTCACAGTGAGGGGTAATGTTAAGGCATCTAATCACAAGGAAGGAAAGCATGCACTTCTGTCTTTTGGTTCCCTAAATTGTTAAAATGTGTTAATTAAAATTGTGCTTTTTGACACTTTCAAAAGACCACTCTGCTGTGGTTACTCTGTCCTCCAAATATAAAAGTGTTTGAGGATCTGAGGGTGTGTGTTTCCGTCACAGCTGTCACTACGTTCAGGTGTGGCGCGAACACTGAGCAGACAGTGCCTCCTCTAACCCCACATCCCAACACATTCCTGGAAATCCAACGCTTCCTGAAAGGGAAGGAACAGCACTGAGGTATAGGAAGTGAGGGTGGTAATGTCATGGGGGATAAATCATGCCTCAGGCACACATTATGCATCCATCTACACACATTAAACACACACAGACACACACACAGCTGCATCCTTCAAACCTTTATTGCACTCTTTCTGTATCATTAATGACTTCTATAATATTGTAAACCACTATCGGGCCAACATGGCAGCTTGTTGGTCTATTGACTGGTAAAATATTGCATAGTCAGATCAATAAGCAAGTTGCCCACAAATTATACAAGGACCCCACATCATTGTTTACAGTTTCTATGAGAAAAAGAAAAAAAATATTTTGATTTCTTCAGAAAAAAAGAAAAATCACCATGAGAGTAAACTGCGGGAAGAGCGATCGAGTAAACCTGTCCTCCCTGCGACAATGGCAAATGGCTCTTTGGTCAGGTCGGAGGGCCCTTTAGAGTTTTGCTTACAGACCCGGGGTCAGGACCCGTTCTGCGTTACATCTGGTATCTGGTGAAATAAATAGACCTGACTATAAGTACACGTCGTGTTGACAGATTTCTTCAACAAATATGGAAAACATACTTAAATTGGAAAGAAAAAAAAATTCCCTGTAAATAATTTCAGCATCTAAGACCTCTGCAAACCCCGGACTGCTGTTTTACTGTATTCATTTTCTTTTCCCCCAGTCACTCTGCATCTGCTCCTATTCCAGCTGACATTATAGCGATAGGCGGGTACACCCTGAACGTCACCAGTTCAGTGACAGCGCTTCTCATGCAGCAGTTTTAGGATAAAAAATACAATCGTGGCTTAAAGTTTGGGCAGTTGCACCACTACAAACTTCTCAAATTCCTCCTCAAAGAAAAGTCTAAAGTAAAGAAATATTAGTAGAAATAAATAAACTGCATTCATATAGCAACAGAAAACAAGCATTTATTAACTGTGTATTGTGCAGCTAATTTTCCAAAAGCATCTTGCTGCAAATAGTGAATGTCCCAACTAAAATTTGATCTACATAATTTAAAGGCATGATTTCAGTTGGGTTGGCTATTAAACAAAAAATGAAAAAAAAAACTATTATCATTATTATTATTATTGTAGTCACTTTTGATTGGTAACTTGGTCTGTGCTCTGGGACTTCCTCCACCTTTCATGTACACACTTGGAAAGTAACCACAGTGCAATAAAAAATGCTGAGATATGGCAATCCAACCTGCTGATGGTCAGAGAATGTCTCACTCCGTTAGGGTTGATGGTCAACAAAAAAAACTGCCTATTAACAGAATAAATCGCAGATATACTGATGAACATGCTTCTATGTGCAAATGCATTTAAGTACAAGTGGAGAACAATTTGAACTTTTTAACTCCATATAAAAATTTGCACAGTACACCTGACAAACGCAGGGAGGTTGTTGCTGTCAGTTTACACACATATTGTAAAGCTCTTTGTGTGCGTGCCTGTGTGTTCGTGTCTGTCCACTAAAAAAAACTGCCAAACACTGCAGAAATGTGTATTGTCTAGAGCTGGGTATGTGGTGGGAAGCACATGCTCACACACATAAAACCCACAGCAGACAGGCAGAGCATTAATACCAAAAAGCTCATCAGTGTGTCCACTGTAGGACAGTAACACAACCACACAGCAGCACAGAGACAGCTACAGTGTTTTTCTGCATCTATGTAGTAATATGAGGAGAAGATGATTAATTGATGAAGAAATTAACTGAATAATTCATAGCCCCATCATACATTGTACACCTCTGATTCAAGCCTTCCAGATATAAACATGTTTGTATATTAGTGATACATTTATTACAAAACGAGCGCTCCATAGCCGAGGACCATTTAGACACCGGTGTTGAAGGAATACCTCCAGGTCCCTTTTTCAGTGAGGTACAGGGCTTATGAGTAAGTCAACATTTTTTACACTTAACCGTGGAGCTGGATCCTGATGACCCTCTGCTGATTGTTTCCTCCATGCCATGTTAGCTCTCGGGCTAGATATCAGTGCACGGCTGCTGACAAGTAGAGCAGCCAACAAAGAACATGAAACTGAATTGAACTGATCACCTTATACATTAGCCCATCACTAGAGGACTAATTATCGTTATTGTCACTAGAAGGTACAGGACGTACAATGAATCTAAGTGTTAATATTTTAATTGATTGCCAAGGTCATTAAATTGTCACATGTTATGTGGCCGTGGCCATCTGCCACCAGATGATGCTGCAGCTCTGATACTGTTGTAGAAAACAGTCATAACTTTAAGCCTATTATTATTAGTTATTGAGAAGGCAAAATAATTAGATCGTGGATCTTTTGTGGGAATGCATGCTGGAGATTATGTCATGCTAACTGAGTTAGAATAGCAGAGTGGATGTGTTAAAAAGGAGGGTGATGTTTGAAATCATTGTTCTTCCTGTTAACCATGGTTATCTGCAAGGAAACACATGCAGCTATCATCGCGGTGCATAAATAGGGCTTCACAGGCAAGGATGTTGTTGCTACTAAGATTGCACGTAAATCTACCATTATCGGATCATCAAGAACTTCAGGGGTAAAGATTCAGTTGTTGTGAAGAAGGCTTCAGGGTGCCCAAGAAAGTCAAGAAGCACCAGGACTGGCTCCTAAAGATGATTCAGCTGCGGGATCTGAGTGCCACCAGTGCAGAGCTTGCTCAGGACTGGCAGCAGGCAGGTGTGAGTGCATCTGCATGCACAGTGAGGCCGAGACTTCTGGAAGATGGCCTGGTGTCAAGAAGAGCAGCAAAGAAGCCACTTCTCTTCAACAAACAAACAAAAAGAAAAACATCAGGGACAGACTGATATTCTGTAAAAAAAGTACAGCGAGTGGACTGCTGAGGACAGGCGTAAAGTCGTTTTTTCTGATAAAGATGTTTGGAGCATCTGGAAAAAAGGATGTCTGGGGAAAAAAAGGTGAGCGCTACCATCAGCCCTGTCTCATGCCAACAGTAAAGCATCCTGGGACTATTCATGTGTGGGGCCGCTTTCCCACAATTTTGCCAAAGAACACAGCTATGAATAAAGAATGGTACCAAAACATCCTCCGACAGCAACTTCTTCCAACCATCCAAGAACAGTTTGGTAAGGAACAATGGTTCAGCACGATGGAGCACCGTGCCATAATGCCAAAGTGATAACTAAGTAGCTTAGGAAAAAAAACATTGAAATTTTGGGTCCATAGCCAGGAAACTCCCCAGACCTTAAGCCAATTGAGAACTTGTGGCCAATCCTCAAGAGGCAGATGGACAAACAACAACCCACTAATTCTGACAAACTCCAAACTTTGATTATGGAAGAATGGGTTGCCATCAGCCAAGATTTGGCCCAGAAGTTGATTGACAGCATCTCAGGGCCAACTGTTCTTGAAAAAGAAGGGCCAACACTGCAAATATTGACTCTTCACATAAACAGACTTTGTGAAAACTAATATTCATGCCATTCTCACAACTGTACAGTGGTGACCAGAAAGAATCAGTTTTATTACTGAAAAAAATCATCTCCCTACTCTCTTCCTCTTTCCTGGAATCATCTTTAAACAGAAATCCCCTTCAAGTTCTCAGATTTTTCCCAAACACTTTCACCCTGAGTGCTAGAACTTTTATATATAGCAATTATATCAGGAACGGTACAAAAGAGGATTTGTAAGCGCATAAAATGAAAGCAAAATCAGTTACGTGTTATTGCTGTGGATGATTGCGATTTAAAAAATAAATAAATAAAATCTGCGGTTAAAATTTTGTCATTCCTCAGAACTAAACATTATGTCATTCTGTTTATCTTTTAACTGTCTGGCAGTTAAGGGATGTTTAACACCCCAAACACACAAACAGACACACACACACACGGTTTGGTAGTTGCTGTTGATCCCACCACATTTGAAAGCAGACTGACTGGTTGGTTTGGTTTGAAAATCACCTTCCTTCACCTTTCAGTTCCTGGACACAAGTGATATAATCTACCCTAAAATAAATACCTGCAACCACACATATGCAGCCCCTCCCTGAGCGTGTCATATTAATAAATCTTATCTCACGTTCAATTAGATATACCACATTTTACCCTGTTAACAATCAACATCAGCCTCTGATCGTTCTCAGTGTTCTTTTTCTTTATCCTTTATAACTGTTTCAGTCCCTCTTCCTTGATCACAACCATGTGCAACATCTTCTACGAGGAAGCTTTTGAAAATGTGCCTTATACTTTTTCAGCACCATACAAAATTATAATGATGCTTTATGATGTGATGTTTCAAATCTCTTCTTCATCTGTGTGTTGTATGAATCAGGTGTGATTAAGTATTAAATAGAGGTTTGAGAACAGGCAGAAGCAGGCCCAAAACAGCAACTGCAGAAAGGAGTTAAACCCGCCATCTTTCTGTGTTTCTTCAGCCCGCCTTTCAGCGTGGTTCACCCGAGTGACTGTAAACACTCTAAAAGTAGCTCTTTTCCAACAAAAAGCCACCTCTTAGTTTGAGAGAAGCCATTAGTGGGAGGAGGCTGTAAGGAAAGCAGCTCCAGCTTGTGTTTCACTACAAGCCGAGACTTGCGCGGCTGCTGATATGAAACTAGGAGGAAGCACAGTGTGAGTCCTTGCACTTCTGTCGACTCTGACACACTGCTTCTGTGTGCACTTTAGCTGATTTATATAAATACGCGTGTGCATGTGTGCATTTAAAGACGAGTGCTTCCACAGCACGCTCGTCTGTCACAGTGACTCACTTTGTTCTGTCTCATCTCATTTCTTTTCATGGGAACTGATCACAGTTGCTGTGTGATCAGAGACGCCTCCATCTTCACTACAGAAAACTCAACAGGCCACTGTTTACTACTGTCACACCAGCATGTCGGTCATATCCACTCCAAAATGTCTACAGCAGGATTTTCAAGCTTCTTCGGTTCTTTTTCCCAGCGCCAGAGATACTTTGATTAGGGCTGGGCCATATTATACCGTTCACGGTAATACCGGTATAATGTTAGGCAACGATAGGAAAATGAAATATCGCGATAGAATGGGAGTAAAGCGCGCATGCGCAGTGCCTTTGTTTTCATACGCACATGGCCGATTGTTGAGTGAAACAGATGAACCAGAATTGGTTTGTAAAAATGGTGCAACTTCTGTGATGTGGAACTGGTTTGGTGTTTGTCCGTCAGATACACAACAAAGCACATTTTTTTGCAGAACATGCAAGCGGCCGTCGTTATTGTCATATTTGTCGGACTAAGATGCTCTTAAATCTGGGAGTAATCTGGGTCCTAAACTCCGTATTCTTCAGGTCAAACAACACTGCAGCATCACTTAGAGTTAAAAACTGTCTAAATTCTTTCATCTTTAATAAAACGATCAGCATTGCTGCTTTACCAGGTGTAACTATAAAGTTTAACTTCCAGGCATCCATGAAAACAAAAGTTATTACATTTAACGGAGTTAGAAGTTAGCAGGAAGCTAGCGGAAGTTAGCTCGCTAGTTTCGCTAGTTACCTAAGCATGATATTGCATGTTCTGACTGAGAGATTTCTGAAAAAAAATCAAACGTACAGCTCTGCTATCACTTCCAACATAAATGAAGACAGGAAACTAAACAGCAGTGACGTTTGTAGGTTTACTGAAGTTGGGCTAGCTGGTATATAATGATGTGCTACGTGATCGCTAGCGACACAGCTATGTTAGCATAACATAAACAGTGAAGCTGGAGGACGAACACTAACACTTTTCCACTTATAAAAGTTAACGTGAAGGTTCCTGATGGTTAGAGACAAATGCAATCGCATGGCAGGATGCTGTAAACGGACCAAACTTCAGTCAGGAGAACAACTGAGATAATCCATCCACAATACGAGGTTAGTCATTAATATACTGCAACAACATGGGAATAGAGCAGCTGCCAGAGAATTCAACATTAATGAATCAGCCTGCCAAATGCTCCAATCTGGCCCCAGTGGACAGCTCTGGAAAATGTGATGAAATGTGATGAAAGGCATATGTTTGGACTAAGTTTTACAGCTTTTATCTATTGTATAATGAGCATCAGGACCTTTTCTCTTATTTTACATGTTTTGTTTCTTACAATTTAAAGCCAGAGAGTTGTGACAGTTCTTTCATTTCCTGCAGCAGCATTTCCTTATTGTGCAGAAAAAAACTGATATGTCCTGATGAGACTGGCCTTCTTTTTCCTCATATAAAGATAACTCAAGGATTAAATATGTAGTTCAACTTTTTTACACGGAAAGAAAGACTGTTTCTCATTTGGCCTATTTGCCAAATATTTGCTGTGACAACTCAACAAACTATTAAATAAACACTTATGACCTAACTATGTACATGAAATCATTAATCTCATTAATCTGACACCTCCTTCTGTTTCCTGAAGTGGTTAAGATAATGCACCTTAAAAGCTATTTTCGGCTAATCCCTCATTCATAGAGCCATCGCAGCAGGTAACGCTGAATGTTTGTTTTGGCAGACTTTCACACCAGATGCCCTTCCTGACACAACCCCAATGGGATTTCTGTCTCCTCCAGGATGGATCTGTAAGCCACTACATCAGGATGATGCACCTTGAGACCGTCATGGTAAGAAAGCATTAAATAAACTGGCATCAAATTAAAGAGAAAAAATAAACAGAGTGTTAGGAGTGTTAGGAGTAAGAAGTTTTGCTACCACGTGCTGCCAGAACAGATTCAATGGCCCTTGACAGCAATTCTATAAATCTCTGGAACAACATTTTTGTACAACAACATCTTGTCACTTTAAAGGAAAATGCCTTCAGCGTCCTGACACATATTACACAAACATCTACAGCTTGCAAACTGTTAGGGCCCAGTTTTACCTGCTTTCTTTTTTTCTCTTGACTGACTCTTAGGGATAAGAGGCAGGACAAGCACCCTCTTAGATTTATAAGAAGGATTCTCTAAAGGTCATTTGGTATGTAAGTGACACAAAACATCCCAGATCACAAAGTCTTGTCCATGACCAGGAATCCCTAATATATACTGCAGGAACGCTGTTAAACTGTAGCACACAATCTTCACACTCTCATTTTACTGCCATCACTTCTATCGCTTGACTTCATACTGCTGCTGCGGTGTGCGTGTGTGTGCATGCATGCGTGGGTGGGTGGGTGTATGGTTCTGTAAACGTGAGCTCCGCAGCAGTTACGTAATCCACATTTCTTTTTTAGTGTACATAAACAAAGTTAGAGACCGAAGTGCAGCAAAGTAACGTCACTTGTCTTCACTGCAGCACAGCCAACCCATTTATTCACTTACTCTGAAGAGCAAAGACAGCCACAACTTAGTTTTTGTTGCCAACGGCATTAGCAGGCAACATTTAGAGCACGTGTCTAACCCAGTGTTTCTACTACTTTTAAAAGCTGAAAGATAAAATGCCTGCACAGTACAGCAAATCAGCTTAACCAGCATGCCCCCAAATCTAACCTTATGAATCCACATGATGTCAGAGCGAACACTGAAAACTTATGTGGATCAGGGCAGTAGGTCAGTGATGAAAACTTGACTGTTTGATAACCACAGAGACCTGCACCTTATATCCTATACTCCGTTTGACCTGGTATGTATCAATAAGAAAATGCCAATCATGAACCCCAGTATGGATAAAGGTAGTCCTGCTTCTGGCCATACTTATCAAGACTCACAATATAGGGCTTTGGAGCGTGATGTCACGGGAGCTGGGCCACGCCCCCTCCCACCATGACAGTAGGCCAAAGAAAGTACACGGAAGCGTCAGCTATGGTTCGTACGTGCTGCGTTGTCGGTTGCAACGTTAGATCACACGATAGGGAAGGCAAGAAGCTGGAAAATGGGCTCACTTTTAATCGTTTCCCCTCCTGGAGGCAAAGGGAGGGATTTCATGTATCCGATATTACTAAACGAAGATGTCAGGCTTGGATTGCAGCGGTCAGATGAGCGGATATCGAGTTCTCTGCCATCCCCAATTTTTTGTTGGTTTGCTCGCAGCATTTTCTTTCCGGTGAGTCCTAAATAAATTCATATCTCTCTTAATAGGCTTTTAGTGTATTTCGAATGCGCTGAGGTCATAGATAATTAGATAAAACATCGTAATGTGTGATGCTATAGAATCACGTCATGTTGACGGAGTTATTTGGCATTATTGCAGGCAAACCAGCATATGAAATATGAAACAGAAAAGAAAAGTATGTTTATTTTTTTTATTCAAGATCTGTTCACCTGTAATTAGCAAGTACATACACATGAAATGCAAACTATTTACATGGCAACGCACAGCTGGCAAGCTGGCTGTATCTTGGTCATATGGTCAACGTACTCACAACGTGGAGGCTTAAAAACGGCCAAATCTTGTACCCAACTAGAACTAGATGTGTGTCTCCAGGAATTTATAATTCCAAAAAAGATTGGCCGTGTATGCGCTGACTCCACAGACAGGGTAAGCGAAGATATCGGGATAGGACAACGGCGGTAGGCTGTCTGGGTTTCCACTCCACTGCCTTATTTCATACGGGTCCACACACTATTTTTTCCAAGTACCATCTCTTGGCGTCTGGGCGCAACGGTCACGATACAGCCCTTTGTCTTTTGCGTTGATTTTAAGCAAGGTTCTGGCAGTCCCGCTTCCAACACAGTGTGTTTGTTTTGATTTGTGGCCTTCTGACATGGCGCCGCAATCCCACAATGCACTGCGGCGTGACGTCAACTCCAAAGCCCTATACACCAAGATCATAGACTGTATTTAGAAGACGGATGCAGCCACCAGCAGCCATCAGCCATTGGTTTAGGACCTCACACTGAAAGCTCAATGTTAGCATTTTGGCTGCTACCATGTTATTTATTTATTTTTAAGTCCTAAGTGATCACATATGAAAAAGAGAGTGGAGCGCTACTTCATAAGCTAACTGCTTCTATAGCCTGTACACATATATTGCAAAGATACAGAACACTGCTAGTTAGTTCTACATAACATATTAAACCCACACTATAATTTTATTCACAAAGACTGAGGCACAAACTTCTGAAAAGCCTGTTTCACTTAGCAAGTCATATTATTGTCCTTTAATGCAGCCACAGAGCCAAATTTAAGCCTTACCAGCACACAGACAGGAAGCTATTACATATATGTACATATGTTGTACAGAAGTTCATTAAAATTGCCCTCGACTCCTTTATTCTCTGACCAGAGTAAACACTTTCCTGATGAGTTTATGGGCTTGGTTGTTGATTTTGGATCATACTGAATAAAGTTCAAGTTTAAATCCAAATTATTATCATTTTTAGAGTCATAAATCAGGATTATTTAGGGCATAGGTGTCAAACTCTGGCCCGTGGGCCACATTTGGCCTGCAGTGTAATTACATTTGGCCCGCGAAGCCATACCAAATTATTATTAGAGCTGGCCTACTGATATTACACAGCTAATATATATATCGTTTAGTATTAAGCCTTGCTTGTTCCATATTCAGTTTTTCAGCAAAACTTGTTTGAGTCCATAAGAAAAGATTCATTCTTATATCTGGAGGAAGATTTTTTTTTCAATAAATATTTTTTTTTTTTCAATAAATATTAATGTTAGCCCGCAACATTGTTCCAGTTTTGAATTTTGGCCCACTGTGTATTTGAGTTTGACACCCCTGATTTAGGGTATGCTAATTAGCTAGTTATTTATGAATCACAAGACATCACCCTAGGTGTATGCATAGTTCTTTCACAGTCAGCTCCACCCCTTTGTCCTTGTCTAGTATCAAAACATGACAACAATAACAAAAAACTCAGCTCAGGACTTCATAATCAGTCTTCAGTAAGCAACTGAGGGTTGCATGGTGGCTACATCCATCTTTTACCTACAGTCTATGACATGGATAGGTAACTGGTCTGTTAGAGCGCAAACACATTTAAACTCATGACTCCTATATCAAGCCTTCTTTGTAACAAAGAACCCTCATATAAAACAACATCTGCTTTTCTTAAAGACCCTTTCCTTCAGCTTTTACAGCGCAAAAATACATCTTTTTTTTATTGTTTACCTTTATGTTAGAAAACTTCACACACATAACCTTTTGTGTTCTGGTAATTAACGTGATAGGGGATTGGGTTGGAAAGAAAATAGCTATGTTGTGCCTAAAACAGCACAGACTGAGTGTGTCGGGGTTCAGCCAACTCTCCATGCCTGTTTACATCTTGTAATGGATTAAAAGGAAGTAGTGGGGATTTCCACTGAACAGTCGGATCAGTGATAAATGCTCCAGTGCCCACTTTCACTATAGCCCTCCATAAACACAGGGCTTCAGTCATTTGGAAACTTGAAACTTTTCCTATGACTGTTCTCTCAATAATGAACAAATCTCAGGTCACAATGAGGCCAGTCAGGAGGCTAAACACAACTCAGTGGAGGGGTTAAAGTCAACTGTGCATCCGGTTCAGGTGAAGCCAAAGTTCCAACTTGCAAACACCACCAGGGCTGAGGGCTCGGCACACCACCCGTGCAGCTTCGTGAGCAAACGCTCAGTTAGTCCTCGTGGATAACGGAAATGCCAATGTTGTAAATAACGTCCAGCGGTTACTTAAAGGAGTCTCCACGCCGCCGTGACGCGTTTATAGCGGGGAGCAGTTACCGCCCAGCACCGGTGTGCCCCCCCCTTCTTAAAAGCTAACCGGGATGGGCTGTTGGGGGAGTGCAATACACCAAAGAACAACCTACCTGCTTCCACCGTGTCCGACAGGTCGTGGTTGGCTGCTGTCCGGGGAAACTCCTTCAGTTTTCGGCAGCTGAGGTTGAGGACGCCGCTGGCCGCCGCCTCCTCCAGCGCCCGCTCCAAGCCCCGGTTGGGAGGCAGGTTGGCGCTGCCGATGTGAGCCTGGACTAACGGAGAAGAACCCAGAGGGGGGCGAGCCGACTCCGGTCCCAACGTCGCCATAATTTTCCGCCTCTCCGCTGCGCGTGTCCGTGTATCGGTTATGTCCGAGAGAGCGCGCGGGGTTGGCTACGTTCAGGTAAACAGCGGGACACTGACTTCACAGACGTCCGTGGCCGTGCCGCGCGTTCTGAGTTCGTGATTGTCGCCGCCGCGTCTGCCTGGAGGTCTGCGCGTGTCGTCAAGCGTCTCAGTTGGACGGTGCGACATCCGGGGAACAAATTTCAAAATTGTACACCGACCAGGCCAATGTTACGGTGGAATGAAATAATAAATACGAAGCCGTTTCGGGTATAATTTAGATATTCATTTTTTAAATTTCAAATTAAATATTTCAGACACAAATGTAAAGGTCTTACCATTGAAATGTGGTTATAAATCCAGATACGAGGGGGAATTAATATACCATGATTGCAAATGTATAAGTAAAGCACTGTTAATGCAATTGTGTAAGTGGTTATGTGGCCTCAACTCTGTTCTTATAATCTATTATATAAAGATGACTGACGATATTCTACTGCGCTACGATTTTTATTTTGAAAACAGTGTTTCCGGTCTCACGCCGCATTTCTTCTTTCTTTTTTTTCACTCAGTGCGGCTGCGCACTAGCCTTTTGCGGCCCGTGAAAGGCAGTGAAAATGAAAGTGGGGCTGAAATTTAATGAACAGTGACCTCTGCTGGACAAAAGCGACAAACAACACATTTCGCGCACTGAAGCTTTCTCATAGAGTTTAATCTCTGTTATATCTGTTATAGTTAGTTATCTCAGAAATTTTCATTTTGCTTTAAAACACAAGGTTTAAAGACTAAAGGGCTGGGTGTCCTATTTTGCAGTTAGGCCTGTGCTTAAGTTATGGTGGTTTCCTTTTGACTAAAGTGGCTGCTGAGACCAAGATATCCAGGTCACACCAGTTACCTTTAGCAAGGATATAAGAATAAGTAACTACTAACAATGCAGTGAAAAGTGTATAGAAGATTGTAACTACAGTTCTCTTGTAATGTAAGTTCTCTCTGTGTAAGTTTTAGATTTAACAATTGGTACAAACCTTCACAATTTTTTCTTCATTTTTAATGTCATATTTACACTATCTGCAACACCACTGCTGCAGTTTATGAGCAGTAATGTCACCAGTTCCAAATGAACAATAAATGAACCATAAATATACATTTGATCAAATTTTATTGTTTGAGATTAAAGCACCGGAAAGCAGCTCTATGAGAGGAGAGAAGCTGATTCGTGCTGCAGGCCAAAAACCCTTATTTACAACCATCCTGTGTACATGAAGCTTGTGTGTGTGTGTGTGTGTGTGTGTGTGTGTGTGTGTGTGTGTGTGTGTGTGTGTGTGTGTGTGCATGAGTGATAATGAGAGAGTCCCACCGGGAATCAGAAGGAAGTGCTGAGTCAGCTCATTACATAACGAGCTTGCATCAGCAGATGATGCACAGTGCTGACCCCTGATTACACTGAGCACCATCACTTGTTCATACTTACATACTTGTGAGGACCTTTGCTAACCTAACACACAACACATCTTACAGATTAACTCAAACTCAATAATTATTGCAAATTTTTAGCCAGTTTGCTTTTTGCATGCACAGTTTAACCATATGGAAAATATATATATAAATCTTATAAAGTTTGTATCTGTCTTGTGTGAAACTTGTGTGAAAAGCATACAGGACTGAAAACAGATATAAGAGCCCTTGAAAAATTATATAAATGAAACTTGGATGTTTTGGATACTTACTAAAACAATATATGAAAGTAATTAGAAAGTGGCCACTTTCATGAGTAAATCATATAAGCCTTCTATGATTCACTGTATGAAGTAGGCCACATCTTATACAAGTCTTTTATAAGTTTTTACTATTTATTTTCCACATGGGTATAATTACATATGTCCTTTTTTATCTTCATAAAAGTCAAAGCAGAGAAGAGGGGAGTAACACGAGGCAGTGGAAGGAAGAAGTTTAAGAAGCGACTCAAATATTTCTCACAAAAAACGTTTTTACCAGTTAGAGCTTTCTTTTCTTTCTGATATCACAATTTTCTGACATAAAGTGATGTCATGTCAATGAGGTACCAGGATGTAAAAATGTGTGTTTCAGGAAATGTGTAGCTCGTGTTTCCTTTTTAAGCACTTTTTTTTTTACCCCCAAAATAGTGACTATGTTACAAAAAAGTTGAGCTCACTGTAAGTCAATTATGTGGTCTTCATAACAATGAAAGAGATCTGATTAAGCCACAAAATAACAGAGGAATAGACGACACTGACTCCAGACCAAGTCCCTACTTTCTATGGCATTTTGAATGGCATTATCAAAACATATGTTGTTGTTGTTGTTGTTGACTACAAAGTCTGGTATTCATGTTCACCAGCTAAAAAATGAGGAAGTACACCAAATATGCAATAGTATACACTTAAAGTGAAATTCAAATCATCTCTGGATGTTCATGCTTGAAAGAATGAAGTGCTGCGGTTTAAGATTTCGGTGTTTCTTTCCCAAAAAGACTCAGTCATCTATCTTTATCTTTTATTAAAGCAAACAAATGAGTTGTAATGTTTATTTCATAATCACTAATAAAAACAGCCATATTTACTTACAACATTTACTGAATCATTACATTTAGACTTGTAGTTTAAAATCAGACTTATAAGAGTTTTCTCAGATGACTCGTCTTGCTTTGTCTACTGGATCAAGTTACCCCTTAAAGAGAAGACATGGCAAAGTTGAAATATATTTTATTCATCCCAGAGTTGTAAGGTCTCTTTGTTACAGCAGTTAAAAATTAACTGAAAAAGTCCTGAGCATCACGAAAACATTTAAATCACTTCCCCCCTTCAGAACCTGGTTTGAATTTCACCAGTCGACTTGACCGTGTCTAAAGTACTGTGCAAAAGTTCTATGCTATCTCTCATGTTGCTTGGAAAATAGGAAATGTTGCAGCAGTTTACTGAAACATGCAAACCTCCATGGAAATGCAGTATATGAAGTGAACACAGACAGGTTCGCTTGTCTGTCACAGACAGACAGACAATTCCTGGTTGCATCCTTTATATCTGAAATACCAATGGTTCTGAAATATCAACCGAATGTCAACTGACGTTGAGCTATGTCTGGGCTCTGAAATGCTGCCACCTGGAGGTAAAGACTGGAGGTAAGTGTCTCAATCTGATCACGTCTCAACAACACCCTCGGCCATTGATACTTGTCTCTGTACTAGAACTTCCTCTTTCACCTCTGCCAGCTGCCAGCTAACATGCCAGCCTTTGCTGAGCACTGAGAAATGTCACGTAAGATATGCTGCTGAACGAAACCTTTGCACTCGCGTCTGTGACGGTGTTTAAATTGAGGAACCTTTGAACACAACATTTAAGACCTGCAATGGGTTTAAGGAAACACTTTTGCTCCTATAATCGATCTGATTATATTTCATTAAATGTTCCTTCATTCTTTAGAATGAAAGAAACAAGAAATATTTTAATTATATGTTATGTGTTATGTATTATGAACGCTCCTAAAATAAAAGCATGACTTAATACATAATGAATCAACTCCCTGTTATTAAATAGTTGAGAAAAAGTCAGAAGCCTGTGTTTTTTTAAGTGGCAGATTACATATTTAGGGTAATTTTGTGGTAAGGTGCTGTGCGGTGTACTGAGAGCTTCTTGGTGTCTCTGTTCTTAGTGGAAAAAAAGCCCAGCACTGACTGCTGAGACACAGAAAATACAAACCTGATTTAAATACAGGAAGTGCTGAAAACCAACCAGCCCTCTTCCTTTCTCTCCAGCTGCCGCAGCTTTTTGAAGACTCGCATTAGTCTTTCCTTCACCAGACTGACAGGTTTCCTCTTCGAGTCACTAACTGGTGAGTAGCCTGAGCTTTGTGTTCTGGTCAGTGCTGCTTCTGCTGTCTGCCTTCCCCCCTCTCTCTGCTTCCAACGTGTTGCTTTTTACTTTGACTGAAACAAAAAAGGGAAATATTTTAGACATTATCACTTACAATTGAATCTACTTCTGCATTCATACAGGAAGCTCTGTTTGCTGATTAAAGCGAAGCAGCTCCTTGAAGATATATGAGCGATATATAAGAGAGATTAATCAGCAGGGCTCATGTAGAAACTGCTTTCTGTGTCGCTTTGAGAGTAATACATTTGTATTTGCACTGAAATATCTTTGGCTGTTTTCTTCCTTTTTTTTTAAATCTCAAATCTTTGAAATCCACTTCTTAGATTTGTTTGGGGATACATTTTGTTGTATATGTGTGTTATGAGGATACAGAGGGTGGACTATAAAATAACTGTAGTTTTAGTTGGATGTGAGGTCTGTTAATGACGTTGAAGGCTGTTCAGTGCTACATTTTCTCATTTAATTTAGTTCTTTTGTGTTTTACGCTGATTTCTCATCTTTGATTAAACATTCCAGCTTTATTCAGATTCAAAGACGGTGACATTCGGTTCACAACACTTCAGTACCAATGTAACCAGTAACCACTTGTGACACCTCAATTTGATCGTCATGGATCATGTTTTAGCCTAAAATCCCCCTCTAGCAGGCCTTGTCATTTATTCCCAGGTAGAAGTAAAAAAAAAAGTAAAAAAGCAGAAGTTGGCCATCAGGGTGCCCTAAACTCAGGACCAATAAGCTACAGTGATGTCAGGAAAGTTCTTATCTTTTTAAATCACCAACTAACCTCTGCATTATGTTAGGCAGAACTGACTACGTGTAAGTCATGTAAAAAAAAAAGTTAAGCTGTAAGTTGTAGTTATCTGGTTGTATTGACAGCAGCTGAAACTAAAGACATGTCCTGGGTATTTTTATTTTGTTTTAGTTGGCTTTATAAGCGTTCGAGTTTTTTTAAAAATTTGAGTTCAAACAATAAAATAATTTTTTAAACGTCATTAATTTAACAAGTTTCTCAGTGTTACCTTTCACTGTCAGGTCTTTACAATAACCTTTATGTAGACTGATATGCTTCGTAGTTCTAATGTTTTGTCTTGCGTACAGGATAGTGCTAATTCTCACAGAGTGATGTCTCCAACACCCATTTTTTTTATCAGAGTCACACCCACACTGCACAGGCTGGGTTATTTTACAAAGCATGAAAGCTTAGATCTTAGATCTTTCTGCACATGGTTGTTGGAGTTTCTCGGCTGAGACTGTTCTAATTCTAGATGAACTAAAGACTTTGCTAGCATGTATTAGCTTTTATGAAGTATTGGCCACAGTAGCTGTTTTCCAGGAGAGTTTGTGAGGTCTTTGAAAGCAACTGAAATGAACGATTGATGTTCAGCCCCATCTGCTGTAACCTAAAAGACACCCATGTTCTGGTTCAGTTTTAGAAACTATCATTATAAAAACACCCAAATACCTCTGAACGATGGTTATACATAAATACTCTGCTATTCTCATTATTTTAGTATGATGTTTTATGTTTTTAATACACTGAATTCCTCCATTTGAATTCATAAGGCTGGTATGAACTTTTAAAAACATATTATTTTTTACAAGGATCTTCTTCATTATAGTAGTTGTGCAGCAAAACAAGTCATTAAGAATAGTGTATATAAACACATGCATCACTTAACTCTGTTAACTCTTTACATAAATGCTTAAATCCCCTTTGCAAACAGTTTTTTTTTTTCATCATTGTTTTTATTGCAGATTTTCCTTTAACACGACAGTGTCTCGACAGTAGACACAGAACAACAAAACAGTACAAACACAAAACGTACACAACAGCTCTTAAATAAGGCATAATACAAGATACAAAATACAAAATATAACATACAAGAGGTGGTGAGTCAGTCTTACAGCGCCCGGGTGGTGATCACGTGTGTAGTAGTCCTTTGAATAAGATAGCGGAAAGGTCCGGTCCAATATAGTCCAAAAAGGGGTGCCACATCCCATAGAACTGACCCACACTGTGGTGTATAACGTGTGTGAGGTATTCCAGAGGAATCAGTTCAAAAACTATTTTGCGCCAGCCACAGACAGTGGGAGTCCTATCGTTGATCCATTGTAAGAGGATATTTTTCCTGGCTGCAAATGTTAGAGTGTTATACAATCTTTTGTTGGCCGCCGCTTTTAGGCGGTCACTTGGAAGACCTAGAATCAGGGACAAAGGGTCCATCTCTATATCAACGTGGAAGATTTTCCCCAGTTCACCTGTAATGTCAGCCCAGTATTCTTGAAGCTTATAACAGGACCAAAAACAGTGAGTTAAAGTCCCTACATCAGTTTTGCACTTAAGACACACAGGGGAAAGAGAGCGGCTGAAGAGGTGTCTGCGGTGAGGGGATACGTGTAATCTGTGTAAAATCTTAAATTGGATTGCTCTTGTCCGAGTACAAATTGAAATCCTTTTTGCGAGAGACCAAACGGTATCCCACTTATCTTCATCTATGGTTACCGACAGTTCCCTCTCCCACACACGTCTAATCCCCTGCGCATCAGTGGTAGTCAAAGCATTAAGCACATGGTAAAATGAACTCAGAGACACCATCAGCTGTTGCCCAAACAAAACCCTCTCAACATCAGATACTTCAGGGTGCTCAGCAAGGGTTGTATTGTGAGTGATATAGTGTCGTATTTGCAAAAAACGAAAGAAATCCTGTCTAGGCAAGCCGTAACTGTTGGTAAGCTGTTCAAACGACATGAGTTCACCACCCGAGAAAAGGTCACCAAGAGACTTAATATTCTTATCAGACCATCGTTGAAAGCCGGGGTCCAAAGAACCCGGAGGGAAAGCAGGGTTATTCATTATAGGGGTAAAGGTTGATGTTATTCTCGATCTTCCCTCAAGACGGCGGACAATTCGCCACGCTTTTAGGGTGTTGATTGTTACAGGATTTGTACAAAGGGCCTTAATTCCGTTAAAATCATTACAAAATAATAGATCGCTCAGTTTGCATTGTGACAGAGCTGTCTCAATATCCGACCAGATTGAGGTTTTACCCCTAACCCAGTCGCTCACAAATCTTAAATGGGCAGAAAGCTGATACAATCTAATATTAGGTAGATCCAAGCCGCCCCTGGAGCTTGGCAGATGCAACACTGCCATCTTGAGTCTGGGTCTGCGCTTGTTCCAGATGAAAGAGGTGAGCCAACCATTTATGTCCTTCAGTACTCTCTTAGAGAACAAGACGGGGATCATTTGGATAGGATACAATAGCCTGGGCAGCACATTCATTTTGATCAGGGCAATGCGTCCTAGCCAGGAGACAGGAAGTGACGCCCACCGCTCTAGGTCCTGTTTGAGTTTGCCAAATAAGGGTGTGAAGTTGGCTTTGTACAATTGGTCGAGAGACGGGGTAATAAAGATCCCCAAATACACAAATCCATTAGGAGACCATTTAAAAGGAAAGGAAGGAACAGTAGCCGGCATTGTGAAAAGAGTACCGAGAGGCATGGCCTCTGACTTAGCCAAATTGATTCTATAGCCAGAGAAATGGCTAAACCTGTCAATCACCTCAATGAGACTGGGTACGGATGTTACAGGGTTAGTCAAAAGAATCAAGATGTCGTCCGCGTATAAGGTTATTTTATGACACAGCTGTCCAATCTCTAAACTACGTATTGTGGGCGTCGCCCTTATGGCCTCAGCAAGAGGCTCTATGGCCAGAGCGAATAGAAGGGGCGATAAGGGGCAGCCCTGCATAACTCCCCTATGAGTGTTGAAGTAATCAGACCTAAGTCCATTAGTCAGGACTGCTGCCTGTGGATTATTGTAGATAACTTTGACCCATTTTATAAAATTCTCCCCTAAGCCGAATTTGCCCAGAGTATACAACAAATAAGACCACTCAATTCTGTCAAATGCTTTCTCCGCATCGAGAGAAAGCACCAGGCCGTCAATAGATTTTTGCTTGAAAGCTACAATAGCGTTCAGTAAGCGTCTAACATTGGTGGCTGAGTTTCGACCCTTTATAAAGCCTGTCTGGTCCTCCCTTATCAGCACAGGTAAAAAATTTTCTAAGCGGGTGGCCAGAATTTTAGAAAGCAGTTTCCTATCTACATTCAAGAGGGCTATAGGTCTATAGGATCCGCACAAATCAGGACACTTCCCTTTCTTTAGAATTAGGGAAATGTTGGCTTCCTTCAGTGTCTGCGGGAATTCACCCGTAATGAAGGAGTGGTTGAACATATCAAGAAGCGGTTCCACAATAATATCCCGAAACTGTTTATAAAATTCACAACAGAAGCCATCAGGCCCTGGCGACTTTCCACTTCGCAGTGATTTAATAGCCTTAAACACTTCGGTCTTAGTTATAGGGCTGTTAAGGGCAGTCTTCTGTTCCTCTGACAAATTTGGTAAGTCGAATTGGGTGAAGAAATTATGCATCAGCTGCACCCCCTCCGGGACTTGTTGAGAAGAGTACAAGGCTTCGTAGAACTTCTTAACACAGTCATTTATCAGTTTGTTTTCATATATCTTGTGGCCACCTTCATCAGATATCGCTGCAATGGTATTCGATTCTGCGCGCTTCTTAACATAGTACGCCAGACATTTACCGGCCTTATCTCCATGCTCGTAGAACCTCTGTCTGGTGTATTTAAGTTTCTTCTCTGCATCTCTGGTAAGAAGGCAATTCAGCGCTGACCTGAGTGCGGTTATTTCTTGCCATAATGGTGGTGATGGGGAGGCAATATATGTTTTCTCCTTATCCATCAATTCGCTCTCTAAAGATTTTTGTTCCTCCATCCGTTGTCGCTTCTTTGTCGCAGAATACGAAATAATTAGGCCCCTCGCATAAGCTTTGCATGTTTCCCACAAAACAGAGGCAGTAGTAGCTGAGGGGGTGTTGATATCCAAAAACGCTTTAAATTCTGCAGAGAAGTGAGAGGTAAATTCCTCATCCTTAAGAATAATGGTATTAAGCCTCCAGTGGCGGGACCTATGAAGCGCAGCTTTAAGATCGAGATCCATGATTACCCTAGCGTGATCTGAGATGATTATACTTGTTATGTCGCACGATACTACTGAACCTAAGTCAGTTTTCGGGAGAAAAAAGTAATCAATTCTAGTTTGGGACCTATGCGGAGCCGAAAAAAATGTGTATTGCTTATCGGAGGGGTGAGTATATCTCCAAGCATCCACAAGTCCAAACTCGTCGCATAGAGCATGAAGCGCTTTGGCCTGAGGAGAAGGAGTTGCAATGCTGTGTGGAAATCTGTCCATAAGTGGATTTAACATTAAGTTGAAATCACCACCAATAATAACGGTAGAGTTAGGAAGAAATGGGGCTAATTCCAGAAACATTTTGGTAAGAAAGGTAGTTGGGTGGGCAGGTGGAAAATAAACATTCAGTAATAAGATATTTTGGCCTTGCAAAATCCCTTTGACTATCACGTAGCGGCCCTTCAGATCCTTAACGCAATCAGTTACTACAAAAGGTACATTTTTCCTAATCAACACTGCCACTCCTCTACTTCTTGTAGTGAAGGATGAAAAAAACACTTGTCCATATAATCCTTGTTGCAACTTCAAGTGTTCATTATTATCAAGATGTGTCTCTTGTAACATAGCAACATCTACACCGTCCTTTCTTAGACAAGTAAATATCTTCCTCCTCTTAATAGGGCTGTGAACCCCTCGTACATTCCAGGTGCATATTCGCAGCCTACTCATTATTAGACTTATTCATGTATCACACAAAGCATATTGAGCCAAAGGGTGCACCACACCCTGGTTGAAAAAATAAATAAATAAAATAAAAATAAAAAAGGCATGAAAGAGCTGTGTGACGGAACATTCAAAGAACAGTGATTTGGCAACAGCCCTACTAAACATGTAGGGAAAAACCAATCTCCTCCTGCCCGTCGGGAAAGCCGAAGGGCATTGCACGCGCGTAACTCACGCCTACCCATAGACGAAAACACAGTCCGTCCGGTGCCCGATGGGGTGGAAGATTTCACCTGGTCGCTTATAAGCAGCGAGGACGAAAAAAAAGAGTCATATACGCCTAGATTCGGCAAGTACTCACACCGGTTAATTAAGGCATAGTGTGAAGAAAAGGAGTACTCCGGTGGTTACGGGGATTCAGGGCAGCGAGTCCGCGTAGGACGCAGCTGCCTCCGGTGTGTTAAATCTCTTCTCCTTGCCGTTGGCAAACAGCCTCAGTGTGGCGGGGTAGAGAAGCGCATAATCCACATTCTTCTTCCTCAGGCAGCTTTTCACCTCGTCGAAAGCCTTGCGTTTCTTGACTACCGCCGCTGAATAATCATTAAAGAAGGAGACTTTGATCCGACTTGTTGGTTGGTTCGGCTGCGTAGCCAGGCGCCGAGCTGCGGCCATCACACGTTGTTTATCAGCAAAGTTGTGAAGCTTCATAATGATGGGTCTGGCGCGCTGGCTGGGGCCCGGCCTCGGTGCTAGAGAGCGGTGAGCGCGGTCTAGTTTGATCTTCCCATTTTTAGTTGTGAGCTCGAGATAGGAGGGGAGCCATGACTCCATGAAGGCGACAACATCATTTCCCTCCGTGCCCTCGGGAAGCCCGACCAGGCGAAGGTTACATCTGCGGCTGCGGTTCTCTAAATCGTCCATGTGGTCTGCCATGTCAGTTACTTGTTTTTCGAGTCGAGCCACTTTCGCCTGCAATACACCTGCCGTGTCTTCCACGCCTGAAATCCGTATCTCGGCGTCTCCCACCCGTGTCGCCAGAGCCTGGATCCGAGACGTCTGTTCACGGATTGCGGCCAGCACAGTATCAACTTTAACATCCAATAAAGTTGTAATGCTGTCAGTTATCTTACTCAGAGCCGCAAGGATATTCGGGTCGATATCACTCCCAGTTTCCTCAGCGTCAGCGGAGATTTCTGTGTCGCTGGCGTTAGCTTCTTCAGGCTCAGCCGCCATAGGACCCACAATGTCGCTAGCTTGCACAACCGGAGCTGTCTTTTTCTTAGACCTGACGTTAGGCATTTTAGAAAAATAGTCGTCCAGACTCATTATAGAGTTACTCCCACGCACATTTGTAACGTTTCACCAGGTGAACACGTATTTTAGACGGATAATCGGGGGACCTCACCGGAGCACAGCGAGACGGGTGTTCGCGCTACGACGCCATCTTGCCAACCTCCCCTTTTCAAACAGTTATCAGCATCTGTGGATGTAGTAATATTTATAACTTGCCAGTTGAAAGAATTGAGAACATCCAGAGAAGTTGATGGCACAGACAAACAGTTGCTCTACTTTGAGCTAATGAAATAATTCAGCTACACACTCTGTGCAGTTGTGACTTGCACAAGTAAAAAGTCTATGATGCCACATTTCCTGGGAAATGCATGCATTGCTCCACACTGGGAGTTCGGATGACAGTGTATTTGTAATTGTTTTAAATTTGAAAAATCTTTAACTCTCCCCTGAGATACCTTCACACTTTAAAATTTGCATTATGATAAAGATTTAGGTTACAATCTTGCATATCCTTGCCTAATGAATATGTATATTTATTTATTTATTTTTATTCTCATCAGTTCCAAATTGTGGCAGAACTAATAAACCTTCCCAACATTTTCAGCAGCTTAATAACTTACACAATATTACAGAACATTTAATACTTTCTGATCTTGTACAACCATTAGTCAATAACACAACTGGTACTTGTGTTGCCTCTGCTCTGAAAGCAGCAGGAAGTTTGCTTCAAAGTAATTGAGAAACAATGCCTCTCTTTTTCTGCACAGATGGGAAGCCACAGCACCATGTCCTCCTCTCTGTATAGTTCCAAGTATGTCAGCTGGTATGTGGACATAGTGGAGTCAAAAAGCCCTGCAATGGCATCTACAGGTAAGATCCAGCACATATTTGTAAACCTTCTGTTCTAGGCATCTTGAAAGACGTATGACCGCCACCACACAGGAAACACCAGAGAGTTACTGAAACATTTATCGCAAAGCTTTAGTTTAAAACTTCTAGGCTTTTAGCTTGAAATTATCTGGACATATCTTTTCCAGAACAGTCTCTGTTTCTGGTTCCAGCTCCAAAAATCTACGTGCAATTAAAACGAAGAATGCCTTTGGAATACATATTGATCAGGCCTAACTTTTTCTTTGCTGTCTCCCTTGTTTTGCTTTGCTACCAAACACAACAGTCAGCTGCTATGGATTCTAACCCACTTCTCCTTCTGTCACCACCAGAAACTGACAGAGCAGAAGCAAATTCATCATCTTCCCATCACCACCAGCAGACAAAAGTCAATTGCCTCAATTTTAAATCTTTCCTTGACTCCAAGTCAGACAGACTCAGCCACAGCAGTGAGGGTTTGAGTGATGAGTGTAAGAAAGGCAACATAGTATTGACAGATACTGACATCCAGAGCAAAGAGGAACTTTCTCTTTTGGATCCAGAGGATAAAAAATTCCACCTTCCCCGGAGCAGTCCGGTCATTTCCAGACGCAGCAGGCCCATCTCCTGGCACGGAGGAGTAAATGATACATCTAGTCCCAGGTAACCACTATATATGTTCAAAGCATTACAAAACATTTCAGCAATATCATTATTACAAATGATTGCATAACAAATAAAAAAATGACCAAGAAACACAGATCTACATGTGTCATAGATGGAATATACGACTAATTATATAAGAAATAATAACAAAGTGCGGTGAGATACACCTATCAGCTAAAGCATCTGTTGTGGCTGAGCAGTGTGTAGAGCGATCAGAGTGCAGTGTGCTTTTAAAAAAACAATGCCTCCTCAAACATATTGAAACTGTCTCCCACATTCTGAGTGACTCTAACTTTTAAAGGGCAACACTGCAAGATAGATACTTTTCTAAAGTCTTGTTGTTATTCATTGGGGGTGAAGAAACCAGGGAAGGGTTTCATGGGTAAAAAAAGACAAAGCCTAAACGATTATATTACGTTTCTAAAGGTGCTTTTTTAGGTGATGCTTTTCTAAAATAAGCTGTAAGCTGTGATGATGGGCAAACCAGTAACTATCGTATCAAACTTGAAGTAAGAGTTGTGCATGAGTCATTCAGTCTTTTCTCTTGAGTGCTACAGTTCATGAATGACTTTTATCATTAGCTGTTTGGAATCCACACAAAGCAACAACTTTGTCCACTTGAACAAAGCTGCATGCTACATGATTTTACTGCGACAGTTCAGTACGCACAGGTAAACTGTAGGTGGCATAAAACATGTTAACACTTGTATTATTCAGATACTTAGGACCAGGAGTTAAAATGGGATTCGGCTGGTGGGGGAACCCTATAATTGGGTGTAGTGGTGCTGTGCTGTTATTCTGATATTTTCTGTTCTTTGGGCTAACTCGATTTAAATAAGACATAAGCAGAGAGCTAAAAGGCTGATTTCCAGACCTCTAGATCAGCCCAGAGTATGGTATGGCCCCGGGCTCCACCTGGCCCATTTGGTTGCCCCTGCCAGTGTGAGGCCAATTGGAAATTGGGATTTAAGCATAATATAGATAGATATACACCCAGTTTGTCCCATTTCAGCCAGCAAACAGTCCTTACATTTTGTGGGAAATCACAATAGAACTTAGTTTCTTTTGCTGTGAAGATGATATGAAAAAACAAAACAAAACAAAACATGCATTTATGTCTGCAAGTAAATGCCACTTCGAGTTTGCTGGCCCTGAAATATGTCAGAAAGACTGATGCAGAATATAGAGCAGGGGTCTGAAACTTGCGGCCTAGAGGCCACTTGTGGCCCACGTCACACCTACTTGAGGCCTGTATATTGACGTGAAGAAATATAATACAATTTGGCTCTTGATGTTACCTTTTTTTTTAGGGAAGATTTGTTTGTTGTTGACTGCAATGTTAAAATAAGTCCTTTAAAAAGCAAAAAGCTATTTAATATGAAGGCAATATGAACAGAGAGTAAAAACATGTTGAGGGATTGAGTTTAGTGAGAGTTATTTGTGAAGAAGACAGTTTTCACTAGCAGTCAAAAACTCATGTGTACACTTATGTCTGCATTCTTATCATAGCTGAAGTGCTGCCACGTGTCTGGTCAGAAACAGTTTACCGATTTGTTTCTTTGGTAGTTCAATAAAAGGCTTCAGTTATTTAAGAGTCACAAAAAAAGTCTTCCTGTTTGTAGTTTTGTCTTGTGATACAATATTTGAAATTATTAAAAAAACGAACAAAACACTAGATTTTCAGAAATATTTGTGGGTGTTTTCTTATTTGTTTGTTTTTTGAACACTACAGTGGCCCTCACATGAAATGACAGTAGCAGCAGTGGCCTACAGCTCATTTAAGTTTGAGACCCCCTGATGCAGAGTTTTTAACACACAGTCTTCTAAGTATTTATTTACTGTAGTCACAGGTAAAGCCATGTGTGTGGTTTTTGGAGCAGATTACTATGTTTAAGGATTGAGAAATACAAGAACTCGACATCTGAACCTTTGCTAGCAAAGCTACGCAAGCAACAAGCCCTTCTCTTTTTTTCTTTAACAATCTTTAATCATCCAGTTTTTTATTTTTACTTCCAACAAAATCGCTAAAACTGTAATTCATACTCTGATGGGGAGTTTATCAGTGAATGTTTGGTGAATTCTTTTGCACCTGAGAGGAAAGGAGCAATTAAGAATATGCCACTCTCCAAGCAAGATCAAGAGTCTTTCAACACCTTTGCAGGAAATCTGGATTTTCAGTTGAAAAGTGGACAGCGGAGCTATCAGGAATGTGTTGAGTGAAAGGCATGATTGGAGAGGCAAGCTCTGCAATGGGACAAACAGGCTGATGTTACAAACTATGGCTGTTCAAATCTGCTTTTGAAGCAGATGCAAAATGAAATTAACCAAAAACAGGAACTGGTATTTTTGAACTGTATCATACAGCAGGACGTGCAGTGTAAGTCAGTGCTAAAAATGAATCAGGTTTCTGATGCTGTAACTAAAATAGTCAATTTCATCAGGGCAGGAGCATTGAATCACCGACAGTTTGTTGCACTTTTGTAGGCACATCAGACTGAACATGGTGACATAGGTTCCCACACATGGGGGAGGTGGCTCAGCGTAGGCAAAGTGCTAAAAACAGAGCAGAAATTTTGTGACAAGGACATTCCAGAGCTCTCATATGTACAATGGAAAGCAAATCTTGCATTTGCTATTGATGTGACTTTCCTTTGCATTTTCAAAACTGCAAATGATGTAATTAAACTATAAACAGAAAATCTGGAAATTTTACAAAACACACTTTGTCCACAATTGTTTGTGGGAATGTTGATTATAGTGATACAATGTTGGCATGTGCTTATTTCACATTTGCATTGACAAATTGTAACATCTACTCTTAACAGACAGTGGCCATTTATAGAGATAATATTAATATTGAGCCGAAGTTCAGCTTTTTGATGCAGTTCAACACAACAGTCCCACCCTTGGGAAATTTAATGGTCCATCCCAGTCCTACACAATATGAAGCTAGTAGCAAAGGTAGAAATTATTAAAATAATACCTAACATGTGCACCACAGCCTGTCCTGCACCAGTCCAACATAGTGCATCACTGGAACCTCCACAGCGGTACAGCTAACTAACCTGTTCTGCCTCTTCTACACTTCACTAAACTGTCTATATTGCATACTTTTATGCATCCTTTAGCAAAAAATTAGGACACTTCAGTTAGTTTTGCAAGATGCTTCACAAAAAGGTATCATTAGTCATGTATAGATCTGATAACTATAAAATTAATTAAAGGAGAGTTAGAGTTAAGTTTTCAGTTTATATGGCTGCACCCTTATTTCCCACAGGGTGTCCACAGTGGATGGATCTGCATGTTTGATTTGGCCCTTCCTGATGTAATCCTTTGATTTGTGATAAGCAGTAGGAAGACACAAAGTTGGGCTCCCTTGAATCTTTGTTTTTGCTTCCTCCTGGTCTCAAAGCTTTTCCATGTCAGGTGAATCTGTTAATAACTACACCAAAAGTACATTTTTGTAAAAGAAAAAGTGTTTTTTGACCTATGGAGACATTATTCACCGTATATGTATCTAGGTAATATGCAGATTCACTTACTGTCTACACTAAGCTAATAAATGGGGAAAAGAAACAAATAACCTTAAAGTCACAACTTTGCCTTTTTTAGTGGAGTCGAACTCAGAGAAAAGGAAATGCAGCTTCACTGAGTTCCAGCTGTAACGCGAACTAAACACAGCACACGCCAATTTTACAAAATATGTATTGCTCTAAATAAGACACGGTGCTGTGTGAATGCCTTCCTGCTGAAACCAAAAGTCACCAGACTGCTCAGTACGCACAACAGTTCCTAGTTATCGGGATAGAAAAAGGGAACAGACAAGCGAAAGAAGCCTCATGAAAAACACAACCTTGCATTCCTCAGTGAGCAGGCTGGGAAAATTTCCTTCATATGAATGAGTATTTTTGTCCTTTAGTTTGTGTGTTTATTTTTTTAAATTACACACATGAAAAGTGCAGGCCCTCTCTTAGCATTTCACCAGCTGTCCCACATTGTCTCACAGACACACACTCTTTGCCCCACATTTAGGTTGTTGCTTTGTGGTCACCTCATACCTAATAGTGAATAGGAATATAGCACAGTCTGCTTACCACAGTGTTAATCTAGCACCACTTGATGGCGCTAAGGCTTTAGAGACTTCAGTTACTGTGGGATAACTGGCTGCTGGAGGTAAAGTAACACAATAAAACTAATAAGCTCATGTTAACACTACACAGTATGCTGTATATGTAAACAACAAGCTTTACTTCTTGTGAATAATTGCAGCAGGAGCCAGTGTTTACTGCTTAGGACTCACAGTGTTTGACATTTGAGATGGTAAATGTCATGAAAGTTGTGTGGTTGCCAAGAGCCTATGAGCAAACAGGAACTGAAATGAGTAAATAAAGAGACCTTTATTTTATTTCTGCAGCTATGGTTTTATGCCTCAAAGTAAAAAGAAGAAACAGGATATTCCTCATGTTTCTGTTGAAAATACAGTGAACATACTATTTTCACTGCTCACACTAACTACTAACAACTAATTACTTGTTAAAGTGATGAGTAAACATTTGATGCCACTCAGCTGCTTGTCAGGTGATGCACAATATGTGCTTTTTAATGGTTAACATTTAATTTGGTGTTTATTTCTTGGATGATCTTCACTTGCATTGTTTTGAAACCTCTCCATCTAAAGTGAAATGTTTCTGCTTTTAGCTCGGACCCACCATCTCCTGTCTTTGGTTCACCGTCTCTGGGTCCCCAGGAGTGGTCGACATCCAGCAGTGGGGAGGATCTGGAATCCAAACCGAGCTCCTATCAGTTGTCATTCGCAGTGGAGATGGCTAAAAAGCAAAGCTCTACCTCTATCTCATCAAATCTGAAACGGCTTCTGACTCCCAGCCTCCACCTTCCCTACAGTGGTCAGCAGGGATTAGCTGAGGAGCATAAAAGGCGGACCCAGAGTAGTTGCATTCCCAACAACACACCAGGTAAAATAGCATTACTGGGGTTTACTGATTTTTGTTTTGTATTTTTCAGCTGTGTCAAGTAGTAAAGGGTGGCTGGCAGTTTTATTGTGCCTATAAGGAGACTAACCATGTCCAAAAACACACTAACTCTATGATTTCATTCCCGGTTTTGAGCTGCAGATTTTCTTTAATAAGGGAAAAGATTATTTAGGATGGCGTCTTTCAAATGTACCACAAACACTTCTGAATCTCAGCGTGATGAAGTTAAGAGACATAAAAGTTGACGGCAACAACTCATAAAAACCCAGACGTCACACTGTACTTGTAAGGTGTAAAAGTAAAAAAAAAGAATAAGAGAAAGTTCTGTGAGGAGAAGGACATCAGAAAGAAGCTGGATTCAAGGCATGAGTGTAAACTCAGGGATTCAGGGAAAACGTATACGATAAATAGGGATTATTTTGAACTGTGAAACATGTAAAGCTACTCCAGGCTTTGACTGTAGGCCTTTGTACACATTTATATTGCCACCTTTTCCTTTGGCATAATCTTGAGAAAACTTTTTAGTGTTTTATGAATACCCACGTTTATACTCTCAATAAAGCCCAAGAATAAAAATATAGAACTGAGCAGACAGTAACAGTGATACACTGAGTGCACTGAATGCAAATATGAACCTGACGTTAGCAACACTGAAAACATATAAATGTTAAAAAGGCTAGAAACCCAGTCAGTTTATTTATGTGTGTGTGTGTGTGTTTCATCAGGATGTGCTACCTCAACACAACAAAGCAAAGAAAGAAGCAGCAGTGATATCCCAGCATCCCCTGCAGAGATCTACAAGACCAGTTGTGAACTGGAAAAGGTACATTACATTTTCCCCCCAACAGTCATTCACAGTTTTATTTATTTTGCAATGAAATTAATAAAAGTAAATATAAAAACGCTAATGACACACCCCTTTATTTTTCTATTGTAAAACAAGCTGCTTATTTTAAAAATTATTGGCTGAGTCATACAACTGCAAATTATAAGCTACAGATATATGAAATTAAAGGTGGTAGAATAATGTCCCACTATTAAACATCAGTAAGGTATTAGCAAGTGCTTAACTTATCATTTATATATCAACAATCCTCCTTAGCATGCCATTAATAAACACATATCTTTATCCATCTGTTACTATTAGACCATGTAAATGTAAATCTAAGACACTGAACTTTTTTTTTTTTTTACCTTATTGAATTACTTATGAATTACTTCATTTTATGCCTTTAATCGGGTTACTATAGTGTTTGGCATTAAATATAGAAATGTGAAATCACAGCCAGATTTGTGCCAGCAGACAGGTGCCAAATGCTCTCAGCAGCGTCTCACCAGTGTCTGTCTGTGTGCAGGAAAACGCTCATTTTATTGTGGTGGACATGGTGCTGGAGATGCTCGAAAATGCAAAATGGACTCTTAGCTTAGATCAGTGGCGTTCCACGATGGACACAAACTGCCTGATGTGCAAGGAAAGACATAAAAGCTCTGCACAGGAGAGTTCGCCACAGAAGCAGACATTTAGATTACACAGGCATAAAGTAAAGTACAGCAGAGTTGATCCTAGACGAGAGAGATACAAGCGAAGACATCTTGATGAAGACATGAAGATGTCACACAGAGAAACACACCCATGTGTAGAGCAGCAAACACAGGACAAAGCGGAGGAGGAAGCAGGGAAGGATGAGCCTAAACATCAAATGAAAACTCTGTCTGTGCTCTCCACTGACAGCGGATTCGAAGGTAAGAAATTCTATTTTTAATGAAACACACATTCCTTAAATAGTTCCTCATCAAACATATTGTTTTGACCAGGAATGGGTCGTCCTACATCTTCCTTTGTCCCAACTTTGTCCGGATAATGTTTTTAGACAAAAAGCCAGACTAAAAAGCTACAGGATGACTAATTTCTTACAGCCTAAATGCTGTGAAGATGGTATCAACAGGTTGATTGTTCCTTTCCACCAATCTTCCATCTGAGTCAAAAGCAACAAAGAACTCATATAAACATGCTTTGATCAGCAGAAAGTGCTTTCTTACTGTGAACGTATCTAGATTTTATCTGCGCTTGGAAATTTGAAGCCTACAGTATTTGTTTCCCCCCTAGTGTTCACTGACTTTATATCAGGAACTGATTGTTTTAAACGTTGTTTTTTTTCTATGACATTTATCAACACATATACATTATTATATCAACTAAATATAGAAATTATTTTCTTAATATTGGATTAAACGAGAATAAACATAATCATCATATTATGTGTTTCTGTTTCAGACTGTGGAGTTGATCATACACTAACTCAGAGAGAGTCTCTAAAAAAGTAAGAAAACCTATTCCTTTCAGTAAACATGCATTTTAATAATGTAAGCGCTTGTTCTTTTAAATCTGACTAAATCTATGATGTCCATGGTGCAGTGCTGAGCAGCTAGCCCAGCAGCTGGTGTTGGATTTCAAAAAAAGTTGGCTCCCTTCTACTGAGCTTCAGCGTGGCCGGCAAAGCCTTCGCAGCTCGCTTCAGGAGGTGAGAACAGCAACCACAAATCAACTATGACTATAACACTTTCTCAACTTGGTATTTTAATGCAAGATAAATATATAATAAGATATTGGTGGCTGATGACAAAGAAAACTTTCCCGCATATTTATTACACGTTGCTGGGACTGGACTCCAGAAATGACCACAAGTATCCTCTGTTCTTCCTGTTCATACCAGCTGCCGGGTACAGAAAATGTGGCGGTGAGCAGCGATAGCCTGACAGAAGAGATCCGACAGCGTACCAGGATGAGAGGATCCCTGAGCTGGGCACCACCACGTTTCCAGATCATCTTCACGGTCCAGCCAACGCACAGGTCTCATTTATATGTGATGACACAACAGCGCAGCGGAAAAATGGTTTATTTCTGATGCTATAAATGATTGTGTATTTAGAGCTGAATGTGTGTGGGTTTCTTTTCTTTGTTCAGACGAAGCGAGGTAGTGGCTTCGCAACACTTCCTGTGTGCAGGTTGTGGGACCGAGGTGGAGCCCAGTGAGTACTGCATTACATAATATGAATTGCAGAGGATTTTTGTTTTAGTTTTTATCTGAACATTACATTCGCATTCATAAAACCATTTTTAATCCCTCCACAGGAGAATAAACTATAGTCAGAAAATGCTTCCATTACCGAAAAAGCAGAGAGATTTATAAGTCATGCACTTCACTAATACAACTGTATTCAGCATTTTTGTCTAAAACTCAAAGTCATTCTGTGAAATGTAACTTTGTCATTTCTTAAAAAGGAATAAATAAATGTAAAAAACTGTTCCTCACTGAAATCATTGTTGTCTATAGTAATCAAGGTTGAGTACCAGTAAATACCAAACACAGGCCTCAGCCATGTCTTCACAATGTAACAAGCAGCAAAACCAAATATAAGACTCTCTGTCTCCCACCAGGGTACATCAAGAAACTGCGGTACTGTGAATACCTCGGCAGGTATGGAAAATAACATGTTATTACCCAAATATGAGCTAAGTTTTCCTGCAATCAGATATTAAACCATCTATATTTAAATAATGAAGTTATTACAAATGAATCATTGATCTGTTGTTATTCATTTTTGCAGATATTTCTGTGACTGCTGTCACAGCGGCTCAGAGGCTGTGATTCCGGGTCGAGTACTGTCCTGCTGGGATTTTGGCAGGTGATCAAATCAGACAACATATTATAGTAACTGTTAACATATGTTAAATGTATAGTTAATTCATATAGAAAACTGAAATGATTAAATGTCTTGTAAATGTAAATTACTTCTAAATAACTTGCAGTGCACTTCTAAACCCTGTAACATCATCATAACTCACAATAATCCTGATATTTCAGGTACCCTGTGAGTGATTTCTCCAAACAGCTGCTGGATTCAGTGTGGCAGCAGCCTCTGTTTGACCTGACCTGTGTTGGTAAAAATCTGTACAGTAAAGTGAAAGAACTGGACAGGTTTAGGGTGAGTTAATGACTAAATTATTACTGTTGTGCTTACCGTGATCATAGATGCCCGAAAGCAATCATTCACATTTAAAAACATATCGATAGCCATCGGAAGAATCCTGGCATTTTATTTATTCTTTTACTGTATTTAGTAAGTAGTCTGTGGAATTAGATTTCAAAGCCGATACTGAAATTCAATGACAAAGTATTAGGTTGTTTTCATTTAGTTTTGTATTCCTTTTTAACATGTCCCTCTATCCTCCCATCAGGAGGTGCAGGATCAGCTGCTGGGAATCAAGAAGCTGCTAAAAGCCTGCAGATTATCACAAAGGTAACATTTGGAGATAATACAAAGTTGATATATATTGTATGTATGTATAAACAGCTCATGTCCTTGTTTTATAAAATAAAGACATTACTTCATTTACAGGTTTGGCAGTGGATCAAAATGTGTTTTTCATTAAATTTGCTGAGTATTTTTTTATGTTTCTATCACATATTAAAGAACTATTACAAGGATTTATTAAGTTTCAAAAACCTTTTAATGGTAAATAAATAAAGAGTTTGGCCGTGACTGTATGCTAGGTATAAGATTTACTAGTTCACACACGGTCTAGTAACTACTTAGTAACTTAATCTGCCCTGTGTTTGTGTCCTAGTGTGCTGGCTGAGCTGGAGCATCTCCCTGCTCATCTGAGGGAGCAGTCAAACCTCTTCTCCATGGATGACCTACAGAAGGTGAAGAAGGGTCAGCTGGTTCCACAGGCCAAAGCAGTGCTGCAGTCTGCCATTACTCATGTGGAAAACTGTGAGGTCAGTCATTCTGAACCAGATGGCTCCTGGCCTCTTTAATGTTATTTATTAGCTAGAAAGTACAGACAGTACATTTCTACCTAAGGACAGTGTTATTATTTTCCAGTGCTGATGATATGCATTTGGTAATTAAATATTATTGCCGCTTACCTAAATTAAAAGCATTTCTAATTTTAAATGTATTTTAAAGTTAGGGATTGTAGATCTCAGGCCCATTCACCTGACTTAATATGTAAATGATGACTTAAAGAAATAGCTTTTCACGACTCCTATCCTTGTGCCCGTTTAAACAAGTACGCAACATTTCAGACAATATTTCAGTTAAATACAGCCAGGAATACAACACATGTTTAGAGGAGGAAAACGTGTGAATGTTTGTATGAAATTAAATCATTTTGACTTTCTTCTCTCACTTCTTTCACACAGCTGTGTCTTGCCCGAGGTTTTATCTGTGAGTTTTGCAGAGAGAAAGACATCATCTTTCCTTTTCAGACAGACATATGTAAACGCTGTCCAGGTGAGCATAGACAAAGCGAGATGCAGTCTGTGTTCCTCTATAGACTAAAACCAGGATTGACTTAGTACAACTTCATAATATTCTTCTGACAACCCCCCCACAAATATAACAAGTAATATGCTGCCACTGGGTTTATATGCAGGATACATAAAACCTATGAATATCTTCTGTCTTTCACAGAGTGCAAAGCCTGCTTTCACAAAAAGTGTTTTGTGGTGAAAAAGTGTCCAAAATGTGCACGGATCCAGTCTCGGAAAGACCGTCGGAATGAATCCATGAAGAGTGACACCTGAAGCTGCAGCAGTTCTGTGTTGCAGTGGTTCATTTAACACTTTTTAGCTGCATTTTCTTTTCTGTAACTTCACATAAAAACACTTTTAATATGTCAGTAAGTTTCTGCTCTCTCATCCTGCTTATCTCTTACTACTTAAACCACACTGTTAAACATGCATATTCCTTTACATGACTTAATATTTCCTATGGAAATTTGATCGGCACGAGAGTGATTGTACCTCAAAAAACAAGATAAAGCACTTAAATTATGCAAAACTGTTTTTCCCATTTTTGGCAGGTTATATGTACTTTTCAGTGTAATGCTGATGGACAGCATATCCATTCAATAGCTGCTTGCGATGTTTCCATGTGCGATATTTCATGTCAGGATTGTTGCTCAACAGAAATAATATATTACACATTACTTACTTAATCTCTTGCTGAAGAAAGCCACTAGGTACACTAACTATTTAACCTCTTTTGCGTTATTCCATAACATGGCCTGAGATGCATTTTTTCATGTAGATTCCAGTCAACAATACAAACCTGAAGCTACAGTCCCACAAACACTGACACGAATCCCCAAAGAGGGCACATTAATTTTCTTTCATAATTTATATATGAACACAAAGTCTACAGCATGCCTGCAGAAAGTCAATGTCCTTTTAGCAGCAGCAGATGTTTCAAATGCAACTGTTTCTGTCCAGGATGCAGTGTGCACATTACAATTGTGATACTGTCCTTTCATATAATGAAAATAAAAATAATTTCCACAACTCTACTTGTGAAACGTTATTGAGAACTTTGCCATTTCCTTGTTCAACCCAACAGTGGCTATATATTATAGGCTTATCATATAAAATGAAACATAGCTAGTACCGCTAGCCGTCAGAAATTTGTAGTAGAGCAAAATGTTTTCATTTGAAAAGCCGTGGAGCCCAAATATGATGTGTCAGAACAGGAAATTATAATTTAGTGGAGTAATTGCACTGTCAACTATCACCACCTCTTGGACCAGGTGGCCCAGATTTAGACTGCTTTTGTATCATCCTAATACGTCCTCCTAATACTTTTGTACCCATCCTGTTTGCTAAATCTTGGAACTCTGGCCTGCAAAGTGTGCTTGCAATTATTATTTATCCCTTTGCAAGTAGTACACTTCCTTTACTTCCAGAGATCTGTTCCCAAGAATTCTGTCTGTCATTTCTGACCATGAGAAATCACGGTCAGATATGATACTAATTATTCTGCCGAATTAGCACTTTGCATGCACCTACTATTAAGACATATCACCAGATAAGGTTAACTGAAAACTTGAATTATGCAGAAGCCATTCTAGTGCTTCCCCCCAGTTTTTAATAGTTGTCAACATCTATATTTTCTTTGTTAAACTGTGTTGAAATCCGTGTTGGTCAGAATAGTAGGGCGTCACATTTTAAGGGCCAAACCTAGTTTCTCCACTATTGTGTAAAATAACAGATTGATCCTGGAGTTTTGAATAAAATGGCAGGTTTATGGTGCAGCAATGAATCTTGGGGGTAATATAATGTAAGTCAATGTGTATTAACATGTACTTCCTGTATACAGTGAGATTGAATTTAGTTTTTTACATGGCAATATTTGCAAAAAGAATACGGTGTAAGCATTTGGTATTAAAAATGTTATGAATCATTTCCACCAGTTTTTATTGCATCGTGTTTCTCTTTCACTTCAGTGCCTTGGCTTTTCTTATACCCTCCCCTATAATTATGATTTTATTTTGGCTAGTATTCTGCCAGTGGTGTGTGGTCGTTTACAGAAAGGCAAGCAGAGACATGGTAAAGAAAAATGAAACAATAAAACAGTATGCACAAACCTCACTGCATGTGTATTATTGGCAAATTGCACTTCAATGAATAAAAAGCTGCTTTTATGCAAAAAAAAAAATGTTTGCCATCAGTGTTAAGTGGCTCAAGAACACATAACTCTAAATAATATCCTTCAAGCTCAGAAACACAGGCCTAAATGTTGATTGTAAGAAAAAAAAAATCAAAATATATGACTAAAAGGCTTGAACATTGTTTGACATGGTTAATTGCGAATACAGGAGGACTAAAATTTTAAAGGTGGTTAATCCGTACATTTGGTGAACCAACAAATCTCTCAGAGAAATTAAAGTGCTGGTGGAGTCTGAACCTGTTGTCAGGGGTCGTGTGCAGAGGCGAGGATCAGCTGACCCACACGCAGGACTCTTGGTGCAGAATGAGGTTTATTGGAAACGGAGACAAAAGATGACAGGATGGCTGGCTGAACTTAATGGACTGGTAGACTAACTGGCTGACTGAACTTAACACGCGACAGGAACAACATCCATGACACGACAAGGGCTGAAGGGAAGAGAGGGCTTATATACATGACTAACAATGACAACGATTGGAGACAGGTGAGTGAACAGCTGAACATAATGAACTAATGATAAATGGGAAGAGGACTGAACATAATGCACACAGACCAAGGCTAACACAATAAAACAGGAAGTGGAACAGGCAGTAGATAAACAGTGAATGTGAACTGAAAATACTGGGTCAACGACCCAGAAACCCTGACACCTGTTTAGCTTTAATTAAACTTGTCTGTTGTATCAAACTGGACATGGAACATCTCTTCATCATCAACTGTGTCCTTGCTAACATTGCAAAGAAGTTCATATAAAAATGTGTTCACACTATACTCTAACAGCCTCACTTAATATCACACATGTTGGTCAGTAAGAGGAAACTGATCTATTACCACAATGAATCACAGAAGCTTGTTTACTTGCTATCAGCCAGTAGCAGCTTGTCAGTTTCCTGTGCAAGACCGGAGGTTTATTCATATTGTACATGCACAAACAACCAGAAACAGCCTGGCTTGACTAGCTCAAATCTTGGCTAATGGGACACAGACATACCCTGAAAGCACAGGCCTCACGGAGATTCTGATAGAATATTAGTAAAGCAGACTTAACCCTGCTTCCAGACACAAGATGGCAGTATTTTAAAGGGTGGACTCAAACAGGCCATATGGTCTGATATGAACACTGTTTGTGATGAAAGGACAGAGATTGGTTGCCCTTTGTTACTTTTTAATTGATGTCTATTTTTAGACTTCACTAGACAAGTGCTGCTTGCCTCGACAGATTGACACTGGAGTCTGTTATTCAGTTTCTTTGCAGGGCCACAGAAAAATATTTATGAAGTCACAAGAATGCATGAAAAATACAAGCAGTTGCTGAATAAAGAGTAATAACAGGTCACATATGGGGGAAACTCTAGTCTAAGACACACTGACTGTGTTGGGTCTTTGGTACAAACTTTTAGAAGAAAAACAAAAAACTTGAGACAAAAGAGGAGTTAAAGTGAATTCTGTGTGGACTTGTTTGTGCAGTCTTAATGAGCCCAGCTAAATAAAAACTAATAGATGAGTGTTAACTTTTACTTCAGTACCTGTGACACTTGCCTGTGTTCTATGGCCATTAGCAGACCTGAAACACAAACACTCACAAGTTCCCATAAGACTTAACCTGTGGCTCCATGAAGAATGTTTCATAGCCCATTAGCTGCTCCTAATGGCCGTGCAATGAAACCCTCAAGACATGCTTCACACCCGCATGGGTGAGTATCAGATAATGCTATCTCGCCTCTGAGGTGTCACTGCAATCAGAGGTGTGAAAAAAACAAGCTTCAGGATAAACACATGATGCAGTCTCACAAATCAACATGTGATGCAATCTCAGTTGAGAAGTTTCTTAGCTGGGAAAGTTTTCTGTCATCACTTCCAGTCATTAGATATTTCTGTAATATTTTTATAATAGAGAAGGATCAGATTGTCACAGCACAGCTCCTCAGAGAGTTATAATGTTGCTCTGCAGTTCCCTTAGGCTCTGTGCAATGCACTTGTGTTCTTTAAGTCATTGTTTTGATTTATAAAGCCCACAACTTCAACTTTACTATGGATTATTTGGATTAACAAATAAAAACTTAAATCTATTTTAATGAAAAAGAGTAAAAATTGCACTGAGACATCAGTCATGCACAGAGGCCAACTGCTGAAGAGCTATGAACACCCAAAGGTTTAGGTGTACGTAGAGAGGATGTTCCTGGGACACAAACACAGAATTACAGCGAAAACAGAAATTAGGCCCATATTCATCAAGAGTCCAGAGACCACACAGACAGACAGACAGACAGACAGACAGATAGATAGATAGATAGATAGATAGATAGATAGATAGATAGATAGATAGATAGATAGATAGATAGATAGATAGATAGATAGATAGTGAAGAACGTTTTTGCTGTGTGTGTGTGTGTGTGTGTGTGTGTGGGTGGGTGTTTGTGTGAGTGTCAGAGAGAGAAATAGAGAGAGTGTAAAGTGTAAGTCTAGGAAAACTGGTCCATCCGCAGCCCACAATAGTACTGAGGACCCAAGGCCACACATCTCGGCGATATCTGTGCGGCCGTCCTGGAAGGAGAAGGAGGGAGGCCCTAGATTGGGTGTCCATGTTAATTCTCCCTCAATTAGCCATTCTTTTATTTTAATATGTTTAATATGTTTTAATCTGGAATTGGGATTGAAACCAGCCCAAAACTTTTTTCCTTTTTTTTGCCACTCAGAGGTGGGCTTGCTTGTCTGTTTTGAATTATTATCCCGCTTGTTAACCCAAGTGTGTTTGAACATCAGGGCACAAACTCATGGCTGGATATTCTCATTCATGATTGTCTGGTAGCAGAATTCATGGTTCCATCAATTCAGATAAGTTGTCTAGGTCCTAAGGCAGCAAAGCAGCAAAGCACTACACTACCACCACCATGTTTAACTACTAATAGGAAGTTGTTGTTTTTGTTTTTTTATAAAATGCCTGTGTTAATTTTACATCACGTGTAATGGGATTCAAACTTTCCAAAAAAAAATTTCCTCATCAGTTCAAAGAATATTTTCCCAATAGTCTTGTGTTTTTTTTGTAAATGCCAGCTAAGACTTTGTGTTCTTTTTGATCAGCGAGGGTGGTTTTCACTTTGGAACTCTCCCATAGATGCCGCTCACTTTGTCAGGCAGTTTCTATTTAGGTGATTTCTTGATTCAGCCATTCTGGCATTAATCAGGCCTGGGCCTGGCCAGTGAATTGAACTCAGCTTACCAAAAAGGAGTGCTACACGGTGATCTAAAATCTGCCTTTGATATTTATCAAATTATGTGGTAATAATTAGTCTCACATTTGAGCAGCATATTAGGAAACACTAAGAGTGTAAGTAATTCAAGCAAAAAAAAAAAAAAAGTAAGAAAATAGGAAAAACGATGAAAACAAAATGAGGTAAAAGCAGAAAAGGTGTGTGGAGGAGAAAATAGTGATGGAGTCTCAATTATGGAGTTCCACAGGGTTCAGTGCTAGGACCAATTCTTTTTACATTATACATGCTTCCCTTAGGCAGCATCATTAGAAGACATAGTATACATTTCACTGCTATGCAGATGACACCCAGCTCTATCTGTCCATGAAGCCAGATAACACACACCAATTAGTTAAACTGCAGGAATGTCTTAAAGACATAAAGACCTGGATGGCCGCTAACTTTCTGCTTCTTAATTCAGATAAAACTGAGGTTATTGTACTCGGCCCTGAAAATCTTAGAAATATGGTATCTGTTAGATTTGTATTGTTGATTGTCATTTATGCTTAGAAATATTTACTTATATATGCTTAGAGTTTTGTAATTAGTTGTAGATTGGTAGAGGTTTTGATCCTTGATAGTCTGCAAACTTTGTGTGTATTAGACAGCACTTTGGGAGCATGAGAGGTCATACCGTGTCTTATTGTTTTATGGTAGGATTAACGTAGTTGCGTCTGTTCTAGTCTAAGTGCTCTTTGTTTAGATGAACTGCAGGACTTCCTCACCGTGTTATCTAGGATGAACCATCTAGGGTGAGGGGGAGGCTACCCTCTTCCTGACCAAGGATGTTTGACCCTTTGATCAGCAGTCCACACACACACACACACACACACACACACACACACACACACACACACACACACACACACACAGGCAAGGTACTCTTTGTGTGTATGTAGACGTCATATGTTAATGAACTTATGCATATTCATGTAACCTCAATGAAAGAACAGTGGTACGGGAGAACGGACGAGAGCAACTGGGGTCAAGCGAAGGAACGGTGCCTGTCCGGTTCTCTCCCGTGCACGAGAAACATGAAGAAGCTTGCCTACTTGTGTCTTGCTTTGCAGTGTAATTATATTGTCTTCAACGTTCCAGCGGATGGGTTCAAGCTACAAACCTATCAGTATCTAACCAGATTCTTACTCTGGATGGCATTACCTTGGCCTCCAGTAACACTGTGAGGAACCTTGGAGTCATTTTTGACCAGGACATGTCCTTCAATGCACATATTAAACAAATATGTAAGACTGCTTTCTTCCATTTGCGCAACATCTCTAAAGTTAGAAAAAAAGTTAGTTATTGTTATTAATTATTATTATTATTATTATATCTTTATTTCAGACATATACAACAAACCAATATATACATGTACACATCAAATCAAATCACTTTTATTGTCACATCACATGTGCAGGTACACTGGTACAGTACATGCGAGTGAAATTCTTGTGTGCGAGCTTCACAAGCAACAGAGGTGTGCGAAAATACAATACCATAAGAACAAACAAAATATAAGAATGGCTATATCTGATATGAATAAATATATGTACAATATAAGAGTGTATGCACATTACTGAATGTGTATACTAAATATGTATATCTACGTGTGTGTGTGTGTGTGTGTGTGTATGTGTGTGTATGTGTGTGTGTGTGTATGTATACACTCACACACACTTCAAGGACCTCGTTAATCCCACTGGCATGTCTACTGTAGAGGAACCAGAGTCTGGGGATGAACGGGACGACTCATCAATCACCGTGGGTGAAGTCACTGAGGCAGTTAAACAACTCCTTGGAGGCAAGGCCCCAGGGTGGATGATGTTTTTGTGTCTGAGTTCCTGAAGGCTCTGGATGTTGTGGGGCTGTCTTGGTTGACATGCCTTTACAATGCTGTGTGGAGATCAGAGACAGTACCTCTGAACTGACATACCGGGGTGGTATCTATCTTTAAGAGGGACCAGAAGGTATGCGCCTGCTGTAGTGTATCACAGCCTCCCCAGGAAAATCTATGTCAGGGTGCTGGAAAGGAGAGCCCGTACGTTAGTCAAACCTTGGATTCAGAAGGAACAATGCCGTTTTCTGCAGGCTGTGGAACAGTGCACCAGCTATTTACCCTCTCCATGATACTTAAGGGTGCATGGGAGTTTGCCCAACCATTCTACATGTATTTTGTGGACTTGAAGAAGGAACACCCCGGTCCCTCGGGGTATTCTATGGGAAGTGCTTCGGAAGTATAGGGTGTCTGGCCCATTGCTACAGGAGATTTAATCATGCAACAACTGCAGGAGCTTTTCTCATCCTCTTTGGAAATGCTGCAAGGAGCCACATTTTTTTTAAAGCTCAATCTACAAAAAGCTTATCATCTGGTCTTAATCAAAGTGGTTGAGGTGGGTGTTAAAAGCAGTTTTCCACTCATCTCTCTCTTCGAGCATCTTGTCGTGCCCTTTAGCAGTGTTGGGAAGGTTACTTTTAAAATGTATTCCATTACAGATTACAGAATACATGCCCTAAAATGTATTCTGTAACGTATTCCGTTACGTTACTCAATGAGAGTAACGTATTCTGAATACTTTGGATTACTTAACATATTATCATGCATTTTACAACTACATGAATGTACTATTGCTGTGATTTATTACTGTTACTGAAGGTCCGCGGCTCCGAACCGTAGTAAAGGGACCTCTGACTAATACGGTTCCGTGTTGTGCTCATAGCCGAAAACTAGCTTTACTTTGTTGTCTGGGTCAACTTTGCTAGCGAGAGACAGAGAGAGGCGTTGAAAGGCTGCTCCAATGGAACTTATTGTTTCGGAGGAAAACACGAACACAGCGTACAGTTGAGTCTTAATAGCTTACTTACAACTGGGCTCGTCAGGCACTCTTCTTGGCTGCAGTGGTTATTATTATATTTACATGCTTCCAGCTCCCGTTTCTGCTGGATGACAGCTCGTACTTTTCGACTCTCCTTTTTCTCCCTCCTCGCGCTCACAGACACATAACGTGTATGGCAGTCCGTTCTCCCTGCAGCACGGACTACACTGCCCATGAGGCTACATTCTTTAGAGCTGTAGCATTCTGCCTATTAGCTTAGCACAACAACAACAAGAAAAAGGTGCTCTCTCACCCAGGAAACACGCAGAGCGAGAGCGTCACCCCGTAACCATGGCAACCGCAACGCTGCCGCCTGGAACAACAGAACGTAGCTGTCAAACAAAACCCAAACAGTCCTGACCCGCGACAATATGAAACAGGAAAGTACCGCCGTGTAATCCATTTATTTCAACAAAGTAACTGTATTCTAAATACCACCTTTTTAAACGGTGACTGTAACGGAATACAGTTACTCATATTTTGTATTTTAA
Source organism: Mchenga conophoros (assembly GCF_057382185.1). Taxonomy (NCBI): domain Eukaryota; kingdom Metazoa; phylum Chordata; class Actinopteri; order Cichliformes; family Cichlidae; genus Mchenga; species Mchenga conophoros. Next base: position 11,429,663 of record NC_140541.1, read on the forward strand.
TTGCATAACGGCGGTACATGTATTCCGTTACTCCCCAACACTGCCCTTTTGTCTTAACCAATCACCCTGGTGTTTTTCAGGCTATTGTTAACAATGTTCTCCATGATTACCTAAACTATTTTGTCTTTCTATATCTCGATAACCTCATTTTCTCAAGGACTCTCTTGAAACACTAAGTCCTTGTTTACCAGGTGCTGCAGCACTTCCTAGAAAATAAAATCTACATCAAAGGTGAGAAATGCGACTCAGTCTCTTTTCTTGGTTTCATCATAGAGAAAGAGCAGATCAAGGCAGACCCAGCTAAGGTGTAGGCAGGTACTGGCCCTTACCGGTACTCAGAAGCATTGCCAGTGCTTTCTTGGGTTTGCTAACTTCTGTCTCCTCAGCAAAGAGAAGGTAAAACGTTCCCTTGTGCCATTTTCTCCCGTTGTCTCTGTCCCACAGAACTAAATTATAATGCCCTGGAAAAATAGAGGGATTGGCTGGAAGGAGCTGAGAAAGCTTTTGTCATTTGGATGGATAATTAAAATCCTTGAGTGTCTTTGCTAAGCAACTAAATGCTCATCAAGCCCAGTATACCCTGTTCTTTACTAGATTTAACCTTGCTTTTGCCTACAGACCTGCAATGTAAAAGAAGATGTTCTGTCCCATCATCAGTGCCCCAATCCTTCTGGTCCATCACCCATCATCAGCTCACTAATATGGGAGATTGAGACACTTGTCCATAATGCTTAGCAGGATGAGTCTGACCCAGGAAAAAGACTTGACTGTGTTTTTGTTCCCTCCAGTGTTTGTTCTCAGACATTGGGCCCATACTGTCAAGTTCAGCTGTCACCCTGGTAAGAATGACAGAACCTGAGTTAAAAGAGAAAAAAGTCCAGTCCTGCCTGGACCATGACATTTTAAGCAGTGTTAAATCCTCTCAATTCTTTAATCTTTGGGCTGAATGAAGGACAACACTCGGTGTATAAATGCTCAGTCAACAATCATTTTATTCCATACCATTGTCATTATTCCATACAACACTCTTGCGCAATACATCCAGATGGGAGATGTGCTGAAGAGGGTAACAGCAGATCTCAACGTGTCTGACCATTTCTCACATTCTTATAGCTTCAGGAGGCCCCCACCTAGTCATAAAACCTAAACATCCATATTCCTTCTCTCTCTCAGTGAGCCTAAGTTATGACCTTCGCTTCCTGTGCAGTATGTTCTGTTCTTTTCTAACCAGACAAATAAGGCCTTGATTCTCTGAAAACTGTATCTCTTATAATTTATCTAGGGATTGAGAGTAACGCAATTTCTATTCTCTGTATGTCCTGTACATGTGGCAGAATCGACAAATAAAGTTGACTTTGACTTTGACTTTGACTAATGCAGCAGTATCATGCATCATAAAACAATCTCATTCATTCACAATAAATCAGCAGTCTAATGTAATAAATCAGCAGTCCAATAAATGTAATAGTTGTCACCTTCTTCCAAGTCAGGAGAATAATGCAAACTAAAACTACATAATAATTTCACAATCTTTGATTAGGGGTATAACGTGGCATAAGATGATATAATAATCTCACAGCAGGCACATGTTGCAATACATAATATAATAATAACCAATATCATGAATTTCAGATCAATGTAAAATTAGTGATTATTAATCGAGTGAACAGTGAAAGTATGGTGTTACGCAGGGGTGTCGAACTCCAGGCCTCAAGGGCCAGTGTCCTGCAGGTTTTAGATATCACTCTGTTTCAACACACCAATATCAAATGATTAGTTCATTACCAGGCTTCTGGAGAACTTCAAGACATGTTGAGGAGGTAATTTAGCCATTTAAATCAGCTGTGATGGATCAAGGACACATCTAAAACCTGCAGGACACCGGCCCTGGAGTTTGATACCTGTGGTTTAGTGAGAAAGAGGAGGGACATTTTTGTGTGTGTCGTGTGTGTATGTCTCTGGGTGGTGGTGTAATAAATCAGGTCTGTGAGAAAACATTCTGATCAGTGAGCTGCAGCTGTCTGATGATGGAGATTCAGAAAGCAGCTGAGCTTTGTTTTCCACAACTCCTCAACAGTTCCTGCAGGAAGCCGACACTTCATTGGTCCAAAGCTGTGCTCCTGAACATTGTGCTGTCCTGCATCTCTCTGATCACTGCTGCTCTAAACCTCCTGGTCATCATCTCAGTCTCCCACTTCAGGCAGAGATACATTTCTCTGCTGAAACTATACTTTAAAATTTAGAAACTTAAATTTCAGAAAATTATGATTTATGGCATTTGATTTTATGATTAAGATTGAGATGATTGAAGTGGTGTATTTTAACCAGCTATTAAGTTTTATATACCTAGACTGAATCTTACTACATACTTTAACTAATGAAAATCTAATTTAAGCCATTTAAAAAAATATTAATGTCCATTATATTCTTTTCTGTTTCCCTGCAGGAAGCTTCATACACCCAGTAACATCCTGCTCCTCTCTCTGGCCGTCTCAGACTTTCTTGTGGGTCTTCTGCTGATGCCATTAGAGATCTTTAGAAACACAGCTTGCTGGGTACTTGGTGATCGTATGTGTTCTGCTTATTGGTATTTGACCATCAACATTATCTGTGCTTCAATAGGGAACATTGTTCTAATATCAGTTGACCGCTATGTGGCTATTTGTGACCCTCTGCATTATCCCAGCAGAATTACTTTGGCGAAAGTCAAACTCAGTGTTTGTCTCTGTTGGTTTTATGCTTTTTTCTACAGCAATCTTTATACAAAGAATATCATGATTGAACCAGGCAGGTATAATTCTTGCTTTGGAGAGTGTGTATTTTTTAGCAGCAATATTGCTATTGTTGCTGACCTTATTTTATTCTTTTTTGTTCCAGTAACTGTTATCATAGCCTTGTATATGAGAGTATTTGTGGTGGCTGTGTCTCAGGCTCGTGCCATGCGCTCTCATGTTACATCTGTCACACTTCAGTGTTCACTGAATCAAGCAAACAAATCTGAGCTGAAAGCAGCCAGGACTCTGGGGGTTCTTGTAGTTGTATTTTTGGCATGCTACTGTCCATTTTACTGCTACGCTCTGGTTGATAAAAATGTGGTCAATGATTCATCTGCATCTTTTGTGGTTCTTGTCTTTTATTTTAACTCTTGTTTAAACCCACTGATTTATGCTCTGTTTTACCCCTGGTTTAGAAAAGCTATTAGATGTGTTATCACTCTGCTGATATTTAAACATGACAGCAGTGAGGTCAACATAATATAGAAATACAATGAAAGCTGCTCCACTAAGATTTTAAACCAGTAAATTGATACAGTTCAGTCTGGAAATGCATCAAAAACAAATTGATAAGGAAATTCATAATTCTTAAGCTTTGTTTAAATTATGAAAATAAAATTAATGTGATCATGCGTGAGTTCAAAGTCAAAAAGGAAAGGATTTTCACAAGGAATTGCCATGTGGAAATCATTAGGTCTCAATTATCACTTCTACTTTTTTAGTACTTTTGGCTGAAAATAATTTAAGCTAAAATGTTTAACCTCAGTGGCTCATTTTGTGTGTTTGCCATATACCTTTTTAAATTTCATATGTCATAAGCACTATGTTATCATACATATTTTTCCAGGCCTTCATCACATGAAAATAAAAGAGATGTTTTAGGCCAATAGAAATAGTTCCAACATACACAGCAACTGTTTTGTATATATATAGCACTTGCTGATATGATGTAATAAACTGGATGAAATGGATACCAGTCAGTAATCTCTGTTACCTATGACAGACAATCTACAGAAACATGCTTGTGATTGACTGAGAGCTCTGTCTATGGTAACAGTCTACATTGAATTTGAAAGTTTACAATTTCCCGGTCTATGCTGGACAATAGACTTATTAGATATTACGACATTTTGATATTTTGTCACACTGGTTAAGAATAAGTTGAGTTCAGGGCCTTTACGTTGTACACTCTAGTCATGTGTCACACCATTAATGCTTGCACACTGAAACTGAGTAGAGACAATTTTATTTTTATCCTGTTTGTGAACCTTGTGCATCATCATCATCATGACTATGGTGAGATTTGTGCTGAGATTTCAGCCAAACATTTACTTTTGAGGGAATAGTATTGTATTTTTTTAGTACATATTAGTTCATGTCATTGTTTATTAAATTTACGTAAATATTCAGTAATAAATATCAAGGTTTTTTTTTGATCATATGACAAAAGAAAATGATACTTTTTCAGGAATATTTTAACTTGTTACTATAATGCTACTGTAACGTAACAAAGTCATATTAAAATTAATCAACTAATTAATGCCAACATGTTCTCGTCAATCTGAAAGCCTCATGTCACTTTAAATGAAGGTTATGTGTAAGTACAGTAAGGTATTTACTTATTGACAACTTCGTAGACTTTGTAACTAATTTTATTTCTCTATCTGATAAGAAAAAAAGATAAATGGTGAATGCAATATAGTTTCAAGCTGTTTTAAGCACCACATCTGAAATTCAAGCACTTTTCAAACCTTAAAAAGAGACAATATTAAAATCCAGGCATTTTCAAGGATTTCAATTGCCCATATGAAACCTGAAATAATAAGAACAAATAATTTAATTTCATAGGGACTATTACCAGTTTAAAGCAGTAATCTTCTAGTTCTATAGTTTATGAAAGCAGATCACTTCATAACATCGGTAACAGGTTTGCACGTGTAATCTTGGACACTTTTAAACCCAACCCATCCTGGCCGATTGAAATACTACGCCATCAACAATGGACAGGACGCTCACCCGAGGCATACAACAAAGAAGTGCCGGGCTAAACGCGCTGTCGTTCAGAACAGACTGAGGCAGCAGGCAGATATGGCTCTGTCTGAACTACATGATGTGCTGAGTGCATTTCAAAACAACACTAATAAAGCAAACCTCAGACAAGTCATGCCGAACTTTCACCAACGTGTCACGTGTCCGACGAGGGGAGACAGGATATTGGACCATTGCTACACGCCATACAAGCAGGGCTACAAGACTGTTTCACACCCGGCTTTTGGGAAGTCTGACCACAACGCCATTTTCCTCAACCCGAAGTAAAAACAACACATACGGAGGGATGAAGTAACCACGAGGGAGGTGAAACTGCGCAATCAGAGTGACACTACAGGACACGCATAACGATGTAGACTGGGACATGTTCAGAGCATGCGCAGTCGACATCAATGAGTTTACGGATGTAGCAGTAAGCTTCGTAAACATGCTAGCAGAGGAGATCATCCCCACTGCGAGAGTCGTGACATTCCCATACCAGAAACCCTGGGTGGACAGATCGATCCGTGCTGCAGTGAATGCCAGGACCGCCACCTACAAAGCAGGTGTCGCCACTGGCAATATGAGCGCCTACAAAGCGTCCTCATACGAACTGTAGTGTGCAGTGAGGGATGCCAAACGGCGGTATGAGGAGTGTGTGGAGTCTCGCTTCAGCCAGGGTGACACACGAAGCATGTGGCACGGACTACGCACAATCACAGATTACAAAGCCAGGGATACTTTGCCGACCAGCGCTGTCTCTGCATTCACCAACGAGCTGAACCAGTTCTACGCCCATTTCGAGGTTAGCCAGGTGGCTAATGCTAACTACTGCCTGACAACTGAGGACGGTGACTTCATCAGAGAGGGACCAACAATCATCATCGCAGAGCACGACGTCAGAGCGGCGCAGAGGAGAGTGAGGGCAAGGAAAGCGGCAGGAGCAGACGGAATCACCGAAGGTGTGTTCACTTCGATTTTCAACAAATCCCTGGCTAAGGCTACGTCCACACTAGCCCGGATAGTCTGAAAACGCTCCGCATCCTCACTAGTGTTTTCAGTTGTTTTCAAGAGTTGGACGTCAACACTAAAATGGCCGAAAACGATGATGTTGCAGTTCTAAAACTGCTGTCCGATACCGTCCACCATCTTGATTTAAGTGGCCACATGACTGCATCATATGACCAACATGTGTCATCGTTTTCGAGTGTCTCACTGAGACAGGACAGCTCTGTTTTGAAATGTATGCGTTTTCGAGAGTGTTTTCAAAACGCTGTGTTTTTCCTTGGGGAAAACGCCGTCTCAGTGTGGATGGGAGGCCAAAACGGATAGAAAACGATACGTTTTCAAATGAAAACACATTAGTGTGGATGTAGCCTAAGTCTGTGGTCCTCACATGCTTCAACACTAGAATTACTGTCTTTTTTATTTTAGATCCAAGGCAGGCCAAACCTTACAACCTTCAGAAATGCCTGCCGTATCTATACAAAGTATCCCACACATTGACTGACCGGCAAATATGAAAGACACACATTCAAAATATATGGAAACACAAGTCTGTTTTATTTATAAAAAATTGTGTGAAAACAGAATGAAAAGTTGCTAATACAATGACATGAGTGGCATTGAGATTTCTGGTGCCAGTAATCAAAGAGACAATGCCTCGAGATACATTAATTTCTATTACGCAACACCTTTGATTTGATGACAAGGACACGTGGGCAGAACGGGTGAAAACAGACAAATTTGCGGCGATCTCTGACATCTGGACACGCTTCAACTGTGTTAACAGTTTCACTCCAGGAGAACACATGACCATAGATGAACAGCTGTTTCCTACCAAGGTTCATTGTCCATTCATACAGTATATCGCAACCAAGCCAGACAAATTTGGGATCAAGTTCTGGATGGCCATGGATTTGGAGACCAAATATGTCTCCAATGCATCTCCTTACTTGGGAAAGGACTCCAGTAGTCAGAAGGGAGAGAGGTTGGCAGAGAATGTGGTCATGAAACTGATGGGATGATGGGAGAAATGTCACAATGGACAAATGCAAATGCAAATGTTGCAGACACACACACACACACACACACACACACACACACACACACACACACACACACGCAGCAAATCTGTCTTTATTAGTCCCAGAAGTGGAAAATCTGCGTTGTCATTGTGGACAGTGCAAGACAAAAGCAGGAAAAATAAAAACTGTACCGAGAGTACAGTATAAAAAGTGCACTACACAAGGCCAGCCGCTTGAAGAGGTATACCAGAGAGATCGAAGGCAGGAGAATAAACCAGCTGTTCTCCACAGAACCAGCCAAAGTGTACTCTCAGTGGCAGGGGAACAATATGAGAACAGCACCACCAAGGCTGGAGACGGAACAATACTGGAAGACCATATGGATCCAGTAACCATCACAGTGGCAGACATCAACAAAGGGTCTCCAATATGAAGAGTTGGACAGCACCAGGTGCCGACATGGTTCACTCCTACTGGCTGAAGAAGGTGACTGAACTCCACGAGCGCCTGCCAGCACAAATGAACCAGCTGCTAGTTGACAAGAGACACCCAGCATGGCTAACCGAAGGCCGGACAGTCCTGATCCTCAAGGACCCCCAGAAGGGACCGGTCCCCTCCAACTACCGACCAATAACCTGCCTCAGTACTACATGGAAGCTCCTGTCAGGCATCATATCGGCTAAGATGAACAGGCACATGGGTAAATACATGAGCGGGACACAGAAAGGAATTGGCAAGAATACCAGAGGCGCAAAACACCAGCTACTGGTAGACAGAACAATCAGCCGAGACTGCAAGACCAGACTGACCAACCTTTGCACTGCCTGGATTGATTACAAGAAGGCCTATGACTCAATGCCCCACAGCTGGATACTGGAATGCCTAGAATTGTATAAGATCAATGGGACCCTAAGAGCCTTCATCAGGAACTCAATGGGGATGTGGCGTACAACACTAGAGGCCAACTCCAAGCCCATAGCACAAGTCACCATCAAGTGCGGGATCTACCAAGGAGATGCTCTGTCCCCACTGCTGTTCTGCATAGGTCTGAACCCCCTCAGTGAGAGAGGAGAGGGAACAAAGAGAGGGAAGGTAGTCAGAACTGAGGGGATTGAACTACCAGAAGGCAACATTGCAGACATAGAGGACAGTTACAAGTACCTGGGGATCCCACAGGCGAATGGGAACCATGAAGAGGCCGCTAGAAAAGCTGCAACCACCAAGTACCTGCAGAGGGTCAGGCAAGTCCTGAGGAGTCAGCTGAATGGTAAGAACAAGATCCGGGCCATCAACACGTACGCCCTGCCCGTGATCAGGTACCCTGCTGGGGTAATAGGCTGGCCAAAGGAGGAGATAGAAGCCACTGACATAAAGACAAGAAAGCTCCTTACCATGCATGGAGGGTTTCACCCCAAGTCCAGCACCCTGAGGCTGTACGCTAAGCGGAAGGAAGGGGGCCAGGGACTGGTGAGTGTCAGCACCACAGTCCAGGATGAGACAACGAACATCCAAGAATACATTGGGAAGATGGCCCCAACTGACCGAGTGCTCAGTGAATACCTCAGGCAGCAGAAACCCAAGAAAGAGGAGGGAGACGAAGAACCATCATGGAAGGACAGGCCCCTGCACGGTATGTACCACCGGCAGATAGAGGAGGTGGGTGATATCCAGAAATCCTACCAGTGGCTGGACAAAGCTGGACTGAAAGACAGCACAGAGGCACTAATCATGGCAGCACAAGAACAAGCTCTGAGCACAAGATCCATAGAGGCTGGGGTCTATCACACCAGGCAAGACCCCAGGTGCAGGCTGTGTAAAGATGCCCCAGAGACAATCCAGCACATAACAGCAGGGTGCAAGATGCTAGCAGGCAAGGCATACATGGAACGCCATAACCAAGTGGCCGGCATAGTGTACAGGAACATCTGTGCCGAGTATAACCTGGAAGTCCCGAGGTCAAAATGGGAGATGCCCCCAAGGGTGGTGGAGAATGACCGAGCTAAGATCCTGTGGGACTTCCAGATACAGACGGACAAAATGGTGGTGGCTAACCAACCGGACATAGTGGTGGTAGACAAACAGAAGAAGACGGCCGTAGTGATCGATGTAGCGGTTCCGAATGACAGCAATATCAGGAAGAAGGAACACGAGAAGCTGGAGAAATACCAAGGGCTCAGAGAAGAGCTCGAGAGGATGTGGAGGGTGAAGGTAACGGTGGTCCCCGTGGTAATCGGAGCACTAGGTGCGGTGACTCCCAAGCTAGGCGAGTGGCTCCAGCAGATCCCGGGAACAACATCGGAGATCTCTGTCCAGAAGAGCGCAGTCCTGGGAACAGCTAAAATACTGCGCAGGACCCTCAAGCTCCCAGGCCTCTGGTAGAGGACCCGAGCTTGAAGGATAAACCGCCCGCAGGGGCGTGCTGGGTGTTATACAGTGTATATATATATATATATATATATATATATATATATATATATATATATATATATATATATATATATTTACAGTGGCTTGCAAAAGTGTTCGGCCCCCTTGAACTTTCCCACATTTTGTCACATTACAGCCACAAACATGAATCAATTTTATTGGAATTCCACATGAAAGACCAACACAAAGTGGTGCACACGTGAGAAGTGGAACGAAATCATACATGATTCCAAACATTTTTTTTACAAATAAATAACTGCAAAGTGGGGTGTGCGTAATTATTCAGCCCCCTTTGGTCGGAGTGCAGTCAGTTGCTCATAAACCTTGCCTGATGAGTGCTAATGACTAAATAGAGTGCACCTGTGTGTAATCTAATTTCAGTACAAATACAGCTGCTCTGTGACGGCCTCAGAGGTTGTCAAAGAGAATATTGGGTGCAACAACAACATGAAGTCCAAAGAACACACCAGACAGGTCAGGGATAAAGTTATTGAGATATTTAAAGCAGGCTTAGGCTACAAAAAGTTTTCCCAAGCCTTGAACATCCCACGGAGCACTGTTCAAGCATGTGTAGTGGAAAACTAACACTGCACATCACTCTGAAAACACCATCCCCACTGTCAAATATGGTGGTGGCAGCATCATCCTCTGGGGGTGCTTCTCTTCAGCAGGGACAGGGAAGCTGGTCAGAGTTGATGGGAAGATGGATGGAGGTATGACTCACATCAAGTGCGAGAATGATGTCCTGCATGAATATCCTTTAGCCCCAGTGGGAGTGTGCTGTACCACTGTTGGGATGTCTTTGAATGTCTTGGACCTAGAGGTCAGCATCTCATTTTACACGGACAAAAATCTATTACAAAACTTATCTCTCTCCGCTAGCAATATACCCACAGGGGAAGAGAGGCTTTTCTCTAATTGTTTTTCCTTGGCTGCAGTTCTGAGCTGGTTATGAGTGAACCCAGCCCACATTAAGGCTCTGATCGGTGATTGGGTCATTCAGGCCCATCATTTACAAACTGCTATGTAGTGTGTGGTATTATTCATAGAGTTCTTTTTAAATTCTGGAAACAGCATGCATTTGGCACTGAAATTGAAGTTTGTATTAATGGAACATTTTAGTGTTACAACAAATAAAAGAACTCTAGCCTTCCACTACCAACTGCAGTTGAAACAAATATACAGAAATATGGATAAACGATGTATCTGCCATTTTCACAAACATTTAGCAACTAATGTTAAATAGCAACTGTTGGTTGATACACTGCAATCTAAACAGAGACTGTGAAAAACACATTTGCCACTGTGTCAGGAAGGACAAATGTGAATTTTAATATCCTTCTCAGTTGCATTTTCATATAGCAAAACATTGAAATGCCATCAAGTCTGGATCTAATATTATGTTATACAATCATCATCTAAATGAGATACAGGTTCTCTTATATCATATTAGAGGAAGAATGATTATAGTGGAATTATTATTAATTTATTATCTATCTTAATATTGTTATTATTATTATTATTATTATTCCCTGATTAAAAAAAACAAACATTTTTTGTGAAGAGTGTGGAAACCACTTGACCTCTTCACTTGACTTGACTGAACATGACTGAAGTTCAGGAATATAAGGTTGGAGCATTTACAATGTTTAAGAGACGCTAAATAAAATGAGGAAATCTTTAGGTGCATCTTCTTTGAGCTTTTATGTACATAAAATTCTTTTTTGTTGGAATTGCAACAGACCTCTGAACCAGAAAAAATAAATCTTATTGACATTACATGCTTTTCACAACATTTTAACTGTCTTCATTTTCCTTTAAATAAATGCAAACTTTTTGTACATTTTCAAATTGTCCACCATATCTCTTCAGTAATGCAAAATATCCAGTGAAAAGAATCTGCATGAGTGTTCAGCAGGAAGACAATCATGAAATGCTATATTTTCTCAGTGCAAAGGGCACCTCATTCCGCTCATCATGAGAAACATCCAAAAAGAACGGGAAAAAAAAGAAGAAGAAGAAAAAAAAAGGGAAGATGGATGGAGCCAAATACAGGGCAATCTTGGAAGAAAACCTCTTGGAGTCTGCAAAAGACTTGAGACTGGGGCGGAGGTTCACCTTCCAGCAGGACAATGACCCTAAACATAAAGCCAGGGCAACAATGGAATGGTTTAAAACAAAACACATCCATGTGTTAGAATGGCCCAGTCAAAGTCCAGATCCAAATCCAATCGAGAATCTGTGGCAAGATCTAAAAACTGCAGAGTGAGTTCCTGGAGCTCCTGCAAGATGTAACAGCCTCCCCCACCAGTTGAATTTAAATACAACAATGACAACTATTATAAAAATTAACCTAACAATGTGGTTCTGTTTGCCTCATCAGGTGGTGGCCTTGAGCTTGCACTGGAACGGTTCGCAGCAGAGTGTGAAGCAGCGGGAACAAGGATCAGCACCATGGGTAGCTGGACTCTCCCTTAGAGATGGGATAGGACGGCTTGCCATCTGGGAGGGGCTCAGAGTAGAGCCGCTGCTCCTCCACATCGAAAGGGCCAGTTGAGGTGGTTCAAGCATCTGACAAGGATGCCTCCTGTGCGCCTCCTGAGTGAGGTGTTCCGGGCATGTCCCACAAGGGAGGAGACCCCGGGGCAGACTCAGGACACGCTGGAGAGATTATATCTCTTGGCTGGCCTGGGAACACCTTGGTGTTCCCCTGGACAAGCTGGAGGAGGTGGCTGGGGAGAGGGAGGTCTGGGCTTCTTATGGATGGATGGATAGATGGGTTTAAAAGATAGCACTGTAAATTGCATGTGAGATGGGGAGTTTAAAAAAGTGAAACCTCAGCAGTTTGTGTAGAGAAAAAGAGCAGAAATGGAAGGATGGGGAGGTGGAGGTAGAGGTGGGGTTGGTGGTAGAGATAAGGAGAGCTCTATAAGGGAAAGCTTTGATCAGAGAGCTGCAGCAGTTACAGTTGTCTTATGATGGAGATACAGAAAGGAGTCGAGCTCTGTTTTCCAAAACTCCTCAACACTTCCTGCAGGAAGCCGGCACCTCACTGGTCCAAAGCTGTGCTCCTGAACATTGTGCTGTCATGTGTCTCTCTGATCACTGCTGCTCTAAACCTTCTGGTCATCATCTCAGTCTCTCACTTCAGGCACAAAGTTAATATTTTAAATGAAATGGATTTTAAAGTTTAGAAACACAGTGATTGATTGATAAGTGTAATGAATGTGGCACATACTTGATGTACTTTAGCAATGACTGTAATGTTTCATGTGGCTAGAAAGAATCATGTCTTTTTAAAGGAGGTCTTTTACTAATGTAAAAGACCTCCTTTAAAATGATATCAGTAAGGATATATTGAAATGATTATTGTTGAATATATATATTTTTGTCTCTCTGCAGGAAGCTTCACACACCTACCAACATCCTCCTCCTCTCTCTGGCTGTCTCAGACTTTCTTGTGGGTCTCTTGCTGATGCCATTTGAAATCTTTAGGAACATGGCCTGCTGGGTACTTGGTGATCCTATGTGTTCTGTTTATTGGTATCTGACTGGCAGTGTTGGGGAGTAACGGAATACATGTACCGCCATTACGTATTTAAAATACAAAATATGAGTAACTGTATTCCGTTAGAGGTACCGTTTAAAAAGGTGGTATTTAGAATACAGTTACTTTGTTGAAATAAATGGATTATACGGCGGTACTTTCCTGTTTCATATTGTGGCAGGCAGGGCTGGACTGGGACAAAAAATCAGCCCGGGCATTTTGACTAGAGACCGGCCCACCAGCAAAAACCATAAAGCCTTTGAATAAAAACAAATGTCGTTGTGACAGTGATGTGCACTGTCTTGTTGGTACATATGTATCAATCTAATAAACTTAAACCTACACCATCCTCCCTATTCTGGTATTCTAAACAGTAGCCGAAACCCAAAGAGTTGGTCGAGTTAACCTCCTGAACTACACATGGTGGAAACCTAAAATTAAGCCAGAGAAGACTAGAGGTGAGACATGATCATTACTGAATATTAAAAATAATAAATGACAGATTTAGTGATATTTTCATAAACTATTCATTTACCACATCAATAAACAGCATGGCAGGGCAACATATTTTTTCTAACATGGCAACCTTTAAAAAGTGAAAGGAGATAGACAGATGAGAAAGAATAAAACTTAATTGAAGTTTCTAGAAAATGTGGAAAAACACTGCCATCATATACAGTTCTTACTTCTGAAGAAATTATTTTGGGATCCTCCAAAAAAATTACTATGTACAATAATAGATTTCTATACATTTGACATCAGATAAAAATTTTGGTTGTAAGATATGGATAATTATTTGTTAAAAGCTAGACATTTTAAATGAGAATAAGAAAGAAACGTATTTTTTGTGCCCTCCTTTTCTTATTAATGCCCAACCTGGCCCCCTGGCAAAATTTTGCTAGATCCGCCCCTGCACAGTTACCAGCTTTCACCTACCAAGAAAAGGATCCTGGTGTTAATTGTCTCTCAGTAAGGACATCTCCTGGTTTCACCTTCATGTTTGCCACATATCCAAACGGATATCATGAGCAGCAACTTTACAGCTGTGGCTCCAACAAACATCAGCTGATACTAGAATGGTAAATGGTAAATGGCCTGTATTTGTATAGCACTTTTACTAGTCCCTAAGAATCCCAAAGCGCTTTACACATCCAGGCATCCATGAAAACAGAATTTATGACATTTAACGGAGTTAGAAGTTAGCAGGGAGTTAGCTCGCTAGCTTCTATCTAAATACAATATAGCATGTCCTGACTGCGGGGTTTTGGAAACAAATTAAAACGTACAGCTCTGCTATCACTTCCAACATAAATGAAGACAGAAAACTAAACAGCAGTGACGTTTGTAGGGTTACTGAAGTTTGGCTAGCTGGTATATAATGATGTGCTACGTGACCGCTAGCGACACAGCTATGTTAGCATAATATAAACAAGCTAACTTTTTTTCCTACTCGATAAAAGTTAACGTGAGTGTTCTCAGTGGTCAGGAACAAATGTAATGGCATGGCAGGATGCTGTAAAAGGACCAAACTTCAGCCAGGAGAACAACTGAGATAATCCATCCACAATACGAGGTTAGTCATTCATATACTGCTGCATGGGCTGGGCTGTAGTTACATCATAAGGTTTTAAAAACTGAGCTTAGATTTGTGGTAATAAAAGCCGAGGGAGGTCAACAGTGATCACTGACTGTTTTAGAAGCTTTTTGAGATCAAATAGAAGAAAATACATAACATTAAACATGTTAACAACACAAAAGCCATATTAAACGCAGACTACTTTAGGCCCGGAAGTAGGATTCGTCGCGTCATCACTGAACAACTGGATAGGCAGAATGTAGCATCATGGGCAGTGTAGTCCGTGCTGCAGGGAGAATAGACTGCCATACTCGTTATGTGTCTGTGAGCGCGAGGAGGGAGAAAAAGGCGAGTGGAAAAGTACGAGCTGTTATGAGCAGAAACGGGAGCTGGAAGCATGTAAATATAATAATAACCACTGCAGCCAAGAAGAGTGCCTGATGAGCCAAGTTGTAAGTAAGCTATTAAAACTCGACTGTACACTTTGTTTGTGTTTTCCTCCGAAACAATAAGTTCCGTTGGAGCAGCCTTTCAACACCTCTCTCTGTCTCTCACAAGCAGAGTTGACCCAGACAACAAAGTAAAGCTATTTTTCGGCCACAAGCCTGACACGACCCGAATTAGCCAGAGGTCCCTTTACTACGGTTCGGAGCCGCGGACCTTCAGTAACAGTAATAAATCACACAGCAATAGTACATAAATATGGAAGAAATATAGTATCATCAGAATTCAAGTATTTTTAGACATTGAATTTATGACACTGAATTTTTATCCTCCAAATTTCCCTGCAAAAATATTCACCTGCAAAAATTCACCTGCAAAAAATTCACTTGCAAAAATTCACCTGCAAAAAATTCACCTGCAAAAATTCACCTGCAAAAAATTCACCTGCAAAAATTCACCTGCAAAAATTCAACTGCAAAAGTGATGAACTTGAATGACCCAAGCCAGAGCAATCAGCACTAGATCGAGTCCAGCGGCTCTCAGCCAATTAAATTACTCTGTTTGATCACATGACACCGTTAGCCAGCAGCTTGTCTCCTAAAAGAGAGCTGTTTAAAGGTGAGTGATTAAGTTTTTCTCCTAAATAGAGATCATTACAGAACGCCTAGTCCTACTTAAAATCCCATTTATTTTTATTTTATTTTATCATCTACTCGAACTAAGGAAAACGTTTGACTAACTCAATTTCCACGCCTCCCCTGCCTGACTGCAGAGGCAGTTTTGAATTTAGGAACAGCAAGATGGAAGTGGCGAACCCTGGCGATTCTCCGGTAATTATATTGTTTTTTATCTTCAAGTTTGTCTTTTGAAACGTTAATTTTATTTAAATCCGTTGCTCACGTATAAAGTACACAGACGGGGTCTTTGCTCAACTCGTCTGAGGCGTGTCTCACTAAGCGCTACATGCTAGCATCCTGCTAACCGAGCTACCCTTTACATGCTGTGCTTTAGAAAATAGGATACTTGTTAAAAAAAATACTTTTTTGCAGGTGAATTTTTGCAGGGAAATTTGGAGGATAAAAATTCAGTGTCATAAATTCAATGTCTAAAAATACTTGAATTCTGATGATACTATATTTCTTCCATACATAAATGTAGCTGTAAAATGTAATCCAAAGTATTCAGAATACGTTACTCTCATTGAGTAACATAACGGAATATGTTACAGAATACATTTTAGGGCATGTATTCTATAATCTGTAATGGAATACATTTTAAAAGTAACCTTCCCAAAACTGCTGACTGGCAACATTGCCTTTGCCTCAACAGGGAACATAGTTCTAATATCAATTGACCATTATGTGGCTTTTTGTCCCCCTCTGCATTACCCCACCAGAATTACTGTGGCAAGAGTCAAACTTAGTGTTTCTCTGTGTTGGTTATTTGCCATTTTCTACAGCAGTCTCTATATGAAGGATGTACTGATAAAGCAGGTATAATTCCTGCTATGGAGAGTGTGTGTTTATCATTAATGATATTGCAGGGATTTTTGACACGGTTTTATCTTTTTTTTGTTCCAGTTCCAGTTATCGTAATTCTGTATATGAGAGTGTTTGTAGTGGCTGTGTCTCAGGCTTGAGCCATGCGCTCTCATGTTACAGCTGTCACACTGCAGCGTTCATTGAATCACACAAACAAATCTGAGTTGAAAGCATCTGGGACTCTTGGAATTCTTGTAGTTGTGTTTTTAATATGCTACTGTCCATTCTTCTGCTTTTCTTTTGGTGTAGAAGACATGGTCAATAATCCATCTACATTTTTTGTGATCATGGTCTTTTACTTTAATTCTTGTCTAAACCCTTTGATCTATGCCCTGTTTTACCCCTGGTTTAGAAATGCTGTAAAACTGATCATCACACTGCAGATTTTCAAACATGAAACTAGTGAAGCCAACATACTGTAATAAGACTAATTAGACAAAATCATGCTCCCATAATATAGTAAACCTGTAACTTCATTAATCTATTATCTACCCTAGAAATGTAAAATTGCTTTCTACTGTATCATGATGCATGCAATTAAATTTATCTGAACATCCTGTTTATCTACAATGTTTATCCAATTTACTGGATTAACTATAAATTCAGTGCAATCAGTGTTAGCACATTTGTATTTATTTCTGTTCTATTCAAAACACAGACAGATAGAAAATTGCAAATTAAATTTATTTGATTACTTTTTTCTTATTTAGGTAGAAACATTACAAATAATTTTTATGTGAAAACTGTCATTTGTTACTTGTATTTAAGTTTAAGAATAAATTAGCTTCAGTACTTTAGATAAGATTAGATAAGATGAGATAAGATAAGATAAGATAAGATAAGATAGAACTTTATTAATCCCTCGGGTGGGTTCCTCTGAGAAATTCGATTTCCAAAAAGCACAGCACCGACAGAAGTTACAGAGTTACAGAATATTATATACACACACACACACACACACACATACACACACACACACACACACACACACACACACACACACACACACACACATATATAAATACAGAGACAAATATAAATAAAATATACGAAGGGGATAAATAGAATAAATAGGAATAAAAATAAAAATACAAGTGAATTGCACATTTCAAGTATTGAGTCTATTGCACTGTTGACTATTTACAAAAAGTATTGCACAAGGTATTGTACAGTGAGGTGAAGAGGCACTACAGCTTAGTTGTTCCCCCCTCCTTTGTCCTCCTGTTTCCCCTCCCTCTCCCCTCCAGAGAGGAGTTAAACAGTTTGATGGCGTGTGGGACAAAGGAGTTTTTAAGTCTGTTAGTTCTTGTCTTGGGGAGAAGCAACCTGTCACTGAACAGACTCTTCTGGTTGTTAATGGCCGTGTGCAGAGGATGCCTGGCATTGTCCATAATGTCCATCAGTTTTTTTAGTGTCCTTTTCTCTGCCACTGTCACCAGTTTCTCCAGTCTGGATGACTCCCTCTTTGCTGTGCTGCTCCCCCAGGACACCACAGCATAGAAAAGTACTCCAGCAACCACCGACTGGTAAAACATCCTCAGGAACTTCCTGCAGATGTTAAAAGACCTCAGCCTCCTGAGGAAGTACAGTCGGCTTTGGCCTTTTTTATACAGGTGCTCTGTGTTGCATGACCAGTCCAGTTTGTTGTCCACCCACAGCCCGAGGTACTTGTATGTGTTGACCACCTCCACCTCCTCCCCCTCTATCTGAACCGGCAGTGGACCTTCTCTGGACCTCCTGAAGTCCACAACCAGTTCCTTAGTCTTTGAGGTGTTGAGTTGCAGGTGGTTTGTGTGACTCCATGCGACAAAGTTCCTCACTAGACTTCTGTACTCCTCTTCCTGATCATCCCAGATACACCCCATGATGGCCGTGTCATCTGCAAACTTCTGAATATGGCATAATTCAGAGTTGTAGCAGAAATCAGAGGTGTACAGGGTGAAGAGAAGAGGGGACAGCACAGTTCCCTGTGGTGCTGTGGTTTATGTATTTTTCTCATTATTGTATCTAAGTTTTCATACATATGACTGCTCTAATTAAATAATTAAAAACATTAGCATGCACATTAACAGGTTCCTATGTATTGCATGTACGGTTCTGTAAATGTAGCTATCAGCCGCCCACTGAGGCCCACTCTTTCGATTACACAGCATTGCCCAATTTGTAAACAAAGTGACCCATTGGAGGCTTCTGCAGCCACAACCAGCATTCGATGGGAGGCTGAAAATCATCCACAGGTGATCTCTGTAACAGCTAGAGAAGTCAAGTGGCCTGGATGCGTACAGTAGCAGGTGAGCGAGTCAGGGATGCTCAGATGGCAGCTACTATTTATAGCAGCACCATCTAATGTGATTGGCTAGTAGCAGGATCAACAAGCCAGTATTGAAATATAATATTCATTCTGCTACATTGGCTAAACCCAGAGATTGCCTGATTTGTTTCCCCGGAGGAGGATAAGCGCCAGTCCACAACAGCCCCGGTTGTGGTCTCCATTTCAACTTGTGTTAAAAGTGTAGACTGCAAACTATATGCCAGTTTAATTGTGTTGACAGGGCACATAAAACTAGAGTTTTGATAGAAAATACACACGAAACAATAAAAACAGCCTTTTCTAAGCACAGCGCTCGAAAGCACAAGGTGCTTGTGACAAAAGACAACCAATGGCCATTAGGTGACATCAAGTTAACACAGATGATATTCTAGCCCTACACCAGACTCTGCAGCAAGGACGTGGGCTCTGCCCTATGCTCTCCTGGCAAAACTATTGAATCAGCAGGCAGTGGCATCTGAAAGGGCCGTGGTTTCATTGATACAGGGGGATCATCTTTAGTTGAGGTCCAGGCTTCAAGGAGGGTTATATGCTCAAGCTGCCTCTGGTATGTTCTGCAGAAATGTGTTTAAAAATAACTGAGAGTAACATACGTTCAGTTCAGATAAAATATAAAGAAGGTTTGAAGTTCTGAGAAAATTTAAGCTGATTAATAAAAGACCCATTGTCGTTTATCCCCGCTTTTGCTTCCTTTCCCTTCATCAGCTGCATCGCTTGCTGTTCCCAACAGTGCATTGCAGGAAGACAGCAAAAAGGAATCATCATCTTTTGATAGTGCAGTGGTAGTAAAACAAACAATTAAACAAATAAAAGTAAACTGCTATAAATTACAGGGAGCAATAAAATAAACTAATAACTCTTTTAGATAACGTCCCCACCTACACAGGTATTTTTGAAAATGCAGCTTTTTCTATGCGTTTGGACCTTTCATTCACACCTAAACGGCGTTTCAAATCACCAAAAACTGAGATTTTTTAAAACTCAGTTTTTGCGTTTACGTGTGGAGAAGGAATTGGGTGTTCGTCACGCAACGTCAAAGGTGTGTGCCTTTTTTTTACATCACGCTGTTTACATGAGAAGAATTTCTACAATGGCGGATACAGACAAAATACTGTTACTGTTAATCTTACTATCTGCAGGTTTTACACGCTTACATATACACATGCAGTTACTGTCCCTCCATTTAGAAAGGCAGAGGCGTCATGGTGTAATTATTTTAGGTGTAGTTGCTTTTTTTCTGTGTAATAATATTCAACATTGCTATCAATACATTTTTCAAAAAATGCCTCTCTGTGCAAAATGGGTTCAAAAACAAACAACTGTGGGATACTGTTGCTGTGATTTGGACAGAGGGAACAAATCGTGACAGGATCAGCCTGATATTGTTAGTATCCCACTGTGACTTTACTGTATAAAGAACCAACATCTCCAAAGTGTCAGGAGAAGTTAGTCAAGAAGTAAGAAGTGTTTGTGAACTAAAAATCAAGAATGTGGGATACTGTTTGTCCGTGATTTGGGCAGCCCAGTGCGTGCTCCTGACGTAGGGAAAACTAATTCTGTTGGGAATTGATCAGTGGTCTTTGATCAGTGGTTGTTGATCAATGGTCATGAGAATTTACATAATTATGATGAAGGAACTGACCTCACAGCCCATTGTTCCTTCAGTGGGCTTGTTTCAGTCATTATGCAAATGTACTGTTGATAAGATTGGGGAAACCTGCAGTCAGCTGAGACTGAAGAAGTCACTTGGATGAGTGATGAAACGTTTCTCCCACTGAAAACACTACGTACAGATGAACAGAATCAACTTTTGGAGATTTACTTACCTGGACGATTGAGGATGCATCAAGACGACTCACAGACATGCTTCATATTTAGCTCTATACAATGGTTTTTTTGTTTGTTGGCCAACTATTTTCTTATTCACAAAGGTTATATGGAGACATTTTGGTTATTGCCACAGACTCATTCTCTTACTACGGATGGAGGATGTTGCGGTTTTACAACCCATGGACCAAGACTCAATATGTTCACTTAATATCAAATTGAGACTCACTTGTGTTTAAGCCTCTCACACACCCACACTGCTCTCCTCCAGCTTATATCACCTCTGGAGGGTAATTGGTGATAAACGAGGGCAGATGAGCAGCAGAGAGAAACACGGGGAGGGGCAAGAAAGAAGGGGGGGGGGGGGGGGGGAGAGGGAGAGGACAACACCATGCCCACACACTTCCACAGCCTCACAGGATGTAACAGGTTTCCTTTAAACTACACATGTAATGCGGATGTGAGAGAGGCTGTGATGAAGTCCAAGAGTTCTTAAAGGACGTATGTGCTCCGGTCCAGAAATTTGTATGAGATATTGGACACAGGTGGTAAAGTGCTGTCACACCCTGAATAAATTGTCCTCTGTTGTTACAGATATTGTTTCAGTTATTCTTTGGTTAGCTGACATATTGGTTACATAATCATATTGTTTATCAAATCAAATCAAATTAAATCACTTTTATTGTCACATCACATTGGTACAGCACATGTGAGTGAAATTCTTGTGTGCGAGCTTCACAAGCAACAGAGTTGTGCAAAATACAATAATGTAAACAAGCAAAATACAAGAATGGCTACATCTGAAACTAATAAATATATGTACAATATATAATAGTATATGCATTTCTGGATGTGTATACTAAATATTTTTCTACGTGTGTGTGTGTGTGTGTGTACACATATTTTACAAATTAAATAGAGTAAACAATAAATAAAATATATAAAAATATACAGAGTTGAGACATGTGCAAAACAGTGGCATTACTGTACAGTATGGAGTGCATAATGTTAAAGTTCCAGTAGTGAAGCTGAGGTGTCTATGACGTGTTCAGCAGTCTGATGGCCTGATGGAAGAAGCTGTCTCTCAGTCTGCTGGTACGGGACCGGATGCTGCAGAACCTCCTTCCTGATGGAAGTAGTCTGAACAGTTTATGGCTGGGGTGACTGGAGTCCTTGATGATCCTCCCCGCTTTCCTCAGGCACCGCTTCCTGTAGATGTCTTGGAGGGAGGGAAGCTCACCTCCAATTATCCGTTCAGAGCACCGCACTACTCGCTGGAGAGCTTTGCAGTTGTAGGCGGTGCTGTTGCCATACCAGGTGGTGATGCATCCAGTGAGGATGCTCTCAATGGCACAGTGATAGAAGGTCCTGAGGATGCGGGGGCTCATGCCGAATCTTTTCAGTCTCCTGAGAAAGAAGAGGCGCTGCTGCGCCTTCTTCACTGTTTTGTTTGTGTGTACTGACCACGTAAGATCCTCAGCCAGATGTACACCAAGGAACCGGAAGCTGCTCACTCTCTCCACAGCAGCGCCGTTGATGGTGATGGGGGTGTGTACTTCTCTGCACCTCCGGAAGTCCACTATCAACACCTTTGTCTTTGCGACGTTGAGTGTGAGATGGTTGTCTTGACACCAGTGGGTCAGGGCGCTGACCTCCTCCCTGTAAGCCGTCTCATCACCATTGGTGATAAGACCCACCACTGTAGTGTCGTCCGCAAACTTCACAATGATGTTGGAGTTGTTAGTGGCTGTGCAGTCGTAGGTGTAGAGTGAGTACAGGAGAGGGCTCAGTACACACCCCTGTGGAGCACCAGTGTTCAGTGTGATGGGGGATGAGGTGATGCTGCCCAGTCTGACCACTTGTCAGTCAGACAGGAAGCTAAGGATCCAGCTGCAGAGGGAGCTGCTCAGTCCTAGATCCTGCAGTTTCCTGTCCAGCTTCGAGGGAACGATGGTATTGAATGCTGAGCTGTAATCTACAAACAGCATTCTCACATACGTGTCTCTCTTCTCCAGGTGTGACAGGGCAGTATGTAGTGTCAGGGCTATGGCATCATCAGTGGACCTGTTGTGGCGGTATGCGAACTGTAGAGGGTCCAGTGAGTCGGGTAGTGCAGAGCAGATGAAGTCCCTGACCAGCTTCTCGAAGCATTTGCTTACGATGGGGGTCAGGGCTACAGGTCGCCAGTCGTTCAATGAGGAGATGGTGGAGGATTTGGGTACAGGGACGATGGTGGCCATTTTGAAGCAGGCTGGGACTACATACAGAGAGAGGGAAAGGTTGAAGATGTGTGTGAACACTCCAGCCAGCTGAGCCGCGCATGACTTGAGGACGCGGCCGGGAATCCCGTCCGGACCAGTAGCTTTGCGTGCGTTCACCTTCCTGAAGCACTTCCGCACATCCTCCTCAGACACAGTGTGCGCACTGACGTCATCCGCGGTGCGCACACTGTCCGGTCTCATGGTGTTCGCTGTGTCGAATCTAGCGTAGAATACGTTTAGATCCTCACACAGAGAGGCCGTGGTCTGCGGTGTGCTGGTTTTCCCTCTAAAGTCTGTGATCGTGTTTAGTTCCTGCCACATACTCCGAGGGTTGTCAAACTGTTGCTCCACCCTGTCCCTGTACTCACGTTTGGCTGCTTTGATCGTCTTCCGGAGTTGGTAATGTGCGTGTTTGTAGTCCGATGTGTTCGCGGAGGCAAAGGCGGTGCTCCGTGCCGCGTGAACATCTCCGTTAATCCAGGGTTTTTGATTTGGGAAGGATTTAACTGTTCTGGATGGGACGACATCTTCCACGCATTTCCTGATAAATCCGCAGACTGAGTCTGTGTACTCATCAATGTCCCTAGCAGCCACGTGAAACATTTCCCAGTCCGCGTGATCAAAACAGTCCCGCAGCGCAGACTCCGATTGGTCCGTCCAACAGTGCACCGCCCTCCGGGTTGGAGCTTCCTGTTTCAGCTTCTGCGTGTAGGCGGGCAGGAGCAGGATGGAGCGGTGATCTGATTGGCCGAATGGGGCGCGGGGGAGGGCTTTGTACGCATCCCGGAAAGAGGTGTAGCAGTGGTCGAGTAGCCGGTCTCCACGAGTGTTAAAATGGATGCGTTGGTGGAGTTTGGGTGAGACTTTCTTCAGGTTTCCCTTATTAAAGTCCCCGGTCATGATAAACGCTGCCTCTGGGTGTGCAGTTTCCTTGCTGCTGATCGCGCTGTACAGTTCCCTGAGTGCTCGGTCAGTGTCGGCTTGTGGGGGAATGTAAACAGCCGTAATAATCACTGCTGTAAATTCCCTCGGTAGCCAGAATGGCCGGCACTTAATCATCAGGTACTCCAGGTCCGGTGAGCAGAAGGATTTGACCGGGTGCACGTTCGCATAATCACACCAGCTGTTGTTGATCATGAAACACACACCACCGCCTCTGCTTTTCCCAGTAAGATCCTGTGACCTGTCCGCGCGATGCACGGAGAACCCCGGTAGTTGTATTGCGGAGTCCGGTACCTTGTCCGATAGCCAGGTTTCTGTGAGGCAGATCACGCAGCAGTCCCGCATCTCTCGCTGGAATGAGATCCGTGCCCGAAGCTCGCACAGCTTGTTCTCCAGAGACTGCACATTAGCCAGTAATAAACTGGGTAACGGTGGTCTGTTAGTGCGCCGTCTCAGTCGAACCAGAACGCCAGATCTTCTCCCTCTGCGTCGGCGTTTGCGGCCTCCAGGGCCAGAGAACAAAGGCGTCTCAGGTGAGATGAATGGGGGGTCTGCAAACAGAGCGTCCGTGTTGCAAAACTTGAATTCCGGAAAGTTATAAGAAAGACCGTCTTTTATGTCCAGTAAGGTTTGTCGGTCGTACACAAGGAGACATGTGCTACTCGCGAAAAAATGAAGGAAAAGTAAAATTAAACACAGAAAAAAGCTGTTGCTTGGGGGAGCTCGCGACGAGGCTGCCATACTCGGCGCCATCTTGGACATCACATCACATTATCAGAGGAGAAGTGAGAATTTTATTATACTGGAGCCTAAGGTTAGGTGCAATAATACTCAACCGTAATATTAGCTTATAACTGTGTTGTCAGTTAGCCAGTGTTGTGTCAAAAAGTCATGTCTTCCATAAACTAATTTCCGGTATTTGTCAAAAACTGCTATAGACGACTTTTTGGTCTATAATATGTGAAACATATGTCAAATGTATCCCTCTCGGGTGACATCGAGTCATCTTGTGCCACAAACAACATTCCTGTAACAAGGTAGAAACTGCAATCAGTTTTTGGCAGTGATGTTTATTTCTCATTTATTCATTTGACATTAAAATTACTTTTAAAGAGTAATCTGTCCAAGAGGACAGTAGAAATTGCAACAAATATAATAATCATTCTGCAAACATATTTTAAGTGGCCCAAAAGGACTGGATTAGTTTTAACGTAGTTACAATAACACAGAGTTATAAATGTACTTAAAAGATGCAGGGGCGGTCCTAGTCTGTTTGGTGCCCTGTGCAAACACTCCCTCTTCTGGAAAAATGTGTCTGTACTCCAAATTTCTCTCCCATGTTTTCCATAGTGGTGAATCTCTCTTGGATGGAAGATACTGCAGCATCAACAACAACATTAAAAAAAGGTCACCTCCAGCTCTTTGGGGCATCACTCAATGGCTCACCAAATGACTCGTAAGAGAAGTGCTGCTTTGTAGATCTCAGTCTTTTCTGTTGCAGAACAGCCTCTATGTTCATGTCCTGACACATATCATTGGCTGACATTTGTGCAGCTGATTAGCCTGTTGCTCTGTAATTGCGGAGACCTCTTTCTGTCTTTTTGAGGAGATTGACTGCTACATGCACATGTATGTTGGGAGACTGCATGAGCTTGCTCACATGGTGGATGTCATACCACACCACTGAACAAATGCTGAATCTGTATGATCCCACCTCCTCAGACAAAGACTGGGCCTCAATATTTATAACTGAGGGTTTGGTGTGGTCTCTCACCTCCATTAAAGCCTCTCTCACTGCAGATGCTTGGTACCTCAGGGGCTCAACACTGTTGATCTTACTTTCCCACCTTGTTTCAGACAACATCTTTAGTCTAATGTTAGCATGTTTTTCAGGATGGCCCATCTCTGAGTGGAGTCTTAAAATAAATTGTAAAGTTTTTGAAAAATCCCAAATTAACTTGTGGCATCAATAGATCCCTTTGAAGCATCAGCCGCAACCAAATTCAGTGTATGAGCTCCACAGGGAACAAAAGAGCTCTAGGATTCAGTTCCAGCAGCCTGGCTTGAATGCCCTTGTTTTTTTCCTCTCATGTTAGCCCCATTGTCATATGAATGACCTCTTCAGTCCTGAAAGGGAATTTTCAGCTCTTCCAGACTGTTTAAAATCATGGATGTGAGATGCTTCCCTGTGGATTCGTCAGTATTCTGTCCCCTGCGTGCGTGGTTCTGGTACACGAAGTGACAGATAGCTAAACATATGCCGTAAGCACTGAAAGCGTTGAATGATGAGTCAGGCGTGAAAGTAAAGTTGAGGGCTGTTTACTTGTTTGTCTTCATCAACGTACAACTTACAGTGATTTCCCAGAACTTGTGAAACTACAAAAAATACAAAAAGAAATATGCTCAATAAAGAATTATGCATTTGCTTCACATGGCGAACAGATCTAGGCATTTATATATACATCTCTCCAAATATGCATAAAATCAATAAAATACACAACACTCACTACTTATAAAGATGAAACACATTTCAAACTTACAAACAAAGCTTCTCCATGGCATAACACAGGTGGATGCTTAAGGATTAAACAGGGAGACTTCTGGTACGCCTCATTGTGCAAATCCCAATACTAAAATGGCTTCCTGCATTACCCCACTCATGTGACTCTAAACATCCAATAGGAAACTCTTCCTGTATCACCCCACTCATGTGACTCTAAACATCCAATAGGAATACAAGCCAAACCACATAAAAATTCACTTGACCGCAGTCTCCAAGCTAACCACTAGGAGATGCTAAAATTCTCAATGTGCACATAACATTACACTCCCCGCCTGGTATTGAACACAATACCACTATCAATTTCTTAGCAGTTCAATCAGCTAAAGAAAATAACACATTGACTGTCCATGGTAGATAATCAGATAGACAAAAGTACCACTACTTCGGTTACTGGTCTAAAGAAGGTCTTAATGGTACCTCCTTTCGTGACCCTCAGTTCGAGTTTCCTGACCTTTCCATCGCTGTCTGGGTAAGCCTTGGTGACAAGAGCCATTGGCCACTGATTTCTTTTTACCTGAGGGTCTTTGAGCAACACCAAGTCCCCTTCCTTGACATTGGGCTGACTATTTTGCCACTTGCTTCGATTTTGAAGAGTAGAGAGATATTCTCGCCTCCATCTCTCCCAAAATGTATTCGCCAAGTGCTGAACACGTTTCCACTGCTGACGATACATATCTGTAGCTTCAAATGATCCTGGAGGAGCAAGAGGGGTGCAGACCTTCTGTGTCAAGATCATTGCTGGAGTCAGAAGAAACGGTGAATCTGGATCACTTGAGATGGGAGCAAGAGGCCTTGCATTTATTATCGCTCCTACTTCAGCCATAAGGGTCGAAAGCACTTCATGAGTGAGATGCGAGGGACTGATCTGAGAAAGCATAGAGTCAAGAATCCGTCTCGAAACCCCAATCATTCTTTCCCATACTCCTCCCATATGGGAAGAATGAGGTGGGTTGAACAGCCATGTGCATCCTTCCTCACTGAGGTACCTTGAGATATCGGTTTCATCCCGTAGGAGAATTTGAAGTTCTCTGCAAGCCCCCTTAAAGTTTGTGCCACAGTCAGAGCGGATCATCTTCACAGGACCACGCATAGCAAAGAACCGCCGTAGAGCATTAATGAAGCTCGATGTGTCCATTGACTCTATGAGCTCGATATGTACAGCACGAACACTTAAACACGTGAAGAGTACTGCCCACCTTTTAGAGTTTGCGGCACCACCTCGGGTGCGATGGGTGGAGACATTCCAGGGGCCGAATACATCCAGGCCCACATTTGTAAATGGAGGTTCAGTGCTAAGACGATCAGGTGGAAGATTTGCCATCTTTTGCTCTGCGGGTCTACCACGAAGTCTGTTGCATGTAACACACTTGTGCAGGTTTCTGGAGATACATTTCTTTGCCCCTACAATCCAGATGCCAGCCGTGCGGATAGCTCCCTCAGTAAAAACTCTGCCTTGATGGTGAACCCGCTCATGGTAGTAGTTTACAAGTAGAGTAGCTATGTGGCTGCGGCCAGGAATGATGAGAGGATGCTTTTCATGTGTCTCGATTGAAGCATGCTGGAGCCGCCCACCAACTCTTAAAAGTTTGCTATCATCAAGAATTGGGCTGAGCTTCCTCAGAGGACTGCTTTTGGGAATTACTTCGCCTTTCTCCAAACAAGACACTTCCACTTGGTATGTCTCCTTTTGTACACATCCAATAATGGTATGCCTTGCTTGCGACAGTGTATCCATTTTGTGTGGCTTCAAACAGTGATGCCAACCTTTGCAGTCTTGCCCATTGCTATCCTTCTCAGACCTGAAGGATTGGACGATGTGGATTAGGGAGGCCACAGCTCTGACAAGGGGTTGCCACATGGAGAATCTTTCAAATCGATGCGACCCCATACTCCTATGGGGGTTTGCAACAGTAGTAATGTGGCTTCTGACCTCTGTATCAGAGTCTGGATCAATGAGGTCATAGGATGTTTCTTTACCTGAGTCTATGTCCCCAGAACGTCTCAGAAAACGTGGACCTGTAAGCCAGTTGGTGCTTAAGAGACGAGCTGGATGCACTGACCTGGTGGCAACATCTGCAGGGTTTTCATCAGTGTGGACATATTGCCACTGTTCAGGGCATGAGAACTTCCTTATCCGTTCCACTCTGTTGCTGACATACACATAAAATCTCCTGCTTTCATTGTAAATATACCCCAGCACCACCTTGCTGTCAGTATAGAACTTCAGACTATCAAGACTAATGTCCAGCTCTTTCACAAGCAGCTCAGCAATTTCCACTGCCAGAACAGCAGCACCTAATTCCAACCTGGGAATAGTGTGGAATGGCATGGGGGCTAACTTGGCTTTCCCCATTATGAAACCTACATGACATTTACCTTCCACATCTTCCACTTTGAGATATGCCACAGCCGCAATGGCCTTGGTGGAAGCATCCGAGAAGATATGGATCTCTGTACGTTGTGCAGTGGACAGGGACGTAGCAATGTAGGCTCGGGAGATTGCAAACTGTTCCAAATCCTGCAGTGAATCCCTCCAGGTAATCCACTCTGTTGCCTTTTCAGACGGGAGGGGAGCATCCCAGTCACTGCTGTCACGAGTGAGCTGCTGCAACAAGAGCTTTCCTTGAATAGTAACGGGAGCTACGAGACCAAGTGGATCAAACAAACTATTGATAGTTGCAAGAACTCCTCTTCGGGTGAATGGCTTCTCGCTCCTGGCAACACGGAATGTAAAAGTGTCATTCACAAGGTCCCAGCTTAATCCAAGACTTCGCTGCAAAGGAGGTGAATCTTTGTCCAGGTCGAGATTTTTCAAGTCTTTTGCATGATCTGTTGATGGGAAAGCCTGCATGACAGTTAGGCAATTGGATGCTATTTTATGAAGTCTCAAGTTGGAGATGGCAAGCATGCCTTGGGCTGCCTTGAGAAGACTGATAGCTGCTGTTGCAGATGGCAGTGACTTGAGTGCATCATCAACGTAGAAGTTCCTGTGTATGAACTCCTTTGCCCCCTCCCCAAACTCGCCCTCTCCATGTAAAGCTGCTCTCCGAAGCCCATAAGTAGCCACAGCTGGAGAGGGGCGGTTGCCAAACACATGGACTCTCATACGATATTCCACAACTTCCTTCGTGATGTCATTGTCTTTAAACCACAGAAATCTTAGGAAGTTCCTGTGGTCTTCCCTGACAACAAAGCTGTGAAACATCTGCTCAATAGCTGCTGTGATGGCTACCTGTTCATGCCTAAACCGCATTAGGACTCCCAGCAGAGTGTTATTTAAGTCTGGCCCTGTCAACAGCACATCGTTCAAGGAGATGCCAAGATAAGGAGCGCTTGAATCAAACACAACTCGGATCTGGCCAGGCTTGCGTGGATGATAGACGCCAAAACTGGGAAGGTACCAGCATTCATCTCCATCGTTGAGTGCTGGAGCTGGTTCAGCATGATCTCGATCAAAGATATTCTGCATGAAAGCCAGAAAATGTCTCCTCATCTCAGGTTTCCTTTCTAGAGTTTTGCAGAGACTGGTGAAACGAGTCAGAGCTTGTCCTCTGTTGTTAGGCAGCCGTGGTCTTGGCATGCGAAAGGGAAGGGGAGCTACCCAACTGTTAGCATCATCTATGAACATCTCATTATTCATCAACTGAATGAACCGTTTGTCCTCAATAGATGGGGCAACTTCATTGTCATTCTCTGTTCTTTCGAAGATTTTGTTGCCAAGTAAATGATCATCAGAGTTCTGAAACAGGCTGTCCAGAGGATGAAAGTGTGACAGGGTTTGAGAGTTGAGAGGTCTTATGCCTGTCCTTGTTGTAAGCTTCTCTTTCACAACTAGGTGGTTGGGACATGGACTGAAATGAGAGTGACGCCCATTCTCCAGAACGTTAGTGCGGTAGACATTAACTGCTTTCGGCTTGTGAGCTGCACCCAAACAGACGTCTCCAACTACGACCCAGCCAAGGTCCAGTCTTTGGGCATAGGGTGCATTATTGGGCCCGTTGCGTTGGTCTCTCACTTTATGGACTTGTAACACATCCCGACCCAGCAGAAGGAGAATTTGCGCATTTGGATCAAGTTCAGGGATGAGATGAGTGATAGACTTTAGGTGTGGGTGGTGTTTGACTACATCAGGAGTAGGTATCGCCGATCTATCATCTGGGATATGGCTACACTCAATAAGTGTGGGAAGAGGAATGCTGAGACGTCCATCCAATGGCTGAGCAACAAATCCAACTCCTCTTCGGCCAGATAACTCAGTGACTCCCGCACATGTGCGCAGCGTGTAGGGAGAATCGCTACCCTTGAGGCCAAACAGGTCGAAGAATTTGGACCGAGCAAGAGACCTATTGCTCTGGTCATCAAGTACGGCATAGACTTTTATAGATCTTTCTGGTTGTCCTCTACGATGCACTTTTATGAGACAGATTTTAGAGCAAGAGCGGGAGTTATTGGCAATTCCACACACTTCTGTGCATTTGGAGATTATGTCAGGAGAAGCCGCTTCATCTTCCTCCCCGCCATGCTCATCCTCAGGGTCTTTGACAGCCCATGGAGCTGGTCCTGGATGAAGTGCTGTGACGTGCTTGTCACTGTTACACTCTTTACAGTGAATAATTGTTTTGCAGTCTTTAGCAACGTGTTCAGTTGAGGAGCAGCATCTGAAACAAACTCCACTATCTCGCAGGAACGTTTTGCGTTCATCCAGTGTCTTAGCTCGGAAGCCCCTACACCGCTTGAGAGGGTGGGGTTTTTTGTGAATCGGACACTGTCCACATCCAACTTACTGCTAGCTGACTCTGTGGGCTTGATGGCAGATGTTGATGTAATCTCTGTTTTGCTGGATGAGACGTGGTTCCTGGAATGCGTGTACCTTCTAGGTGAGTTTTCTGGTTTCACTGTCGTCATCCCAAATGAGCTAAATACAAAACTTGGATCATTACGAGTGCGGGCTTCTTTGCAGACAAAGTCAGTGAAGAATGAGAATGGTGGAAACTGGCCTTGGTTTTGCAGCTTGTACGCACTGCCTTGTGTCATCCATTTTTCTTGAAGGCCATACGGCAGTTTCTCCACTATTGGGTTAATGCCGCGAGAGGTATCCAGATAGGCGAGCCCAGGCAAACAACCTTCTAACTTTG
Source organism: Mchenga conophoros (assembly GCF_057382185.1). Classification (NCBI taxonomy): domain Eukaryota; kingdom Metazoa; phylum Chordata; class Actinopteri; order Cichliformes; family Cichlidae; genus Mchenga; species Mchenga conophoros. The sequence goes on from NC_140541.1 coordinate 11,461,084, forward strand.
CTGACCCCAACTCCCTTAACAAGTCACCAAGCTCTCTCAGGTTGAGAGGGTCCCTGTTGCTGATCTTAGGAAATCTCTCCAGTTTGTCCAGCAGAGCTTTCTCAATTATTTCAGGAGACCCGTAGTTCTCTTCAAGTCGCATCCACGCCATCCTGAGCCCTGCAGCGGGGTCATTGACATGAACAGCTCTGATTCTCCTGACTTGCTCAGATGATTGAGGACCTAACCATCTAGTGAGAAGGTCGAGCTCTTCATTGCAGGTGAGTTTTAGCCCTTCAATGATGTTCATGAAGGTAGACTTCCAGCCCCAATAATTCTCTGGACGATCATCAAACTTTGTCATCCCGGATGTCACAAGTTCCCGGCGAGCCATGTATACAGCAAAGTCATTAATGCCGGTATGGTTCAGAGCAGAGGGCTGCGCTGCTTGCATTCTAAGAGGATGTGTGTGTGGTTGAGGTTCCTGCAGGGGGGTGACACTACATGGATAAATCCCAGGGTAATTCTGAGCAGATGGATGCTTCATACCATTTTCTTCAAAGGTAGTATGGCTCTTGACACGAGCTGGAGTGGAGCTCAGTCCATCAATGGCTGTACGAATGGGATTCAGTTCGTTGTCCTGGAGTGGTGGAGCATGAGAGAAATCGCGTGGCCGACTGGAGGTGATATGGGACTCAAGGCCGGGCAACGACAGCTGACTAGAGTGCATTCTTGAGTGACACTCAACATAATCATTTGTTCTTTTTTCTGTGGAGTCAGGGGGAATTCCTATGACGTCCGCTGCCCTGAGATCTTGTTTAGAGCCGAGTTCTGCTACGGCTGATTCCAAAACCTCCGCCTCAGCTAAAGCCGCTGCAACTTCTTTCTCTTGCTTCAGTGTGGCCAGAGCAGCCTCCATGCGTGCCTCTTCTACTCTCAACTGGGCTTTTTCCACCATGAGTTCAGTTTCTTTTTTGACAAAGGTGGAGCGAGCACGCACTGCTTCAGCTCTTGCGCGTGCTTTAGCAGCTGCTAGGCTTGCTGAAGACTTGCAGGAGCTGTTAGAAGAACTAGCAACAGATCTGGTCACATATGATTTCACAGATGTTCCTGGAGATCTAGTCTTCTGTTGATCTTCTGTATCTGGCTTATTGTCCATGATGACTATTCGGCATGCAAGGTAAAACTAAACGAGGCAGGAAGACTAATGAGCGTTAGCGGTCTCTGCTATCCAGACTTACTGTATTATCCAAGGTGTGATGCTGTTTTTTCACTATTCTGTCCCCTGCGTGCGTGGTTCTGGTACACGAAGTGACAGATAGCTAAACATATGCCGTAAGCACTGAAAGCGTTGAATGATGAGTCAGGCGTGAAAGTAAAGTTGAGGGCTGTTTACTTGTTTGTCTTCATCAACGTACAACTTACAGTGATTTCCCAGAACTTGTGAAACTACAAAAAATACAAAAAGAAATATGCTCAATAAAGAATTATGCATTTGCTTCACATGGTGAACAGATCTAGGCATTTATATATACATCTCTCCAAATATGCATAAAATCAATAAAATATACAACACTCACTACTTATAAAGATGAAACACAATTCAAACTTACAAACAAAGCTTCTCCATGGCATAACACAGGTGGATGCTTAAGGATTAAACAGGGAGACTTCTGGTACGCCTCATTGTGCAAATCCCAATACTAAAATGGCTTCCTGCATTACCCCACTCATGTGACTCTAAACATCCAATAGGAAACTCTTCCTGTATCACCCCACTCATGTGACTCTAAACATCCAATAGGAATACAAGCCAAACCACATAAAAATTCACTTGACCGCAGTCTCCAAGCTAACCACTAGGAGATGCTAAAATTCTCAATGTGCACATAACATTACAGTCAGCTTTCATCAAAAACATAAAATACTCCTCAACATGGGGCTTCTCTTGTAATGACACAATCCGAATCACAACTGACAGCTGGCCAGTGTGGCTAATACTAAACTACTAACTAAAACTACTAAACAAATTCACGAGTTTTGTACATGGTGACCAAGATAGCTGGTGTGGCTGCTGGACACGGTTAATGTGCTCTTGCATCATGGGATCAAACCTTGCCATGAGTAAAACTTCTTTTATAAAATTGCCATTTGATGGAGAAAACAATGTTTCTGGGTGTGTCCTTACAGTGCGTTCACACCAAACGCGATAGACGCGACCAGAGCTTCAGGTTTACATGTAAAGTCAATGGAGCAGCGCGATGAAGCGCGAGTGGGGGATGATTTCAGAAGCTACGGAGCCCCGCAGGGGACATGGGAGGATCTCGCAAAACTAACTCGGGATCTCGCAAAACAAACTCGGGATCTCGCAAAACTTTTGCGAGATCTCGCAAAAGTTTTAGCTGCATTCTTCGGACGCCGGCTCGAAGCCGACCAGGAGGTCGAGGCACGATGTGCCGGGAAAACGGTGTTCCTCCCGGCTGTAGTAGGTCTCGACCTCCCGTTAGCTTCGAGCTAACGGGAGGTCGAAGGCCGAAGAATGCGGCTAAAACTTTTGCGAGATCCCGAGTTTGTTTTGCAAGATCTTGCAAAACTTTTGCGAGATCCCGAGTTAGTTTTGCGAGACCTTGCAAAAGTCTGTCTTAATTTTTTTTTTTCCCATGTCCCCTGCGGGGCTCCGTAAGAAGCAGATTTGCGTCGCAAAAACGCTTTTCTGCCTGATTCGCGCAACCAAGTAGCACGACTGACACGTTTGAAGTGCGAAGTAAAATACGTGCTGCAGTTTGTGTGGTGCATTTTGTGCATTCACGCTTATCGCGTCTACCGCTCGAGTTGAAAAAATCTGAACTCCAGCGTCAAGTCGTGCTGCAACAAACAAACAGGAGCCTTGTGATGTGATACTCTGACCTAGTTCAAACGGGCAGGTCCAGCCAAAGCCATTCATTCTAGCAATCAGTGTTTTTGTGATGAGTCAGCAGGCTCTCCAGGGCAGAAACAGTATTCTTATTTTTCTCCTCCTTCTCCCTGAGGCTCTTCCACTTTAAGCTGGGTCCTTTTTATTCCTGTCTCTCTGTAAATAGTTATATTTTATATATTTATGTTTAATGTTTTTCTGTTTGAGCATTTTAATTAGGGATGGGTACCGGTGTCCGGTGCCATGATGGCACCGGTTCTGACATAAACGGTAGTAACCAGACCGAAAAGCAGCGCACATTTCGGTGCTTTATTTCGGTGTTTTTTTTTCCTGAGCTGTGATACACTTCTAGCCAATCATTTTACGTTTCCGAGGATAGTAGGCGGGGCCAGGTACGTACGTTCTGTTAGAGCAGAGCTACAGATTAAAAATGCCCAAGGCGAAGCGGTCAAAAGTCTGGCTGTACTTCACAGCAAAATATGCAAACTCAGCAGCCTGCAACAAGTGCTTTAAGCTGATACTGTCAAAGGAGGTAACACCAAGAATCCGATTAAACAGCTGGCGACGCATAGCGGGTTTTTTTTAAAAGCCGAGAAATGCGCCGTATTTGATAGCTTGCTGCGAGACCTCACACCGTGCACGTCGGGTGGATTGCCAGTTATCGGACCCGGAGCAACATCCCCCAAAAACCCGAAGAATAGAGTCCTGGCCCCTAGCCCTGCCAGTGTAGCAGAAATGATGAGGATGATGATGCAGCAGCAGCCGTTCTTCTCTGCGTGAGTAGCTTAATGTTGTTAGTGTGTAATGTGAGTAGGCTAATCACGTTATTACATTAATGCAGGTAAGGTGAACTAGCAAGCATCATCATAGCTACATGCAGCTGTCTTCTTGTTTGATGGCAGATACTCCCTTCACCCTGCCAAAAAGGCTAAAATGACCAAAGAAAAAGTGGAAAACAGTTAAACATGAGAGGTTTTTGGACAAAGTTTATGTTTTTTCCATTGTTTAAGCACTGCTTCCAGCCAAGAGTGATACCATATATGCCACATAGCTGCAGAAAAGGCTGACATTGTTATCTTTTTACAAAAAAAACCAGCTGAACATGAGAGGTTTTTGGACAAAGTTTGTGTTCTCCATTCTTTAAGCACCGGTTCGAGCACCGTTTAAGCACCGGCACCGTTTCAAAAGTACCGATTTGGCACCGGTATCGGATAAAACCTAAACGATACCCATCCCTAATTTTAATATTATGTCAAATACATTTTTGTAATGACTAATGTGTACAGCGTCCTTTACGACGCTGCTCTGCTCTCCACAGTGAATAGAGGCAAAGCAAGGCAAGTTTATTTGTATAGCACAATTCAACAACAAGGTGGTTCAAAGTGCTTTACAGAGACATTAGAAACAAAAACAAATAAAAAGCATGATTTAAAATTGATTAAAACAAGCAAACAAACAAACTAACTAAATAACAAACAAACAAACAAACAAAACAGTATGTAAAAAAAAAAATCAAAACAGATAAAATCAGAACAATAGATAAAATCAGTAGTTAAAATGTAACTTTTTGAAGTTTAAGCTTAAAAGTGTGGATTTGGTGCTTTATTCAAATGCAGCTGAGAACAGGTGAGTCTTCAACCTGGATTTAAATAAACTGAGTGTTTCAGCTGATCTGAGGCTTTCTGGGAGTTTGTTCCAGATATAAGGAGCATAAAAGCTGAATGCAGCTTCTCCGTGTCTGGTTCTGACTCTGGGAACTGATAAAAGACTGGATCCAGATGACCTGAGGGATCTGGAAGGTTCATACTGGGTCAGGAGGTCACTGATGTATTTTGGTCCTAAACCATTCAGAGCTTTATAGACCAGCATCAGAACTTTAAAGTCTATCCTCTGACGGACAGGCAGCCAGTGTAAAGACCTCAGAGCTGGACTGATGTGGTCCACTTTTTTGGTCTTAGTGAGGACTCGAGCAGCAGAGTTCTGAATGAGCTGTAGTTGTCTGACTGATTTTTTAGGTAGACCTGTAAAGATGCTGTTACAGTAATCAAGCCTACTAAAGATGAATGCGTGGACTAGTTTTTCCAGGTCCTGTTGAGACATCAGATCTTTTATCCTCGAAATATTTTTGAGGTGATAGTAAGCTGATTTTGTTATTGTCTTAATGTGTTTTTCTAAGTTTAGGTCTGCATCCATCACTACACCCAAATTTTTCGCCTGGTCTGTGGTTTTTAGGTGTATAGATTGAAGTTCTCTGGTGACCTGTAATCGTTTTTCTTTGGCGCCAAAGACTATTACCTCAGTTTTGTTTTTGTTTAGCTGGAGAAAATTTTGGCACAACCAGTCATTAATTTCCTCAATGCATTTACGAAGAGCCTGTACAGGGCCTTGGTCTCCTGGTGACATTGTGATATATATTTGTGTATCATCTGCATAGCTGTGGTAGTTTATTTTGTTGTTCTTTATAATCTGTGCCAGTGGGAGCATGTAAATGTTAAACAGAGGGGGTCCCAAGATGGAACCTTGTGGAACTCCACATGTGATACTTGTCTGCTCAGATGTGAAGTTACCTATTGATACAAAGTATTTCCTGTTTTCTAAGTATGTTTTGAACCAGTTTAGTACAGTTCCTGGGGGACCGGGGAAGATCGTGGTCCCTGGTCCTGGTCCTGGTCGTTGGTGTTGTTGAGAGAGTTGGAGGCAAATAGGGACCCCTCTTCTTGCCTCAGATGTCTCTCCTTTCTGAGGCTCTTCCCGGGTGGGGGCAGATGGAGCTCCTCCTCAAGGTTTCTGCTGGGCTTTGTCTGTTCTTGGAGTACTGTTTGTTCCTCTTTATGAGATAACTCCTCGTTTATCTCAGCCTTGGCACCAAGCACAGATGGATGACGTATGGAATAAAACAAGTTGGAGGTGAACAGTTTCACCCCTGACTTGTTAAAAATAAATCCATTTGCTTTAAACAGATGCCTGCGTTCCCAAGAGAAGGGAGACTCTCTCTTCAAATGCTAGATCGACACCTGCCGTCTTGGAAACATACCGTCTGGCAGTACTTCCTCCCACATTTCTGCTTCACGCGTGTGAAAATTGCATATTTTAAAGCACAACCTGTTGCATGGTTGAATTTTAGCCAAGCTTTAGCTGTTGGATAGGTATTAGATGTCTGGTTTTCACAAAAAGTGAAAACAAAAGCAGAAAAACAGTAGGTCTTTGGTGATGTAGGTCTTTGGTGTTTTTCAGTTTAACTGAGTGTTGCATAGTCTGACCTTGGAGCAAATTGCTGAGCTGTCCACTTCTAGGTGGATTGGCAGGTGTCTTGAAGGTTTTCCACTTGTAAATAACATTTGTAAAATGATGGGTGTCACACTGTTTAAAAAGTTGTTACAGCCTTTCCCAGACTGATGTCCATCAAAGGTTCAGTCTCTAATATAACTGCTGATGTTTTTTCTGCCTGGCAATATTTTAACAGACACCAGAATGTTGACCAGTAAACTGCCATTCCTGGGTTTATAGATGTGGTCACATTAATGCTGATCAGTTAATCAAATCCATTTGATTATCAGCACCAGGCTGGGTTCATACTCAGGACAGTTTTGCTATGAGGCAACAGTGCAAACCACAACATCACCATGCTGGTCAGAGACAATAACTAAGGTTCAAAATGTGAAAGAAAATATATAAAGCTGAAAATGTAAAATACATGAAATACATGGAAAATAAAACTAAGAACCAAACAGAGAATACCAAAAAACTGACCATAATCTAAGAAAATCTATTAACCAAGCGTGAATGAGACAGTCAGTGTTAAAAAAATGAAATTGTGAAGGAAAGGAAGAAGAGAAAAGGAGGGTCATGTTTTAGACTGAAAGAGATTGGTGGGAGGAGTGAGATAAATTAGCTGTATGAGAAGAATTTCTAATTAGAGAGCTGCAGGTGTCTGATGATGGAGATACCGAAAGGAGTCGAGCTCTGTTTCCCACAACTCCTCAACAGCTCCTGCAGGAAGCCGACACTTCACTGGTCCAAAGCTGTGCTCCTGAACATTGTGCTCTCATGTATCTCTCTGCTCACTGCTGCTCTAAACCTTCTCGTCATCATCTCAGTCTCCCACTTCAGGCAGAGATTAACTTTTCAACTGAAACTACAGTTTAAGTTTTAGATGTGTGAAAGCTTCCATTTACATTATATGACTTAGTGATTAAAGAATGAATTTTAACCATGGTCATAATGTCTTATTTGCTTGAATTGAATCATGCCTTAGTAGTGCAGCATTTTCACTGAAGACATGTTGACATTAACGATGTGCATTATATTCTTTTCTGTCTCCCTGCAGGCAGCTGCACACACCCAGTAATATCCTCCTCCTCTCTCTGGCCGTCTCAGACTTTTTTGTGGGTCTCCTGTTGTTGCCTTTGGAAATTTTTAGAAACACAAGCTGCTGGGTACTTGGTGATCGTATGTGTTCTGCTTATTGGTATTTGACCAGCAACATTATCTGTGCTTCAATAGGGAACATTGTTCTAATATCAGTTGACCGCTATGTGGCTATTTGTGACCCTCTGCATTATCCCAGCAGAATTACTTTGGCGAAAGTCAAACTCAGTGTTTGTCTCTGTTGGTTTTATGCTTTTTTCTACAGCAATCTTTATACAAAGAATATCATGATTGAACCAGGCAGGTATAATTCTTGCTTTGGAGAGTGTGTATTTTTTAGCAGCAATATTGCTATTGTTGCTGACCTTATTTTATTCTTTTTTGTTCCAGTAACTGTTATCATAGCCTTGTATATGAGAGTATTTGTGGTGGCTGTGTCTCAGGCTCGTGCCATGCGCTCTCATGTTACATCTGTCACACTTCAGTGTTCACTGAATCAAGCAAACAAATCTGAGCTGAAAGCAGCCAGGACTCTGGGGGTTCTTGTAGTTGTATTTTTGGCATGCTACTGTCCATTTTACTGCTACGCTCTGGTTGATAAAAATGTGGTCAATGATTCATCTGCATCTTTTGTGGTTCTTGTCTTTTATTTTAACTCTTGTTTAAACCCATTGATCTATGCTCTGTTTTACCCCTGGTTTAGAAAAGCTATTAGATGTGTTATCACTCTGCTGATATTTAAACATGACAGCAGTGAGGTCAACATAATATAGAAATACAATGAAAGCTGCTCCACTAAGATTTTAAACCAGTAAATTGATACAGTTCAGTCTGGAAATGCATCAAAAACAAATTGATAAGGAAATTCATAATTCTTAAGCTTTGTTTAAATTATGAAAATAAAATTAATGTGATCATGCGTGAGTTCAAAGTCAAAAAGGAAAGGATTTTCACAAGGAATTGCCATGTGGAAATCATTAGGTCTCAATTATCACTTCTACTTTTTTAGTACTTTTGGCTGAAAATAATTTAAGCTAAAATGTTTAACCTCAGTGGCTCATTTTGTGTGTTTGCCATATACCTTTTTAAATTTCATATGTCATAAGCACTATGTTATCATACATATTTTTCCAGGCCTTCATCACATGAAAATAAAAGAGATGTTTTAGGCCAATAGAAATAGTTCCAACATACACAGCAACTGTTTTGTATATATATAGCACTTGCTGATATGATGTAATAAACTGGATGAAATGGATACCAGTCAGTAATCTCTGTTACCTATGACAGACAATCTACAGAAACATGCTTGTGATTGACTGAGAGCTCTGTCTATGGCCCACAGTAGCCTGAATAAACAGCAATTAAACTGGATACTGTCTGTTTGCTGTGTACTGAATGTCAAATGATACAGTAGGATAGGCTGAGAACAAGTTCATGTAAAGTGTGCTGCAATTTTCTTCTAATATATTCTCACTATTTCCATCTGCGATTTTAGGCAAAGATTTTCTTTCTTTTTGCAAACTATTAGTAACAGTCTACATTGAATTTGAAAGTTTACAATTTCCCGGTCTATGCTTCTCTCCACTCTACTGCTACTCTCTTGTTGATGAAAATGCAATCAATAATCCAGCTGCATCTTTTGCGGTCATTATCTTTTACATTAACTCTTGTCTAAACCCTTTGATCTATGCCTTGTTTTACCCCTGGTTTAGAAATGCTGTTAAACTTATCATCACGTTGGAGATCTTCAAGTATGACACAAGTGGTGCCAACATACTGTAAAAAGAGTACGAAACCTGCTTGTGCAATGGTTAGCACTGACACACCACAGCAAGAAAGCCCTGGATTTGAATCCAGCTGGTGCATAGTTTTAATGTTCCCTTGTCTATGTGGGGTTACACAGCTTCTGCTCAGAATCAAAAGACTTGCATGGTGATTCTAAATTGACTAGGTGTGAATGGCTGTCTGTCTCTACTTTTTGACCTTTGACATACTGACCACCTGCCCAGGGTTTATAGTATGTGTCTGCCCCCTTGGACCATGATATGGGCAAATAGAAGAGAATGGACGGTTGAAACTGACTTACTGAATTATGGTTCTAAACAGTGATAGAAAAAACATCACTATTGCTGTCACAGTTGTGACTGTGGTGCATATTCTAAATGAAAATTACGAGAAAAATATATGTAAGTATTTTTAATTCTTCTTATGTTTTTTATGTGTTAATTATTACCTAGTAAATCTCACTCCATTTCTTTTTCAGTGTATTCACCTTTTGGCTCCAATAATGTTCACTTCAGTGGTTCGTGTTTTCTTGTTTTCTCTGGTTATTATACACTGTTGTTATATTTGCATTTTATAAATACTGTGTTGTCAAACATAGTGTACAATAAAATTAAGATTAGATAAGAACTTTATTAATCCTGGGATAAATTATTGTGCCTTTTACATACACAAAAAGAAACACTGTGTTCAGAATCAGAGAGAGTAATAAATGTAACAGCTGGAATAAATTTAAGAACAGAAAGTTAAACAGCTAATGAAAAAGATAAGAAGAATTGTATAAAACATAAATATGAGTATGACCAGTAGTGCAAGATGACAGAAAGTGTCACAGTAATGATAATAATGTTAATGCTTCTAGCAAGTGCAACAATTGTTAACTAAAACTAAATTACAAACAATAATAATAATACAAATAATGACTTACTTTCTGTTACAGCTCAGTAATAAAGTGGAAACATTAGGATAACAGGGCAAAAATAAGACCTTAATAATGTGGTAACTTCTAAGTTATTACCACTCAGTTTTCAAAGTAATAACCACTTAATATCCAGGTAAAATCATGGTAGCACGATTGATTACAGTTGAGTCATAATACACTGAAATGTATATAATTGGATAATAAGTGGGGGTGTAGAAAAATACAGTTCAGTAACAAAGGGGTAATACTAGGGTAACAAGGCAGAAAAAAATAATATAACAATATAGTAATTTCAAAGCTATTACCACTTTGTAGATACCACTTTTCACACCTTGGCTCGTGTGATAAGACAGAGGAATAATAGGAGGCTCAGGACCTTATCAGGACACTCTCAATAGAATTTAATGATCTGGGACTCTCCACTAATTGCTCTTAGAACCTCTCAGATGACAGGCAAAATGTCTTCAAGAAACATAAGAAGTCCAGAAGCTTTTCTTTCCAAGCTCCTTCTCATTTAATGTTTTCTTCGTTATTTCTACTACTTTCTAAATTGTAGATACATAATAAAGACATCAAATATATGAAGCAATATATGGAATCATGTCGCAAAGAAAAAGCTTAAAAATAACTGTAAACATGTGTTATATTTTAGATTCCTGAAAGTAGCCACCATTTGCTTTGTTGACAACACTGCAAACCCTTGGCCCTCTCTCAATGAGCTTCATGATTTAGTCACCTGAAATGGTTTTCACTTCACAGGTGTGCCTTGTCAGGGTTCATCAGGGGGGGCATGAACCACAAAGAATGGATGTTAGACCAGTGGAAATCTGTGCTTTGGACTGATAAGTCCACATTTGGGATCCTGTTTCCACCCTCCGTGTGTTTTTGCATTGCAAAAAAGGTGAACGTGAACATGATTGGTTGAAACAGTTCAATGTAGCCTTAGGTCTGATATGGGCTCACGTTTCTTCTTCTTCAACTTTCTGGACATCTCCTTATATGGAGATGACCCTTCTATAGGCAACACTCCTATTACCATGATAACCACCTCTTTCCTCCCCCAGGTCTGTAGAATTAAAAAGGGGGGTATAGGGCTTTGGAGCGTGATGTCACGGGGGTGGGCGTGGAAAGGATTTTGGCCCGATCCGCCATTTTGGGGGTCTAGCGCAAGTGAAAAGGGAGCAAAGTAACACACAACAGCCATGGTTCGTATTTGCTGTGTGGTCGGCTGCAATGCTCGATCACACGACCGGCAAGAGAATAAGCTTGAAAATGGTTTATCTTTTCATTCTTTCCCAACCTGGAAGCAACATGAGGCAGCTCGTGTATCGATGTTACCAAACGAAGGTGTCTAGTCTGGATAGCAGCTGTGAGACGAGCTGATATCCAGTTCTCTTCCATCTCCAAATATCTGTCGGTGCTCCTGACATTTTCATTCCGGTAAGTTCTAAATATGTTCATATCACTCTTTATAGCCTATTAGTTTTATTTTCAATGCGCTCTGAGCTCATAGCAAATTAGAACAAACATCCTACTGAGTAATTTTGCAGAACTACCTTCTATTTATAGAGTTGCTAATTATTTGGCATTATTGCAGCAAACCAGCCTATGAAATGGATGAAACATCGTGACTGGTTTCTGCTTCAAACATACCACCATGCCAATCAGATTACTTCTTCCATGTGAGGGTGAAGAGGTGGATAAGATGGTGAAGGTTTGCTGCGTTTGGTGAACAGTGTGATAATAAAACCAGGGAAAAATGAAACCTGCTCCTGTTAAATATTCTTAAGTCTTGTGCTGTTAAAATTGCTTTATTTTTTCAAAAGATACAGTAAATAATGTTAGTAGTGGGTGATATCATGTAAACACTGTCATGATTTTATGTAAACATTTTGTCATTTGTGAACTATAAATGACATGGATTCTACATTGTAACTGATGTGATGTTCTATAAGGTGGTTTTAATAAAAAAAAAAAAAGAGGCAAAAATTAGTTTGTTTCTTTATTCAACTTTTGAACAGTGGTACTCAGTCAGTACATAGTCAGTAAATGCTAATTATTTACACAGCAGTGCACTACGGGCATAAATCTAGACCCCTAGATAAAACATTATGGGTCATTCCCACAACCCACAGCTTTACTGTGTTCCAGCAAAGTATCCAATAGCAGTGACAACTCCTCCACAGTAGCAGGTGGGATTTTTCTGTTTTGAGGACGGCTCCTTTTCCCTGTCACTACAGATGGTCTGTTTATGTTTTGATTGAGAGCCTTTTTTTGGGCAGCTGAAGAGGAGAAGTCTATCTTATGGCCAACCTCTGGCTGTATCTTGGTCATATTACCCAGCAAAACCCAGTATGCAGGTTCATCTGTAACAGTCCTTGTGCCACGGATCAACACTGTTGCTTCTACATTAAACAGAAGAGCAGTGACGTGGGTGCAGGTCTCCGCGACTCCGGCCTTACAGGTGCAGTGGGCGGCTTCAACCTTCCCTGTGATGCTCACAGTGACCCATGGCTGCAATGCTGGTTCATTCAGTCTTTGAGAGTGCAGGACCTGAAACACACACAGACAAAGTTCATTTAAAGACAAGAACTAATGAGCCAAGGCCGACATAAATGCCTTTAATCTACTTTATCATAAATGTAACAAAGTGTTTAGAAAGTTAGCACATACATGTAATTTTTCATTTTTTTTATGTATCCATCTATAGAACGCTGCATGTTATATTCTAAATCTGCCTGTTCTCTGTCAGAAACCTGCCTGCAGAAAATGAACCTAAAGTATGTAATGCAAGGATGTCATCACTTTAGAGATGGAGAAAGCATAAAGTGACAATTATGAATCACTTAATATGATAAGGAGATTCTGCAGGTCATTGATCAATGTATAAAACTAAAATACAATGTATTTTTAGTGACACAGGATACAAACATGGAAGCAAGATGTATAATTAGAATTATTTATAATAAATATGAATAAATTGGTGCAATTTCTTTAACCATAAAGAACAACAATCCTTCAGGACAATGTCTCATCAATGCACTGAACTCACTATGTTATCCCTCTAACAGCCTTCACATGTTCTCACTGTAATTTCCCCTCATGAATGAATTTATGCTGCACTAATGTGAATGTTTGCAGGGAAATCAAAAGCATTTCACTCGCAGTACTCGAGCTGACTTACCTTTGTTTGAATGACGACTTGTACGCGCTGACTCCACAGACAAGGTCAGGCTACGTCAATAGCGGTTGGTCTTCAGGGTTTCTACTCCACGGCCGTATTTCATACGGGTCCACATTTCCAATGCACGCTATTTTCTGCAAGTACCGCTGCTTCGCCTCTGGACGCAATCGGTCTCTAAACAGTTCATTCTCTTTTGAGCTGCTTTTAAGCATCTTTCTCGTAGTCGTCGTTCCAACACAGTGTGTTTGTGTTGATTCGTAGACCCCGAAAATGGCGCTGCGCTCCCATAATACATTGCGGCGTGACGTCAACTCCAAAGCCCTATAGTGCATACTATAACAGCAGATTTATGATCGAGGCCACATTCCTGTGAGGAAGTTGTGAGGAAGTGTTGTTTCTGTTAGTATCCGTGTGAGTTCAAAACTATTCTACAATGCACTGTGTGCAGTAAAAGACAAAACACAAATATATGATGCTAATTATGAGATATTAGTCTTAACATTAAAATACACTAATACACTGTTGGGGATTAATTCAAAACTGAAGGCACATTGAACCAGTGTGGGTACCACAGCATCTTTTGGTGACCTCAAACACACCTCCAGGCTGTGTATGGCGTAGGGGTATTTTACCAAGAAGGAGAGTGATAGAGTGCTGTGGCACTGCCACATAGAATACTGAACTTGCCACCATTGAGAACAGGCAGCATAGTCCTCAAGACATTGAACGACTTCAGCCTAGATAAAGGCTAAAACTAAAACAATGTTATTAACGGTACAGGGGGACTACGGGGGGATTATTTAGAGGTCAAAAGGTCTATTCAGGGTCAACTTTTCGCATATCCCAATTTTGCCAGGTGGCTATTGTCCTTAGTCTACCATTTGTATAATATAGAGGTGGACAAAGAACTGCTTCACACAGTGTTCATAAAGTTATGACAAAGAGCCTGGCTACCAGTGCCAGCAGGAATGGAAAGGGAAATAAATGAAAATAAAATAACAACAATACAAACAAAAACAGAACAGCTTTACAAAGAATCACAACCTACATTTTAGAACCAAGATAAAAAGACTTAGATTAGCTAAAACTTAGATTAGCTTCTTAGATAAGCTTGACATAATGAGAGCTTGAGGACAACGTCAAATGACAAAAAAGTTTTTTAGTGCAACAAGACACTACAGGCTTGGCAGCCACAGCTGGTACCGGCCACTTCAAGCCACTTCGACAATCTCATTGGACCCCCCCCCCCCCCCAAAAAAAAAAACAGCTATGGAAAAGTACAGTAAGGAGTCACTGGAAGCCAGGTTAAATCTACCTTGGTCCATACCTCTCGCCACCAGTTTCTTTCTTTTGAGCAAAAAGGATGATAAACTCAGGCCTTGTATAGATTTTGGAGGACTGAATGAATTAACTGTGAAGAACCCTCTGAATCATCGAAACCAGTGCATATCTTACTTGCATCCTGTGTAGTGGGCGCTGTTACCTGGGAAATCAAGACATTGGTGCGCTGTGCACAGCCAGAAGAGCCTGATCCAGCTGCGGCCCACCTCACAGGCTATTTGCTCCACCTACCGCACACTCCCATGTGCTGCACTGGCTCCACACAGCGCACTTTGATCGCAAGGACAATTTCCTTGTTAAAATGCTTTTAGTGACTCTCTTTAGAAGGTGATGCATGCAAATATGTTTTGGCATTTTTTACGCCCCTTAACGGTTTTAAGTCAGCCCTGGTCTCACATTGCCTTAGATTTTGTCACCGGCTTGCCGTACTGCTCTAGCAACTTTGTCATATTTTCCATAATTGACAGGTTCTCCAAAGTGGTCCATTTTGTGCTTCTGTCTCGATTCTCTATTTCTAGTCATCGCTATTCAGTGATATGAATTATATCAGAACGCGGCAAATAGACTCCAATTTGTTCATGTAAATGGGGAGTCTTCTTCACTCGGTAGGATTAATTACAGAGTACCACAAAGTCCTGTGCCAGGATGAACGCTGTTTACTTTATGCATTCTGCTTATGTATGCTTGCCTTAGGCAGTATCTTTGAAAGTCATAGCGTACATTTTCAGTTCTATGTAGATGACCCCTAGCATCATCTAGCCATGAATCAGATAGCACACCAGGTTAAAGTACAGGAATGTCTTGAAGACATAAAGACGTGGTTACCTCTAATTTTCTGTTTCTATATTCAGATAAATCTGAACTTATTGTACTCGGTCTTGAAAATCTGAGGAAAATAGTGGCAAACCAGATACTTACTCTGGGATTACCTTGGCCTTCAATAATTCTGTAAGGAGTCTTGGAGTCATTTTTAAACAGGATATGTCCTTCAATGTGGATATTAAACAAATATATAGGAGAGACAGACACACTCTATTACATTTAAAAGCGACCTTTTTAATAAAGCTGAAAGCTTAGGGCTGAATCAGGTGACCTTGAACCCTCACTGCAATAGGACTAGGCTGCTGGAGGATTCCCATGATGCACTGAGGGTTTCTTCTTCACTTGCCTTTTGTTACTTTTTTGTTTAAATACCACTTTAAGGGAGTTTTTCCTTCCCGTTGTCGTCAAATAATTGCTCATAGAGGGTGTTTTAATTTGTCGGACAATGCTTATGATTTTCTGTGAGTCTGTTCACCCCATTGCCATCCTCTATGCTGTTGCATGCTGGAGCAGCAGGTTAAGATGCCAACACATTTTATGTGTCACACAGAATGAAAAGGCTTCACCACATCTACGAAATTAAAAGAAAAAGGTTAGTCATATTATTCCTCAGAACACCTCAGCGATTCCCCTCTCGAGTATATTTGCTCCGGGCCTGCAAACCTGTGTTAAAAAATGAAATCAGTTTAATTATCATGTCAAATCTTTTGAACTCCTGGCTCCACCCAGAGCCTACATCCACAGAACTACCTAGAAACAAAACCTGTGTGTTAACATGAACTTCACATTTGAGAACCCCGTTTTTATTTTTTTCTCTTACTTTGCTCTTGTTTTCCTGCTGTACCATGTCCGATCGTGTCAGGCGTTGTGTGGAGGCGAGGAAGAAGGAACCCAAACGCAGGACTGGCAGGTAGGTGAAGGTTTATTATAGGGAGTGGGTGAACAGAGGGTGAACGGACACTGACTGGCTAGACAACTGAACGGCTGACTGAACTGAGGGAACACACGGGAAGGACAACGTAACATCAATGACACGACAGTGAACGAATAGAAACAGAGGGCTTAAATACACAGACTGGTGAGGATGATAATGAAAGACCGGTGAGTACACAGCTGAACATAATCTGACTAATGATACGTGGGAATAACTGGAACACAATACGCAGGCGGTATGCTGCCACAGAAAACAGATGTGAAAATAAACTGAAGATGACAAAACGGAAAACACTGGGTCAACAACCCAGGAACCCTGACAGATCGCATGCCCCTACCGGTTGTGCTCTCTTTTTTAATAATTTACTATTTTAAAGGGAAAAACCTGGGTCACTTGGACCAGTGTTTGTTATTCCATAACTGTACTTTGAATGTGACAAATCTATCCTTCCCCTATGTAATTCATGAATATTGTTTTGGTTCTGACTATTTTCCTCTATAACATTTAACTGACTTCTACAGTGGCCTGCTATGGTTAATGGTTACATGAGTGATATCAAAAATTTTCTTAAAGCAAACATCAGCCCCCCAAAATTAATCTGAAGCTCCACACTCTCATGTGAATCTACAGTCTCCCCCTCTCTCTCTTATCCCCCTGCTCCTGCCAAAAGCAAAAACAAAACAAAGCAAAGCATCTGATAGGTTTGTAGCTTGAACCTATTCGCTGGAACGTTGAAGACAATATAATTACACAGCAAGCAAGACACGAAGTAGGCAAAGTTCTTCATGTTTCTCGTGCACGGGAGAGAACCGGACAAAAGTCCGTTCCTTCGCTTGACCCCAGTTGCTCTCGTCCGCTCCCCCGTAACACTGCTCTTTTATTGAGGTTACATGAATATGCATAGGTTCATTAACATACGACGTCTACATACCAACAAAGAGTACCGTGCGTGCGTGTGTGTGTGTGTGTGTGTGTGTGTGTGTGTGTGTGTGTGTGTGTGTGTGTGGGGTCAGAGTGTGACCCCATAAACAACTTCCCTTAACCTGCTGGTCTGGAAAATCCAACAGTTCATCTATATGTAAAAGGCACTTAGACTCAACTACGTTAATCCTACCATAAAACAATAAAACAAGGTACGACCTCTTCCCATGCTCCCAGGATGTAGGTGTGCATTCTGGAATGCACACCAAGCCTTTGTAGCCTGCTAAAGATCACACATCCTATCACTACACAATTGATTATACACCTCTAAGCATATATGGTTAAATATTTCTAAGCATAAATGACAATCAACAATACAAAACCTAACAGCATCCACCCTTTTCTGTGAATATTTGTCAACATTTACTCATCCTAATGTTGGTCCAGTCTTTGTCTCAGTGTCAAGTCAGTCAACACTTTAGTCCCCATCGTCAGTCCATCATAGCCCAGTCACACACGTTCATGCACACACACTCACCCGCATTCACACGAGATATTACTGATAATAGAGTCCTGCGCGCAACCTTTTCCAGTGTCCATCACCAGGAAGATGACGTCATCATTTTAAAAAGAATAACAAGTGTTTATGATTTTGGACTGATCGGGTCCCCATAGGTAGCTGTCTCCTCAGCCCATTGTAATCTGGAAAAGCTCACCTTATATTTGCTCTCACAAAAATGTTAATTCAATCTTGCAGGCCTGCTTAGAACAAAAAATAATAATCAGCTCTTTTTTTTCTAAGTCATCAAAACAGAAAACATCATCACCATAAGGGTGACACCTGACAGGTTTTCGCTAAGTGCACTGTTACAAAAATAATGGGCCCAGTTCTGGACATGTCCATGTATAGAAAAACTCTTACTAAAACAAAACCCCGAAAATCTGCCAGATTAATCACAGAAAAGTTTTGCTTACTAGTGTAACAATATGTTATGGGACATCACTAAATTATAATTTATTTATTTACCTTTCTGTGGCGATGCTCTGGACATTTCTAAACCTCCACAAGTTCAGCATCAATTTTCATATGCTCTCACTTTAACAAGACCAGCCTTCACCTCTCACCCGTCCTCGTCCCCTATTCTCACAGTTGCCTGTGTGTCCTCCCAAATCTCCAGCAAACACAGGCCCAAATCAGCTGTTTCTTTCTCTCTGTTATTCTCTCTTCCTCTTTTCAGTCTCTTTTGCCCAGCATGGCAAACATAAACCTCAGACAGTCCCATCAAGTGCTTTCACACAATAATGTCACTGGTACACTTCCCAGCTGGTGATTAGAGCACATGTTTCCATCAATGATGGTATTCGTACATGCTGCTGGACCCTTCAGAGTTTTAGCTCAGTTGTGCTGTCTTTTGCTTTTGCCTGCTGTTAATTCTTCAAGTCCACAGTGTTGCTCTGTATGTCTTCATGAAGAGATTGACTGTCCTTTAAGCTTCTCCTCAGGATAAGGACAGGATGAGAGGTGAACCTATGAAATTTTGAGTCAAAACCTGGCCTGTTTGTCGTCCCAATTAAGTTAATCTATCATTTTGCCGCTGTACTCATCCACGAGGTTGAGCTAAGTCCATGGGCACCTGTATCAACACACTAAGACATTTCTTTAATATAATTTTCCTAGTTATCAACACATTCATTGTCTAATTCTTCTATCTAGATTTTAAGACATCTTTCTCTCTCTCACGTTGCACACACATCAGGCAATTTCCTCCAAACTGCCTGCAAACATTTCACTTCCTGTCACAGACACACACACACAGCGGTTTTCACACACACTCCTCACCTCACTCCATTTCATCAATTTCTGCAACCTAATCGAACTCTTGTTTTATGTTCACTCTCTATATACTGTACCCTCTGTAACTCTACTCATTTTTAATGTACTCATTTTAAGAATGCACCCTCAGCCACACACACACAAATTGAGCAGCTTCACACAAATATATACTCAGGTCTTTACATTTGCAAGCATTAACCAAACGAAATCCTTCACATCAAAGTCTTCAACGTGTTTATCAGAATTCCTTCAGCACAATTTTTTTTTTCTTTTTTTGTGTCCCGTTTGGATCTTTAGCCATCAGAATTGTTGTCTTAAGGCCAAGAAAGATGCCAAGCGGATATCTTCAGCACAATTAACAGTTTTTCCACACACATAACAATTCTTTTAGCTCAGCTCTGCGGCACAATTCACTCAGCTCCTTTAGCAGATCTTCTCTTACACAAGCCACACCCTTTTTCTATCACACTTTCAAAACAATATGCACTTTTGATCATGCATCCAAAGAACAATTTTACACTTTCCTATATATTCACACGTTTATACGTATAACAAAATAACACCAAATGCCAAGATACATTATTTCCATTTCCTTACCACACTTTACATCATCCTGTACTGGTACCAGTTTTCCCTACACAATTTTGACAACTTTAAAAGCCTATGAGCCCAGGTCCAAATTAATTCATCAATTAAACCGTTTCTGTCCCGGACAGAGGCCTGATTTCTAAGTCTTATTTTAATTTAAAAGTGTTTCCCCCACCCGCAGCTTTACCGGAAGCTTTACTTTACCAGCATCTCTCGCCTAAAACTTTACCAGCCACTCTATGTTGAGGTGGTCATGCTCGAGGCCCGGCCTCTTCACTCAAACAATGCACCAAAAGTGGTCCCTGACCACTGGCCGTTAACCAAGGTCCCAAGTCTTGGCAGTGGCCAACTGAGATAATCCTGACGCCGCAGGGTCTTGCCACACGTCCGAAGCAAGGAGGGGGTTCTCACCCCTGAACTTGTGTGCACTCCTAGGGATCGCCCTCCCCGTCCTAAATCAATTTAAATAAATTTTCAAACACCACTGGGGACTCTAACCACCAGTTTACTGATGTCCAGGCCCAGCCTTCTGCCCAAAATGGGAACTCAAATCCCTTAAACAAGTGCCTAATTACCAACTCTAATCTCTTTTCTCTTGGCTGACACAACACAGTTAACATTGCACACAACACATGAACATTAAAATTCAACCCAACATTAACAGTAATACATTTTCATCAGATATTTCCCCAGACTTTACTGTTATTATCACAAATTTCCCAAAATCACCACGGATATTTCACCAGAAATCCACTGAACAAATTTTGTAATTTAGCTTAATTTTACTACAACTGAGCCAATTTAACTGTGAAGATCATCAACTCGGCGAACAGATAATTTAGAATTCATCCAATAAGCACACTTTGCTTTTTTAACAGGTGGTGCTTAACTTTAAATTTGGACCTGTCCTCTGTTTGCCTCATGGCCAAATTGGTCCTCTCAGCCGTCAAAGAATCCGGGTTCACGGCACCAATGATCAAATCCGGTTCCTTTATATTCTTTTACTGACCAAGAAAAAACCCGACTCAGTGTGGTCAAAGCTCAAAAATCCTCTTTAGTCTACATTTCTGGAAAAGTAGATGTGCACAGGCTAAATCCTGAGCAGATCTGAAGCATTACAAGCCAAATGAGCATAACATAATCAGTCATACGTCACACATGGTTTTGATCAAAACAACTGCTGCGCTGCACTCTAGTTTCACTTCCTGTACTCTGCAGGCCTGCACAAAGCGTCTTCTGCAGTTTCCTGTCTTACACAGTACTCTGTGACCTTTAGCACACATTCTAACTCAAAGTGGCGTTTTTTCTACACTGGCCTCTATAAAACATTATAAACAGAAAATAAGCACTAAGAATATATTAAATTTATTCCGTAACACAGTTCTGTGATTTCCTGGATACTGAGTGATCCCCTTTGGTTATCCTGGTTCAGATTTCAATAGGAAGATGAGGCTTGTCTGCTCAAGTTGCCTGTAGTATCATCTGCAGACATAAGTTGAAGATAAAATAGTCATCCCATTTTAGTACTGTTAAAAAAAGATGAAGATGGTTAACAATTATGACCCAAGTGTCTGCTTGTATAGAAATGTTCAACATTGAGTCCAGAAAAATAAAGGTTTATAAGTTGACTGTGGGAGAGAGCGAGTTTGAAAAAAAGAAAGCTCCAAAGGTTGTGTCATTAGAAAGAGGAGGGATGGGACTGGTGGGTGAAGGACAAAATAGATAAATGAGCTCTGTGAGGAAAAGCTTTGATGAGATGCAGCAGCCTGATGATGGAGATACACGAAGGACTAGAGCTCTGTTTTCCACAACTCCTCAACGATTCCTGCAGAAAGCCAACACTTCACTATTCCACAACTATGCTGCTGTATATTGTGATGTCATGCATCTCTCTGATCACTGCTGCTCTATCACTGCTGCTCTAAACCTTCTGGCCATCATCTCAGTCTCCCACTTCAGGCAGAGACCAACTTTTAAATTAACTTAGATTAAGGTTTAGATATATGAAAAGTGAGATTTGCATCATTGGAATTAGCAAAGAATACATTAAGTGAAACTAATAAATGTCTTTGGCTCAACCATGACTGTTAAGTTGTGTAAGGTTCACCGTGTCTTAATAAGGAAACAATTTCACTAAATACATTTTGACATAATTAACATATGACATAATCTCAACTATCTTATCACTATCATTTCGCTGCCCCACCTTGGGCATAGATAAACCTCAGCTGAAAGGTGAGGTTTATCTTTAGACTGTAATTTAATTTAGTGATGAGTTAAGTTAGTTTGGCACATTCTGTGTATTTTAAACAAGAATTGAATCATGCCTTACTAATAAATCATTTCTACTAATGGAATTTTCACTAAAAACAATGTAACATTTTTAATGTGTATTATTTATTTTTTCTGTTACCCTGCAGGCAGCTTCGCACACCCAGCAACATACTCCTCCTCTCACTGGCTGTTTCAGACTTTCTCGTGGGTCTCCTGTTGATGCCGTTACGAATTTTAAAAAGCACCACCTGCTGGATACTTGGTGATTTTAATTGTTTTCTTTATTGGTATCTGACTGGCAACATTACGTGTGCTTCAATAGGGAACATAGTTCTAATATCAGTCGCTATGTGGCTATTTGTGACCCTTTACATTACTCCACCAGAATTACTGTGGCAAAAGTTAAACTCAGTGTTTGTCTGTGTTGGTTTTATGCTATTTCCAGCATTAGTCTTTATGCAAAAGACTACCTGATTGAACCAGGCAGGTATAATTCCTGTTATGGAGAGTGTGTCATTAATGATATTGCAAGGACTATTGACCTTGTTTTATCCTTTATATTTCCAATTACTGTCATCATAGTTCTGTATATGAGAGTATTTGTGGTGGCTGTGTCTCAGGCTCATGCCATGCGCTCTCAGGTTACAGCTGTCACAATTCAGTGTTCTCTGAATCAAGCAAACAAATCAGAGTTGAAAGCAGCCAGGACACTTGGAGTTCTTGTAGTTGTGTTTCTACTGTGTTTCTGCCCATATTACTGTGTCTCTCTTATAAGGGAGGACTTTAGCTCAGTAGCTCCTGTAATGTTTGCATGCCTCAAACATTAATGATGACACCTTCAGTATTTCTCAGTTCCATTCTTTAATTCGCAGGCTTGCAGCGGCAACACAGTCTGCAGCGCTAACTTGTTCATCTACCGTTTTTCATTGTCCCTCTTTTCTATCCTCTCCTTCCGCCTAACATTCGACCTTTCAAAATAAAATCTCTGTAAACATCACAGCGCTCATTGTGATCAGTCTGTTCTTTTCAAACTCCTGTTTAAACCCAATGATCTATGCCTTGTTCTATCCTTTTTTTCATAAAAGCTTTGAAACTAATTGTCACTTTACAGATACTGCATTTGTTGTAGAATATGTAGACAGTAATTCATTGTGACAGGAATCACACCCACTTTTACGCTTTTCACAAACTTTATTTCTTATTGTTACTGTTTACACACTGGTTGCAGCTTTGCAGCTCACAGCCACAGACGCTAATAACAACAACAGTGAGGACCTAGTTCATTCTTTTAGTACAGGTGTGGCATGTTTACTCATGCCACTCAGGTGTGTCTGCCTCCCCACGCCACAGACCGCCACATTCATCTACATATTCTGTGGTCATAGTACAGGGTGGGCCATTTATATGGATACACCGTAATAAAATGGGAATGATTGGTGATATTAAAGTCATGTTTGTGGCACATTAGTATATGTGAGGGGGCAAACTCCTCAAGATGGGTGGTGACAACCGCCCCACAACCACATAACGATGTCAGCCTGGAAGAGGAGTATAAGCTCTTTGAGAAATAATTCTTTATTTCCATGAGATTCTTACTGACATGTATCTGGACCACAGTGAGGCTGTGAATGGGTGGATTAGATCAGTAGCCTTCAAGAATCCCAGGCGAATGAACCTGATTTCACACTTCATCCTCCCCCAACAACTGCTCTGGACTCCACACCATAGCATCCTGCCTCGTCTGTTGCCTCCAGCTGTTCATCTTTGCCACTACAGTATTACAACTCCTCACTAAACAGGTCCTTGCTGCTAAAGCCCTGAACCTCAATCACACTGTCATAGTGGTCCTGCTCGACAGCTGCCCTTGCTTTGTCAAAGGCTTCAGTAAAGCTTCTTTAAAGCCCGTTGCTGGTCAGGTTTATGTTGATGGTCAGCATATGCACATGGATAAGAGAGAGTTGGTTGCAGCCCACACTGCAAAATCTCCAGTGTTAAATTGACACTAGAAAGTGTCTATGTGTCCACTCTCCTGAGTGTTAAATTAATGCTTTTGACAGTGTTAGATTTCTAACAGTAACCTAGTCAGTGTTAAAGATTAACAATGACTAACACTGAGTAGTGCTGATTTTCTATCACTGGAAAATAACTAAAAATGCTGGTAACATTTCAGTGTTAGAAAAAACACACTGCTAATGTTAGTCATTGTTAATCTTTAATACTGACTAGGTTACTATTAGAAATCTAATACTGTCAAAAGTGTTAATTTAACACTCAAAAGAGTGGACAACTATAGACACTTTCTAGTGTCAATTTAACACTGGAGATTTTGCAGTGTTTCTTTTATCACCTGCATTGCTTCCTGTGCCCAAAAATAACCCACAGAGTGCTTGATCATCTTGCAGTCTCGGGTGGGATGCTGTAAAGTGTGCGTTCAGGCTGAGGCCACTGTCATTCAGTTCTTGACGACTGAAAGTGATCAGTACGTTGCTGGAGGACACAATAAAACAGAACCACAATCTGTTGATTGTGTATGAGGTTCTGTTGGTAGGGAAGAGAAGAAGGAGAGGTGAAGGGGGTGTGGAGGTGTGGCGAGATAAATCCCCTATGTGACAAGAAGCTCTGATCAGAGAGCTGCAGCTGTATGATTTTGGAGATGCAGAAAGAAGCCGAGCTTTGTTTTCCACAACTCCTCAACAGCTCCTGCAGGAAGCCAACATTTCACTGGTCCAAAGCTGTGCTGCTGAACACTGTGCTGTGCTGCATCTCTCTGCTCACTGCTGCTCTAAACCTTCTCGTCATCATCTCAGTCTCTTACTTCAGGCAGAAATTAACTTCTCAGCTGAAATTGTAGTTTAAGTCTTAAAAACCAATGGAATTAGTGAAGACATTTTTACATTATTAATGTGTAATATATTCTTTTTTTCTCTCTCCTTAGGCAGCTTCACACACCCACTAACATCCTCCTCCTTTCTCTGGCTGTCTCAGACTTTCTCACTGGTCTCCTTATGCTGCCACTAGAAATAATTAGAAACACGGCCTGCTGGGTACTTGGTGATCTTATGTGTTCTGTTTATACTTATCTGACAGCCGGTCTTTTCTGTGCTTCAACTTGGAACATAGTTCTCATTTCAGTTGACCGCTATGTAGCTATTTGTCACCCTCTTCATTACCCCACCAGAATTACCGTGGCAAGAGTCAAACTCTGTGTTTGTTTGTGTTGGTTTTGTTCAACCTTCTACGGCAGTCTTTTAACAAAGGATGTTCTAATTAAGCCGGCCAGGTATAATTCCTGTTATGGAGAGTGTGTGTTTGTCATTAATGATATTGCAAGGTTTATTGATCTTGTGTTATCTTTTATTTTTCCAGTATCTGTTATCATAGTTCTTTATATGAGAGTGTTTGTGGTGGCTGTGTCTCAAGCTCGTTCCATGCGCTCTCATGTTACAGCTGTCACACTTCAGTGTTCAAGCAATCAAGCAAACAAATCTGAACTGAAAGCAGCCAGGAACCTTGGAGTTCTTGTAGTTGTGTTTCTCGCATGTTACCTTCCGTTTTACTGTTACTCTCTTATTGAAGTAAATGTGATCAATGACTCATCTACATTTTTTCTGATCATTGTGTTTTACTTTAACTCGTGTCTAAACCCACTGATGTATGCCCTTTTTTACTCTTGGTTTAGAAATGCTGTTAAACTTATTATCACTCTGCAGATTTTTAAGCATGACACTAGTGAAGCAAACATGTTTTAAAAAGATAAGGAAATCCACTCTACTAACAATTGAAATCAATAAATCAATAAATTCAGAAATCTGAAAATGAAAATTTTGACCTTGTCACAAATGAGGAAATATAGAAAATGTCATTAAAGTATGATAGTGTTGCGGCAATGTATTTTATTATTTCTTATTTTTATTTGATTATTTATATTATATGCCACTTCCGAGAAGGAAATTGCCAGTAAAATTTCATGAAGTACTTTTTTAAAGGTTCTAATACTTTTTACATAGACTTTATCCAGCTTTTGGCTCAGTGTGATTAAAGAATGTGTGGGGATTATATCATTTTAATATCATGTTTATTCATTCATATCCTTTTTATTCGTTTATATCCTTTTTATTAAGCTTTGAGTAGCGGCATTTGATTAAAACATTTATTCAATATATTACACATATAGTTTCAGTTACAGAGGAGTTGGCTTTCTGTCTAGTAAGAGGTTATAAGCTTTAGTTGGCGAGGTGAGACATGAGACAGAGTGCACTGAGGTGTCTCGACCTCAGTGCGAGACACACACAGTTTGCCTGCACACACACACATAGTATATAGACTCATATTTTGCTTGTAACTGCATTTTGTGCCTGCATAAGTGACAGTTTTTTGTAGGATGTGGTTCTGATGTTCCAGAGATAAGCGAGAGTAAGAAGATCAACAGGAAGCACCTGGCGTCAAGACGGAGAAAATGCTCTTTTTGAATGTGTCAAAGGTTGTGGTTATTGTAGTTTATGCATGTTATGTATCTGCTTTGACGCATGAAGGGGCATAATAATACATAAAACATTCTGAGTAAGCTTTCTTTGGGGGATTCATGCTGAGGATTGTGATGGTGTATTTCCTCCACATAAAATCATTGTTTTGACGCACTTGGACTTGTGGTCGTTTGTCTCTCACCTCAATCACGAATCGGGACAAATGTTAACTTTAGTATTGTCTCTCTGTCTGTTGCTATTATCATTTACCACTGTTATACTGGTTTCATAAGTACCATATTACCATGTATTTTATTTTTAAAGGGGCCTACAGAAATAGGTCATACCATAAAAATAACTTTCTATCCAAATTTAAAGGTTTTCCAAAATTATGTTAACATTAACTGGAAATGACAAGTAATGAAAATAAGACAGATGTATAAGCAGGCTTAAGCTTTTATTACTCATTTTATATAATTATCTATATACAACAATAATAAAATGTAATGTAAGAAATGTAACAATAGCTGTGTTTTAAAAATACATTTTTGCCATTGAAAAGACTGTTTAGGGCTTAGTGGTCATAGTTTTGTTAGGTGTTTGTTGTCCCGACACCAATATTTGTATAATTATACTCCTATAACGACAACTCCTCACACAGTGTGTATGATGTCATCATAGACAGACTGGCTGCCTATTCCAGCAAAATAAGGTATAAATAAATGCAAATTAAACAAGATGTTTTATAGCTAAAACTTTGAGAAGCGTTACACAACAATTTTATTACATTGTGTAATAATGTATTAATGCATGCTCAATCATCCAGGTAAGAAAATCCCAAAATGCTGATTCTGTTCGTCTGGACGTAGTATTTTCAGTGAGAGAAACATTTCGTCACTCATCCAAATGACTTCTTCAGTCTCAGCTGACTGCACGTTTCCCCATTCTTATAAAAAGTACATTTTGCATAATAACTCAATCTAGCGCCACTGGCAAAAAACGAGCTGTGAGGTCCGTTTCTTCATCATTAATATGGTAATTGTTATGACCATTAATAATAATAATAATAATAATAATGGATTGGATTTATATAGCGCTTTTCAAGGCACCCAAAGTGCTTTACAATGCCACTATTCATTCACTCTCGCATTCACGCACTGGTGGAGGCAAGCTACGGTTGTAGCCACAGCTGCCCTGGGGCAGACTGACAGAAGCGAGGCTGCCATATCGCGCCATCGGCCCCTCTGGCCAACACCAGTAGGTGGTAGGTGAAGTGTCTTGCCCAAGGACACAATGACCAGGACAGAGAGCCCAGGGATCGAACCGGCAACCTTCCGGTTACAGATACGCTTCCCAACCCCCTGAGCCACGGTCGCCCCAACAACCACAGATCAAAGACAATGATATTGATCATTCATCACTGATCAGTGACAATGGCCATGAGTACTATTCTCAGAGAGTTGGGGAATGGTTGCAATCACAGCATTACAAGATCTGTCCACCTCAATTCAAAGAAGGTCTTTTCCTTTTTCATGTATATGGCCTCCTTGACTCCTCACTTTCTTCCTGTTCAGGATGTGTACATCCTCATCATTGAAAGAGTGTCCACTGTCTATCTCTCCTGTTGTACAATCCACTTAGGCAGCGGTTGTTTGGTTTTCACAATGTATAAATCATGGCGATCCTCTTGGCTCTTGACAGCGTACACTGTATTACTCTGTTCGTGTCAGGGGATTCGAACCTTGGGGTGCACCACTTTTTGGCACAGCTTGTGTTGAGGTTTAAAAGCCACAGAGACGCGGTGTTTAGAGATAATGTTTCTCAACTGTTTCGATAATCCTGACACATAAAGGATCACTAAGGGTTTTCGCTTAGACAGCAGTTGTCTTTCTCTCCTGGATCGCCTGGAGCTTTCTTTAGGTGCCTTCCCAGCTTTGACAAATGTCTCACTGGGATAACCACATTTACTCAGGGCCTCCATGATATGACGTTCTTCTGCTGGCCACTGTATGTCTGGTGATGGTGTTTGCTCTGAGAGTCAAACCTTAAAAACTGATCCGTATGTATTGGTTTAGGGTACACATTGACTTTTAACTGTCCCCCATTACTGATGAAAGTCTCACAGTCTAAGAAGCCTAACCTGTAATTTTTCTTATCCTCTCTGGTGAACTTGATGTGTTGGTTCATCCCTTGATATGTCCAGATTTGATTTTCACCCAGGTGTCATCCACATACTTGAACCAAGTAGGGTTTCAGCAAAAAGCACAATCATAGCAGTTCCTTTATACCCTTTGTGTGGATACAATCTTTGTCTGTTCAGCAGTTGGGAGTTAAATTCTCAACATCATGTGAGCACCAGCCTGATCATGAACTGTGCTGTGGCCATCAACACAACTTAGAGTCAGTTGTTTTCCCATCTTTGCAAATACATTTTTGTACAAGACAGTTCAAATTACATACCAATAATTGACAGAGGTTAGATGACTGGAAAGACAAATTTTCCATCACACCAACCACATTCATATACATTTTGATGGTCCTCAAGACATTGAAAGACTTCAGCTTAGATAAAGGCTAAAACTAAAACAATGGCATTAACAGTAAAAAATGACTACAGGGGGATTATTTTGGAATATCAGAGATCAAGCGGTGCTTTTGGCATGAGAAAAAAAAGTTCTATTTAGGGTCTAATTAAAATAGAATTTCGCCAGGTGGTTATTGTCCTTAATGTACCATTTGTGTATTATAGAGCGGGAGAAACAACTGCTTCACACAGGGTTCATAGTCATGATCTGGCTGACACTGTCAGCAGAAATGGAAAGGGAAATACATAAAAACTAAAATAACAACAATATACAAAGAATAAAAAACCAGAACAGCTTTACAAAGAACCACAAACTACATTTTAGAACCAAGATAAAAAGACGATAGCTAAAACTAGATAAGCTTCTCAGATAAGCTTGACATAATGAGAGCTTGAGAACAATGTCAAATAGCAAAAAAAGTTTTTTAGGGTAAAATAACACTATAGGCTTGACAGCCACAGCTGGATTTATTGCCCCCACCTCACAGTCAGTGATGTCAGAGTTGGTTTGGAGTCAAAATGTGAGGCAGAGTGAAAAGCCTAATGCCAGAGCTCCAGAAACCCTGATGCTTATAAGATTCAAGATTAAAGATTCAAGAGCTTTACTATCAGTACAGTGGTCTACACAGTATACCAGGGGTCTCAAACTCAAATGAGCCGCGGGCCACTTCTGGCACCGTCATCTCATTGGAGGGCCACTTTAGTGTCCAAGTAGTACAAAAAAACAAAAACGAAAACACCCACTAATATTTCTTAAAACGTAGTGGGTTTTTTTTTAAAAATTTAATTCCAAATATTGTGTAACAAGACAAAATTGCAAACATGAATGCAATTTTTTTCTCACTCTTAACTATCTGAAGCCTTTCAGTTTCAGTTTCATTTGTCATACGCAAGTTAGCGCAGGGTCAACATTGCAATGAAATGTATTTGACCAGAAGACAGTCACTCAGCAGTATAGTACAGTATAGTACAGTAGTTTCATTGAACTACCAAATAAACAGCTCTTTCTGGCCAGACACGTGGCAGCACTTTTGCTACAATTTTGTTTGTATTTAACAAAATAAAAATGCAGGCATAAGTGTACACATTAGTTTTCGACTGCAAGTGAAAATTGTTTTCTTTCCAAATAAATCTCTCACTGAACTAACACAGGCCTCAACATGTTTGCACTCTCTTCTTACCTCGGCCAGGTCCGCGGCTCCGAACCGTGGTAAGGAGACCTCTGGCTATTACTTTGGGTTCCGTGTCGGGCTCGTAGCCGGGAACTAGCTTTACTGTCTACGTTGCAAGCGAGAGACAGAAAGAGGCTTTGAAAGGCTGCTGCAGCAGAACTTTTTTGTTTCGCAGGAAAACACGAACACAGTGTAAAGTCGAGTCTTAATAGCTTACTGGGCTCGTCAGGCACTCTTTTTGGCTGCAGTGGTTATTTTTATATTTACATGCTTCCATCTCCCGTTTCTGCTCGGTAGCACCTGTACTTTTCACTTTCCTTTTTCTCCCTCCCTCACCCTGTCACGAAATTAATATATTGTTAGTGCTTATTTAGTGCATATTGTTACTTGTTTTTAATATAGTCTAAAAGGGCCATCAAGATCAAGAGAGAAGGAATGGAGCGAGGAAACAGCTGATTTGGGCCTGTGTTGATCTGCGAGGCCACACAGAAAACTGTGAGAACAGGGACGAGGATCAGTGAGAGGTGAACCGAGACATGATGCAGTGAAAGCATGTGGGAAATTGGATTGAAGATTGAGACTGAACTCATGGAGGTTTAGAAATGTCCAGAACATCACAACAGAGAGGTAAAAAATAAAAAAATTAAAAAGAGAGAGAGAGAGAGATAAAGAAATAAATAAACTAACAATTATTGAATTGAACAATTGAATAGAAAAGACACATATACAAATTGTTACATGTGAAATTATTTTTGGAGAGAATCAGAAGTGAGACAGTTTGAATCCACAGCTCAGTGCAAAGATGCATGAATTAAACCTGATTATAAAAACACATCAAGGCAATGAAGACCAGCTTACACTCAATATTAATCTGAATACAAATACATACACGCAATGAAGACATGCTTACATTCATGAATGCGAATACATGACATAAATGCTAAATGGTGGAGATTTAACACACTTAAGTTTGAAGTTGAGGAATAACTCAGGGAGTTCCATGAAAATAGAGGGATTTTTGTGAAAAGGAAAAAGGATAAACCAGTGATTGGAAGTGTAAAGTAGTTTTAGAATAGTGAATTAGAAGTGCTTTTGTGCCGATTGAGCAAAACAAGTTATTACTCTAGAAAGAAAAGAAAATAATAATTTAATTATGTGGTAATGTTTTAAATATGCATTTCTCTTGTCAAGGCAACTTCTTATGAGAGGAGAGAGTATGAAAATTAGCTGAATGTGTGGCGACATTCAGCTAATTGTGAAAGAAACATGTCTGTGAATGAGAAGAATTGCTTGGTATAATGGTAAAATACAGGATAATTAAATAAAGTGGTCAGGTCTGTGACTAAGTGCAGTATTCCAGATTTGGAAAAGAAATTTAGAATTTAGTGATGATCGATTGTTATAATGTTTTTAGAAAGGGCTTAATGGGAATTAATGTTAATGTTGTGCAAAACTGTGTGGCTTTTAACAAGATTTTCTGTGTATTTAGCAGGTGAAATTATGTCAGTTGACCTCAGAGTGTCAGGATCCTGAAGAACCTGAGGCGAACATATTGTTAGATTAGCAAGCAAAAGTTTTCTCTGATTAAGATTTTTGGGGTTGTTGTTTTATTGATGGGTTGATTCTGTCAGTTAGGTTTGGCTTGTTTTCTTATTTCAATAGAGGGAGTTTTATTAAACATGGACATGTCTATAATGGGCCTTTATAATTGTAACAGTGCACTTAGGGAAATCGTGGCAGGTGATTATGTTTTGTGTTTTGATGAGCTAATAATCAGCTCTCTTTTTCTCATTTTTGTTCTAAGCAGGCCTGCAAGATTGAATTAACAGCGCTGTAAAAGTTTTGGGAGAACAAATTTAAGATGACCTTTTCCAGATTACAACTGGCTGAGGAGAAGGCCATCTGTGTGGATCTGATCAGGTTGTAAGATAATAAAGAACTCTTTTCCAAAAGCAAAAAACAAAACAAAATAAAACAAATGAATGAGCTCATGTTGCTGAGGGTGGAGAATTTGATTATTAGTCTCCACTGTCAGCAAATATCTTGAGTGAATGACTGAATGTGTGACTGAAATGTGACCTGACACTGAGACAAAGACGGGACCAAGGTTAGGATGCGAAGGGGGAATGCTTTGCTTTGTTTTGCTTTGCCATGAGCAGGAGGAGAAGAGAGAACGGAGGGGAGACTGAAAGGTTCACATGAGAGTTTGGAGCTGCAGACTTTTTTGGGTCGCTGATGTCTGCTTTAAGAAAATTCTGTTTTATTGACTGGGTTTAGATTATGGTAGTACATTATATAGTTGGGAAGATGCCAAATGCTAAAGGGGAGAAAATGTTGGACGTTACTCATGTTACTATTAACAAACGCAGGCCACCGTAGAAGTCAATTAAATTTTATAGAGAAAGATAGTTACAACCAAAGTAATATATAGAAAAATAAAATAGTATAGGAAGTTGTTGACCTGTCCTTTATGGGCTGAACTGTCATGGCTTGCTGTACCGGAGGAGTTGGTGAAGATGATGGCTGAATAGGTGGCTGAGCTGATGATAAGGCTGATGAGTCGTCTACCAACTGAGCTATTGACTGGGCTATGGATTGTGAGGCTGAATGTGATGGAGGTGACGGCTGGGCAGCTGACTCAAAAAACACAGCCCCGGTATAAACAGTCACAAGGTCTGGCGAAACAGACAGAGTGTCTTTTCCACTCACCACAGCAACTCAGAAGTCTCGGGACCCGGCTGTGGCGATGGGCGTCGGCGGCGTGAACGTCGCTTCCTTCTCGGGGATAGCTCCGACCGGCCGGGTAATTCCACATCCGGCGGGCCGGGCCGCAGATTGCCCGGCGGGCAGTGCAAAACATTCACCACCGGGCTGGGTCGGGAAGCAGTAGCGGCTGGAGGTCGAAGGTGCAGTTCTTTCAGAAGGAAGTCCTGTGCAAGCGGGTGAAGAGAGTCCAGTAGCCAGGGGTGAGCAGAAATTAGCTGCTGTAGCCTGGCTTCTACAGCGCGGTGAAATTCCTCTCCCTCACGTTCAAGCCACAGGTTAACCAACCTCGAAACAGAGTCAATCACTTCCTCCCGAAACTCCTGGGAAGGTGCGGATAATGCTGGGTCCATGTTTGGTCGGCTCGTACTGTCACGGCTGGGGCAGCAGTCGTGTTGTGGAATGAAAGGAGGACCCAAAATGCAGGCAGCCGACTGATGATATGCAGTGTTGGGAAGGTTACTTTTAAAATGTATTCCATTACAGAATACAGAATACATGCCCCAAAATGTATTCTGTAACCTATTCCGTTACGTTACTCAATGACAGTAACGTATTCTGAATACTTTGGATTACTTAATATATTGTGGCGAGTTCAGACAAGGAGGAGACGGAGGTATCGTTTGGTCTTGCTTCCCGTGAGCTAGCCAGGGAGCACAGCCGTTTATTACATTTGCAGAAGAACACACTGCCACTAGCTAACTGCTCAGCGCGGCAACCACAACACACATAGGGCGCCCTCTGACCCCGGAAGGACACACCGTCGCAGCGAGAGGGCGTCACCCGTCACCATGGCAACATACACAAAACATAACTGTACAAGCAGAACCCCGAACAGCCCTGACCCGCTACAATATTATCATGCTTTTTACAACAACATGAATCTACTATTGCTGTGTGATTTATTACTATTACTGAAGGTCCGCGACTCCGAACTGTAGTAAAGGGACCTCTGACTAATGCTGGGCTCACACTGTGCGATTTTTGGCCCATTTTGAGCCGATTTTTGAGTCGTGCGATCGTTTTGGCGATCGGCCCGATTTTGGCCTTCATCGTGCGTCGTGCATCGTGTAGTATACGTGGGGTAACGAGAAGCGATTGACACCTCACGACCAGCTCCCGATCATCAATCGCTTGGTCGTGAGGGTGTCACCGCAGTTTGCCACACTGCGCATCCGCAAACACAAATGTCAGCGAAAAAGACGGCGTAGCACGGCAGTGCAGCGTGTGATCTGGACACAAGCGATGGAGGCACAACCTGTAGAACCATCCGAGCCCTTTCGATGTGGCCTCACAAAATTATCACGACCACAACAACCGTGAAAATAGTTGGATTGACACTGCTGCTCAATCACAGCTGCCTGACCAATGTTTTTTCATTAGCAATTTAGCGAAGTTGATGGTGGTGGTGTGTCTGTGTGAGTGAAAGACGGAGAGGGAGAGCGAGCGACAGAATTTCTGTTATAACCTTCATTTTTATGGACGCACAGTGTGAGCACTCAGGTCGCATCAGAGCATCGGGCCGTATAGTGTGAGACCCTGCATCGTGACCTATGAACTTCTAACCCCTGCGAGTCAATCGTACAGTTTGAGCAGGAGCTGAATAACGTGACTGAAAAAATCGCACAGTGTAAGCCCAGCATAATACGGCGGGGTCCCTGTCGGCTGGTAGCCGAAAAATAGCTCTACTTTGTTGTCTGGGTCAACTTTTCTTGCGACAGACAGACAGAGGCGTTGAAAGGCTGCTCCAACGGAACTTATTGTTTTCGGAGGAAAACACGAACACAGTGTACAGTCGAGTCTTAATACCTTACTTACAACTGGGCTCGTCAGGCACTCTTCTTGGCTGCAGTGGTTATTATTATATTTACATGCTTCCAGCTCCCGTTTTTGCTCGATGACTGCTCGTACCTTTCCACTCCCCTTTTTCTCCCTCCTAGCGCTCACAGACACATAACGTGTATGGCAGTCCATTCTCCCTGCAGCACGGACTACACTGAACATGATGCTACATTCTTTAGAGCTATGCTTGTAGCATTCTGCCTGTTAGCTTAGCACAACAACAACGAAAAGGCGCTCTCTCACCCAGGAAACACACAGTCGCAGAGAGAGAGAGCGTCGCCCTGTAACCATGGCAACCGTAACGCTGCCGCCTGGAACAAAAGAACGTAGCTGTCAAACAAAACCCAAACAGTCCTGACCCGCGACAAAATGAAACAGGAAAGTACTGCAGTGTAATCCATTTATTTCAACAAAGTAACTGTATTCTGAATACCACCTTTTTAAACGGTAACTGTAACGGAATACAGTTACTCATATTTTGTATTCTAAATACGTAACGGCGGTACATGTATTCCGTTACTCCCCAACACTGATGATATGAGTGAGAGTTTATTTACAGGTGACAGTGGCAGGAACAGGCAACGAATCATGAGACATACTAACGGAAACCTAAACTGGGAAAACTAAAGAGCAACTAGAAATCCTCAGGGCACGGGGTGAAAAGCAGAGAGATGCAGACTGACGGAGGATACCAAAAACGCAGAGATACACAGATGAACGCAGACGAGCCGACAATGAACACAGACCGACACCCACTAAATATACACACACAAGGTAATCGGGTAATCACACACAGGAGGGAAGAACAGCTGAACCCAATACACATGAGGTCCGGAGGAGACAATCTGAACACAATGACAACAGACACAGACTTTCAGAACAAAACAGGAAATCTAGAACCTAAACCGGACACAAGGGGGGAGGACACAGAATAACTAGAACAGAAGGACATAATCATAAAACACAAAACGCTGGGCCAACGACCCAGCACCATGACAGAGGGGAGAAGAGACGGTGAGAAAGGGGGGAAGAAAGAAAGAAAAACAAACAAAACACCTGGATCACCTGTATGGAGAAAAAAAAACAGAAGAGAAAGCAAACAAAAAAAGAGCAGCATAATAAACACAGCACCATCACAATAAACTAGCTAGCAGTAGATAACAGTAGATACTGAAAATAAACGATATTGTGCAGCACGCAAGATCGACAGTGCACAATGTGCTTTGAGGCAGCAGCCAAGCAGCCATATACACAACCAAATACTCTGCACTCACCCAACGTGTAGACAGACACAAATAGACACTGCACAGACAGTCGCACTCCCCAATCATACTCTATATCCCGGGTCCAGGTACCCTCGCCCCCAGAGGGGCAAGCCGCACCTAGACCCAGGAGATGTAACCCTTCTCTCTGGGGTGGAGGCAAGCGGACCACCTCCTTATCTGCAGTAGCAGGGAGGCCCCGCATCCCAGACCCCAATCTGACGGCTAACAGAACCGGGGTGAGTGAAGACCCCAAACCTCCCTACGCCCGCTCATATGTAGTGTTGCTGTGTGCTGTTCTAAAGTGCATTTAAAACACAGGAGAGCATGGTTCCTGCTTCCTCTCAGAGAGCAGCCCGGCTCCTCCCGAAAACCCTTAGTGTCTATGTGCATTTAAAAAGGCTCCAGTCTTAAAGGGCTGTGCTTGTAACACTCTGCCTTCATATTAAATAATTTTTCATATAATATTTTTTTACAACTATTTCTTCACATCAATATGCGGGCCGCAAGTAGAGGTGACGTGGGCCGCAAATGGCCCGCGGGCCGCGAGTTTGAGACCCCTGCAGTATACAGTGTACCAAAATGCTGTTTCACTCTAAGCCGCATGGTGCATTTATAAATATATAAAGGATATATCTCCAAGAGATATAAAATTAGGAATTATAAATGAATAACATGCTAAGTTTCAGTAAGACCTTAGTAGTGGTTTCCAGTATGATCCGCTGTTTTTGTTTACAGTTCCTGTTCAAACAGTGTTCTGCCACACAAAGGATGTCCTACAGTTGCCTCCATCCTGTAGACTGCTGCCATCTGTGGCCACAGTTGGTTGTCATGTCTGGAAGCTAACTTCACTACAAGCCACTGGAATCAACAATTTGTGCGATGGGCATGTCTGTGTCCTCTTACGAAGAATTGAACCTCTGCAAACTGTGGGGGAAACAGCTTGTTAAAGTTGTTTGCTCATTGCAGAGTGTGGATGAAACCTGATGTTAATTGAGGTCACCATAACAAGACAATAATCTAACTATAATGAGCAATATTAATACCAGGTTAATGACAAAACTATTTACCAATTGTGTGTGAGACAGTGAGTATAAAAAAAAGTTGTGTTGCGTTAACAGGTTTGGTTGAGAGAAAGAGGAGGCTCCTCATCTTGAAAACTGAAAGAGCTTGGTGAGAAGGTGGAGATTAATCAGCTTTATAAGAAAAAGTTCTGATCAGAGAGCTGCCCCTGTCTGATGATGGAGATGCATTTGTCATCAATGATATTGCTGTTGTTGTTGACCTTGTTTTTTCCTTTATTGTTCCGGTTTCTGTCATTGTAGTTCTGTATATCAGAGTATTTGTGGCAGCTGTGTCTCAGGCTCGTGCCATGCGCTCTCATGTGACATCTGTCACACTGCAGCGCTCACTGAATCAAACAAACAAATCTGAGCTGAAAGCAGCCAGGACTCTTGGAATTCTTGTAGTTGTGTTTCTGGCATGCTTCTGTCCACTCTACTACTTTTCTCTTGTTGATGAAAATGCAATCAATGATCCAGCTGCATCTTTTGTGGTCATTATATTTTACTTTAACTCATGTCTAAATCCTTTGATCTATGCCTTCTTTTACCCCTGGTTTAGAAATGCTGTTAAGCTTATCATCACTCTGCAGATTTTCAAGTATAACATGAGTGAGGCCAACATACTATAAAAAGAGTATGAAACTTGCTCTACTAAGATATAAAATCAGTTGTGCAATGTTTTGCGCTGTCACCCCACAGCAAGAAAACCCCGGGGTCTTTCTGTGTTTAGTTTCTGGTTTCTGCAGCAACTACATGCATGAAATTAAAAATGGAAGTTAGCTGGTGAATGGTTGCCTGTCTCTATGTGTTGGCCATAAATAGACTGGCCACCTATCTGGACCCTGATTTGGATAAGCATAAGGAAAAGAATGCATTTTTACTGTATTACTGAAACTGACTTTGAATTATGGGTATATTTAGTGATAGATGATGTCAGTAATGATTAGTACAGATGTAAAAATGAAAAAAGATATGAACTGTGACTGCAGTATGTCCTTACCAGTAAATTATAAGTAAAATTAACTTTTGCACTTATGATGACTTCTTAAGTAAAAATTATGAATTTGGATGTGTTAAATGTTTCCTACTAAATCTCACTCCCACTCTTTTTCAGTATATTCAGATTTTGGCTCAAAGTAATAAAATATTCTTAACTTCAGTGGTTCATGTTTTCTCTTGTTATTATATAGTGTCATCATCTTGGTGTTTTATAAGCACCATATTATCCAGTTGGGGCTGCTGCAGGGGCCCAATTCACCCATTCGCTGTAATCTGCCCCTCATTTTTTTTTTAACACTTTATTTGTAGTGTTAAAAAAATCATTCTCCCACTGTTCTCGAATGTGTGTAATAGACAGGTTACACCTATTCATGATATTTGAGTAAATAAATGATATTCTGCCTTTTTTCATCTCATTGACCCTTAGTATGGAATCCAAACAGGGAGGAGCGGGTAATGTAGCAAAGTTAGAACCCTTTTTACATATAAAATCTCTAATTTGCAAGTATCGCAAAAAATTATTATTATTCAGATCAAATTTTCCAGATAGTTGTTCAAAGCTAGCAAACGTATCTGTTACTGTTTGCCATGCAGGACTCTGAATTAGGAAGCTTCACAAGCAATTTATTTACACAGTTCACCGAGCGTATACACAAATCTGCAGAAATAGTGCTATGTACAAAAGTGGGGTGATGGGGCTCCAGGGAAATCCAGGGAAACAGACTTTCGCTCTTCTTGCAACAATCCACACACATGATCAGGCTCTCTTTCTCCGACACTCACCACACGGGAAACGGGAAAACAGTCCTGGGAGTCTGTACACAGGGAAATGTTCGGTAGTTCAATGCTCAGAAACACGAAGGGAAAACTTAGCTGGCAACTTGATGACACTAACGCGAGTCAAACACAATGATCAAGTGAAGAACAGCAGTCATCGTCTGGCTTAAATGCTGGTTGCGTTAATAAGCCTCAGGTGCTTCCTCCTCCAAGGGGCGTGGGCCGAGGGCGTGAACCCCGGCGAGATACAGGAAGAGAGAGAAAGAGAGGAGGCGAGAGAGAGAGAGAGAGAGAGAGAAACAGCTGATGAGCGCCCTGCTGATCCCCCAGGCTGTGACAGTATCAATAATATACAAATCTTCAATGCTGTGAATGCCCCTGTCGTACCAAGTTTTGATAGTTTATCATTCCAGTCCTTTAGCCATAAAGGGATGGCATTAAGATTTGCCGCCCAATAATACGTGTGCAAGTTTGGCAGTGAAAGCCCACCTATGTGTTGGTCTTTCCATAAATTCTTTTCCTGTGTGAGGTGATTTATTATTCCATAAACAAGAAGAAAACATTCGATTTAATTACTTGAATAAAGTCTTGATGCATTCTCAATCATCCAGAAAAGTAAATCTCCAAAAGTTGATTCTGTTCATCTGGACGTAGCGTTTTGTGAGAGAAACGTTTCGTCACTCACCCAAGTGACTTCTTCAGCTGACTGCAGGTTTCCCCAATCTTATTAAGAGTACATTTGCATAATGACTGAAACCAGCCCACTGAAGGGACAATGGGCTGGGAGGTCAGTTCCTTCATCATAATTATGCAAATTCTCATGACCACTGATCAACAACCACTGACCAAAACCCACTGACCAAAGACCAAAAAAATCTAAATCTTGAGCCCATAAAAGAGGTCAAAATAACAGAACTCTACTCAAGGTTGACAAAAAACAATACTGATAACTCAAACAAGCTGACTGTTAGGTTTAATGTATGTATTGTAGGTTGCCATTTAGAAAGCTAGAATGCTTCTGTTTGCTATCTCGGTAACCTAAGCATATGACTACGTACATGACTTTGATAAGGGGAACAAGCAGCCTTGAGAAGAACAGATTCTACCAACAACAATCTGGGAGAGCTGCACTCCCATCATATAACCACACACAATGTATAATCACGCTTGCACAGCACAATCACACTTTGTATCTAGTTATAGTAATTTCTCATAGGTAATACAGCAACAAGCTTTATGAATATTCATGTGTATAACCAATAAAAACAACCTGCAGGGGGAAAGCAAGTTGAAGTGGGTTGGAGACAGCTGCTTCCCCCTCGCGAGTGAAAACTTGAGCTCTGTGTGACCTTGTTCCTGAGTGAGTTTCTGTTTTATCCAGCAGTATCAGGGGTAAAACTCTGACACTGACCTAACTAAACAAGATGAAGGGGAAACTTAAATAGTGGCTGATTAGCCCACAAAAACACAAAAAGGGGTAAAAACACACAAAGCCTAACTGAAACTAACATAACAAACTAATTCTAAACCAAAACCAGTTATTCACTGTCCTTTAAATTAATTCCTATATTTAAAGACAGACAAATGTGAATCCAGTGTTATGTATAAGCCTCTACACTGATATTGCCACTGTGTGGCTGAAACTGCAGCCATCACACTGACAAAGAATATCCATGCCTCATCCCCATTAGAAAATTGAATGGACCACTTAAGAATATTGAGGAGGAGAGTAAAAACAACCATGGTCCAGAAGAGCTTGGTCGTTTTTACTCTCCTCCTCAATATTGAACCCTTAACAGACTCCATTAATTTTCAGTACACTCATAATGTCATGGTACAGAACCTGAATCATTGCTTTAAAACCTGGGCTGAAAGCAAAAAGCACTCAAAGTTTACCACAAATATTGGTGTTTAACCCGGTCAAAAGTTTTTTGTTGGTCTATAAAAATGAGACCAATATCTATGTCCAAAGAGCTAGAGATTCTCAAAATATCTTGAATTAAAGTGATATTATCACTTATTAGTCTGCTTGTTTGGTCTCCATGAATGACAGAAGCCATCATATCCCAAAGTTTAGTCCCCAAGGCTTTGGAAAGAATCTCACAGTCTGAACACAGAAAAGAGACTGGTTGCCAGTTTTTCAAATTGCATAGAGCTCCCTTCTTTGGTAGCAGAGTAATGACCACTCTTCTACAGCTCAGAGGCAGAAAGCCTCTATGCAGACTATTCGTGATAACCTCCAGCAAATCCTCATCCATCACCGACCAAAAAGATCTGTAAAATTCGGCAGGAAGACCATCTATGCCAGTGTGATGCCTGTTGTACTCCTTAGCATCTAACATCCTCTTCAACTTTTCTACCTTAGTGAACATAATGATGTCGGGCCAGGTAGGATCCAGAAGAGAAGGAAGTATTAGCACTGTGGTGCAAAGCTGAGCTGAGCTGTTCTGTAACCACTCTGAAGGGGGATAGATCTATAGTCAAGAAGAGCCAGATAGGAATCCCTGGCTTTTTTAACAGTTTGAACAGCCAGTACCAATACTCTTTGGAAACCTTGGACTGCTGGTGAGATGCTTCAATCTATATGATCCATGACCCATATGTAACTGCAAAAATGCCAAAGAGATGTCATGAAAACTGAGGGCCATTATCTTCCAAATGACTTCCAAAATACCATGGTTTGCAAAAATAGACCTTAGATGTACAATGGCATTTAAACACAATATATAATCATATATAATGTAATGTGTAAAGACTTATATCAAATGATAAAAATAGATTTTACAGCGTCACACCAACAGTCACAGGACATGCTTTGACCTTTTTCCATTAAATGTAAATACCTGAATCAGTCACAAAATTATTGTCAACTGCCATAAATTATTCATAATTATCTGCCCATACTGACCATGGAACACCAGTATGATGAAACTTAAGACTATAGTTTATGAAAAGTTGAATGAGTTGTTATAAAAATTACAAATGGATAAATTCATGGAAGATGATATGCTTTATCTAAAACATGAGTAAAGATGATTTGGTAATGTGACTTTAAGTTTGTACAACAAATTAATTTATGTTCTGACTAAGCTATTGCAACCTTTGAAATAAGATCTCAAAGGATTATTTACACTCATGAAAACTTCTTTTTCCATATGACTATCCAGTTGCTGAGTTTGCAGGCAGTTTTTTTTTTTTTCTCGTATGTGCATCGAGACTTGGTGAGGGATGGTGAAGGAGCTCAGACCCTGGTTCAGCCCGGAGAATTGTG
Source organism: Mchenga conophoros (assembly GCF_057382185.1). NCBI lineage: Eukaryota > Metazoa > Chordata > Actinopteri > Cichliformes > Cichlidae > Mchenga > Mchenga conophoros. The sequence goes on from NC_140541.1 coordinate 11,503,147, forward strand.
GAGTTAAAATGTATTCATGGTGAAATTTACGAATATCCTACGAATGGGTCTATATGGTTCTGTGCGGCCTACACACAGTTTAATGCTTATCCTATGCCCTGAATTGACGAGCTCCGGGACTGATTGGGCACTGCTCTTTTTTCACAACACTAGATTTGACCAAGGGATACTGGCAAATTAACTAGTCTCCAGAGTCTAAGGAAAAAATGACCTTCTACATCTTGTATGGCTTTTGCCAATTCATTTTCAGCTCTGCTTGTTCAGAGCCAGGCCACTTTCCACTTTCTCATGTACAGGGTGCTGCAACCGCACATGCATGTGCTGCTGCCTACTTGTATGACATTATCAAAGACAATGACACCTGGTCGGCGCATGTACAGATGATGGCCATGATGCAGGAGTCTCTGAGGCAAGCGGGGCTCTTGGCTGCCCCCAAAAAGTGTGCTTTGGACATACGGAGGTACAGTATTTGGTGTACCACTTGGGGATGGGCAGGTGCACCCTCAAACAGGAAAGACAGCGGCAATCGAATCCTGCCAGACCCCCAAAACCAAAAACAGAGGTGAGGCGGTTTTGGGGGGCTGGTCAGCTGCTATCACTTTATTTACTGACCAGCCCCCTTACCTACCTGTTTTGTCAGCAAAAGGATCAACTGTCAGGGTCCTGGGTCTGAGCGACCCAGGATCCCTGATCAGTTATGGACTAATATTATAATATATATTTTGTATTGCTGTCCCTCGTTATCCCTGCTTGTATGTGTGTGTGTGTATGTGTTTCTGCGGGCGCCTTCAGGCCTGGTGGGTGAGGCCTTGCTGGCGGACTGGCCACACCCGAGCTGGTCTGTTTGTGAGTGTGAGCTTACCAAGTGAACTGAGGGTACTAACTACTGCCTCTATTTTCCCAGGAAGGATTGCTGGATGAGAGGGCAGCAGACACAGAGTGCACTGGCACTAGGGAGCAGGCACATGGGCACAAACACTGGGAGAAGACACGGAGTGGAAGTCGGGAGCACACGGGGATGTATTATTGTTGTGTATCAGTTCCATCACTGTAAATAAACGCACTGCTTGTACATAGAGCACCGCGCCTGGGTCCTCCTTCTCCACACCCCCCACAGTTTGCCATGCCGAACCGTGACATCAACTGTGTACAGCAAGAAGTTGTCTGAGCGAAAGAGTGCTTGGCGATCCAGGGGGTGACCAACATTCAAGTTCAAGATAGAGAGAGAGTTACCTCCTATTAGTATTGTTACCTCCTATTAGTTAGAAGGGACAGTGTGTTTGAGTGTGTATGCATATGGGTGTTTGTGTCCATAGGCTGGTGGATACTGATGTCTCTGTACCAGATGGCCTTTCAAACCTCTGCTCAGACCATTCCAGTGCATTAATAATGTCACTGCCTTAATTGCATTGGTATCCAGCTCTGCAATTGTTCAAGTTCAAGGTGATCAGTGGGTGTGTGTGTGTGTGTGGCACGGTGTGATTTATGGCTGAGCTGCAGGGGAGGTGTGGAGGTTTCAGCGGAAGTGCCAGGTCATGCTGCCTATTATCAATTAAACACATCTCCCTTAATTTGTCTCAATATTACTCTAGGAAAGTCTACCTGACTAGGTAGAGTTAAACTGAGTGTATGGAGTCCTGTGGGGGGTTCTGCCATAACCATCTTGTTACACTAGTATGTAAGTAATCAAAAGACCTCATCATCATCAACCCACTGTCATGGTCCTGGGTCGTTGACCCAGCGTTTTGTGTTTTGTGATCATTTTCCTCTGTTCTAGTTCTTCGGTGCCCTCCCCCCTTGTGTCCGGTTCAGGTTCTAGATTTCCTGTTTTGTTCTGAAGGTCTGTGTCTGTTGTCATTGTGTTCAGCTTGTCTCCTCCGGTCCTCATGTGTATTGGGTTCAGCTGTTCTTCCCTCCTGTGTGTGATTACCCGATTACCTTGTGTGTGTATATTTAGTGGGTGTCAGTCTGTGTTCATTGTCGGCTCGTCTGCGTTCTATGGTGTTCCGTTCCTGTCTCTGCCCCACACCCCTTTTGTATGCTCTCAGGTTTGTCATTTAGTTCTGCCAGTTTAGGTTTCTTCAGTTGTTTTCTCATGCTTCATTGTCTGTTCTGCCACTGTCACCTGTAAATAAACCCTCACTCATATCATCAGTCGGCTGCCTGCATTTTGGGTCCTCCTTTCCTCCAACACCACACGGCTCACCCCGCCAGCCGTGACAGTACAAGCCGACCAAACATGGACCCAGCAGCATCCGCACCTTCCCAGGAGTTTCGGGAGGAAGTAATCGACTCCGTTTCAAGGTTGGTCAACCTGTGGCTCGAACGTGGAGAGGGAGAGGAGTTTCACCGCGCTGTAGAAGCCAGGCTACAGTAGCTAATTTCTTCTCACTCCTGGCTACTGGACTCTCTTCACCCACTCGCACAAGACTTCATTCTTAACGAGCTTCACCTCCAGCCGCTACCGCTTCCCAACCCAGCCCGGCGGTGAAGGTTTTGCCCGGCCCGCCGGAGGTTTTGCCCGGCCCGCCGGAGCAGTCGGCAGGGAGGAAGTGACGATCACGCCGTCAGCGCGTCACCCCACAGCCGGATATTAGGACTTCAGAACTGCCGGCTGTGGTGAGTGAGAAGGACCCTTTTTTGGACTGTGGGACAGTTTATTCAGGGGCCTTGTTTTGTGCAGCAGATGACAAGGAGAACTGTTTGTTGCCTGTTCATTCTCCTGCTCAGCTGTCTTTACCCCAGTTAGCTTCCCAGCCAGAAGCTCAGTTAACTGCCCAGCCGTCACCTCCATCTCATTCAGCCTCACTACCCATAGCCCAGTTACAGTCACAGTCAGACTTATTAGACACCATGTTACAGTCCATAGCCCAGTCAATAGCTCAGTTGGTAGGAGACTCATCAGCCTTATTATCAGCTCAGCCATCGTCTTCACCAACTCCTCCTGTACAACAAGTTGAGTCAATCCAACCCGAAAAGAACTACACTGAACAAAAATATAAACGCAACACTTTTGTTTTTGCTCCCATTCCCCATGGGATGGACGTAGAGACCTAAAATCCATTCCAGATACACAATATAACCATCCCTCCCAAACAGTGGTCACAAATCAGTCCAAATGTGTAGTAGTAGGCACATCTGCTATATTGAGATAATCCATCCCACCTCACAGGTGTGCCACATCAGGATGCTGATCTGACATCATGAGTAGTGCACAGGTGTACCTCAGACTGCCCACAACAAAAGGCCACCCTGGAATGTGCAGTTTTTTGCGCTATTGGGGGTCTGGGGACCCAGAAGCGGTCAGTATCTGGTGTGACCACCATTTGCCTCATGCAGTGCAACACATCGTCGCTTGGAGTCTATCAGATTGTCAATTGTGGCCTGTGGAATGTTGGTCCACTCCACTTCAATGGCTGTGCGAGGTTGTTGGATATTCGTGGGAACTGGTACACGCTGTCGTATATGCCGGTCAAGCACATCCCGAACATGCTCAAAGGGTGACATGTCCGGTGAGTATGCTGGCCATGCAAGAACTGAGACATTCTCAGCTGCCATCTGCCCTGAACAATGTGAACCATGATTCATCCGTGAAGCGCACACCTCTCCAACGTGCCAGACGCCATCGAATGTGAGCATTTGCCCACACAAGTCTGTTACGGCGACGAGCTGGAGTCAGGTCAAGACCCCGATGAGGACGACGGGCATGCAGTTGAGCGTCCCTGAGACGGTTTCTGACAGTTTGTGCAGAAATTGTTTGGTTGTGCAAACCAATTGTTCCAGCAACTGTCTGGGTGGCTGGTCTCAGACGATCTTGGAGGTGAACCTGCTGGATGTGGAGGTCCTGGGCTGGTGTGGTTACACGAGGTCTGCGGTTGTGAGGCCGGTTGGATGTGCTGCCATATTCTCTGAAACGCCTGTGGAGACGGCTTATGGTTGAGAAATGAACATTCAATGCGCGGGCGACAGATCTGGTTGACATTCCTGCTGTCAGCATGCCAATTGCACGCTCCCTCATTGCTTGTGGCATCTGTGGCATTTTGCTGTGAGACAAAACTGCACATTCCAGGGTGGCCTTTTGTTGTGGGCAGTCTGAGGTACACCTGTGCACTACTCATGATGTCAGATCAGCATCCTGATGTGGCACACCTGTGAGGTGGGATGGATTATCTCAATATAGCAGATGTGCCCACTACCACACATTTGGACTGATTTGTGACCACTGTTTGGGAGGGATGGTTATACTGTGTATCTGGAATGAATTTTAGGTCTCTACGTCATCCCATGGGGAATGGGAGCAAAAACAAAAGTGTTGCGTTTATATTTTTGTTCAGTGTATTTTTCAACTGTTCATTCCAAGCAGAGAGACAAACCACCCAATATTGTAATCAGTCCTCAAAAGCTGGCCAGTTCAGAGACTGTGAGTGTGACTCTGGACCCCTGGAGGTTAAGAAGCCAGCTGAGGACTGCACCCGGCTGTCGCTGCCTGAGCTGAGTCAATGCTCTGTGCAGCTGCAGGCTGCTTTGTGTTTGCCAGAGGCCCGTGCGCCTGCTGGCTCTGATCCGTCCCTGCCAGAGGCCCCTGCGCCTGCTGGCTCTGATCCGTCCCTGCCAGAGGCCCGTGCGCCTACTGGCTCTGATCCGTTCCTGCCAGAGGCCTGTGTGCCTGCTGGTTCAGCCCTGCGTGTGCCAGGGGCCCCTGTGCCCGCTGGTTCAGTGACTATTTCCGCTGGGGGTTCTGGAGAGCCCGGCCAGCACTTTCCTGTCTCCGCTGGAGGGTCCGAGGGGCCCATTCAGCCGCCTGTCTCCGCTGGAGGGTCCGAGGGGCCCGTTCAGCCGCCTGTCTCGTCAGCTGGAGGGCCCGAGGAGCCCATCCAGCCTCCTGCCTCGTCAGCTGGAGGGCCCGAGGAGCCCGTCCAGCTGCCAGCTGCAGCCTCATCATCCTCGCCGGCTTCAGCTTCATCTTCGCCTGGTCCGGCATCTGCATCCTCAGCGTCGCCTGGTCCGGCTTCAGCATCCTCAGCGTCGCCTGGTCCGGCTTCAGCATCCTCAGCGTCGCCTGGTCCAGCCTCTGCTTCTGCCTCGCCTGGTCCGGCCTCTGCTTCTGCCTCGCCTGGTCCAGCATCTGCATCCTCAGCGTCGCCTGGTCCGGCCTCTGCTTCTGCCTCGCCTGGTCCGGCATCTGCATCCTCAGCGTCGCCCGGTCCGGCTTCAGCATCCTCAGCGTCGCCTGGTCCGGCCTCTGCTTCTGCCTCGCCTTGTCCGGCCTCTGCTTCTGCCTTGCCTGGTCCGGCCTCTGCTTCTGCAGGGGCCACGCAGCCTTTGGGTCCCGAACCGCCGCCTCGACATCGGCGGTCATCTGCCAGGCCGCTAGTTGGGCGTCATCGTCGATATGGACGACCTCCCAGACGCCGCCGCTGCCTTCCGCGTGGCCGGCCTCCAGACTTGTGTCACTGCCGCCGTTGCTGTCCGCACGGTCGGCCGCCTGAACTGTTTCCTTGTCGCCGCCATTGCTGTCCACACGGTCGGCCGCCTGAACGGTTTCCCCGTCGCCGCCGCTGTCGTGTGCACGGTCGGCCCCCTGAACTGTTTCCACTTCGCCACCGCTGCCTTCCGTGCAGTCTGCTTTTGGATCTGTGTCGCCAACGCGGCCGGCCTCAGACGATGAATCGTCCTGGACTTCTGAGTTGTCAGCCTCCGGGCCGGCCTCCTGAACTGTGTTTTGTTATTGAACTCCAGCATGTGTGTTTGTGTTTTGGACAATTCACTTGGTTCGCTGGAGCTTGTTTTTGTTCGGTGTTGGTCCCTCCGTCCTGGGCCCCCGCCGCCCGCCCTGGGTTGGTCGTTTGTTTTTGTTTTGGGCTGTCTGGAGCCAGCCCTTGGAGGGGGGGTACTGTCATGGTCCTGGGTCGTTGACCCAGCGTTTTGTGTTTTGTGATCATTTTCCTCTGTTCTAGTTCTTCGGTGCCCTCCCCCCTTGTGTCCGGTTCGGGTTCTAGATTTCCTGTTTTGTTCTGAAAGTCTGTGTCTGTTGTCATTGTGTTCAGCTTGTCTCCTCCGGTCCTCATGTGTATTGGGTTCAGCTGTTCTTCCCTCCTGTGTGTGATTATCCGATTACCTTGTATGTGTATATTTAGTGGGTGTCGGTCTGTGTTCATTGTCGGCTCGTCTGCGTTCTATGGTGTTCCGTTCCTGTCTCTGCCCCACACCCCTTTTGTATGCTCTCAGGTTTGTCATTTAGTTCTGCCAATTTAGGTTTCTTCAGTTGTTTTCTCATGCTTCGTTGTCTGTTCTGCCACTGTCACCTGTAAATAAACCCTCACTCATATCATCAGTCGGCTGCCTGCATTTTGGGTCCTCCTTTCCTCCAACACCACACGGCTCACCCCGCCAGCCGTGACACCCACAGCTTATTGTGATGGCATGGAAAAGCTCTGGGGAGTGTGAATTGCTCACTTATGCTGAGTCCCTCCTATATTAACCACCCTCGATGAGTAATATGGCTCTATTTAACTAATAGAGCCATATTACATATTACTTAATGTTCAGTCTCGAACAGTTCTTGACCAGCTCACCAAGTGCATCCAAATCACATGACCGATTGAGGAAAAAGGACCATCATCGTGTCTCTGTTTCAGCTTGCGCTAAAAGTGTGGACTTGAAACAGTGTGTCAGTCAAAAACAAAGGAAGTTGCAATCTCATCAAAAATCAGCGATACAGGTCACACAGAAAAAGACCACAAATACAGACACCTGCAGAAACACTGGCAATGACACTGCCAACCACAGGTGCCATAATACCCAATTAACTGGTATTTGTAATATAGACTAACACTACATTAGATCAGCTTAATATAATGAACTAACTAGAACTAACTAACAAACTTTATAAATTACAAATTTGTTCCATTTATTCCGCCCTAGTCCGTGGGTGAGAGAGTTCCTCCCAATGTATGGTTTTCATGCTGGTGTTGCTTCAGCCCCTGGCTCTTTCGAGCACTACACATCTGATGCAAACGTCAAAAGATTTAAGATTTATCAGAAATAAGTACAGTATCATAGCAAACAGACTGCATGAAAGTGCCAATGAAACCTTGTCTTGTCAAAAAACTAATAGCAGACTGATTGCATGTTGTTGGACTTGTTTTCCCATTTCATCATTGGACCCAATACAGTCATTTTTACCAGAAAAGTTAAAGCAAATGGATATGAAGAAATAGTTGGTTAACAAAGTTGCTGTTCTAGCCCTGTACCATCAGCATCTGTGGTAAATACACTTAAAAAAAAAAAAGAGAATTACCTCCGATTAGTATTATTAAAAAAGAATATGGTTTGAAGCTGATTAATAATTGTGACCCTTGTGTATTAAGAAGATATTAAACCATGACAACTTCTGTAGTGACAAGCTGTAGGACTGGTTTTAATAGTTCAAATAAAGAAGACATTAATACGCTTTGCGTGACATAGTGAGTCTGACAAAGTGGAAGTGCCGATTGTGCGCAAAGAAATAGGAGGGACAGTGTGTTTGTGTGCGCGTGTGTGTACGTGAGTGAAGACGAGGGGATTGGAGTGGGGGTTGATAAATCCACCCTACGGCTCTGATCACAGAGCAGCAGGAGCTGGACATGCCTAATGGAGATACAGAAAGTGCCCGTGCTTTGTTTTCCACAATTTCTCAACAGCTCCTGCAGAAAGCCGACACTTCATTGGTCGAAAGCCGTGCTGCTGAACATTGTGTTCTCCTGTATCTCTCTGCTCACTGCTGCTCTAAACCTTCTCGTCATCATTTCAGTCTCCCACTTCAGGCACAGATGATTTTTTTTATTGACAATAATGAAATGCAACTGATAAATATCTCTGTTTTTAATTTTTACTTTCGTTTTGTTAGATAAATAAATATCTTTGTCTCAGTTATCACTGTTAAGTTGAATAGGCTTCTTCATGTCTTAATAATGAAACATTTTCACTAAGATGGTTTTAACATGATTGACAAAACATTTTCAGTGCAGCTGTCAGCAGTCTTATTTTCATCCTAATCTTACACTTCAGACACTTCAAACTGAAATTGCTTAGTGATGAGTGGAATCAATTTTGCATGTTCTTGGTGTATTTTTATCACAACTGAAATATTTTATTTGCCTCGATTGAATCATGCCTTATTAATAGGACTTTTTCACTGATGGAATTTTTACTGAAGACCTTTTGAAATGATGAATTACTTTTTTTTTTCTCTTTGTAGGAAACTTCACACACCAAGTAACATCGTCCTCCTCTCTCTGGCTGTCTCAGACTTTCTTGTGGGTCTTCTGTTGATGCCAGCAGAAATATTAAGAAGCACGACCTGCTGGGTACTTGGTGATCTTATGTGTTCTGTTTATTGGTATCTGACCGGCAACATTATCTGTGCTTCAATAGGGAACATAGTTCTAATATCAGTTGATCGTTATGTGGCTATTTGTGACCCCTTGCATTACCGCACCAGAATTACTGTGAAACGAACCAAACTCAGTGTGTGCTTATGTTGGTTTTATGCTATTTTCTACTGGAGTCTTTATATAAAGAATATCCTGATTGAACCGGGCAGGTATAATTCCTGCTACGGAGAGTGTATGTTTGTCAGCAGTGATATTGCAGGGATTATTGACCTTTTTTTATCTTTTATTGTTCCGGTTTCTGTCATCATAGTTCTTTATATGAGAGTATTTGTGGCGGCTGTGTCTCAAGCTCGTGCCATGCGCTCTCATGTTACATCTGTCACACTTCAGCATTCAAGCAATCAAGCAAAGAAATCTGAGCTGAAAGCAGCCAGGACTCTGGGGGTTCTTGTAGTTGTGTTTCTGTCATGTTACTCTCCATTTTACTGCTATTATCTTGCTGAAGAAAATGTGGTCAATGATCCATCTGCATCTACTGTTATCATTATTTTTTACATTAACTCTTGTCTAAACCCTTTGATCTATGCCTTGTTTTACCCCTGGTTTAGAAATGCTGTTAAACTTATTGTCACTCTGCAGGTCTTCAAGCATAACTCCTGTGAGGCCAACATACTATAAAAGACTCTGAACTCTTCTCCAACTAATTTTTGTCATTATTTTCAGCTGTTAGATTTTTTTGGTTTGTAAGCACCATTTTATGTCAGTCATATATAGGGATGGGTACCGGTGTCCGGTGCCATGATGGCACCGGTTCTGACATAAACGGTAGTAACCAGACCGAAAAGCAGCGCACATTTCGGTGCTTTATTTCGGTGCTTTTTTTTCCTGAGCTGTGATACACTTTAGATTCTAGCCAATCATTTTACGTTTCCGAGGATAGTAGGCGGGGCCAGGTACGTACGTTCTTTTAGAGCAGAGCTACAGATTAAAAATGTCCAAGGCGAAGCGGTTAAAAGTCTGGCTGTACTTCATAGCAAAATATGCAAACTTATCAGCCTGCAACAAGTGCTTTAAGCTGATACTGTGATACTGTCAAAGGAGGTAACACCTGAAATCCGATGAAACACCTGGCGACGCATAGCGTTTTTTTTAAAAGCCGAGAAATGCGCCGTATTTGATAGCTTGCTGCGAGACCTCACACCGAGCACATCTACTGCGGGTGGGTTGCCTGTTATGCAACATCCCCCAAAAACATGAAGAGGAGAGTCCTGGCCCCTAGCCCTGCCAGTGTAGCAGAAATGATGACGGATGATGATGGCAGCAGCAGCCGTTCTTCTCTGCGTGAGTAGGCTAACCACGTTATTACATTAATGCATGTAAGGTGAACTAGCAAACATCATCATAGCTACATGCGGCTGTCTTCTTGTTTGATGGCAGATACTCTCTTCACCCTGGCTAAAAAGGCTAAAATGACCAAAGAAAAAGTGGAAAACAGTTAAACATGAGAGGTTTAGGACAGTTTGTGTTTTTTCCATTGTTTAAGCACTGCTTCCAGCCAAGAGTGATACCATATATGCCTCATAGCTGCAGAAAAGGCTAACATTGTTATATTTTTACAAAAAACAGCTGAACATGAGAGGTTTTTGGACCAATTTTGTGTTCTCCATTCTTTAAGCACCGGTTTGAGCACCGTTTGAGCACCGGCACCGTTTCAAAAGTACCGATTTGGCACCGGTATCGGATAAAACCTAAACGATACCCATCCCTAGTCATATATATATAGAAACTTAGCAAGCAGTTTGCTAACTGTAGCATGGGAGATGGGTGGTCTCGTAGGGTGTCTTGCATTGAAATCTGCTGCAATGACCCGGTTACTGCGTTCACCAGATATCAACACAATTTCGATCCGCTCCTCATGTGTTAACCTCTTCGACATGTCAATGGCTGTGAACAAAGAGACACTTGTAAATAACTCATGAAAGAATAAACTTACGTTGAAACCAAGCGCACCGTTGTTTTTCTTGTGACATTACCAATAAGTTTGATGTGTCACATGGCCCTCTTCCTATTGAAAAAACAAAAGTTGTATCCAAGATGGCCGACTTCTAAATGGCCACCATGGTCACCACCCATCTTAAGGAGTTTGCCCCCTCACATATACTAATGTGCCACAAACAGGACTTTAATATCACCAACCATTCCCATGTTATTACGGTGTACCGTATAAATGGCCCACCCTGTACATACATTCAGCAACCACTTTATCAGTTACACTTTACTCCAGTGCTCGCCACAATAATCCATATTTCTAATTAGCCTTTCTCATCAGCACCAATTCAATTTAATTCGATTTTATTTATATAGCGCCAAATCACAACATAGGCGCTTCATATTGTACAGTAGATCCTACAATAATAGATACTGAGAAAAACCCAACAATCATATGGCCCCCTATGAGCAAGCACTTGGGCGACAGTGGGAAGGAAAAACTCCCTTTTAACAGGAAGAAACCTCCAGCAGAACCAGGCTCAGGGAGGAGCAGTCATCTGCTGCGACCGCTTGGGGTGAGAGAAGGAAAACAGAATAAAAGACATGCTGTGGAACAGAGCCCAAGATTAATAGCAGGTACAATTCAATACAGAGAGGTCTATTAACACATAGTGAGTGAGAAAGGTGACTGGAAAGGAAAAACTCATCATGGTAATCCCCCAGCAGCCTACAGGGAGTGCAGAATTATTAGGCAAGTTGTATTTTTGAGAAATAATTTTATTATTGAACAACAACCATGTTCTCAATGAACCCAAAAAACTCATTAATATCAAAGCTGAATGTTTTTGGAAGCAGTTTTTAGTTTGTTTTTAGTTTTAGCTATTTTAGGGGGATATCTGTGTTTGCAGGTGACTATTACTGTGCATAATTATTAGGCAACTTAACAAAAAACAAATATATACCCATTTCAATTATTTATTTTTACCAGTGAAACCAATATAACATCTCCACATTCACAAATATACATTTCTGACATTCAAAAACAAAACAAAAACAAATCAGCGACCAATATAGCCACCTTTCTTTGCAAGGACACACTGTAAAACCTAATAAGTTCACAGAACTCAAAAATTGTTGTGTATATTTTGGATAGTAATTTGGGGGGTTTAAGACTAAGAAATTGAACCACACTTGGTGGTGTTTGTAATTCAACTTGACCCGGTTTAAATTTCTTTTTTACTATGGATTTAATTTGTTGATATTCTAAAAATCTTTTCTTGTTGATCCCATATTGTGTAACTAGTCCGTCAAATGAAATAAATTCTGTTCTTTCTAGTATATGTTCTAAATATTTGATTCCTTTATCACTCCAATCTGAAAAGTTTATCATATTATTGTTTTGTAATATGTCAGGGTTGTTCCAGATAGGTGTACGTTTGCATGGGATTAATGAAGACGCCGTCAATTTTAGAAACTCCCACCATGCTGTCAGAGAAGAGCTGATGTTGATGCTTTTAAAGCATTCATGTCGTTGGATGTTTGAGCTGATAAATGGTAGGTCTGAGATCTCTAGATTATTGCAGAGTGCTTGTTCTACATCTAGCCAAGGTTCATCTAAGAGGGTGTGTTTTAGCCATCCTGAGATAAACTGAAGCCTGTTGGCTAAGAAGTAGTGCTGAAAGTTAGGCAGTTCTAGTCCTCCTTTATCCTTGGTCTTTTGTAGTGTTTTTAAGCTTATACGTGGGGGTTTATTTTTCCAAAGGAATTTGGACATACATGAATCTAGAGATCTGAACCAATCTTGTGGCGGTTTAGTTGGGATCATTGAGAATAAATAATTTATTTTTGGTAAGACCATCATTTTTATAGCGGCAACCCTTCCCATGAGTGATATGGGTAGACATTTCCATCTAGCCAGATCATCTTCTACCTTCTTTAAAAGTGGGATATGGTTTAATTTAGTTAGATCTGCAAGCTTGGGAGAAACATTAATACCTAAATATTTTATATTTCCCGATTGCAGTGGTGTAGAAGAGGAATTATGGAAGGAGCAATTAATCGGTAGGACTGTAGATTTTGACCAGTTAATTGAGTAATCTGATATTCTTGCAAAAGAGTTTATCAATTCAATCACCCCAGAGATATTGGTTTGTGAATTTTGGAGAAAGAGTAACACATCATCCGCATAAAGGCTGATTTTATGTTCCACGTTCTTGCATTTTATGCCCTTAATTACTGAATTCTGTCTAATTGCTGCTGCTAGTGGTTCAATAAAAATTGCAAATAGTGAAGGGGAGAGTGGGCATCCCTGCCTGGTGCCCCTCAAGAGACAGAAGCTGGAGGATGTCTGGTCATTTGTTCTAACACAAGCTGTTGGGGAATTATATAATATTTTTAACCAGTTTATGAAAGAGGATCCAAAACCAAATTTGTGTAAAGTTGCAAATAGAAATTTCCAGTTAACTCTGTCAAATGCTTTTTCTGCGTCTAAAGAGAATATTGTAGTTTCTAGGTTTTTACTGTATGAGTAGTCTATGCTTTCTAAAACAGATGAATCAATATCACTTCCTATTGCAAAATGGGAAGCGGATTTATCAGTTAACTTAGACCTAAACTTCTGGTCTCAGATTTGCTTAAAAACCTTTCATCTAATTAGAAATCCCAGTCTTCAATTAATTCAATACAAAATATTACATAGAGTGCACTATACAGGTCATCGGATGTTCAAGATGGGCTTTACATCTACCAACAACTGCTCACACTGCCAAACCAATTCACCGGACAATTATATCCACGCTCTTTGGTTCTGTCCACCAGTTCAGAAGTTTTGGCGCGAGATATGTGAAGACTTATCGAAGTGTCTGAAATGTAACATTCCAACTTCCCCCTTAGTGTGTTTGTTGGGCAGCTTAGATAATGTCACTTCAGAAAAGAATATAGCCCATATGGTTTTCACTGCCCTATGCATAGCCAAGAAAACAGTCCTCATGAACTGGAAAAATAAAAATAATCTTAATTCTAACCAATATAGAAATTATCTATTAGATTACATTAGTCTTGATACAGCCTCTGCCACCACATCAGATCAATTGCTCTGGGCTCCTTTGATCAGCTCCATCACCTAGTGGGGGTGGGGGGTCATAGTTTGGTCCCGCCTTCACTGTTGTGATTGGTGTGGGGGTAGGGACAGGCTTAGGGCGTCGGGGGGTTCCCCGGAGGCATCTTCCTTGGGGGGCTCAACCCGGGGTAGCGGTCATGTCCGGTTAGGGGCTCTGTTGGCTCTCCGGTGACTGTTTCCTCGCGGCTGCGTGCAGCGGGGCTAGGGGAGGGTCTGTGCTGACGGACGTGGGTTACTGACCTGGTAGCCTGGCTGCTCCTGGGTGGGTCCGGGATGGGCGTGAGGTTCTGGGGGCGCTCCGTCTCTGGGCTGGGACCCGGACCGGGCCTCGGGGGCTTGGGTCCTGGTTGGTGTGTTGCCGGGGTTGTGGGCGGGTGGGTGCATGGGGGCCCAGCCCTGGAGCAGGGTGCCGCCGGTGCGTCGAGCCACCTGGGGGGCTCTTCAACTGGTGGGGGAGATTGTCACATCTTGCAGGAGCTTTCCTCTCCTCAGGAGCTGCCTCTGCAGGAGGGGGAGATACAGGAGAGGTGGAGGAAGATCTCAGCCTGGGTGTTTATTGTCTTATGTAGTCTGGAAGATGAGTGGATGGTGGGGTGGGTGCAGTTTTCTCTGTGGTGGGGTTGGGTGGACTGTCCCGGGCTCTGTGGGGCCGGGCGGCGCTGCTGCACTGGGCCCGGTCTGGATGGGCCTGGGCCCCCTTTCCCTGGCGGGTCGCGGAGTATGGGGGTGCCTACTGGGGTCAGCGGGGGAGCTGGCCCCAGGGAGGGGTCACTTTCCCCTCCCTTCCTTCCCTCCCCATCTCCAGCTGCCTCCCTCTTCCCGCTCCACCACAACCACCCACACATGCAGGGCCTTGGAGTAGGGGTATGTCACCAGGGTGCAGAGGAGGCTACCCCCCCCCCCCCCCTCTGTCCCCTTCTGGCTGCCTCTGCCTCAATTTTATCCCACAACTTAGACATTCACATTACTCACACTCTCATTACACATACATATAGGATCTTGGGGGTGGGCACGATACACGGAGTCCAAAGTACCATCAGGGTGTACACCCCACCCCTGGCATTGTTGCCCACCTCTCAATTTTAAATACACGTAGACATTGAGGGCTAGCAGGAGGGACCATGCGCTTACCTGCTGCTCTCTGGCAGGTAGCTCCAAGCCCTCCTGGGTTTTAAATGCACCTTAGAACACACATGCATCAACATTACAATGAGCGGGTGGAGGGAGGTTCGGAGTCTTCTCTCACCCCCGTTCTCTGCGACCTGCTGGAGCAGGGGGGCTAGGACTAGGAGGAGGAGTTGGCCGTCCGACTGCGGTCTGGAGTGTGGAGCCTTCCTGCTGCTGCGGAGTCGGGGCGGTCTGCCTCCCCCCACCGCAGGGAAAAGGGAAACACCACCTGGGTCTGGGTGCAGTTCCCCCCTCCAGGGGCGGGGGCACCTAGACCCGGTTTGTAGAGTACGCTTGGGGAGTGTGATCGTGTGTACAATGTCTCTTTATGTCTGTCTCCACGTTGGTTGAGTGTGGAGTAAGTGCATATGAGAGCATGAGGGTGGGAATGGATGTTTGTATCTGTGTGTGCCTGTATGTCTGTGTCTATATGTCAGGTTGGGTGTCAGGCACCACCTCTCTGGGGACATCTCAGGCCCTCCAAGGTTTGGAGGCCTATCTCCCCCTACCACCACTTCCCCTGCCAGTGGCGGACCCCTCAGACATCGGTGCGTTGGTGGTTCTTTGTGTCCGGGGATGGGCGTCCAGGTACACACCGGCTCACTCCTTGGCGGCCGCTTATCGGGGCCTGGAGCCTGGGGCTCGCTCGGGCCACTTCGGAGGTGGGGTGCCCCCAGCCTCTCGGCCTGGGGCTCGGTCACTCAGGCGCAGCTGGCTGCCGGCGGAGCTCACGGGCGCGTCACTGCAACTCCCCCTGGCTTCTGCTCCGCGGCTGCTGAGTGAGCCCTCATCTGGGACTCTCCTCAGCTCTTTCCGGGACAGTGGCGCAGCTGCCCCTCTGTTGGTCTTCCTTGGTCTCTTGTGTTCTGGGGGCCTCTGGATGTCTGGAGTTTTGATCTCCTCCACACCTGCTTCACGCCCTGGAGGACGGGGCTGTGGCCCCCCCACACCCTCTAGCAGATTATTACATGAAGGAACCTTTTAAAAAAACAAAAAACAAGCGCGTCCATGCTCACAGGTGTACACACGGGTGATCACATCCACAAACTACACCCTTTTTGGCTCCTACCTCAAAGCACACTGTGTTCTGTTGATCTTATGTGCTGCACAATAATGTTTAACATTTAGTATTTACTGTCATATTCCCATATATCATTGTGATGTTGTTTATTCTATTACTCTTGTTCTCTTCTGCTTGCTTTCTTTTTTCTTTCTCAGCAGGTGATCCAGGTGATTGATATATGCATTTTTTTTCTCTGCCCGTTCTGTTGGTTTTTGTCTTTTGCCCTTCTCCCCCGTCCCTCTTCTCAGCTGTTTCTCTTTCCCTCTTTCTTTCTCCCCTTCTTTCCCCCAGTCAAGTCTTTCCCGTATTCAGTAAGTGAAAATAAAATAAACAATAAAAGGTGAATCAAATGGACCATTACGGCAAGGCTGGGATGGTCAGTTTGGTAAAGTAAATCCGTTGGGCATCTTTCTTTGCCTTTAGACAACAATTCTGATGGCAAAAGAGCCAAACGGGACAGGCCAAAAAAAAAAAAAAAAAAAATTGTTGTGTAACAGATTACACAATTTTTTAGTGATGTTTTTAAAAGTTTTAAGTTTAACTAAAAATTATAGTTGCAGTTGCCTTAAATTACCTCAATGTTAACTCATAAATGTTGATATTCCTCAACTTATAATTAGGGAGTAATAAACTCAAAATGTTCAATATTTTTCAACTTAATTAAAAAAATAATTAATTAATGACGCTGGCCAAATCTTCCCCGCATCAAGGTAAATTCAAGATGGCTGACTCAGCTTTCCTGAAGGAGCGACAAGACTCCACCCACCAGAACGTCACTAATATATGCTTCTTAAACTTTTTGAGCGTTCCAAAAAAATTAGCTAAAAAATATTGAGCCCTGTTGAATTAAAGCTGCATAAAAGCCAACAGAGCTCAATACTTTATAGTTTGCTCAACTACAAAACGACATTTGAGTGTTATGAGCTTATTAGTTATGAGCTAGAACAACTGTTAGGGATTACAGTGCACTCAAAAGCCTGCCATCCATGGATTCTGTCAGTGTTTTGATCTGTTCACCATCAACATTGCGTGCAGCAGCAACCACAGCCTCCCAGACACTGTTCAGAGAGGTGTACTGTTTTCCCTCCTTGTAAATCTCACATTTGATGATGGACCACAGGTTCTCAATGGGGTTCAGATCAGGTGAACAAGGTGGCCATGTCATTAGTTTTTCTTCTTTTATACCCTTTCTTGCCAGCCACGCTGTGGAGTACTTGGACGCGTGTGATGGAGCATTGTCCTGCCAGAGCCAGAGTAGGGGAGAGGCGAGCTGGAACAAACCATTTTGGGAGGGGGGAGGGGTTATCTATAGTATACTAACAAGTTACGGTACTGCATTACTGAAAACTATAAAGCATCACACCCGACAGTGGTAGCGACCAAATTGTCCCGTTTTTAGTTTGTCCATTCTGGGCTCCAGATGGGTTATTGCGTAAAAAAAAAAATTTTAAATTGTGATGAAGGCATTAACATGGTAAAACTGACAGCCCTACAACAAACACAAAAACAGAAGACAATATGGTATAGATTTATAATTTGCACAGATGTGTTTTCTAAATTCCATCACACACTTACACGTGAAAAGTGAGCGTGAGGGCCCTCGGTGCGCCTGCTTGCTGTTGTTGCTCACACATAACCGTTCGAAAGGGGAGGGGGGCACGCTGCTTCCAAATAGTGCACATTTCATTCATAATGGTTGTTCATTTCATTCATAATGATGTAGGATGTTGATACTGGGGGTTTTTTATAGTGCAAAAATACTGATGAAAGATAGACAAGAAAGGTCACAGCCATCAGGTCCTCAGTTTAGAAAAAAGAAGAGGAGAAACGAGCAAAAGATGCAGGTAAGCAGATGTGTCTTTAGATAATGGCAGGTATTATGTATGACATGTATCCTGAAACAAGATAGCATTCATTAATAGGGACTGGGAAAACGTCTGTTTACCTTTGTTAGCCACTTGATATGATAGCAAACAGTAGACAGACAGTAGACACTGATGTGGCTTATGAATCTTTTGGACCATGTTCAGCACAGTATTAATTGATTGATTGATTGATCATAGTTTATTCATCCCGAGGGAAATTGGGTTAAGGCTGCCAGTCGTGCCAGCGTCTTCTTACCCTTCCGACCATACATACAGTGGGGCAAAAAAGTATT
This sequence comes from Mchenga conophoros, assembly GCF_057382185.1. Lineage (NCBI taxonomy): Eukaryota > Metazoa > Chordata > Actinopteri > Cichliformes > Cichlidae > Mchenga > Mchenga conophoros. Next base: position 11,521,017 of record NC_140541.1, read on the forward strand.
TAGTCAGCCACCGATTGTGCAAGTTCCCCCACCTAAAATGATGACAGAGGTCAGTAATTTGCACCAGAGGTACACTTCAACTGTGAGAGACAGAATGTGAAAAAAAAATCCATGAATTCACATGGTAGGATTTGTAAAGAATTTATTCGTAAATCAGGGTGGAAAATAAGTATTTGGTCAATAACAAAAATACAACTCAATACTTTGTAACATAACCTTTGTTGGCAATAATAGAGGTCAAACGTTTACTATAGGTCTTTACCAGGTTTGCACACACAGTAGCTGGTACTTTGGCCCATTCCTCCATGCAGATCTTCTCGAGAGCAGTGACGTTTTGGGGCTGTCGCCGAGCAACACGGACTTTCAACTCCCGCCACAGATTTTCTATGGGGTTGAGGTCTGGAGACTGGCTAGGCCACTCCAGGACTTTCAAATGCTTCTTACGGAGCCACTCCTTTGTTGCCCGGGCAGTGTGTTTTGGATCATTGTCATGTTGGAAGACCCAGCCTCGTTTCATCTTCAAAGTTCTCACTGATGGAAGGAGGTTTTGGCTCAAAATCTCACGATACATGGCCCCATTCATTCTGTCCTTAACACAGATCAGTCGTCCTGTCCCCTTGGCAGAAAAACAGCCCCATAGCATGATGTTTCCACCCCCATGCTTCACAGTAGGTATGGTGTTCTTGGGATGCAACTCAGTATTCTTCGTCCTCCAAACACGACGAGTTGAGTTTATACCAAAAAGTTCTACTTTGGCTTCATCTGACCACATGACATTCTCCCAATCCTCTGCTGTATCATCCATGTGCTCTCTGGCAAACTTCAGATGGGCCTGGACATGCACTGGCTTCAGCAGCAGAACACGTCTGGCACTGCGGGATTTGATTCCCTGCCGTTGTAGTGTGTTACTGATGGTGACCTTTGTTACTTTGGTCCCAGCTCTCTGCAGGTCATTCACCAGGTCCCCCCGTGTGGTTCTGGGATCTTTGCTCACCGTTCTCATGATCATTTTGACCCCACGGGATGAGATCTTGCGTGGAGCCCCAGATCGTGGGAGATTATCAGTGGTCTTGTATGTCTTCCATTTTCTGATGAATGCTCCCACAGTTGATTTTTTCACACCAAGCTGCTTGCCTATTGTAGATTCACTCTTCCCAGTCTGGTGCAGGTCTACAATACTTTTCCTGGTGTCCTTCGAAAGCTCTTTGGTCTTGGCCATGGCGGAGTTTGGAGTCTGACTGTTTGAGGCTGTGGACAGGTGTCTTTTATACAGATGATGAGTTCAAACAGGTGCCATTCATACAGGTAACGAGTGGGGGACAGAAAAGTGTCTTACAGAAGACGTTACAGGTCTGTGAGAGCCAGAGATTTTCCATGTTTGAGGTGACCAAATACTTATTTTCCACCCTGATTTACGAATAAATTCTTTACAAATCCTACCATGTGAATTCATGGATTTTTTTTCACATTCTGTCTCTCACAGTTGAAGTGTACCTCTGGTGCAAATTACTGACCTCTGTCATCATTTTAAGTGGGGGAACTTGCACAATCGGTGGCTGACTAAATACTTTTTTTGCCCCACTGTACATTACACAAACATCACATGGGGAAGACAAGTCAGAGGGGTATAACATGGAAAAAGCACAACATGAGGAAAGATAAGGAGGAAAGATAAGGAGAAAAAAATAACTCCCCCCAGACTGTTATCAACATTACGCTCCGTGATGTTGTCATTCTTGTGCTCAAAGAGCCGATTCTGAGAACTCAAGACCGCAGTGAGCTTCTCCAAGATGTGATCCAGTTTGCGCTCAGAGGTCTTATTCTGAGTATTCACGGCAGCCGTAAGCTTCTCCAAGATCTTATCCGTGCTGCACTCAATGAGCCCATTTTGAGAACTCACACCTCGTCCCATCATTTCAATCCCAGTGGGCAGCCTTGTGGGGGTTTGAACAGCCGGTTCGGCTTCCTTAATTCTTCGATAAGCCAGGGCCAGGCCAGCTCCGATCAGCAAGAACCCTGTTATCATGGTTCCGAATAGGTAGATATCTTCAGTGCTCACCCGAGAACAGACTTCTCGTTGAGAAAAGGGTGTCAATTGCATTCAGAGACCAGTTTGTCAAATCCATAATTCTCTTTTAGGTTTTAGAGAACAGACTGTGAGAGAGTGTTCCAGGGAAAAGTAATACAAAAAACACGAGACTACACAAGGACACAAGAGGCTAAGCAGGGAAGCTAAGGGAGAGGAGGAGAGGAGAAAAGTGCGACCGCCTTCGTCAAGAGCAAGATCTTCTCAAGATTAATTAGCCATTAATTGGAAGAACTGTATTGTTGATTTGTCTGCTATTTCAATGTATGATGAATCATAATGGCTCTTTGTTAGCCATTTCCATAATCTCTCTCTCTCACTATATAAAATATGTATCTGGTTAAATTCAGTATGGTTCCGACAACAGTTTACACAATAAAATATGTTAATGTGGGAGGTGAGGAACCATTGCGGGGGGTGGGGGGTATGAATAAAGAAAAAAGAACACTTGGACACTGCTAGCATAATGGATGCTAAACAAAAGATGAAGCATCACCAAATATGTTTCCAACAAGATATAACAAGAATAGAAAGTATAATGAAGCATATCTTGCCTTTGGCTTCACCTGCACAACGGTGGTGCCAAGGTAGGTTTCCCCAGTAGAATTTGTTTCTCCTGTGTTGGGAGCACACGCTGGGCTGTTCAAATCACGGACAAACAGTATCCAACAGTCTTGATTTTTAGTTCACAAACGCTTCTTATAATAACTAACTACTCCTGAAATTTTGGACATGTTAGCTCTAGGGGTGGGTTTTGATAATTGATTTATCGATTAAAATCGATTCAGACTTGGATAACGTGATATCGATTCATTAAAATCCTGCATCGATTTTTTAATATAAATTTATTTTGCCCAGAACGCCAGAATCTCAGGTTAAACCTCACAAAATTTAAACAACCACCAAACAGCTAAAACAGTAAATGAGAGCAGGTACTGTACATGGATTCTGCACAAAGACGTAAACACAAAGCACAGACCCGCCGATGGATCAGAATCAGTGAGATGTCGCCTTTCTCATCCGACGGCACGGACACGGTCAGGGCTGAAAGCCGACAGTTCGCTGATTCTGATGTTTCGGCGGGTCCGCGCTTTGTGTTCACGCCCCTTTTGCGCTGATTCTAAAGCTGTTAGTTTGATCTCTCTCCAAACAATATTGACCGAACCAGCAGCAAAAGAAGATCCAAACTAAGCTTCACATAAACTGTCAGCCGGTGATCAGCTGATGACGGGGCCGGGTTTAAAAGAGAGACGTCACCCACCTGTTCGCCGCTCAGACATCGTTCTCTTCATGTCAGGAGCTCCGAAACCTTGCCGACGTCAGTCGCCGCCTGATTCATCAACTGTGAGTGTTTTTCCTCTCGACTCTTTTTCTCATCCCGGCTCCGCTCGCTCTCCGTCTGTAACACCAGTTCCGAAGCTCCGCTTCGTGCACTGATCGTTTCTAGAATAACTGCGTGTCTGTTCCAACCCACCGCTAGCCTTCGCCGCGTTTGGGTCTAGCCAGCACGCCACACGGGCACGCCGAATTACTGTGTGTAATCCGCCCAACCGTGACAGGATGTCTGAGCCGCATATAGACCCAGCGGAATTCGAACAGCTGAAAGCCGAAGTATTATATCTTCGCGGTGTGGTAGATCGGATGAGCACAAAGATGGAGTCTCTCACCAAAACTGTCCTCCAGCTTTCCTCTTCCGTCACCTCGCTGCAACGTCAGCTAGCGCCGGTGAGCGCTGAACCCCGGATACCCTGTTTGTGGAGGAGTTAAAAAAGACTTTTGTTCCCCCGAGCAGTGAAGTGGAGTCACAGCTGCTTCATTTACGCCAAGGCACTTTGCCAGGGCATTTACGCCAGGGCACTTTGCCTCCCAATTCCGTACCCTGGCCGCTAAGCTACAATGGGGAGATGCTTCTCTGCGCTCCATCTTTCTGGAGGGACTGGCTGATTACATCCGAGATGAGATGGCCGGCCGTGAGGCCCCAAAGTCTTTGGATGAGGCCGTGGACCTTGCCCTGAAGATCGACCAACGAGTGATGTCACGGCCACGCCACACCCCTTGGGCCTTCAAACTCTTCCAGCCTCAGATGGCCATGTCTTCGCAGCCTCCTCCCCCCTCTGGAGGAGCTGCTGCTAGCCCAAGCAGTACATCCACCGAGGAGCCCATGCAGCTGGGTAGGCTCCCAAAAGAGGTGAAAGCGAGACGCTGGCGTGAGGGCCTCTGCGCCTACTGTGGATCAGCCCAACACCGTCGTCCCCAGTGCCCACTACGTCCGGGAAACGACGATGCCAGGTAGACTGCGGGGGAGTCTCACCTGGCCCTTCACACTCCTCTGAACCCTCGCGTTTTCTGTTACCAGTACTATTTCACCTGAAACACCGACAGTTCTCATCTGAAGCCCTCCTGGACACCGGAGCCGCTGAGAACTTCATCGACCAAGAACTAGCATCCCGACTTCGCATTCCGTTAACCCCTGTTGATCGATTCCTCCCGGTGACCTCAGTAGATGGGCGACCCCTCCAACCCTAGCTGATCCAGTTCCAGACCCAGCCGGTTTGCATGTCTATCGGGGATCACCAGGAGGAGATCCGGTTTCTAGTAGTCTCGGCCACGTCCTCTCCTCTCATCCTTGGATACCCCTGGTTCCGTCAACATGACCCCTACGTCTCCTGGTCTTCAGGGCTTTATCCACCCTTCTACCTCTCCTGCTGCTGCTGGGTTCTTCTTTGTCAAGAGGAAGGATGGCGGGCTCCGCCCTTGCATAGATTATCGGGGCTTGAACAAAGTCACCATCAAGAACCGCCATCCTCTTCCTCTGCTATCCACCGCACTCGATTCCCTCTCCCAGGCCTGCATCTTCACCAAACTGGACCTGCGCAGCGCCTACAATTTGGTGCGCGTCAGGGAAGGGGACGAATGGAAGACGGCCTTCATCACCCCTAACGGGCACTGGGAGTACCTGGTGATGCCCTTCGACCTCTGCAACAGCCCTGCTGTCTTCCAACATCTGATCAACGATGTCTTGCGGGATATGCTAGGCCGGTGGGTGTTTGCTTATCTAGACGACATCTTGATCTACTCCCGCACCGAAGTGGACCATATTCGCCACGTGAGGGCCGTGCTGAGCAGGCTGCTCGAGTACCAGCTGTTCTGCAAACTGGAGAAGTGTGCTTTCCATCAGTGGTCCACCACCTTCCTAGGCTTCACCATCTCCTTCGAGGGCCTGACCACGGAGCCGCAAAAGGTCCAAGCCGTGACCCAGTGGCCTCAGCCCTCCAGCCTTAAGCAACTACAGAGCTTCCTGGGCTTTGCCAATTTCTATCGGCGCTTTATCCGTAATTTCAGCGCCGTTGTCGCCCCACTGACATCCCTCACCAAACCAGCTAACCTGCCTAAACCCTTCTGCCTCTCCCCTGGTGCAAAACAGGCATTCCGAGACCTCATCCACCGGTTCACTACGGCCCCCGTCCTGCTCCACCCTGATCCTGCCAGAGATTTCGTAGTGGAGGTCGATGCCTCCGATGTTGGCGCTGGTGCCGTCCTTTCTCAACACGGCCCGGATGGAAAACTGCACCCATGCTGCTATTTCTCAAGGAAGTTCTCTCCCACGCAGCAACGCTACGGTGTCGGCGACCGAGAACTCCTGGCCATTAAGTGGGCCTTAGAAGAGTGGTGGCATTGGCTCCTGGGAGCGAAAAACCCCTTTCTGATCTGGACTGACCATCAGAACTTGATCCATATTCGTTCTGCCAAGCAGCTCAACCCAAGGCAGGCTCGTTGGGCCTTGTTCTTTGAGCCTTACAACTTCCACCTCGCCTACCGCCCTGGTTCCAAGAACGCTAAGGCAGACGCTCTCTCCAGGCAGTTCGCCCAGGACGGCCTCACGTCAGACCCGAGTCCTATCCTACCTTTTCATTGCTTCGCTGCCCCCCTTCAGTGGCCCCTGGAGGACTCCATCCGGGATGCCCTGACCGCCGAACCGCCTCCGCCTGACACCCCTGCTGGGAGGCTCTATGTACCATCCCGGTGCCATCAGGAGGCCTTGCTCTGGGCTCACTCCTCCCCGCTCTCTGGTCACCCGGGGCCGGACAGGACCCTCCAACTCCTCCGTCGTGCCTTCTGGTGGCCCTCCATGACTCGAGACGTCCGTGAGTTCGTTTCCGCCTGCGACACCTGTGCTCGGGCCAAGTCTACCTCTCAGCCTCCCGCTGGCGACCTTCGCCCTCTCCCTGTGCCGGGACGTCCCTGGTCCCATGTCGGCCTCGACTTCGTTACAGCCTCCCATCCGTGGATGGTCTTGACACCATCCTCACCTTTGTAGACCGGTTTTCAAAGGCGGTGCACCTGGTCGCCCTGGCCGGCCTCCCTTCCGCTGAACGGACGGCCGAGCTCTTCTTGGACCACGTCCTCCGGCTTCACGGGTTCCCCAAGGACATAGTCTTGGACAGGGGGCCCCAGTTCACTGCCAGGTTCTGGAAAGCCTTTTGCCACCTGATCGGTGAGTCTCCCAGCCTCTCGTCCGGCTATCACCCTCAGACTAACGGGCAGGTTGAACGGACCAATCAACAGCTGGGGCGCTTCCTGAGGTGCTTTGTCTCTGCCCAACCGTCGCTTTGGCCTCGTTACCTGTTGTGGGCTGAGCTGTCTCATAACCTTCATGTCTCTTCTGCCACCGGTCTCTCGCCCTTTGAGGTCTGCCATGGTTTTCATCCTCCTATCTTCAGCCATCAGGAGGCGGAGGTCGACGTGCCTGCTGCTGAACGGATGGTCCGTCGCTGTCGTCAGGCCTGGATCAAGGCGCAGGCTGCCATTTCCCGAGCCAACGCTCTGTACACCAAGCAGCATCGTCGCCGCCACCGCCCGGGTCATCCTTTTCAGCCGAGGGATCGCGTCTGGCTCTCCACGAGGCACCTGCGGCTCCGCACGGAGTCCAAGAAGCTCGCTCCCCCGTTCGTTGGCCCGTACGAGCTCACTGCCCGGCTCAACCCCGTGACTTATCGTCTCCAGCTTCCACCCGCCTTGAAGGTCCATCCGGTTTTTCACGTCTCGCAGCTTAAACGGCGCATTACTTCTCCGCTGGCGCCCCCGGCCCCGCCCCCGCCCAGGTTCGTCGATGGGGGCCCTGTCTACACTGTCCGGCGGATCTTGGACTCTCGTCCCCGGGGTCGCGGGGTCCAGTATTTGGTGGACTGGGCTGGCTACGGTCCGGAGGAGCGCTCCTGGGTGCCGTCCCGCTTCGTCTTGGATCCCTCCCTCATCTCGGATTTTCGTCGCCGCTGTCCTGGACCGTCGGGTGCCGGTCTTTGGGGGGGGGGGGGGGGGGGGGGTCCTGTCAGCCGGTGATCAGCTGATGACGGGGCCGGGTTTAAAAGAGAGACGTCACCCACCTGTTCGCCGCTCAGACATTGTTCTCTTCATGTCAGGAGCTCCGAAACCTTGCCGACGTCAGTCGCCGCCTGATTCACCAACTGTGAGTGTTTTTCCTCTCGACTCTTTTTCTCATCCCGGCTCCGCTCGCTCTCCGTCTGTAACGCCAGTTCCGAAGCTCCGCTTCGTGCACTGATCGTTTCTAGAATAACTGCGTGTCTGTTCCAACCCACCGCTAGCCTTTGCCGCGTTTGGGTCTAGCCAGCACGCCACACGGGCACGCCGAATTACTGTGTGTAATCCGCCCGACCGTGACATAAACATCGTCATGAATTCCCTCTGACTTTTACTGTTTTTCTTCCACCACAATAAAATCACACTTCATGCACAGCTCTCTCTCTCTTTCTCTCTCTCTCTCTTCAAGAACAGTTTCCCGTCTAAAAATCAGTTTTCTGCATTATTCGCTTGCTTGTTACGCACAAGTCTACCGTTGTTTACAGCGCTGTCGGCCGCTGTTTTTTTTTCTTCCTTTTACTTACTAAAAGAAAACCTAATTTCTGCTGTTCAATCGGCTTCTGAACAAATTTAAACTTTTTAAAATTATGCAAAATGCAAAACGCTTAGGCGTGTCTCTAATAAAACCGCTGTAACTTCAGACGTAATGTTCACATGTTGATTAATGGTTTTCTTTCGTTTTTGATGTACTGCAGAATATTTTTATAAAATCCCAGGCCAGGAAAATCACCTTCATGTTTTTCTGCATTTTATCCTCAGCTGCTTTGACACAAAGGCATCTGCTGTGATGCTTACTCCTTTGATAAAGTCTTGCGAGTGTCAGCTTCCTTGTTGTAGATACAAAAATATGTAAATGTACTGATCTGAATTATAATATTTCTGCCTGTCTGAGGCACAATTTCCCGATTCAATTTCAATTGAATCGAATGGAATCGTGGATCGAATCGATTCGGGACCTTGTGAATCGGAATCGAATTGATTGTAGAAATCAGTGACGATACCCAGGCCTAGTTAGCTCTTTATACACCAAAGTTACAGTGGGATACAACTGCCAAAGTTTGGTCCTCTTGTCCAAATAACTGACAAACAGTATCCCACAGTTCTTTATGTTTTTAAAACCCATTTTGCACAGAGAGGCATTTTTTGAAAAATGTTTCTCTTGAATATTCTTACACAGTAAAAAAACAAAAAAAACAACTGCATGTAAAATAATTACACCATAAAGTCTGTTTGTTTTCCTATAAGAAATGATATGGAACATGAATAAAACTATAAACCCAGCAGTCTACAATTTCTTTAAATGCAATGATGGCCCAATGTTCAAGGACATAGATCCTTACTGAAGCTGTTTTGACAAAAATAAATAAATAAATAAAATTTAAAAACTTGAGAGAAATCCTTTGTGTGTCAGTAGCTAAACACGTACTTAGTTTAACCCTCTGTGCTCTCTTACCAGCCCTGGATTACTGAATTACACTCCCTGCCTCTATGATTCATCTGCCATCTGCTTACTGCTGCTGAGGCTATCCAGCTCCTCTCCATAGCTGTAACCATTTGCAGCTGTCTTCATGTTCTTTCCATCAGCCACAAACAACAAAAAAGAAACATGGCTCTCAGTAGTAACATATGATGAACTGGTTTAATGTTGATACTCTTGGTATTATTAGTGCCTACGGACTCTGAGCCACCCAGGATAATAGTGATGCTATAATCTGCTTCCTCTGTAACTGTGGTTCTGCCAGACACCTCAGAGTCTATTATCCTAGAGTCTGAGGTCATAAACCATAAGTTAGAGGCTCAAAGCCAACTCTGGATGTCAGCTTTGTGGTTTTGTTTGTTGAACCTGTGCAAGCTGCTCAAGAGACTAAAAATGTGTTTCCTCTTGCTGAGCTAGTCTACCTTGAGTGTCTTTGTCCTGTGCCTGAGTCAGCTGATCCCAAGTATCTAGACTAGTGGTGCAACGGATCACGGTTGATCCGTAATCCGAAACGATCCCACTCCACAATAACGACAACTAGATTCTCCCGATCGTTTACTCTTGCTGTCCTGTGAACAACATCGGCGTGGTGTTTATTGTTTGCTGTTTTCGCGATCACGTCTTGCATGAGAATATCACCAGGTAAACTTGCGACATTTTTAAACATTTTGTTATTCAACAGCATCAAGACTGACTGAGTGTGTTTGAGAAACCTCACAAGTGTCACAGATGACACATTTGGCGTTTTTTTGCTGGTTTGTCAGTAGCAGCTCCTGAAACGCAAGTCTGCCACACATCTGTTCGACCAAATCCAGTTAATCTGTGACGCCAGTTAATCTGGAACACCCTAACTACAAATGGGTGGACCTCCAGGGCAACGGAAAGCTACATGACCGTGACCGCTCATTATGTCGCAGTGGAGTGGTAGATAGAAAGCCCTGTACTGCCCTATATTGCACCTTAATTTGTTTTTATATACCGTATTTTCCGGACTACAAAGCGCACCTGAATATTAGCCGCACAAGCTAAAATCAGGGGAAAATCCTGTTTCGTACCTACATTAGCCGCACCTGACTAAAAGCCGCAGGTGTTTTAATGTTTGCTTACCATGTAAGAGAATATGCACAAAGGGGATTGTCAGGAAAGAGATGGCTGTTTGGGAACACATCCCTTTTATTAATATTTTGAAAAACAAGTTACAGGTACATATTCGTATAACTTTTTATGTATATGTACAAGTACCGGTAATTACAAGTACGAAACATGTACTATGCTTTATAAACGAGTAACAATGTAGTGTATAACAATAACCTACAGCACACCAGAAAAATAGATTTGGTCTACCTTTTAGGCTCAGGTGCAGTGACACGGCTTTAACAAGAAGAAAAGTCAGTCACTCACCACCAACTTTCTCTTCTTCCTGCGCAATAAAACCACCAAAGTCCTCTTCTCCAGTGTCAGAAACGAACAGGCTCAGGATGGCTTCATCATCCACTCTCCGCTTCTTTCCTTCGTTGTCGCTTTCAAAACCAAAGAAATCCTCGTTGTCAGTGTCAGAGTTGAACACCCTCTGAAGGGCCGTGGCGGTGTCCTCCTCTCCATCACGCAGCAGTCCTGCCCTTCGAAATCCGTTGATGATCTTGGATGTTTTCACACTTATCCGCGCTGTCAGAATACACTGGCAGACTTGGGCAAAACTTGCTCTTCGCATGCGACCAGTTTTGGTGAGTGATTTATTGCCGCTCGTCATCCACGCCTCCCACTGAACGCGTAGTGCTACTTTGAATGCACGATTCACTCTGATGTCGAGTGGCTGCAGGTGCTTCGTTGTGCCAACAGGAATCACAGCTGGAATCGAGTTTGTGCTCTTAATGGCTGCTTTCACAGAATCTGTGATATGGGCCCTTATGCTGTCCACAACAAGCAACGCTTTTTTTTGGCAAAAGAATCCTCCAGGTTGCTTCCCATAGCACTCTTGCAGCCATTCCTTCATTACGCTTTCCACCATCCACCCTTTCTTGTTGACTTTAACAGAGATGTCACTCGGGATCTCTTCACTTGGCATAGTAATCCGCTTAAAAATCACCATTGGCGGAAGTTTAAACCCTGATGCTGTGCAGCCCAGCACACAAGTGAAATTCGTTCTCTCATGGCCAGTGGTTCTCACCGTGATGGTTGATTCACCTTGCTTGTTAACAGTCCTTGTGAATGAAAGCTTCCTTTGCTCCTGTAATACTCCTCTTGCTCTTGCTATTCAAGTTTGTTTTTCGCGCTCCGGACGGACATGTGACCAGCATTGTACTCTTGTGTGTCTGATCACATGCCCTTCCGTCAGGCAACGTAGTGCCGTACAACAGCGGAACAACCAAAACAAATCCTCTTACGATATCACAAAAATCATAGACGATCCTTAGAAAAGCCGCACCTGACTAAAAGCCGCAGGGTTCAAAGCTTGTGCAAAAAGTAGCGGCTTATAGCACGAAACATACGGAGTCTTGAGTTGAATGTTTTTAATAGGCAAAAAATACTTAAATAAGTAAATGACGAGTTAAAATTTTGTCTTTTTTTTCTGCTGATCCAAAAATTGATCTGATCCATAACGAAAAAAACGTGATCCGATCCGAACCGTGAGACTTTTGCACCACTAATCTAGACTATATAGTATCCTGCCCCCTCTGCTTTTCCCCCAGATCAACCTCCAGAGACCTCTCCTCTTCTTAATAGGCTGAACTGCTGAACTGTTCCTGAATCCTGCGCTACCTATAAGCTACTACGTTATTATTGTGGTAACGAGCACGGTAACTAGTTATTATGCCAAAATCAGGAACGCGTTAGTCGTTACTGGGATTTAGATAGGGTCGTTACTCGTTACTTCGTGTGGTGGCTATCGCGGAGCTTCCACAGATTCAGTAACATTAGCAAGTGGTGGAGGCCAGCAGGTGAATGAGAGAAAGCAACACGTTCTCGGGCTGGAGAATAGACCCGAGGCGGCCGCCGGTCCAAGTGTGAACTGAACTTCAGGTAAGAAGTTATGACCTGCAGTCTATCTGGGTCAGATATAAACCAAGTTTAGGTGGAGTTTATTTTCGTTATTCTGACTTTATCCGTACTGCTAGCTAGCATGACAGAGTTTCTATACAGCTGGGTGGGTGCTATGAAGTTAATGATGTTGAACTTTATTTTGTTCATAAGTTATTAGAGTTGCCAACCGTCCCGTCTGGTATTCAGAGAAAATATTACGCGTTTCTTATTGAGGTGAAAAGGAACAGTTTGTCCCGTAATTCAGCTACAATGAAAAAGACACAAAGCTGGAGTTATTCTGTGTCTTTGCTGCACAGCTGCCTCTTCTCCTCTCATTCTCCCCCCTCCCTCTCCCGTTTCTACTTCAATCATGAAAACTGATCAGTGATCAGCTGATTGGCTCTCTTGTTTGTTTATCGCCCACTTTGCGCCGAAAGAGGAAACCAGCGGATGTCGCGCTAAACAACAGCAGCACGTTTAAGCTTGATCAGCTGTTGTTAGAATTTATTTAATATTAATTTCTAGTATCAGCTGATGTTTGCTGGAGCCACAGCTGCAAAAAAGCTGCTGGTCATGATATCGGTTTGGATATCTGGTGAGAGGGAAACATGAAGATGAAACCAGGAGATGTCCTTACTGAATCATCAGAGCTGAACAGGTGATGGAGAAACAGGTTTACCTTTTAAGTGACATGAATGAGTTGAAGGGAAGTTATGAACTGTTTCTGAGAGACAAATAACACCAGGATCCTTTTTTAGGTAGCTGACAGCTGGTAACTGTGCAGGTGCGGATCTAGCAAAGTTTTGCCAGGGGACCAGGTAGGGCATTAACAGGGAGAGGTGGGCACAAAGAAATACTTTTCTATCTTATTCTCATTTAAAATGTCTAGCTTTTAAAAAATAATTATCTGAATCTTACAACAAACGATTGATAGATTGATGCATATATACCATCAAAACAGTGTACATCACTGTCACAACAGCGTTTGTTTTCATTCAAAGGCTTTATGATTTTTCCTATAATGGTGGGCCAGTTTCTAGTCAAAATGTCCGGGCCAATTTTCTGTCCCAGTCCAGCTCTGTATGCAGCTCATCTGCAGTCTGGTGTTACCAACATCTTCCTATTCAGAAGGCAGAATTTCCGAGTTCTGAGTACAATCGAAAGCACCACGACTGCAGTTTTTGTGTTGGATGTAAAAGGCGCACATGGCGCTGTGACGTAGGCTAGAATCATGGCAGCAGTCAATGACGGCCCAGGCGTGGGATTTCTCTCGTGGAAATATGCACATTATCTTTTCCTTTCTATTGGTAGGTGGCACAGTGCACTTGTGGCAAGTAAACAAGCTAGAAGACTGGCAAAGTTATGGAAGCAACACATTAACAAGAGAATTCTGAGTAAAACCAAAGTTACTTTCCCTAGTAACTAGTTACTTTGAAAGTAACGAGTAACTTGAAGTAACTCAGTTACTTCAAGTTACTCGTTACTTTCAGTTACTTTTGAGAGAACTAACTAGTAATGTAACTAAGTTACTATTTTAAAGTAACTTACCCAACACTGGTCATCACACAGTCGTTATCAGGGAGTTGTTTTGGTGGGCTCCAGCCTTGGGCCTTAGCAGCTGGTGCCGTGGTGTCCAAATGTAGAATATTGTTGATTTCTCCTTTATGCGAGCAGCGAATTTAGCACTCTGACACTGGTCTCTCGATCTCCCGTTGGAGAGCCGCGAGCCTCCCCATGATGTTATCAAGCTTCTGTTCCGTGGTGTTGTCGTTCTTTTGATTCTGAGACCTCACAGTAGCAGTGAGCCGTTCCGCGATGTGATCCAACTTTCGCTCAAGGGTGTCATTTTGAGCAGGCCCCTCTCTGATGTATCCCATCATACGCTCAATGGTGTTGGTTTGAGTCTTCACGGCAGCTGTAAGCGTCTCCAAGGTGGTGCCCATGCTGCGTTCAGTGTGAGAGATCGCGCCTCGTCCCATCGCTTCAATTCCAGCGGTCAGCTTTGGGGGGGTTTGAACAGCCGGTTCCGCTCTCTTATTTCTCCGATAAGTCAGGGCCAAGCCAGCGCCGATCAGCAAGAACCCTGTTATCATGGTTCCGAATAGGTAGATATCTTCAGCGTCCTCGATAGACAGTCCCGCCAGGCACAAGATCCTCCAGTTCTGCCACCCATCCATCGTGTATCCGGCAGGGAAAGTCCCTCCAGGGCACTCGGGTTCTCCCGAGCCCAGACTTCTCGTTGAGAAGAGGGTGTCAATAGCATTCAGAGACCAGTTGATCAAATCCATAATTCTCTTTTAGATTTTAGAGAACGACAGTGAGAGACTGTTCTAGGGAAAAGTAATGCACACGAGACAAGGCAAGGACATAAGAGGCTAAGCAGGGAAGATAAGGGTGAGGAGGAGAGGAGAAAAGTGCGACCGCCTTCGCTGAGAGCCAAAGAGATCTAAAGAGATCTATAGTTCAAAAGGTACTGTACGGGTATCAATATTTTCTTATTTTATAGTTTTCACGGTGCTCAAGGTCCAGAGAATGAGCCGTGTGTGGTGATGAAATAAATGGCTGCACCCGTTAGAGACTCTTCTGTCGTTCTTGATGCCAAGGGCTGCTACATCCCCTTTTCTTAAAAACATCTGAGAACCAGTTGCTGGATCATGGGAGAAGGATCTATTCTATCCTTGTCCGATAGCTGTCCATCAAAGTCCCAGAACATGACTCTTGTATTTTTCATCATGCTCCAAATAATTTAAATTCGTGAACGGTCTGTACTTTAGTCAAGTCACTTCAGCACTTGGACAGTTCAACTACCAAGCTATGCTGCTGTAATGGATGCAGTATGTGGTTTAGTAATGTCTCAATGAAATATACAAGTCCTGTCCTGAAAAACATGCCATTTGGAAGAAAGCATATGTTGCTCTAAAACCTTTACATACCTGTCAGCACCAATGGTGTGTTTCCACATGTGCAAGCTGCCAATTCCATGGACACTAAAGCTGGAGAACAAGGACCAGTGTAAGATGGAGAAGAGAGTTCACTGGACAGAAAATAATTAAAGTCACACTGCTGTGTTACATCAGTGTCCATTGAGAACACATAAGAAAGGGGGAGGGGAGAAATGATTCAAGGTTCAAGGTTCAAGGTTCTTTATTTGTCACATGCATAGTTATACAAGTATAACACACAGTGAAATGTAGCCTGACACGCTCCTCGACATGTGCAAAAAAATTTGGGGGGGGGGGGGGGGGGGTGTAGAGGAAGAACATATATATATACATATATACATATATATATATATACATACATATATATAAAAAAAAAAAAAAAACCACCCAGCACGCCCCTGCGGGCGGTTTATCCTTCAAGCTCGGGTCCTCTACCAGAGGCCTGGGAGCTTGAGGGTCCTGCGCAGTATCTTAGCTGTTCCCAGGACTGCGCTCTTCTGGACAGAGATCTCCGATGTTTTTCCCGGGATCTGCTGGAGCCACTCGCCTAGCTTGGGAGTCACCGCACCTAGTGCTCCGATTACCACGGGGACCACCGTTACCTTCACCCTCCACATCCTCTCGAGCTCTTCTCTGAGCCCTTGGTATTTCTCCAGCTTCTCGTGTTCCTTCTTCCGGATATTGCTGTCATTCGGAACCGCTACATCGATCACTACGGCCGTCTTCTTCTGTTTGTCTACCACCACTATGTCCGGTTGGTTAGCCACCACCATTTTGTCCGTCTGTATCTGGAAGTCCCACAGGATCTTAGCTCGGTCATTCTCCACCACCCTTGGGGGCATCTCCCATTTTGACCTCGGGACTTCTAGGTTATACTCGGCACAGATGTTCCTGTACACTATGCCGGCCACTTGGTTATGGCGTTCCATGTATGCCTTGCCTGCTAGCATCTTGCACCCTGCTGTTATGTGCTGGATTGTCTCTGGGGCATCTTTACACAGCCTGCACCTGGGGTCTTGCCTGGTGTGATAGACCCCAGCCTCTATGGATCTTGTGCTCAGAGCTTGTTCTTGTGCTGCCATGATTAGTGCCTCTGTGCTGTCTTTCAGTCCAGCTTTGTCCAGCCACTGGTAGGATTTCTGGATATCAGCCACCTCCTCTATCTGCCGGTGGTACATACCGTGCAGGGGCCTGTCCTTCCATGATGGTTCCTCGTCTCCCTCCTCTTTCTTGGGTTTCTGCTGCCTGAGGTATTCACTGAGCACTCGGTCAGTTGGGGCCATCTTCCCAATGTATTTTTGGATGTTCCTTGTCTCATCCTGGACTGTGGTGCTGACACTCACCAGTCCCCGGCCCCCTTCCTTCCGCTTAGCGTACAGCCTCAGGGTGCTGACAACTGCTCCGTTCCGTAGTCGGTATCCATAGCCAGTCTTGTTAATGATCTCACTGAGGGGGTTCAGGCCTATGCAGAACAGCAGTGGGGACAGAGCATCTCCTTGGTAGATCCCGCACTTGATGGTAACTTGTGCTATGGGCTTGGAGTTGGCCTCTAGTGTTGTACGCCACATCCCCATTGAGTTCCTGATGAAGGCTCTTAGGGTCCCATTGATCTTGTACAATTCTAGGCATTCCAGTATCCAGCTGTGGGGCATTGAGTCATAGGCCTTCTTGTAATCAATCCAGGCAGTGCACAGGTTGGTCAGTCTGGTCTTGCAGTCTCGGCTGATTGTTCTGTCTACCAGTAGCTGGTGTTTTGCACCTCTGGTATTCTTGCCAATTCCTTTCTGTGTCCCGCTCATGTATTGACCCATGTGCCTGTTCATCTTAGCCGATATGATGCCTGACAGGAGCTTCCATGTAGTACTGAGGCAGGTTATTGGAGGGGACCGGTCCCTTCTTGGGGTCCTTGGGGATCAGGACCGTCCGGCCTTCAGTTAGCCATTCCGGGTGTCTTTCGTTAACTAGTAGCTGGTTCATTTGTGCTGCCAGACGCTCGTGGAGTGCAGTCAGCTTCTTCAGCCAGTAGGCGTGAACCATGTCGGGCCCTGGTGCTGTCCAACTCTTCATACTGGAGACCCTTTCTTGGATATCTGCCACTGTGATGGTTACTGGACCCTGTTCAGGGAGGTCGCTGTGGTCTGCCCTCAGATCCTCTAGCCACTGAGCATTGCCGTTATGGGTTGCATCCTTCTCCCATATGCTCTTCCAGTATTGCTCCGTCTCCAGCCTTGGTGGTGCTATTCTCTTATTGTTCCCTTGCCACTGAGAGTACACCTTTGCTGGTTCTGTGGAGAACAGCTGGTTTATTCTCCTGCCTTCTATCTCTCTGGTGTACCTCCTCAAGCGGCTGGCCAAGGCTGTGAGTCTTTGCTTGGCAGTTTCCAAGGCCTCAGGTATGGACAGCTTGCTGTATTTCTTAGGCACCTTATTTGTCGCACCTTTCTGCAACTCCGTTAGTTGGCTAACTTCCCTCCGTGCTACTTTGATCTTGCCCTCTAGCCTCCTTCTCCATGGAGGGTACTGCCCCTTGTGGCTGTTCAACTTGTAGCCAAGCATCTCACTGATCACTGCTGCCGTATTGTAGATCAGCTTGTTAGTGTCGGTAATCGTGGTTGTAGGTATTGCCCGTAGTGCTGCATTAACATCATCTAGCAGACCTTCTGAGGGTACTTCACGTAATCTTGGTAACCGGCTACGGGGGATCCAGGTTTCAAGCTTGGCCATGATCCTATTTTTCAGGTCAGTTCCTCTGGCACTCAACGATCCTTCTCCTATTGCACTTGGGGCTATGTACCCAATCTCGGGTGGGGGTGATGATATCTCCCCCCTGACCTGGCGTCCTGACTCCTCCTTGCCGTAGCATTTGTGTTGTACCTCGTCAATCTCTAGCTGTGAGAGCAGTCCCTTCTTTCGAATGTTGGAACACTGAGCTACTAGTTGTTTCGCCGTCATTGTGGATGTTGGGTATCGAAGAATCCATAGGTCCGTCATCCTATTCATGTAGCCCCTTCCGCCGGGGTTACTTGCGTAGTAGCATTCCAACAACGCCCTGTTTTCGTCCCTTGCCCACCGATGCCTTCTTGTTCCAGTAGCCCACTTTTCGTCAGGGTGCCCTGGTTCCTCAACACCTGACGCGGACCTTGTTGATCCGGGCGACGTCCGAGCCGGCATGCCTTCATATTTATCTGTCTCGCTCATGTCTGCGGTAGGCTTGCTTAGCATAGGGGGTCTAGCCTTAGGACCCTTACTGGATACAGACGCCCCAGGCAGGAATCGAACTTGCGATCCTCTGTTCCAAAGGCGTGTAGTCTAACCACTACGCTATCCAGCTGCCATTATATATATATATATATATATATATATATATATATATATACACATACACACATATACATATACATATATACATACACTGGGTGAATGTGCAGTAGTAGCAGCAAGCAGGTGAATTCTGTACATTAATATGAATAGACATCTGACTATTTTACAGGATAGACAATATAAACATATTTAAAATTAAAGGAATTTGAAATGTACATTGTGCCTTGGTTTAGAGTGTCTGGAAGAGAGTCCTGTCTCAGTCAATTATAGATGATGTGAGAGGGCGGGTGTGTGTGTTTAGGGCACGGATGGCTTGGGGATAGAAGCTCCTCTTGAGTCTCTCTGTCTTTGCCCGGAAGATGCAGAACCTTCTACCAGATTGCAGAAGTTGGAACAGTTTGTTGCCTGGATGGGACGGGTCCTTCAATATCTGCGCTGCTCTAGTCCGGCATCTCCTGGTGTAGGTGTCCTGAAGCGGGGGGAGAGCAATCCTGCAGCAGCGTTCTGCTGTACGGATCACTCTCTGGAGAGCTTTTTGGTCCTTCACACAGCTGTTCCCGAACCACGATGTCATGTTCTGTGTGAGGATGCTCTCCACAGCGCCTGTATAGAAAATCCTGAGGATCTTTGGAGAGACCCTGAACTTCCTCAGTTGTCGTAGGTGATACAGGCGCTGCCTAGCCTTTTTGGTCTGGACCTGAATGTGGGCAGCCCATGTCAGGTCTGAGGAGATGTGGACACCAAGATACTTGAAGGACTGCACCCTCTCCACTGGAGCTCCATTGATGATAATGGGCTTGTAGTCTCTGTGCTGACCCCTTCTGAAGTCCACCACCAGCTCCTTGGTCTTGCAGACGTTCAGCTGGAGGTGGTTGTCCTGGCACCACGATGCCAGATTCTTCACTTCATCCATGTAGGCCGCCTCATCGTTGTTGGAGATGGCACCCAACAACAAATGAAGGTCCGGAAACAGCTAATTTCATCAGATTTGAAAGCTTAAACAGACTGTGTCTGCTGATACTCTTGTCCTCATCTAGATGATGGAGAACAAGGACAGTATATGCTTTCCAGAAGTCTTCAACTCTTCCTGCAGGAGACCAGCATTTCACTGGTCTGAAGCTGTGCCCCTGAATACCCTGCTGTGCTCCATCTCTGTAATCACCATAGCTCTGAACCTCCTTGTCATCATCTCAGTCTCCTACTTCAGGCAGATTCCATTTTCTATTAGATTTAATTTGGGAAGTTTTCGAAATATGATCGTGCAAAACCTGATGTACAGAAAACCACCACTACACCTTTCTCCAAAACAGGTTATTTTAATTGTTTTACAAAGTTAAATTTAACATAATGTTATGGCAAGTTCTGTGGCACTAACATAAAGTTTCTATTTTTAAGGGAAGATTTTTTTGGTAATGGTGCTTTTTTGACTTATTCCAGGCAGCTCCACACACCCACTAACATCCTCCTCCTCCTCTCTTTGGCTGTGTCAGACTTTCTTGTGGGGCTCCTGTTGCTGCCTGGAGAAATCGTCCTAGGAATAGCCTGCTGGGCTTTCGGTAACCTTTTGTGTTCTCTCTTTAATTATGTGTCTTTCATCATTACCTCGGCTTCAGTGGGAAACATGGTTCTCATATCAGTTGACCGCTATGTGGCGATCTGTTATCCTCTGCATTACTCTACCAGAATTACTGTGACAAGAGTTAAACGTTCTGTTTGTTTGTGTTGGCTCTGTTGTGTTTTGTATAGTAGTCCTTTTAAAAGATGAGCTGATTCAACCAGGAAGGCATAATTCCTGCTATGGAGAATGTGTTTTTGTCATCAACTTTACAGGAACTGTTGATCTTTTGTTAACCTTTATTGTTCCTATTTCTGTTATCGTAGTTCTGTATATGAGAGTATTTGCAGTGGCTGTGTCTCAGGCCCGTGCCATGGGCTCTCATGTTACAGCTGTCACACTGCAGCTTTCAGTGAATCTGACAAAAAAGAAATCTGAGTTGAAAGCAGGAAGGACTCTTGGTGTTCTAATAGTTGTGTTTCTAATGTGTTTCTGTCCATACTATTGCATCTCTCTTGCAGGGGAAGACTCACTCAGTGAGTCATCCACATCAATTGTCCGTTATCTCTTCTATTTTAACTCCTGTTTGAACCCTCTGATCTATGCACTATTTTACCCCTGGTTTAGAAAAGCTATTAAACACATTGTCATGCTTCAGATATTTCACAGTGGCTCCCATGAGGCCAACATACTATAGAGAGGACCTAAATGAGTGAATAAGTGAAATCTGCTGAACATATATTTTTATCCTTAAACCGTATAATGTTATGCAAGATGCCTGGAATCATTTTGTTGTTTTAGCTCCAAAACTGTCATAAAATCAGCGGTATGTTCTTTGGTCCCTTTTCAACATCTGGTATGTAGTTGTTTGGCATTACTGTACACTATCAGTGTGTTATCAACGATTAAAAACAGAAGAACACATTTTCCTGAATAAGGCACTCAGAATGTACATAAATATGTAAAAAAATATATATATATCATTTTCAATTTGAACTCTAAGCTGTAAAATATAGAATAATATCAAGTATGTGACCTTTGGCCATGTGGTTTGTTATTGGAAATCTTTGTCTAAATAAGTCACTGTGTTTTTGGCCCCTTGAATAGCTCCGAATGAAGCTCCTCTCAAGCTACAGGCAAAAGCCTACATTGCACTGCTGGCACTTTTTGCTTGCTTTTATACAATATATTTTCCTGAGTCCATGTTACATCCCGGTCTAGGGGTACACAAGTGCAACATAAAGGCTAAAGAGGGTCCCCAAAACCAGACCCAAATAGCCAATATACTATTAAAGGTGAGGTTTATTGCCACCAATAACACCAAAACTGAAAGCATTAACTCCAGGGTTACCAAGGGTCAAAATAATAAACAAAAGAAGCCATTTCAAAAAGTGCTACCTAAACCCTGCATGACACAAAACTAAACAAAAGACAAGCACTAATGTTAGCGCCCTAATTTAACAAGCAAAAGAAAACAACAAATGGGTAGTTCACCCCCTTCTGCTTCCGTGCTCATTTACAAGTGGACCAGACTATTTACAACACTATATACAAAACCTAATTTCTCTCAGAAGACTAATACTCCACTGCACTTTGCTGAATTACCCAACTGAATTCAACCTTTCTACTACTGTTATTATTCCCTATATAAAAGTATTTGTGGTTTTGTTATGTTATTTGTAGCTTTGTGGTTAGTGGCTTTGGTTCATTGTAAACCAAAGATGGTAATGAAGGAGCTGGGCAACAAACGTTCTGTGACGTTCAGTCCTGTGACTTTATAGTGGATGGTGTTAATTTACAGGATAATATTATTAATTGTGTCTATAGACTTTCATTTTCCTGTTAAGGAAGGAGAAACGTTTACAATCAATTAGACAGAAAAAAAAGACAGCCTACCATAATAAGTTTATCTGAACAGCAACAAAAATGTGGACCCATATGACCAAAGGTACAGTACTTCCTCAGAAAACCTAAAATATTGTTGTCTGTTTTTTACAAATAGAAAACTAAAGTATTTGTCTTGTGATTATGTTAATATATAGTTTTGTAATGCTTTAAGCAACTTAAACGCTCTAAGAGGCATTCCTAAACCAGCTGAGAGATGTAACCTCAAGCATTTCCAGTGCCTGCTCCAGGGTCTCCTCCAAGTGTGTCAAGCCCAAGCAATCTAAACTGGCTCCTTTCAATGTGAAAGACTGCACTGTAAAAACTATGCAAACTTGTTGCCTCAAAAAAAAATTGAGTAAAGTTGATTTAAGACGACTAAGTTTTTGCAACTTATTCACTTTGAGTACAGAGTATAAAATCTATTTAGCTTCCAGAACTCAAAAAAGCTATGCATAACTAAGTAAGGCTTACTTAAGATGACTGTTAGGATAACTTATTCATTGCAAGTCTGCAGAATTAAGAATAACTTGATATTTCTGACTGTGCAATACTAATTGTTTACCCTACTGACAAACATTTCAAGTTCAACTAAATTAAAAACCAATTTGTGGTAACCTGAATATGAGTAAAAAATAATTAACAACACTTTTTGTAATGATGTTAAAATCGGCCAAACTTTTTTTTTTCAAATGCAAAAAAGTATAATAGCCAACGTACTGGAGACTGTTCTGCTGAACAACAAACAATTATATTGCCATCATTGTTATAATCTCACAATGAAACAAAGTCTCAGATTTAATTATTATGAAACTAAGTTTAGGCTTTCCACAGCTTTTTTTTGTACTTACATTACTTATATAATGAAAATAAAATTTTTATTTATTGTTCAGTCACAAGTGCAGTCTCTACTTTACATAACACATTTTTTTTTCATTCAAAAACATGAGCTGGAATGTTATAATATTTTAAGGATGGCTTGTTTCCAGTCCAGGCATTATTGCCTGAGTGACTATCATGGATCGAGGTGATCCAAATGTAAGTGCAGGAGAAAGTCTTTAACTTCCCTTAAGTACAGTGGCAGTGGATGTGGATTGGAGATGCAATGAGCTTGAACCTGCAGGTGACCATCTTCACTGACCACACCATCTGTGACGGAGGACTCATCTTTCCTGGTGTCCTGCAAGCAAACAATCATATTTTTTGGAACACCAACTTATTTGCTTTCTTAAAACATTTTTTCTGCACTGCGTATAGATCAGACTCCAATTTAGACAATCTCAGGCCCCCTCCCCACCGGAGAGGGGAGGATGTCAATCTGGATAGCCCTGTCCACCACCCGACACACAATATGTCATGTATATATATATATTTTTTTTTTAAAAAGGGCTATGCAAACATGGCCAATAACTTTCATTCTAATGATGTGCAAATTTATTTGGGCACAAATTTCACTGTTCAAAAACTTCACTATATACAGTGCAGACAATGTAGACCCTCTAAACCAGCGGTCCCCAAACTTTTTTGCGCCATGGACCGGTTTATGCCCGACAATATTTTCACAGACCGGCCTTTAAGGTGTCACGGATAAATACAACAAAATAAAACTAGTACCGGTACCGAAAAAAAGGCCTCCTGAGGCCACATTTGTAGGCCAATTATGTCACAGCGACTGACGAAGGCTGTCCAAATTCGAAGACTCCAGCCGAAGACTCAATTCTCAAGTACGCAAGTCTGTACTTGCGTTCTATGTGCTGATTCTCATTCCCACTTGGCTGCGAACTATTCCTGTACGAACTGGAGGCCATTACCTGATGAAGCCAAAAGAACCAAGTCATCTCAAAAAGCAGAGATGACATTCTGAGACTGCCCAAGTGGAAGCCTTCCGCCACTTGGCTACACCTAGAAATTCTGTCCATGAAAATTATGAACAGAATCAGTGACAAAGATGACAAAGGGCAGCCCTGGTGAAGTCCATCACCCACCGGCAACAAGTCCAATGTATTGACAGCTATGTCGACCAAGATTTTGCAACGAATTGAATTGCCCGTAACAATGACCAGACACACACCATACTCCTGGAGCACCTCCCTACCGGACACTCCGAGGGACACGGCCAAATGCCTTTTCCAAATCCACAAAACACATATAGACTGGTGGGGCAAACTCCATGCATCCTCCAGTATCCTCAAGAGAATAAAGAGATGGCCCAATGTTCCACAACCAGGAAAAGGGTGGGGTGCTCACTCTGGGTTAGGAACGAGTTTCTGCTCCAAGTGGAGCGCATTGTTCCTCCTGTATCTTTCTAAGGGAGGCTGAGGAGTGTGATCCCCCTATATCAGAATCAAAATCAGCATACTTTTTTAATCCCTAAGGAAATTATGTAGGTTTAGTTGCTCCAGAACAGTAACAGAAACAGACTAGGCTATTTAACAATACAATATGTCGCAGATTCACAAATTTAAGAAATAGCACAATACATACAAATCACTCAATAATATATATGAAGGATTGACAGAGGGGTTTGTAAATAAATATCAAGAATACTGACAGCAACATTACTGAGTAGAAAAGAGTGTGTGCAAAAAGGATGAAACTATTGTAGTGTTTACAGTGTACAAGATGGAGGAGTTGTTCAGGGAGATGGCCAATAGCAGAATAATTTCCTGTGTTGTTCAGTGGTGCTTTTTGATAATCTCAGTCTCTCACTGAGCGTGCTCCTGTGGCTAGCAAGCATGTCATGGAGTGGGTGGGAGATATTATCCAACATTGTCTTTAAATTGGACAACATCCACCTCTCTGACATCACCTTAAGGGAATCCAGCTCCATCCCCATAACATTAATTCAATTCAATTCAATTCAATTCAATTTTATTTATATAGCGCCAAATCACAACAAAAGTCGCCTCAAGGCGCTTCATAGATACAGAGAAAAACCCAACAATCATATGACCCCCTATGAGCAAGCACTTTGGCGACAGTGGGAAGGAAAAACTCCCTTTTAACAGGAAGAAACCTCCGGCAGAACCAGGCTCAGGGAGGGGCGGCCATCTGCTGCGACCGGTTGGGGTGAGAGAAGGAAGACAGGATAAAGACATGCTGTGGAAGAGAGACAGAGGTTAATAACAGATATGATTCAATGCAGAGAGGTCTATTAATACATAGTGAGTGAGAAAGGTGACTGGAAAGGAAAAACTCAATGCATCATGGGAATCCCCCGGCAGCCTACATCTATTGCAGCATAACAAAGGGAGGATTCAGGGTCACCTGGTCCAGCCCTAACTATATGCTTTAGAAAAAAGGAAAGTTTTAAGCCTAATCTTAAAAGTAGAGATAGTGTCTGTCTCCCGAATCCAAACTGGAAGCTGGTTCCACAGAAGAGGGGCCTGAAAACTGAAGGCTCTCCCTCCCATTCTACTTTTAAATACTCTAGGAACAACAAGTAGGCCTGCAGAGCGAGAGCGGAGCGCTCTAATAGGGTGATATGGTACTACAAGGTCATTAAGATAAGATGGGGCCTGATTATTTAAGACCTTGTATGTGAGGAGCAGGATTTTGAATTCAATTCTGGATTTAACAGGAAGCCAATGAAGGGAAGCCAAAACAGGAGAAATATGCTCTCTCTTTCTAGTCCCTGTCAGGACTCTTGCTGCAGCATTTTGGATTAGCTGAAGGCTTTTCAGTGAGTTTTTTGGACATCCTGATAATAATGAATTACAGTAGTCCAGCCTGGAAGTAATAAATGCATGAACTAGTTTTTCAGCGTCACTCTGAGACAGGATATTTCTAATTTTAGAGATGTTGCGCAAATGGAAGAAAGCAGTCTTACATATTTGTTTAATATGTGCGTTGAAGGACATGTCCTGGTCAAAAATGACTCCAAGGTTCCTCACCGCGTTACTGGAGGCCAAGGTAATGCCATCCAGAGTAAGAATCTGATTAGATACCATATTTCTAAGATTTTCAGGGCCGAGTACAATAACCTCAGTTTTATCTGAATTAAGAAGCAGAAAGTTAGCGGCCATCCAGGTCTTTATGTCTTTAAGACATTCCTGCAGTTTAACTAATTGGTGTGTGTTATCTGGCTTCATGGACAGATAGAGCTGGGTGTCATCTGCATAGCAGTGAAAATGTATGCTATGTCTTCTAATGATACTGCCTAAGGGAAGCATGTATAATGTAAACAGAATTGGTCCTAGCACTGAACCCTGTGGAACTCCATAATTAACCTCAGTGTGTGAAGAGGACTCTCCATTTACATGCACGAATTGGAGTCTATTAGATAGATATGATACAAACCACTGCAGCGCAGTACCTGTAATACCTACAGCATGTTCTAATCGCTCTAATAGGATATTATGATCAACAGTATCGAACGCTGCACTGAGGTCTAGCAGGACAAGCACAGAGATGAGTCCACTGTCAGAGGCCATAAGAAGATCATTTGTAACCTTCACTAAAGCTGTTTCTGTGCTGTGCTGAGCTCTAAAACCTGACTGAAACTCTTCAAATAAACCATTCCTCTGCAGATGATCTGTTAGCTGTTTGACAACTACTCTTTCAAGGATTTTTGATATGAAAGGAAGGTTGGAGATTGGCCTATAATTAGCTAAGACTGCTGGGTCTAGAGATGGCTTTTTGAGTAAAGGTTTAACTACAGCCAGCTTGAAGGCCTGTGGTACATAGCCGATTATTAGAGATAGGTTGATCATATTTAAGATCGAAGAATTAATTAATGGCAGGACTTCTTTGAGCAGTTTTGTAGGAATGGGGTCTAAAAGACACGTTGATGGTTTGGAGGAAGTAATTATTGAAGTTAACTCAGAAAGATCAATTGGAGAAAAAGAGTCTAACTTAATATCAATGGTACTAAGAGTAGCTGTAGATAATATTACATCTGTGGGATGATTATTGGTAATTTTTTCTCTAATGATAAAAATTTTATTTGTGAAGAAGTTCATGAAGTCATTACTAGTTAACGTTAAAGGGATGGTTGGCTCAAAAGAGCTCTGACTTTTTGTCAGCCTGGCTACAGTGCTGAAGAGAAACCTAGGGTTGTTCTTATTTTCTTCAATCAGTGATGAATAGTAAGATGTTCTGGCTTTGCGGAGGGCTTTCTTATAAAGCAGCAAACTATTTCTCCAGGCTAAATGATGATCCTCTAGATTTGTGACACGCCATTTCCTCTCCAGATTACGAGTCATCTGCTTTAGGGTACGTGTTTCAGAATTATACCACGGAGTCAGGTACTTCTGATTTGAGGCCTTAGTTTTCACAGGAGCTACAGTATCCAGAGTCGTACGTAGTGAGGAGGTTTACTGGCCTTGTGGATCAATTTATTGAGTCTGTTGGCATCTGCGAATCTTAACCTGCTCCCCCAGCATGCAACCACATAGAGCATAGCACTGGCCACAACAGACTCACAGACAAATCCTGAGCATTGTCTGACAGATGTTGAAGGACTTCAGCCGCCTCAGAAAATAGAGATGACTCTAGCCTTTCCTGTAAAGTGCAGTGTTGTTTTTAACCCAGTCCAGTTTATTATCTAAGTATACTCCAAGGTATTTATAGTCCTCCACAATGTCCACATTGATCCCCTGGATTGAAACAGGGGTTAAGTCCACCATCAATTCCTTGGTCTTTGCCACGTTGAGCTGCAGATGTTTCTGCTTGCACCATGTAACAAAGGAATCAACCTGGTCAGCCCAGTACTCTGACTAATCACCCCTGCTGATGCATCCAACCACCAGAGAGTCATCAGAAAACTTCTGAAGATAGCAGGTCTGTGCAGTGGCTGTAGTCTGTGGTGTAGAGGGTGAAGAGGAAGGGGGAGAGGACATTCCCTTGTGGTGGCCCTGGTGGTCACCACCTCAAAGCCCCCAAAGCACTCCATTGAGCTCCCTCCCTATGATTACCTTGTCAGACACACAATGTGGAAAACGCACATATTGTGGTCTTCGCGGTTAGCATTTATGTTAGGTTATCACCCAGGAGGGTTGGCCTGATGGTGTTGAATGCACTGGAAAAGTAAAAAAACATGACCCTCACAGTGCTCACTGGCTGGTCCAGATGGGTGTAGACATGATGGAGCAGGTAGATGATGGTGTCCTCAGGGCGGGGCTGGTAAGCAAACTGAAGGGGATCCTGATGTGGTCTGACTATGGGTTGGAGCTGGTCCAGGATAAGTCCTTCCAGAATCTTCATGAATGTGGGAGGTCAGTGCCACAGGCCTGTAATGCTGGGGGGCACTGCGTCTTTGGTACAGGGATGAGGCATGATGTCTTCCACAGCACTTGGACCCCCTGTAGACTCAGACTCAACATGAACAGTTTATGAAAGACTCCACAAAGCTGGGAGGTGCAGGCCTTAAGGACACGGGGACTCACCCTATTTGGTCCAGCAGACTTGCCTGAGTGGAGTCTCCTCATTTGCTTCTGAACCCGGTCATGAGTGACAGTAATATGTGGGGGAGAGGTGTCAGGACTTTCACCGGAGGCAACTATGTGGAGAGAGAGAGAGAGACAGTGCACAGTTCAATGTCCGGGCAGCAAATCCTTTCTTTGATTGTTACGTGGGCAGGGTTACATCAACGGTTGTCAACAAGAACAGGAAGCCCCCGTCCTTTCACTTTGGCTATTAGTTTGCGGCGCTGTCCCTGTCTGCCCGAACAGCGTGGAAGCCTTCCCTTCCACGAATGTGTTGTGGTCGGGAATATCCTGGTGCATCCATGATTCAGTGAAACACATCGAGCTACACTCCCGGTATTTCCTCTGACTCCGTGGAGAAGTCAGAAATACTCCTGTCTCACCGTCTCCTTCCTTGTCCTCTTCTGTCCTCCACCTCTGCATCCTCGGTGTGTTTTCCTCCAGATTTCAGCTGGTACATCTGTGGTTCTGACCGTTGAGCAGGCGACATCAGTGCGATCAGCTTATCTCTCGAGTAAGCAGCCTGTGTGTATGTAGTAGCTGTGTTGTGGTCCCATTGCTCAATAAAGGTAACAGTTCTGCGGTCACAAGCAGAACAAAAGTTCTCTTGATCCACATGACTGAACGAAAGATATTCAAACAGACCAAAGTCCAAGTAAAGAAAAAGAATAAGTAAGAAAAAAGCTAAACTAAAGAGAAAAAAGCAGGAGCAATTGTAACAGGCCTCACGCTGGTTGCGCACAAAATCTATATCTTGATGCATGCTCAATCATCCAGATGAGTAAATCCCAAAAGGTTCTTTCTGTACATCTGGACGTAGCGTTTTCTTTGGGAGAAACATTTCATCACTCATCCAACTTCAGTCTGAGCTGACTGCAGGTTTCCCCAACCTTCCCAAAGTTTCTCCCACTGAAAGCTGTACTTCCAAATGAGCAGAATCAGCATTTTTGGGTTGGCTATAGTTGGAACACACCCTTTGATCCCCTTTCTTAAAAATGGGTACCAACACCCTAGTCTGGCAATCAATAGGTGCCACCCCTTATCTCCACAAAACATTGTAGACGCGCGTAAACCAAGACAGTTCTACAATATCCAGACCCTTCAGGAACTCAGGACGAACCTCATCCACCCCAGGGGCCCTGCCACCAAGGAGTTGTTGTTTAACTGCTTCACCCTGGAGATAGACGAGTCATTGCCCTTGTCCCTAGACTGCTTCCTCCAAAGAAGACTGTGAAATGCACTACACACAGGTACACACACACACACACACAGGTCTTTATCACCAGATTCCACATTTATTTATAGTTTTCCCTGGGTTATGACTGAACACAGTCTGACAGCTGTCGGTCCCAGCTGATTTCCCTCCCCCTCCGCTCCGTCTCACTATAAAAAGGGAAGGAAACCACCATCAGTCCAAATCGCCATCAGCTGTTCTCACCGGCATCTCCAGCACCGCCCCGTTGAGCTCACTGCACCACTCCTCCCCTGCAGCCGCGCCCGGGACCACACCTCCGCCACAAAGACATGCCAGTGGTATTCTTTTCACCACCTGACAATGAGTCAGGAGCGTGCCACACGCACTATACACACATTTACATTTCATGTTCATACTTGAGGTAACTTGTTTGATGCATATTCAGAAAATTGATGTTTGAGAATATTTTACATTTTATCATTATTTCAGTTTATTTTGAAAAATCTCAAGGATGTTGAGCTTTATTGTGAAAGGTTTATGTGGAAAATAAACAAGTGGCTGGCGGAGCCAACACTATGGTTTCACCGTCGTTGTTGCTAACAAACCGAGGCATAAAACTAGTTGTTTGTCTGTCCCAAATGTGATTATTATAAATGTACAATAAAGTGAAAACTCAGCAAGAATAATATAGCCACTACAGTTGGTTGTTTGTTTGGTTTTTTTATTCTTGTAATCACAACTGATTTCGGGGCAAGATATGTTTGGAAAAAGCAAAAACAAAGGACTGTAGAGAATTTAAACATATTTTTGGATATTCTGGTGGTCGTCATAGAATTCATCTTTTTACCTTCAAAAAAGACACAACACATTCTATTAAATTGTTTATTCTCAATTGATAATTTGTGTTTAACTAGCTCAGATTGCCCCAGGCTAAACCTCTTGATCCATCCAACATTGCAATAAACAAAATAAAAAAAAGTGCTCTGGGTGAAATTAATTTTTATCTTTTACATTTTCTCTAGATACTGCAATAATATTGTGAACATAAAATTATTTTAGCCAACGCAATGAAACAAAAGCTCAGATAATGTAACAGCTGTATTTTCAAACAGAGTATTATTTGGCCACATCAACACAGTCTTGACTTATGAGATTCTGGATCGTTTTTGAATTTTGTTAGCTCTCAAACTCTGAAAGTGCTGCCGCTGATCTCAATAAACAGACTTTACTCACTTCCTGTACAGAGATTTAGAGATGGGTAAAAGCGGAGTATAGATATGTCTGTGAAGGTTCTCAGTCATCCAGGTCTTTGTAGTCTAAGGAGCTTGGAAAGACAAGTGTCTGAACTTCTTTGAGTTGCTGGACGATGTTTCAGGTGAAACATCTTCCAGCAACTCAAAGGAGTATAGATTCTACAGGTGATATGCCATAAAAGGCAGAAATAGTCCACCATCAAAGCAGCCTGTTTTCCAAGTTTGATATGTATGTGGGTTTTTTTTTTTACTGAGAACATTTTTGCTTTTGAAATTCAACATTATTACATTGTAAGTCAAATGGCAAACAAGTGCCAACTTGAAGTAGAATTTAACTCTGGCACAAATTTCACCCTGGTCTTGGCAAACAAAAATTTGTAATGTAAGTGGAAGTGCTCCTCAGCAGCCATTAGAGACACACAAATGTAAGAAGTCACTTAGTCTGAAAATATTGGCATCAGACAGGACATTCTTTTTTAGAAGAAAAAGAAGTTGTAAATGGTGAAGAAGGCTGAGTATACCAGTTAGAAAGATCAGAGAGAGAGACACAGCTAAGGGTACTGCAGAAAAGAAATTGAAATCCACAGTGAGGGATGGAGCACATAGATATCCAACTGACATTGAGAAAAAGACGAGGGGCGGAGTGAGAAGGGGTGAGTTATATAACTAATTCAGTTTGTAATGCTACATAGAGCTACAGGTCTCTCTGAAAATGGATACACAGGATGTGGCAGAGCTCTGTTTTCCACAACTCTTCAACACCTCCTGCAAGAAACCTCCTCTGTCAGAATTTGTGTTCCTTCATGTTGTGTTGTCCTCCATCTCGCTGCTAACTGTGACTCTCAACCTGCTCATCATCATCTCAGTCTCCCACTACAGGCAGAGTTGTTGTTATTTTTTTAATAGCTGTGTGTAGCTTATACATTCTGTGAGCTAATTGACTTAAGATGTTTTTGTGACCTCAGTGGTGTATACAATTAAACTATCTGATATAGAAGTGGTCGATAAGAAATGATCAAAACTGTTTTTCTCTTACCAAGAGCTAATGTTTTATTGTTTGTTGGGTTGCTTTAATTTAGCGATTTGAGGACTGTTAATTTAATAATTTTTGTGTCTTCTTGCAGGCAGCTCCACACACCCACTAACATCCTCCTCCTCTCTCTGGCTGTCTCAGACTTTCTTGTTGGTCTCCTGTTGATGCCTGGAGAAATCCTCCGAAATACAGCCTGCTGGTTTCTCGGTGACCTCACCTGTTCTATGTACAATTATATGTCTTTAATTGTTACCTCTACCTCAGTGGGAGACATGGTGTTAATATCAATTGACCGCTATGTGGCTATTTGTGACCCTCTGCATTACCCCACCAGAATCACAGACAGAAGAGTGAAACTCTGTGTTTGTCTGTGTTGGCTCTGCTCTGTTTTCTATAGCAGCCTGTTTGTAAAGGATGATCTAACTCAACCAGGGAAGCATAATTCCTGCTATGGAGAATGTACAATTGATGTTGACTTAATTACAGGAACGATTGACCTTCTTTTAACCTTTTTTGTTCCAGTTACTGTCATTGTAGTTCTGTATCTGAGAGTATTTGTGGTGGCTGTGTCTCAGGCTCGAGCCATGCACTCTCATGTTACAGTTGCTGCTCTGCAGCTTTCAGTGACTCTAACAACAAAGAAATCAGAGTTAAAAGCAGCCAGGACTCTGGGTGTTCTTGTAGTTGTGTTTCTACTGTGTTTCTGCCCTTATTATTGTGTTACTCTTGCCAGGGACGACCTACTCAATAGTTCATCTGTATCCTTTTTGCTCTATCTGTTCTATTTTAACTCATGTCTAAACCCTTTGATCTATGCACTGCTCTACCCCTGGTTTAGAAAAGCTGTGAAACTCATAATCTCTTTACACATACTGCAGCCTGGCTCCTGTGAGATTAGCATTCTGTAAAAAAAACAAAACAAAACAAAAAAACAAATAAAAGGAACACTGAACAATTGTTGAGTTATTTTGTTGCCCTACTGGTTGGCTACTTTTGGGCTTCCATTTGTGTTATTCTGTGGCGCTGGAAATGATGCTGTGTCAGTATCACTGTGTCATCGATGACAGTAACTTGTTGGAAAAGAAGGATGGAAAATATTTTTCATGTTGGCCCTATTAAATGCTGCTACCTGTAATCTGAACTCACCCATTGCTAATTAGCATTTTGTTTGTATATCATCAGAATTATCATTATCGCAAATTTGCCCAAGTATTGCAATATACTTTTGAAGCTATATTGCCCACTGCTACACAGTAATTGTCTCTTGTCTCTCTGTGATCCACAGAGAAGTTTGGTAAATGGCCAGCACCATGGACCTTTTTAGATGATCCAGACCGCAGCAGTCTTTAATGGCAGCGCCTTCAGCATTAGTACGCACATATGTAAAATTAGTCTCAGTCCTGGGCTCAGTTAGAGAGGTAAACAAAACGCACGGACAAAACTGTGGGTTTTCCATGTGTGTAACGTGCAAGAGCTGCGGCTCTGTCAGAGCTGTTTTTTTCCATGCTAACATACTTGATGATTGTGTGGAGCATACACCTGTGTGGGGAGCCTGCCGTTAATATTTAAATATGAGTTAAGGAGAGGGTCACTTGCTGTGGGGGGATAGTACTGTTCACCTACAGGATAACTGCTTACAACAACACAGCTATGGATTTAGGGGGAGAACATAAATGTAAATAGAAACTGTTTAAATAACCTGTTTAATCATCTCAGTTTATTATTGGTGAGAACTTGTGCCTTTTTAGAAATACAGTAAGCATGGCTTTTACTGTGATACCTCTGCATGTATGTGTATTTAATGTAATTTTCTCATTTCTAATTGGCACACTAACCAGATTAAAAAAACATTTGGATCACGTGAGGGATCACCTTGATATATGATATATATGTGATATTACCATTACCAATAAGTTTGATGTTGTCACGGCGGGGTGCACCGATGTGTGTGGAAACAGGACCCAAAAGCAGATGATGACGAGGAATTGTAATGATTAACAGAAAGGTGAACCTTTAATGCGATGACGGCAGGGAAATGAACCAAGAGACCAAAAACAAACAGGCAAAACACTAAGAAACAAAATACTAAATGGTACTGAGACCAAAACCTAAACTATGACTGTGGTGGAAAAATAATAAACAAAGACCATGACTAAGACTAATAATACATAACAGATGAAAACTAGAACTATGACTGAGGTGAGGTAAACAGGCTAAGACCATGACTAAAACTGTGACCCTGGTGAGATAAACAGACGAACCGACAATGGCATGAAGAAAACAAAAGGCTTAAATACAGACATGAGGTGATCAGGGGAAGTGGGGACACATGGGGGAACAGCTGACAGACATAAACCTAATGACAGGACCAGGAGAGAAAGCTAAATACAATGAAGAACACATGACATTGTCAAAATAAAACAGGAAATACTAACAACTAAACATGACAACACAACTCAACAGACCCAACATGTGATGAATAAATACCAAACCCCAAAACATAGAAAACCCAGGAACAATAACCAATAACTGCCTAAAATAAAGGCAAAATAGGAAATAACACAAACTAATAACATATCAAAAAATACAAAGAAAACTCAGAGTGCTGGGTCGGAGACCCAGCCTGTGACAGATGTGTCACATGGCCCTCTTCCTATTGAAAAAACAAAAGTTGTATCCAAGATGGCCGACTTCTAAATGGCCACCATGGTCACCACCCATCTTGAGGAGTTTGCCCCCTCACATATACTAATGTGCCACAAACAGGACTTTAATGTCACCAACCATTCCCATGTTATTACGGTGTATCCATATAAATGGCCCACCCTGTATATGTGTGTATATATAGAAAAGAATTGACTGCCCACAGGGGGCGAGTGGGGAATTTTTTTACATTTAGAGAGAGAGAGATATCTATCTGTGGTCGTGTCCAAATTCATGGGCTGCATCCTCCTGAGGCCGCATTTGTAGACCGATTACGTCACAGCGATGCGCCAAAGGCTGTCCAAATTCGTAGACTCCTCCGAAGGCACCCAACAAATGCGTCCTTCATTTCCCCGAATTTGAAGGATGGGTCGGGTGTGTCCTTCGTGGCCCACCAATATCCCAGAATTCATAGTGCGGCCCAGCCAAACTCCAGTTTCCAACAATGGCGGCCGCTACTAAGTTTTAAAATTACTCATACTGTCATGGTCCTGGGTCGTGCGACCCAGTGTTTTGTGTTTAGTCTATTTTGATGTTTATTGTTTGTTAGGTTCATTAAGTTATTCCAGCTCATTTGTAATTATATTACCCTTGTATTGAGCCTCCCTAGCCCTTCATGTGTTTATGTCTGTGTGTCTTGTGTTAAGTTCATGCTGTCGCTTCTGTCATCTTCCCCTGTACTCCGTCTCCCTGGTTCGTGCGTCTACCTGTCATGTCTGCATGGTTATGTTTAGTTCAGGTCATGTCTAATCTCCATGTTTCCTGTGTTACTTTGAAAGTCTGTATTCAATGTCAGTGTATTTAGTTTCACCTCTCCTGTCCTGTCGTTAGGTTCATGTGTGTCAGCTGTGCTCCCATGTGTGGCCACTTCCCCTAATCATCCCTCATGTGTATTTAGTCTCGGTGTTTCATGCAGTCTGTGTCGCGCCGTCTGTCTTCCCACCCTCCGTGTTTCCATGCCCAGTCTTTTGTATTCCAAGCCATAGCCTTACCATAGTTTGTTCCCAGTTTAGGTTTCTGTTTAGTTACTGCTCTTGCGCTGCCCTCATTCTTGTTTGTTTCTTTTGTGTTCATCAGCCACAATAAAGGCTCGCTTTTGTTTAAGTTCACTCCCGTATCACTTGTGTCTGCACCTGAGTCCTCCACACACAGCGGACCGTGACACATATTAATCTTTCTGGGTCACAAAATAAACTTTTAACATATTTTCAGGCGAGAAAGTAGCCATGTAAACATCAAATATCTGCTCGGTTTATCAAGATATCGCATATTTGCAAAAGTGCTTCGACGTTTTCGGAGACATCTGCTACCCACCAGCTCGATAGCTAGCCGGGAGCTCGAGGGTTACTGATGCGGCCGAGAACGGCACAACTCCCGGCACATCATTTTCAGATCACCGCGGACTTTTGCTGCTCGGGTTAAACGTAATATATAAGTCACTTAGACAACCTAAAAATGTTATTGTTGGGCCTTTTTCAGTGTTTTGTTTGTTCGTGAGTAAATCGGTTTGGCTGAGATTAAAGTTATTAGATTAGATTAGATAAAATAAAATTTTATTAATCCCCCGGGTGGGTTCCTCCTTGGTTTTTACACAGCTGACTAAACGTCAAACAGAAAACTGATTAAACAGAAGTATGAGACAGTCGAGAATTTACGCCAGTGTCCTGCTATATTTTAGATAGCAAGGAGCAGACGGCTGAGTTTATTAAACTCCACCGAGACAGCGGTGACGCTAATCAGAAGGCTAGACCGTCCAATTTCACGGCCGTTTACTTCCGGCCTACCCGACCTTCTGAGGACCCGGCCCACGTAGACTGCGAAGGCCGGGTCCTCAGGAGGATGCAGCCCATGAATTTGGACACAACGTGTGTGTGTGTGTGTGTGTGTGTGTGTGTGTGTGTGTGTGTGTGTGTGTGTGTGTAAATAAGACTAGAATTACTTTATGTACTATTTAGGTTCAGTGCTTGGTCTGTGACCAGCAGCTGGCCTACAACAACAACAACACCTCATCAATGCTGAGGTATTTCCGTGCTAAGCATGATGCGGTCCCATCTACGAGTACAATGACAGTGAATCCAAGCATTTATGGTATGGACATCAACTGTCAGTCATTCATTCATGTCTCCCATCACTAGCACAAAATGTCACTAATTGCGTTTGACTTCACTTTTTGGGTGAGAGGATGTACTGGTTAGTGGTTCTTCCGCTTCCTATGAAATGTCCGCAGGCTATTGGTAAGATGGGAGACCCATTTACTTGATCCCACAACACATAATGACTATTGAACTACCTGCGAATAATGGCATTAAAGCCTAATCAACTTATACAACATGTTAAGCCTATTTTTATCCTCATATTCAAATGTTTGTGTGTATTGAAGGGATCATGAACACAAAGCCCACTAAGGTGGTCGATGCTGCTTTGGTGAACATGATCGTGAAGGACTCGCAGCCCTTTTCCATTGTTGACGATGCTGGTTTCAGACAGTTTGTTGGTGTCTTGGACCCAACTTACACAATCCCCACCAGAAAGGCTCTAAAGGAAATGGTGGCGGAAAAGTTCAAAGAGGAAAAGGAGAAAGCAAAGAGAGAAGTGGAGAAGGCTACAGCTGTCAGTCTCACCAGTGACATGTGGACATCCATTCATATGGATGCCTACTTGGCTGTGACATGTCATTTTGTCAATGAACAAGATACACTGTCCACAGTATTGCTAGGAGTGGGACATTTCTCCAAGGCAAATACAGCCGAAAATATTGCTGAGGTGAAAAAGGTTTTGATGGAGGAGTGGGGCATCCAAAATAAAGTCAGATGCCTCGTCACTGATGCAGCACCAAACATGATTTCCTCATCTAAAATATTGAAAGTGCGCCACACAAAGTGCATTGCACATACTCTGAACCTCATTGTGAGAAAATCAATTGACAACACGCCTGGGCTTGAGGAGATCAGAGGTAAGGCTTGTAAAATGGTAAGCTATTTCCGATCTAGCGCAACAGCAAAGGAGAAGCTCTGCCAAATGCAGCAGCAGATGGGCAGATCACATCTAAAGCTCCTTCAGGAGGTTGACACCAGGTGGAACAGCACATACACTATGCTGCAGCGTCTGTATGAGGAGAGAGAGACAGTTAGTGCTGCCCTTGTCTCAATGAGAACAGATCTCACACCTGTCACTGCTGAGGAGTACCTCTCAGTTAAAGAGTGCCTGGAGGTGCTTTCTCCTTTTTACACAGCCACTACTGAACTTTCTGGAGAGCAGAGAGTATCTGGGTCCAAAGTCATTCCACTTGTCTGCATGCTGCGGTATTTAGCAATTTTAGCAATTGCTAAAAAAAAAAAAGTTCTGGATGACAAAGCCCGCCAGCTGTGCATGAACCTCACAAGAATGCTGGGTGAATGTTCGTCTTACTTGGAAACAATGAGTGTCATGACCATTGCTACCCTGCTTGATCCAAGATTCAAGGCTGTGGGGTTTTGCAGTCAGACCAATGCTCAAGCTGCAGTGAGACGTCTGACTGCAGAATGTGCCACCATCATTGAAAATGAAAAAGACCAGATAATGCCTGTCCCTCCTGTCCCATCTACCTCGTCACAGCCAGAGCCAGCAACCAGTTCTGCAACTCAGTCAGGTATGGCTTTTGTTGACCTGAAGTCCATAACACAATGAAAGGGTTCCAGCTTATTCTAAAAATGTCTCAATTTTAAATACACGTAGACATTGAGGGCTAGCAGGAGGGACTATGCGCTTACCTGCTGCTCTCTGGCAGGTAGCTCCATGCCCTCCTGGGTTTTAATTGCACCTTAGAACACACATGCATCAACACTACAATGAGCGGGTGGAGGGAGGTTTGGAGTCTTCTCTCACCCCCGTTCTCTGCGGCCTGCTGGAGCGGGGGGGCTAGGAGGAGTTGGCCGTCCGACTGCGGTCTGGGGTGTGGGGCCTCCCTGCTGCTGCGGAGTCGGGGCGGTCTGCCTCTCCCCACCGCAGGGAAAAGGGTAACACCACCTGGGTCTGGGTGCAGTTCCCCCCTCCAGGGGCAAGGGTACCTAGACCCGGTTCGTAGAGTACGCTTGGGGAGTGTGATCGTGTATACAGCGTCTCTTTATGTCTGTCTCCACGTCGGTTGAGTGTGAAGTGCATATGAGAGCATGAGGGTGGGAATGGATGTTTGTGTCTGTGTGTGCCTGTATGTCTGTGTCTATATGTCAGGTTGGGTATCAGACGCCACCTCTCTGGGGACACCTCAGGCCCTCCAAGGTTTGGAGGCCTATCTCCCCCCACCACCACTTCCCCTGCCGGTGGCGGACTCCCTCAGGTGTCGGTGCGTTGGTGGTTCTTTGTATCTGGGGGTGGGCGTCCAGGTACACGCCGGCTCACTCCTTGGCGGCCGCTTATTGGGGCTTGCTCGGGCCACTTCGGAGGTGGGGTGCCCCCGGCCTCTCG
Organism: Mchenga conophoros; assembly: GCF_057382185.1. Lineage (NCBI taxonomy): Eukaryota > Metazoa > Chordata > Actinopteri > Cichliformes > Cichlidae > Mchenga > Mchenga conophoros. Next base: position 11,559,734 of record NC_140541.1, read on the forward strand.
GCCTGGGGCTCGGTCACTCAGGCACAGCTGGCTGCCGGCGGAGCTCACGGGCACGTCACTGCAACTCCCCCTGGCCTCTGCTCCGCGGCTGCTGAATGAGCTCTCATCTGGGACTCTCCTTAGCTCTTACTGGGACAGTGGCGCGGCTGCCCCTCTGTGGGTCTTCCTTGGTCTCTTGTGCTCTGGGGGCCTCTGGATGTCTGGAGTTTTGATCTCCTCCATATCTGCTTGATACCATAGAGGACAGGGCTGTGGCTCCCCACACTCCCTAGCAGATCATTACATGGAGAAACCTTTGGAATGCAAGCATGCTGATCCACACAGGTATGCACACAGGTGTACACATGGGTATTCACAGACGCGGACTACAGCTTTCTTGGCTGCTGCCTCAAAGCACACTGTGCGCTGTCTATCTTGCGTGCTGCACAATATCGTTTATTATTTAGTAACTATTGATATCACTGCTAGCTAGTTTATTGTGATGGTGCTTTTTTTTCTTATTATGTTGCTCTTTGTTGTTTGCTTTCCCCTCTGTTTTTTTTTTTCTCCATACAGGTGACCCAGGAGTTGTTTTTTTTTTTTTTTTTTGTTTGTTTGTGTTTTTCTCTCTTCCCCCCCCTTCTCACCGTCTCTTCTCCCCTTTGGTTTTCTTTCTTTCTCTCCCTCTCTTTCTTTCATTCTTTCCCCCTGTCCTATCCCACAGTCATGTCTGTCCTGTTTGTAGCAACTGAAAATAAAATAAGTTCATAATTATAATCAAGGTCAGTCAAATGGACCAATATGGCAAGGCCATGATGATCCACTTGGTAAAATAAATCCGCTTGGCATCTTTCTTGGCCTTAAGACAACAATTCTGATGGCTATAGATCCAAACGGGACAAGAATAAAAAAAATGTCTCAACAGTAAGAATATGTTTTAATATCCCAAAGTTTCAATTCTGTTATTGGAGATATGTGACTACAAGAAGTTTTTTAACAAAACTAAAATCTGTTTGTCAAAATATACATTTCATTAGATATGTTTAGTATCACTTACATTTGAATATTCACATTTGATGTAATGCCCGACAATATTTTCACGGACCTTTTTCACGGCCTTTAAGGAGTCGCGGATAAATACAACAAAATAAAACTAGTACCGGTACCGAAAAAAAGAAGATTTATTCATAACACACGTGAAAAGACCCAGGAAAACAGAGTTAACGATAAAAACGATAACAAAATAACGCTGAAAACCGTTAAAAACCCTGAAAACCATACATTTCACACTTGAGCCTCAACTCTCGCGGCCCGGTACCAAACGACTCACGGACCGGTACCGGTCTGAGGCCCGGGGGTTGGTGACCGCTGGTTTATAGGAAAGTGAATCATTCGCTGGATTTTGAGTTGATTTTGCTCAATTTATTTTATCTGCCGAAACTTGAAACGTCCAAAATCATGTTACCATAATGTAAATATCATTACAGCATATGACTTTAAAAACACTTCCATGTGAATTAAAGCTAATAAAGACTAAAAAAAAAAAATGTATTTGACACTATACGTTAGATTCAATTACATTGCTACACATTTTAGAAAATCATTTTGTTTATTGTTTTCAGGTGATAGTCTGCAGGAAGCAGTTCCGGCACTCCACAGCCTCTTCTGTTCCATGCGAGAGGATTTTCTCTAGGGCAGGAGAAACTATTTCTAAGAAAAGAAACAGACTCGGCCAGTGCACAGTAAAACTAATCCTCTTTTTAAATGAAAATAACAAAAGGGCTACCTTACATAGATCATGTTTTTACTTTGCAAGTTCATGATTAGGGGTGGGTTTTGATTATCACTTTTCTGATTAAAATCCATACTAAACTGAATAAAGTGATATTGATTCATTAAAATCCTGCGTCGATTTGTAAATTAAACGTTATTATGCCTGAAACGCCAGCATCTCAGGTTAAACCTCAAAATGTCGTCAAACAGAATCAGAATCAGATTTTGTGTCGGCGGGTCCGCCCTGTGTTTACCTCTTTTTTTTCCCCCGCTGGCTTCTGCAGCTTTCATAAATCTCTGTTTACATCTCTAAGTCTCACAAGTGTCAGCTTTCTTTTAATAGATACGAAATTATGGATATATACTGATAAATGATCAGAATTGTAATATTTCTGACTGTCTGAGGCAAAACTTTCCAGATTCCAATCAAATTGAATCGGATCCTGTATCGAATCAAAATGATTCTACAAATCAGTGACGATGCAGCCGTACTCAACCCCCTAAGCATTTCCCCTTTCCAGTTCACAATCAATCCTACCCCTAGGTCAAAAATATGTATAGGACAATTGGCCTAATCTAATAGTTTGTATGAACCTGACCAGCTGTCCAGTGATTAAATGCACAAGTAAATGGAGGCAGGACTTCACAGCAGGAGCATACTCCATCATGTGCTGTGCATTATCATATGTATATTATATATATTGCTCACTTATTGTATTTACCAACATCAAGGAGTCATGAGCAAAGAAAGGCCACACCATAGTGCATGTTTAAATAGGGAAAGTTTATTGATCAAAATGCAAATAAGCATTACATTTTTTTCAGCCCCCCAATCGAGAAAAAAAAAACAATTACATGTTCAAAGCAACGCAACGGTGGCAAAATATCAGAGAGAACTCCACCCTGTGGAATGAGCAGTGATAACTAAGCAGTCTGTTTTATTTTGCAGATTCAAGCTGCTCTTCATAATTTTCGCCACCAGATGTCACCGGGGAGGACTGTGTTGAAAAGCTTCGAGTAATGAACCGTTTTTCAATACAAGCTTCAGTGCTTCAGAAAGCTAATTTGGCCATCACTACCTCTCCCACCTGCTCCTACCACTCCACACCGTAGGCAGGGCACTCACACACCTAGCATTCAACATGGAGACACTAGAGAAAGCCACCCTGCCACATCCAGCCCATCCCCAGCTTATATAACCTCAGAGAGGTGATTGCTGACTGGGCCCAGGTGGTAAATGAGGCCAATGAGCAGCAGCTGTGTCCCGGGGAGAGAGAAGAGCAAGAGAGAGACAGAGGGGTGGAGCAAGAGAGGAGGAGGTGGAGAAAAACGCCACGCCCACACAAGGGCAGTTTCAGGAGGCCCAGCTAGGGCGTAACATTGCAAATCAAACAGTAAGCCTGTAACAGACTTTAAGTAGAAAGTACATTTTTAAACTAATATGAAGTTATTAAAGGCTTATTTTTTCTGACCTGTTTTGTTTTTTCTTACTGCTGGAACACAACAAGATTCTGACAGCAATGTAATGGCAGTTACCAGAGAAGAACCGCCTCCTGTGCTGGAAGATCCTGAGGTTCCCCCGCTGATGAGAACAGACAGCGTCTATGCAAGTTTGCTTTATGACATCTACACAACACCAGGATTATCTTTACTTTTCTTAGATATAATGCTTAATCCATGAAATACTGTTAATGCTAAATTGGTACTTGAACATCCTTGTTTTTTTATGCTTTAAAGTTTAACATTTAGAATACAAGGTTAAATAATTGTTGTCCTCTGTTTGAGTGGAAAACTAACTTAGTTTGAACATGTCTTACATTTGAGTCATCTCTGTGGACTTCTAGAAATGCTATTGTTTCAAGTTGTGAAAAAAAAAAACATGTTTAATTTGATTTTGATTTTCCAAGATATTTTTTTAATTACCACTGTTGCACAAGCTTGAGCCTTGGTCCTGTTAATTGTTTATACCTAAACTACTGCAAAAAATTGGAACAATGTGGGTTTTTTTTTTTTTTTTTATTGTATATGCCACAAGACTACCTTGACCAGCTATCCAAGGTGTTGAATTAATCTGAGATCCTTTAAGCTGCGTCGAATTGACTGACAATGAATTTGTCCCACCACAGGAGCTGATGGAGGAAAGCAGTTCTGAAGGATCTGTTGATGTTCCTGCTCAGGCCCCAATGAAAGGGAAAAAAAAAAAAAAAAAAAAAAGGTCTAAGGACTTCCAAAAGAGCCAAACAGACAATTACTTGCTCAGACAAAGATTCCAGGAGTACAGAGAATGAGGAGGAAACTAACACAGGCAAGGTGTCTGCCATGAAGCTGCAGAAAAAGGAGGATGGTGAATTTACAGTAAGAAGCATTGTCTTTATTGTACGATTAGTTGCCACAAAATGGCAAGGCACTTGTTGTGGAAACACAGTTCTGAAACAGTGGTTGCAAAAGCAATAAGCTACCCTTTGACATCAAGACAAAGAAAACTACATTTTGGCCTCATCAGAAATAAAGGAGATCATGCTCATAATAATGAGGTCCTTAAATAAGGAAGTGATACCCTGATCCCAAGTGAGCAGGCTTCCAAACCAGAGAATGCGTTTGACTACATGCACTGTATTAACTGTGAGGCATTGCTCAAAAGAAAAGTATTATGGAGACATGTGTTACTATGCAGACTCTCACAAAAGTGCAGTAAACAGAAGCCAGGCAGAAGTCGAATTCAGTCTGTGCCTTCGCACAGCCTGCACCAGAAGGTGTGAGCCATAAAATTTGGGAACTACTAAATGTGATGGATCAGGAAGAGATCTCACAAGTTATAAATGAGGAGAAAAAAAAAAATCATAGAGCTTTGAGAGCAGCTGTAAGCTAAGTATGGCCACGAAAAGTCCAAACATGAATACATTAGACAGAAATTGAGAGAGATGGGAAGACTGGTTTGAGTTTCAAGAAAAGGGGGTAAAATTCAAAGAATGGAGGTGGGTTTTTTTTTTTTTTTTATAAACACTCCAACTTCAATGTGGTTGTGGAAATGGTAAAAAGGTGTTTGGTTTTGATAATGACACAAACACAAAATTCAGTCTTTGGCTCTCAAACTAGGTCATAGCTTGAAAAAGATTGCTGATATTTTGGAGTGTGAGACACAGATGTCGGAGCATGTTGATGACCAGTTTCTTGAAAACATAAAAAGGACGAGAAGTCTACTGGAAAAGAAGTGGGATGTGTGCATTTCATCACGTGTGTTGCGAACTCTGAGTGAAGGGAAATGGAACACACCACAGCTTCTTCCTTTCACAGAAGATATAATAAAAATGCGGGCCCCTTGGACCCTCCAGCGGGTGCAGGAGATGGCTGGACGGGCCCCTCGGAGCCTCCAGGGGAGACAGGCTGCTGAAACAAAAGGTGGAGTACTGGTTTGGGCTGGTATCATCAAAGATGAGCTTGTGGGGCCTTTTCGGGTTGAGGATGGAGTCAAGCTCAACTCCCAGTCCTACTGCCAGTTTCTGGAAGACACCTTCTTCAAGCAGTGGTACAGGAAGAAGTCTGCATCCTTCAAGAAAAACATGATTTTCATGCAGGACAATGCTCCATCACACGCGTCCAAGTACTCCACAGCGTGGCTGGCAAGAAAGGGTATAAAAGAAGAAAAGCTAATGACATGGCCACCTTGTTCACCTGATCTGAACCCCATTGAGAACCTGTGGTCCATCATCAAATGTGAGATTTACAAGGAGGGAAAACAGTACACCTCTCTGAACAGTGTCTGGGAGGCTGTGGTTGCTGCTGCACGCAATGTTGATGGTGAACAGATCAAAACACTGACAGAATCCATGGATGGCAGGCTTTTGAGTGTCCTTGCAAAGAAAGGTGGCTATATTGGTCGCTGATTTGTTTTTGTTTTGTTTTTGAATGTCATAAATGTATATTTGTGAATGTGGAGATGTTATATTGGTTTCACTGGTAAAAATAAATAATTGAAATGGGTATATATTTGTTTTTTGTTAAGTTGCCTAATAATTATGCACAGTAATAGTCACCTGCACACACAGATATCCCCCTAAAATAGCTAAAACTAAAAACAAACTAAAAACTACTTCCAAAAACATTCAGCTTTGATATTAATGAGTTTTTTGGGTTCATTGAGCACATGGTTGTTCAATAATAAAATTATTCCTCAAAAATACAACTTGGCTAATAAATTCTGCACTCCCTGTAGATTGGCGACAGAGCAACTGGGGACTAAAGTAAGGGCGACAGAGCTGTAGGAGACTGAACTAATGAATGAGCTATTGGTGGCGCAGGAAACTGAGCTAGGAACTTAACAGGTAGGTGAGCGATGGACTGCACAGGCAGCCGAACTAGAGGTCAAGCTGCACACTGATTAGCAGACTGGACTAATGACAACACAGGTGGCTGAATAGCAAGTTGAGTTCGTGGCTGAAGTGATGGTTGAGGTGAAAATGGAGCTAGTGGTGGAGTTGATTGCTGAGCAGGAGACACTGGAGACTGAGCTAGGGGAAGCTGAGCTGCGGGAGACGCAGGTGACTGAACTGAGGTTAGCTGGGCAGCTGACTGAACTGACAACTGAGCAGGAGCCTGAGCTAGTGATTGTAGTGACGGTTGTGGTGAAAGTGGAGTTGGTGGTTGAGTAAATGACTGCGCTAGAGACTGAGCTGCTGGTAGTAGAGCTAATGGCTGGGCTGCTAAGGGCAATTGAACAGAAGGCCGGGCGGCTAACTGGGCTACAGGCTGGGCGGCTAATGGCGAAGCTAATGATTGAGCAAACCAAGCTGCGAGGGTTTTTAGAAGGGTGGCTCAGTCCTCCTTGCCTGGGCCACCCATGCCAAACAGTTCAAAACAGCATTAAACTTCACCAAGAGGCACACAAGGAAAGACACAGCATAAGGGAAGACACAACACTGACGCAGAGAAACACAGGGCTTAAATTCACTGGGGAATAACGAGGGGAATGAGACACAGGAGGAGAGCACAGCTGGGAGAAGTCAGACATGACGAGACCAATGGGAAGCAAAACTAGAAACAGTGGGGGTGTCGAAATTCATGGGCTGCATCCTCCTGAGGCTGCATTTGTAGACCGATTACATCACAGCGACGCACCAAAGGCTGTCCAAATTTGTAGACTCCTCTGAATGCAGCCAACAAATGCGTCCTCCTTTTCTCTGAATTTCGAGGATGGGTCGGGTGTGTCCTTCGTGGCCCACCATATCCCAGAATTCATAGCGCGGCCTGGCCAACTCCAGTTTCCGGCAATGGCGGCCACTACTAAGTTTTAATATTACTCTTATTAATCTTTCTGGGTCACAAAATACATTCTTAACATATTTTCAGGCGAGAATGTGGGTGTGTAAACTTCAAATATCTGCTCGGTTTATCAAGATATCACATATTTGCAAAAGTGCTCCGACGTCTTCAGAGACATCCGTTATCCACCAGCTGGATAGCTAGCCGGCCCAGAATTCAATGTGGAACTTTTCATGTAATGATGGCGGCACAAGTAGAAGATAAAGTTAAATTTTATAGCGGTTATGTTGGTAGGTTTATGAATTTGCATAGACTTGTATTATTTATTTAAACAATCTTCGTAAAAAGTGACCGAAAACTAGCTTGTGGGTCCTGCGGTTTTTCATTGCCGCTTACATACAGCTAATTTTGATTTTTCGCAATTAGCTTTTTTGTGATATTTTTATAGGAACCAAAAAGCAAACAGTGGACTTCATAAAAATTAGAGGAGAAAACGATCACCTATTCACCGGGGTAAAAAATTCAGGCATTGTGGGATGGAGGTACAAGAATAAATCAATTTACACATCATATTCATCTTAGTACGGTTTCAATAACCCTCATTCTGTACAGAACCTGTGATGTCCAGACGGTATTCCTCTTGTGCTCTGCTGTGAAAACTTTTGGATTTAGGGATTATCATAGTTGTCATGGTTTTCTCTCTTCTCTTATTTTTTTTGTGCGATCAGGACAATTCTCGAGAAGATGGGCCTGCAGGGGAAAGTCACCCCCTTGCAGGCCAAAAAGAAATAGGACAACTTAAAGAAAAGATACAAAGTATGTGTGTTGTCAAGAAGATTTTTAAGAACAAAATTTAATAATGTACATTAAAATGTACATTTACTAAAAGTTGTGTTGTTTTTATTTGTCTGTCATTTCTGATTTCCTCAGCCTTTAGGATTGCAAGTATCCAGGGTCAGGAGAGGGAGTCAGTGGGAAGCCCACTGCTGCTACTTGGCTCTGGTTTGGCCTCATGGATGAGGTGACAGGGCAGAGGCCTTCCATTAGGCCTCCTGTCCTAATTTCCTCTCTCCCTCTGGACAATCCAGGGCCAAGTACAGCAGTGGGTGACAAAAAATAGGGGGAAGAAGAGACAGATGAGGAAGAAGATCAGCCATCCACAACAGTGAGGAAGAGGTGAAGGGATAGGGGGGATGAGAGGACATGAGATACCAAAGGGAGGCTGAGGAGAGGAGAGAACAGGAGAGCAGGGACAGGATGGACACACTTTTTTCTATACTAGAAAGATTGGTTCCTAAATAAGTTACAAATATATTCAAATAATATTCTTACTTTGTTCTGTTTGTTGTTTCATTCTGAAAGTTTTTGATTAATGAAAGTTTGTTCCCAAATCGGTTGTGCCTTCAGATATTTTTTTTTATTTGAATACATTTCTTACTTTTTTCTATTTGTTGTGTTATTCTATGTGTTTTTTATTATGAATAAATTGATGAAAACAATTTTCACTGAACTCATTTCATTTACAGTTATTTTTAACATGTATGAACATTAATCAAACAGTTTTAAAATTATATTTATTAAAGGTAAATAAAAATAAAACAATATTTCTAAAACATGAGTATTAGTTAAAAAAGGAACAAAAATATACAAATATTTAAAATTTTTCACACAGGATTAACCTAAGTGACCTGTTCCTGGACCGTTTTTTAATATAGTTTGATAGATCACACAAACAGAAAGTCTCTGGCAGTGTTGCTGGATCTGCCGAAGCAAGATCAGACGTGGATGGGGTGCTGCGACTAAGACCCGCGGTTTGTCTTTTCTGGTTGGAGAGTGGAGAATCACACAGGGTGGTCTGCAAAGAGTGTTTTAGGACGCTTCCTCCCACTGCATGGTCCATCCACGGGTTTGCAGGGCTGGCTCAATCGACGGCTGCCACACCACTAAGAGGTTTTTCAGAAATATGCAAACTGGAGAAAGTGGATTCTATATTACTACTAGTATAACGGTGCATACACACAGAACGCAATAGAAGACCAAAGAGTCAGGTTTGCATGTAACGTTGATAAAGAAGGATGATGAAGTGCGACTGTGGGTCCCATGCCAAATCAGAAGCAGATTTGCGTGGTGAAAATGCTTTTCTGCCCGATTTGCACAAACAATTAGCGCGAATGATGCGTTTGAAGCGCAAAGTAAAATACGCGCTGCATTTTATTTTGTGCATTCGTGCTTATTGCATCTGCCACTCAAGTTGGAAAAATCTGGACTCCAGCATCAAGTCGCGCCACGACAACCAATCAGGTGATTGGGTGTCAGTTATGCTGTGACTGCGTGAATGGAGTCACAGCATCAGCAGGACATGGATACTGATAAAGACCGTGGCTACGGGGTGGATCTAGAGAAATTTTCTTAGGGTGGCATAGAAATCAAATGGGGTGGCAAAATCAAAGCCTTTTTTTTTCCAAACACATATGCAGGTGGTTACATATGGTTAAAATAATTCACGTAAGTATACACGTTTTTCATATAAATATAGTCTATAACATAATTATTGTCTGTAGCCTACATAATTAAACACTTTAGTTACATAAAACATGTGAGTTTTGATTTTATGTACTGTATAGCCTGTATAATAAATAAATGTGTAGCCCAATAAGTATAAAATCCAGAAAGCTACACAACATGGGGCGGTTCATTTACAAACACAAGTCTAACTTAAGTTTCACACTGTTTTTTGTTAGAAAATAATCACATTGTTACATGCTTAAATTACACAAAATGTCAGAAATCTGCACTGTCATGAACAAAAATTTAAACCTAATTTTTCATGATTTGTTGGATTAACCCACCGAGGTCTGAAATACAACCGGCCATTTTTGACTCCTTTTGAGTTTACATTTGTATTTCACCCTCAAATTGTTTCATTTTATTTTTTTCCCCCTTGCCTGGTTTGGTATCATTCTTTTCAGCTCAACTGAATTTAGTTGTTTTTTTTCTGTCCCTCCAGAACTTGTACTGTTTTTTACTGTAAAAAACCCCCCACAGACATGTTGAGTCAATTTTTATAACTTGAAATGCAAATATAAAATGTACATTTTGTAAACATATACATATACAACTATTTATCTGAAAATGCAGCCAATACACCTGCCGTTTTTTTTTTTTTTCATTTTGTACAGCCACTTAAAAATATTACTAAAACTAAAATGAGAGAACAATCAAGTGTCGCAATAAGGCTACGTCCACACGTACACAGGTAATTTTGAAAACTGAGGTTTTCCGTTTTTGTTTTAAAAAATAATCCCGTCCACACGTAAACGCAGAAATGAAGGAAAACGCTGCTAGAAGCAGAACCGAGTCGTATGTGTGGAGGGACAGTAACTGTTAGGGGTGCAACGATACACAAAATTAACGGTTCGGTTCGATACTTTGGTGTCACGGTTCGATATTTTTTCGATACAAAAAATGTTCATGCTTTTTTAATTTGTCATCTATTAAAATTATAAATATATATTTTAACTCAAACATACAGTTTTTAAACTTAATGTTGCTGAAACAACAAAGGGATAAAATAATAAATCTATCTGATCGACAAATCACTCATCTTTGGAAAAGAGAGTTTATTACAGAGAAATGGCTCTTTCCAAAATAAAAGCTATACTATAACGGTCCCCATAAGGAGAATCATGTGCTAACAGCTGTCTAAATGACTCGGGTAAAGTTTGTAGCATGCGTGCTTGTTGTTTTTGCCTGCTTCCACTTGTCTTTGCACTAGGATGATGTCGGCGTAAATGTGCAGTCATATTCGTTGTGTTCCCACTAGTGCTGTCAGCGTAAATCTCGTTGCAGGGCTCTAGACTAACGCCATGGGCGTACCAGTACGCCTAACTTTAAAAAGTTAGCCGTACCGGCACAAAAGTTAGGCGCACACAAATTTTATAATAATTTATATAATATAATGTGTTTTTCTGGATACACTGTGCTTTTTCAGCGTTCAAAGATTGATGACACCGTGTCAGAGCACTGGCTATGAATTTCAGAAGGATCAGGTCTTAACTTAACAGAAAAGTTAACAATAGTTCTTTTCCTATTACAGCTACATCCACATCTGTCGTGCCTAGGCTGCTCACTAGGGCTGGGTATCATCACTGATTTCTATAATCCATTCGATTCCGGTTTTCAAAGTTCCGATTCGATTCAACTTAGCCTCAGACAGTCAGAAATATTATAATTCTGATCATTTATCAGTACTGACTTCCTCAGAATTGTGAACATCACAGCAGATGCCTTTGTGTGAAAGTAACTGAGAATAAAACACAGAAAAACATGAAGGAGATTTTCCTGGTCTGGCTTTTTCTAGCAGATAACCTTAAAAATATTCTACAATGTTCTGCATATAAAGTTTAAATATCTTCAGTATTGAACAACAGAAAAAATAGGCTTTCTTGTCCGAGGTCATTTAAGTGAAAAAAAGAAAAAGAAAAGAAAAAGACAGCAGCCACAGCGCTGTAAACAACGGTAGACTGGTGGGTAATAAGCGGATGAATAACACAGAAAACAGAGATTGGAGACGGGAAACTGTTCTTGAAGTACAGAGAGAGATAGAGAGAGAGAGCTAGCTGTGCATGAAGTGCGATTTTAATAGTCGTGGAAGCAAAACAGCAAAATTCAGCTCGGAATCAGCGCAAAAAGACCCAATCACAGCGCGGACCGGACGCATCGGATTCGCTAAGCTCCGACAGCGTGTCCGTCTACGGGCCATCAGGTGAGAAAGCCGAAAAAGACAAAGTTAATTCTGATGCGTCGGGTCTGTTCTGTGTTTACGTCTTTGTGTGGAGTCCGTGTACCTGTTCTCATTTGCTGTTTGGTTGTTGTTGAACTGGTTTTGTGAGCTTTAATCTGAGAATCTGGCGTTTCTGGCAAAACACAGTTATATTTAAAAGTCGATTCAGGATTTAATGAATTGATATGGCTTTATTCAAGCTACTCACCTCCCACTTCCACCTGCACTTTCCACTGGACCACGGCCAATCAGAGAGGTCCCGGCCCTGACTATCTCTGATTGGTTTAGTCCACGATAGGGGCAAAATGTGTGTCTGTTGTTGACCACAGGGAAGGTTGCAGATTTTTTTTTTTTTTTGCTACCCGAACAGTTGGTCGCACAGGTGCAACCAAATATTTTTTTTAGTCGCACCACTGAAAAATTTGGTCGCATTTGCGACCAAATTGGTTGCACTCTAGAGCCCTGCGTTGAAATGACGTTAATGCCACAACACGGCAAATCTCCATTAACGAGCTACCGCGGATCGCCCCGTGCGTGGGGCTGGACGGCCAACACGTTAATGAGCTAACTGCGCTAACGCACTAGTTCCCACCAATGTAATTGAGCATTGCGTGGCACATCCAACATACTGTTTTACTTTTGTCCATGACGCGCTTACCTTCAGGGTCATACGTCACATGAAAACCAAAATAGTTCTAAATGCCACATCTGAATGAGGGTGGGGGAGGTTCAATTTGCCATGTTGCAAGGAGAGCTTAACATCTGTCTTGCTAGCTTGCCCTGCGCTCAGTGAATTTGGGTTCGACTACTCCGCCTAGGTTGCACCGTCGAGCGCAGATCCACTGAGCACTCAACACAGACAGCATCGTCAGAAGGAAAATTGATAAAATAAATGAAAAATTTTGTATTGTTCGATACATATGCGTAACGAACCGAAAGCACTCTATCGATCGGTTCAATATCGATACGAGTATCGTTGCACCCCTAGTAACCGTATGTGTATATGTATGCATTTAAACACTGCAGAGAGTAAAATTAACAGTAAAAGTATCGTAGAAATTCATTTCACCGAAACAATAACGTGGCGCACAGTGTGACATCAAAAAAGGCGCACACCTTTGACGCTGCATTTTTTCTCGTCTACACGTAAATGCAAAAAACTGAGTTTTCGAAAATATCCACCCTGGCAGGCGTGTTTAGAAATCTCCGTTTTCAGTGACCAAAAACGCCGTTTACGTGTGGACAAAAGGTGCAAAACGCGTACAAACTCCAAAACACATTTCTAGCATTAACTGAACTTCCAAAACAGCTACCTAGATCACTTAAATGACACAATTGAAAGCATATGTGTATTGTTTGTGTATTTATACACAAGCACTCATATATATTCAAATAATTTAAAAAAATGTTCATTTACCTGTTACTACCACACACCAAATCCAGTCGTTGGTACTTGCTGGCTCGTGTAGCCACTAGGTAACAAAAGCTCAACATTGCCCCTAGCATCCTGGAGCACTTCTGTTGTGTTTTGTACATGTTTTGGAGTTTTTACGTGTTTTGAAGTTTATACGTGCTTTGTCTCTAGGGGCCACTGTAAATATACTTTTATTTATTCACTCCACATAAAATGTGACAAATAATATAATGCAAAACCAACTAGTCACAGTTCAACTTTTTAACTATTTAAATTTTCAGCTTTTTCCTTTTAAACAAATTTAAAACGAAACAACACAAAACACTGCAAACCACAAAACAATTAAATATAAATTAAAATATGAAAACAAAAAGAAGATGCACATTCTCTGTCATATGGGCCTGCATGAATAAACTTTCTGAATCCTTTATTGGATGTGGATGATTACTATACCTTTCTAATGTGACGTTGTTGTCCCTGGCTCTCAATCTCTCTCTCTCCCTCCCACTCTGTTCCTGTGCTACTGCGAGTGTAATTACCGCCCCTCCCCCCTCTTCCCAGCGTGAAATAACTTTTTCTCGATATAAAAATGAAACTATTGCGATAGACCAATACAAATTAAGCTGCACAGAGCCAAACCAATCACAGCCGCAGCGTCACGTCACGTAACTTGTTACGTACAGCTCAAGTGCCAAGCCGCACATGTGTATTTGTTTGGGAAGCAGCCAGCTGCCATGCGGCTGGGTAATCGAGGAAATGACTAGAGAAAAATCAACCGAGAGCTTGGGTGACCAGGTTACCGAAGACAACACAGATGACGGTTCCAATGCAGGAGAGATTGTCGAAAGGAAAGGCCAGAGAAGTTCCGTAGTGTGGAGGTATTTCGGCTATTTGAAGTCTGACAAAAAACAGTAACGCGCACTGTAAATTGTGCCGAAAGCATGTTCCCAAGTCTGTCATCGTCTGTCATTTGTCATCGAAAACAACTAGGGGAATCCCTGCGAAGCAGCAACAGTCAATTGAGTCTGCTTTCTCCAGCGTCTTACCATATGACAAAAAAGCTAAGAGACATAGCAACATAACGAATGCCATAGCTTACTGTCTTGCTAAAGACATGCTACCAATAAACACGGTCAAAAATGAAGGATTCAAGCAGCTAATTAAGGTAATGGATCCTTGTTTCCAACTCCTTGGACATAAACATTTCTCTCAGACAGCGCTTCCAAAGCAATATTAAATAAGTTAGTCAATTTTGTCTCTTCTTCTGTAAAATAAACTAAGATTTATTTTTAGAATTAATATTTTGTTTCTAAGTGGAACTGACAATCTAGTAGTCTGTTTTGTTTGTTCTATTTTGAAACTTAAATGGTTTAGCGGCTACCTTTTGTGTAGTTTGTAATATTTGCCTTTATTTTGCCTAAACTGAAGCCTCATTTTAAGTACATCTACCCTGTTGAACTTATTATGGGAAATAAAGATTTAAATCAAAACAAGCTGCTGATTATTTCACATTTTACTTGTGAGCAACAGCACATTTTAAATCTTACATATATAGTTATTTGGCTTATATCGTGATATATATCATTATCGCCTGAAATGAAAAAAGCATATCGTGATATGAAAAAATCTTGTATCGCCCAGCTCTACTTCTACACAACAGAACAACTACACAAGACAGCACAACACACTAAGTATACACTCCACACTAAACGTCACAAATCTCCCACATCTAAAAACTAACTCTCTGTCTCTCACTAGGTCGCTCTGTCTCGCTGCTGTTACCGTCACTCCCAACTTTCAATGTGGGCTGAAATAGAGACTCAGCGTGGCTGCAGCTTGTTGCTATGTCAGCTTAGATCAGTCATGTGATTTGGAGGTGCAGTGTGTCCCTGGACCACGGAGGGTTAATAACACTCACCTTCTTCCATTTCCAGAGTGTAACATCCAACCACCTGTGTAAAAAGCAAAATTCCCATGGTGTTGTTCAAAATGTGCTCTGGCACAATCATAAATATTGCTTGCTACTGAAAACAAGAAAAAAGCTGGTCCTACTATGGGCTGAACCATTTGTAAATGGTGGAGGGGCGGGGACACTATGCAATATATTCAGTTTTAGCATTTGTATTCACTGTTGACTGTAACTACGCTCAAACTGTTAATGCTATCTTATTTTAATAAACTGGAGCTGGAGGTAGCAGAGCTGAAGATGTTGAGGTTCTCTTTAGGAGTGACGAGGGACATACACAGAGGGAGAGCTCAGGTTGGATGTTTTGGAGATCAAGCCAGGGAAGCCAGATTGAGATGGTTTGGACACGTTCAGAGGAGGGACAGCGATTATGTTGGTAAAAGGATGTTGAGGTTCATGCTGCCAGAAAGGCAGCATGAACTCTTCCTCCTAGAGGAAGACCAAAGAGGAGGTTCATGGATTTAGTGAAGGATGACATGAGGGTGGTTGTTGTGAGTGAGGCGGATGCAGAGGATAGGGTTAGATGGAGGCAGGTGATTCGCTGTGGAGACCCCTGAAGAGCGTAGACAAAAGGAAAAGAAGTGCTTTTTTCTGTCTGACATCTTGTAAAATACTCTTAATTTTATTACCAGGAACCACCAGATTGAAGAATAAAAGCATACAATGGAGCCTGAAAAGTGTCCCTCCAGAACTTGTATTTCCCAAACTTTATACTACACTTTAAGTACTTCTCAAAAAGGGCTGCTATTGTGTGCTAATAATATAGTTTTTTGGGTTTTTTTTATGTATAAGCGAATAATGTAAACAATATTATCCAGAAATATGTGATAGCCTTTCAGCTCAAAGAATATTTAGATGTCTGAGAGTACCTGCATCTTCAAGAAAAATCCAGCATTTAGAGGCTCACACACACATTCTGCACAACCCAATTAACATTTGACTTGTTTGCTCTTTCATCCATTCACTCAAACTGCTCCCACCTGACACATTAGAATTAACTACAAAAACAAAAAGTTATCAACTGTGATAGATCAGTGTAGCAGTCAGTGTTAAAATGTAAAGATTTCTTTTTAAAATTAACTTTTACAGGTTATAAATTTCGGTTTCAGTTTGTTTACCTTTATGTAATTTGAGATATTACTAGTGTAGACATAGTCAATAATGTCTAAGCTGTCTGGAGAGAAGTTTCTAATTTAATGTTTTGTTTTTTATAAACAGGCCCTTCGGTCACAACATACTCCTGTGAAAGCTATTTTTACAATTTACTCAAGAGCCATGGTGATATTTTTTCTTGTGTAGGCTGGACCTCAAAGATGAAAATCAGACAAGAGTTTTACCTGCCAGCTTTTATTTCCAGTTATTTACATCTGAAACAGACAATCAACTTAGATGATATCGTTTGTTTAAACTAGAGATCCACCAATATGTTTTTTTGGGGGCCGAATATCAATTATTGTCATGGTCCTGCGTCCATGACTCAGTGATTTTGTGTTTTTTATTGTTATTATTTTCATTATTATTCGTGGGCTGTTTTGGGATGGTTTGTGTTTTGGGATTTTAGATACTGGGTTCTGGGGTTGTGTTCCCTCTATTGGTCCCTGGTGTTAGTGTTCCCCTGTCTCGTCAGGTTAATCAGGTCCAGCTGTGTCTCCCACCTGTGTGTGATTTCCCAGTGTCTCTCTGTGTACTTATAGTGTGTGTTTGCCTCTGTTCCTCGTCGCGTCGTCTGTGTTCATACTCTGTGAATTCCCCTGCGTGCTAAGTAACAGTATATTCAACAGCATTGGACTGTGTGTAACATTTAATACAGCTTTAGTATTAATCTACTTTTTTTCACCTCTTGTAATCCATGAAACTGCTTCAAACAAAGAGATGATGTGAGTCGGATGCATGACAACGACTTTAAGTTAACAAAACAACCCTAAATAACAATCATTAGTTCCTTAACTTCAAATATAAATGTTAATGGTGGGAACTGTAACTTTAATTTTTATATTTAAACTCGCATAACAATATTCCCAAAAAATCAATAAGCCTAAGTAACAGTGAAACTTTTGGCTATGTAAAACATTTTTCAAGCATGGTAAAGTTTATTCAACATCCAGTGTCTACAAATTGCTTTTAAATAAGGCCGAAACCTGTGGCACAAGTTGCAATGCAATCATCAACATGTTTGGAAAAGACATTGTACTTGTGGAAGTGCCCGGCACACGCAACGTTCCAAAACATGTAGAGGATATGAGGTAGTCTGCTTTGACTACTTCAACCTTCATGGTACCAGTCGGAATTTCCCACCCGACCTAAAACCTCATCAGCTGGCTGAGCTGGAATGGAGTGGCTGTAAAAATAATCAATGCATTAGAAATCAAATTAGATTCAAATTTTGAATCACAATGTAATTACACTTGCCTGTTTCAATGTAGGTCTTCAGAAATCCCACTGTTTGCATTTGGATGCTTAGTGGCTAAGGTGGATTATCATCGTCTTCATCATCGCCCTTATCTCCTGGCCAAACAATGTGGCTAAGAACAGCCTAAAATGAGATTTCAGAGACACACTTAAGAATGCAACTCCCTTAAAAACAGTTTTTTTACATGTTAAATCTGTGAAGGGACTTTTTTCCGACACTTGGCATTTATATATGGTGTATTCTATGGGGGGCTCATGATGGCACTGGATTATCTGGCAGCCTTTAAAAGAATTTCCCTCAGGATGAATAAAGTATTATCAATCAATCATTTTGTCTCACTTAACGTATAATGGTAAAAGGACTGATTCTTACTTTTCTACTCTCCCAGACCCTTCAAAGATTTTTCTACAATAACTATCATTCTCACAATCACATTCTTATTTTCAGTACTTCCTACCAAAAATTCATACAGAGCGGGGAGCCAGGGATCTTAACAAGCTGCTGATTAGTAGATGACCTGCTCTAACTCCTGAACTCTGCAGCCTCCTCTAAAAGCAGCATTAACTGTCATGCAATCTAGCTTTGTCACTGTAGTCAGCATGTTAGAAATGCATTGAAATACCTGTGCAGTAAGAATGTTGTCTTCATGCTGGGGGAAAAAGACCACTGTGTCAGGTCTTTGTTGAAGCATGGTCAACAATCCGGTGTCCTTCAGACCTTTTCTGATGTGTTTTGTCTGCCTTTTAGTTCGGCCTATCACCTAAAACCATAATTAAAAATAACCACATGACATTTTCTTAGGTGATGACAATCTAAAAACAATTTTTGAAGGGGAATCTTACTGCATGATGGAGAAGCTGTTGGAACAGCCATCTGCGGATTTCTGCACTGACGGGTGGCAAGTCCCAGGAAATGGCCAAATTGTTAATGTCATCCCTCTGCTGCTCAGTGAGGTGTTTATTACCATCAAGCTTATGGACGAGAAAAGTTCTATTTTAGTATGTTGCAAATATATTGCCTAAAAAAATCTGCATTTTCTGGGGGGGGGATATCTAGATCTGGCACATCATCGGGCTGGACAGTGACAGTGTCTCTATCAGCTTGGACCAACATGTGAATAATAGCCTTGTTGAGGCCATGCAATCGTGGCCCATCGTTCAAAAAATGAATGCCCAATTATTCTGCCTGCTACCACAAATAAGTCACTGTCTGCTAGTGATGGGACGGTCGTGAACGAAATGGCTCTTAGAGCCGGCACTTTGACGTGAACGGCGCGAGCTGGCTCCTTATCGCGAGCCGTGTTTTTTTTAATTTTTTTTTTTCTCTCACCCTCTCTCTCTCGCACTTTTTTTCCACTTCACTCAGCATGCAAGCCTTGCACTGTAGTGATGGGATTTCCGGCTTTTTTTAGAGATCCGGCTCTTTCGGTTCGGCTCACTAAAAAGATCCGGCTCTTTCGGCTCCGAACCGGTTCTTCAGGTTGTTTTGTTGCTTTAATTAATTTATTATTAACAATAATATAAAATTATGCACAAAAGGAATTAATAACGTAAAAAAAAGTGGTTTTATTTATATATGTTTATATATAAATAAATGCGGTGGCCCCTAGAGACAAAACACGTACAAACTCCAAAACACATTTCTAGCATGAACTGAACTTCCAAAGCAGAGCTACTAGATCACTTAAATTACACAATTGAAAGCATGTGTGTATTCTTTGTGTATTTATACACAGGCACTCATATATATATTCAAATAATTGAAAAAAAAAAAGTTCATTTACCTGTTACTACCACACACCAAATCCGGTCGTTGGTACTCGCTGGCTTGTGTAGCCACAAGATAACAAAGGCTCAACACTGCGCCCAGCGTCCTGGAGCACTTCTGTTGTCTTTTGTACGTGTTTTGAGTTTTTATGTGCTTCTGAGTTTTTACGTGCTTCGGAGTTTGTACGTGTTTTGGAGTTCGTATGTGATTTGAAGTTTGTATGTGCTTTGTCTCTTGGGGCCACCATAAATATACTTTTATTTATTCACTCCACATAAAATGTAATAAATAAATCATATAATACAAAAATCAACTATTCACATTTCAACTTTTAACTATTTAAATTTTCAGCTTTTTCCTTTTACAAATTTAAAGTGAAAAGAACACAAAACACTGCAAACCACAACACAATTAAATATAAATTATAATATGAAAACAAACAGAAGATGCACATTCTCTGTCATATTGACCTGCATGAATAAACTTTCTGAATCCTTTATCATCTGCAACCGAAAATAGTTGTGGATGATTACTAGTGATGGGTCGTTCGCGAACGAAATGGCTCTTAGAGCCGGGTCTTTGACGTGAACGACGCGAGCCGGCTCCTTATCGCGAGCCGTCACGTGGTTTTTTGTTTGTTTTTTTTCTCTCAGCCTCTCTCTCGCACTTTTTTCCCGCTTCACTCTGCACGCGAGCCTTGTGCTTTACGCTGGGCAGAGGGGGGAGGGGCGGTAGTTACACTCAGTAGCACAGGAACAGAGCCAGAGAGAGAGAAAGAGAGGCAGGGACAACAACATTAGAAAGGTATAGTAATCATCCACAACTATTTTCGGTTGCAGATGATAAAGGATTGAGAAAGTTTATTCATGCAGGTCCATATGACAGAGAATGTGCATGTTCTTTTAGTTTTCATATTATAATTTATATTTAATTGTGTTGTGGTTTGCAGTGTTTTGTGTTCTTTTCACTTTAAATTTGTGAAAGGAAAAAGCTGAAAATTTAAATAGTTAAAACTTGAAATGTGAATAGTTGATTTTTATATTATATGATTTATTTATTACATTTTATGTGGAGTGAATAAATAAAAGTATATTTACGGTGGCCCCTAGAGACAAAGCACATACAAACTTCAAATCACGTACGAACTCTGAAGCATGTACAAACTCCAAAACATGTAAAAACACGTACAAACTCCAAAACACGTAAAAACACGTACAAACTCCGAAGCACGTAAAAACTCAGAAGCATATAAAAACTCAGAAGCACATAAAAACTCAAAACACGTACAAAAGACAACAGAAGTGCTCCAGGATGCTGGGCGCAGTGTTGAGCCTTTGTTATCTTGTGGCTACACAAGCCAGCAAGTACCAACGACCGGATTTGGTGTGTCGTAGTAACAGGTAAATGAACTTTTTTTTAAATTATTTGAATATATATATGAGTGCCTGTGTATAAATACACAAAGAATACACACATGCTTTCAATTGTGTAATTTAAGTGATCTAGTAGCTCTGCTTTGGAAGTTCAGTTCATGCTAGAAATGTGTTTTGGAGTTTGTACGTGTTTTGTCTCTAGGGGCCACCGCATATATTTATATATAAACATATATAAATAAAACCACTTGTTTTTATGTTAGTAATTCCTTTTGTGCATAATTTTATATTATTGTTAATAATAAATTAATTAAAGCAACAAAACAACCTGAAGAGCCGGTTCGGAGCCGAAAGAGCCGGCTCTTTTTAGTGAGCCGAACCGAAAGAGCCGGATCTCTAAAAAGAGCCGGAAATCCCATCACTAATGATTACTATACCTTTCTAATGTGACGTTGTTGTCCCTGGATCGCTGTCTCTCTCTCTCTCTCTCGCTCCTGCTCTGTTCCTGTGCTACTGAGTGTAACTACCGCCCCCCCCTCTGCCCAACGTAAAGCACAAGGCTCGCGTGCTGAGTGAAGCGGAAAAAAGTGCGAGAGAGAGAGGCTGAGAGAAAGAAAAAAAAAAAAACCCCACGTGACGGCTCGCGATAAGGAGCCGGCTCGCATCGTTCACGTCAAAGAGTCGGCTCTAACGGTGTGTTCACACCGAACGCGATGGACGCGAATAAAACGCCCCAAACGCCCCTAATTTGACGCGTGTACATTCGCGTCTCAACGCGTGTCCAAGAAAAATCCATCGCGCGTCAAAATATGATATTTTGACGCGCGTGACCCGGAAATGTGGGAGGAATGTGGGAGGGAGTTGTGCCAGACCTGGTTTTGCAAGATGGCAGCTATCGAGCTAGCGCTTGAAGAGAGAGTCTCCCTTCTCTATGTACTGTGGAGAGCAGAGCAGCAGCGTAAAAGACGTCCTCGCCGTACCTGGGTCCATCAGGTCCTCCAGGCGCGTGAGCAGTTTGGTGAGTTTCACCATTTGCTCCAGGAGCTGCGCCTGGATGACGGCAGATTCCAGCGATATCATCGTCTGTCACCCGGCCAGTTTGAGGACCTGCTTTCCCGTGTCGGTCCCAGAATCGCCCGCCTAGACACCAATTACAGGCGCTCAATCCCACCTGCAGAGCGCCTGTCTGTCTGCCTGAGGTTAGTAAAAATGGTCAATACGGTAGTCCTTTATTGATACCTGTGCTAATATATGCTAAACCATCCATTTATACACTGCTAACATGGATGTGCTATGCTAACAGTGAATGCTGTCGGCGTTTACTGATGGCATAGCACATCCATGTTAGCAGTGTATTGTGTATACACTGCTAACATGGATGTGCTATAACAGTGAATGCTGTCGGCGTGTATAAACTATTGTTTATACACTGCTAACATGGATGTGCTATGCTAACAGTGAATGCTGTCGGCGTTTACTGATGGCATAGCACATCCATGTTAGCAGTGTATCGTGTATACACTGCTAACATGGATGTGCTATAACAGTGAATGCTGTCGGCGTGTATAAACTATCGTTTATACACTGCTAACATGGATGTGCTATGCTAACAGTGAATGCTCTCGGTGTTTACCGATAGCAAACTGGTACTGTTTATAATATTTCTAGTGATACTCAGATGGTCTCATCAAGTCCCGATTTAATTTAATTCGATTTATGCTGTTATCAGTGGTTGAATGATAGCATGGCTGTGGTGTCATAGGTATGGTGAGCCAGATCATCCCCCAGGTAGCGACGGCCATCTGGGACTGTCTAGTGGACGATTTCACGGCTGTGCCTTCAACTGAAGACTGGCGGTCCATCGCAGAGGGATTCCAGGAGCGCTGGAACTTCCCCCTCTGTTGTGGAGCTCTGGATGGGAAGCACGTCCAGACGAAGGCACCCCCCAACTCAGGATCCATGTTCCACAACTACAAGGGAACTTTCTCCTTTTTAAAATTTTCTTAATAAATGGATCTCTACTCCAAAATAACCTAACCTCTCTTTATTCTCTTAAGTAACTTGTCTTCACTATGTTCCTATAACCAGTGTGATGCAAAAGTTTGAGCAACCTTATTAATAGTCATTATTTTCCTGTATGAATCGGTTACAGTAAAAAATGTCAATTACATATATCATATAGGAGACACACACATTGATATACACTACATATTTATGTTATTTCTCTTTTTATGTGTTGCCAATATATGCACCTGCTTTATTTAGTGTAAAGTTATTGCACACTTTCTGTAAATCCAGTGAACTGCATTTCACTTCTCAAATATCACTGTGTGTGTCTCCTATATGATGTATTTAACTGACAATTTAAATTGTGACAAATAACGATTTGTACAGGACAATGATGGCTATTAACAAGGTTGCCCAAACTTTTGCATCCCACTGTATCAGTATATTTTGTCATTAGTATAATATGAAATAAATTCTACTTGTGTCAAGTCGGGTGCCAATATTTGCTGTGTAGTAGAACAGAGACATTTGTCATTATAAATGTTTATTTGATAAAATATATAAATTCAGTAATAAAAAGATTCAACATAAATATATGAAATTTAACTATTTACAGAGAGACAGGAATAAAAAGGACCCAGCTTGGAGTGGAAGAGCCTCAGGGGAGAAGGAGGAGAAGAATAAGAACATTGTTTCTGCCCTGGAGAGCTGCTGCCTCATCAGAAAACTACTGATCATTAGGGTCCAATGTTTCCAAATTTAGCACAGCTGTGCTGTTGTCAAAAACTAATTTATGAATTTGGAATTTCACGAATTCTCGTGTCTGAGGCGGCATGCTCTCCAGAGCAGGAACAAGGCCGAGGAGGAAATACTCTGTTGCAGACGGGCGTGGCCTCTTTAGGGACTCCAGGATAGCCAGCTCCACCGCCGATGGACCATCCTGGGACCCTTCCCTCGACCGCCTTCGAGCTCTCCTCCTCTGTGGGCCTGTAAAAAACAGAACAAAACACCACAAAGAAATGAGAAGGCTGCTACTAGATTGTCATTTTCAAAATTGAAAAAAAAACAGGATATGAACAGATTGGTTGTAGATATTTAGTAAAGGTGATCACAAGGGAATCCAAGCAAGTAAAAAGCTATCAGTGCTTGATGTTCATACCTGTGGGTGCAGCAGCAGGAGTGGAGGGACCAGGGACTGGGGAGTCAGGAGAAGCAACAGGGGAGGACTCTGCTGCATGATAACTTGACTCTATCAAGACAATATTAAATGTTAACAGGTTGAAGACAATAGTCATAGAGAATATTATATTATTATATACTTATTATTATATACAGTGGTCTCCCATTTATTGCAGCACATGAACAGTAGTCACAGTTCTCACAAGTTGATTCTCAAAGTGCAAACCTTTGTCGATTTTAAAACGTAAAAGTATTATGCCGCGCTTTTTCTCCGTCTGCGGCGCCACTTTTGTGCGCCTTTTTTGCTCCCGGTGCAGGTGTCTATTTCCGAATGAGGGTCATAGTTATGAGTGTTTTTGTGCTGTTTTTTTCTATTTGAAGTGATGGTTATCAAAACCAAACATGATAAGTTTGGCAAGCGCAGGAGACACGACACGGAGGAGATTTGTCATTTGGGCTGCAGAATGCAATGCGCATCGTTGAAAGCTGTACGGTGCAATAAAAAAAATCAGCGAAAAGGCGAGGCAGTGACGGATGAACAGCGGGACTACTTTATACTGTTTATTAATAAACAAAATATATTCCTGTATGACAACACGCATAAATTAACTGCCTACATTAATTAATTGTAAACATACCTTCTGACTGACACTCCCCTGCTGCCTCTTCGGGCTGTCCCTGGTCCTCGGGGGAGAAGTTCTCCACGGTCCGCACCATATTTCCGCTGGTCTCCCGCGGGGTGAGGAAGGGGTCCAGAAACCCCATGACCGCGAAGAACTTCCATCTCCTCCCCGATCCTGCTGCAGACCCACTCCTCTTCTCCTTCTCTGACCTCTTCTCCTTATTATATGTGTCCCTGAGGCTCTTCCACTTTCTCCTGCAGATGTCCTCTGAATAAACGCATTATCTGGTTAGCGGAAAGGTATTTGTACAACAGTGGGAAAATCGCGGGACAGTAGGCGCGCTTGCTAGCTTTTGCACGGCTTCATCGGGTCAGTCTGAAAATTAAAAAGAAGAAGGAATGAACTTACCAGGTTGCCCGATCTCCTCACTTATGTGTCTCCAAGCTAGGTCCTTTTTATTCCTGTCTCGGTAGAAATAGGAGCTGGCATCATATAGCTCGGGGTGGTTAGCCACGGCGCTGATCAGCTTTTCCTCCATACTGAATGAAGAATGAAGGGCTTTGGCTG
This sequence comes from Mchenga conophoros, assembly GCF_057382185.1. Taxonomy (NCBI): domain Eukaryota; kingdom Metazoa; phylum Chordata; class Actinopteri; order Cichliformes; family Cichlidae; genus Mchenga; species Mchenga conophoros. Next base: position 11,584,834 of record NC_140541.1, read on the forward strand.
GATCTGCCCCTTTGACCTAGGTAACAGCCACGTCACCAGGCTCCTGATTGGTTGTCGCGGCGCGATTTGACGCTGGAGTTCAGATTTTTCCAACTCGAGCGGTAGACGCGAAACGCGCGTATGCACAAAGTGCAACACAAAAACTCACGCGCGTGGTTTTATTCGCGCGTCAAACGCGCCTGACGCGCTACACTGACGCGCGTTTCACGCGTTTTGGCGTTTTCACGACGCAAATCTGCTTCCGAATTTTCGCGGGACCCGCAATCGCGCGTCATCGCGCCTTTCCATTGACTTTACATGTAAACCTGACGCTCTATTCGCGTCCATCGCGTTCGGTGTGAACGCACCGTAACGGTGCGCGTGAGTTTTTGTGTTGCACTTTCCATTGACTTTACATGTAAAGTCAATGGAAAGGCGCGATGACGCGCGATTGCGGGTCCCGCGAAAATTCGGAAGCAGATTTGCGTCGTGAAAACGCCAAAACGCGTGAAACGCGCGTCAGTGTAGCGCGTCAGGCGCGTTTGACGCGCGAATAAAACCACGCGCGTGAGTTTTTGTGTTGCACTTTGTGCATACGCGCGTTTCGCGTCTACCGCTCGAGTTGGAAAAATCTGAACTCCAGCGTCAAATCGCGCCGCGACAACCAATCAGGAGCCTGGTGACGTGGCTGTTACCTAGGTCAAAGGGGCAGATCCAGCCAAAGCCCTTCATTCTTCATTCAGTATGGAGGAAAAGCTGATCAGCGCCGTGGCTAACCACCCCGAGCTATATGATGCCAGCTCCTATTTCTACCGAGACAGGAATAAAAAGGACCTAGCTTGGAGACACATAAGTGAGGAGATCGGGCAACCTGGTAAGTTCATTCCTTCTTCTTTTTAATTTTCAGACTGACCCGATGAAGCCGTGCAAAAGCTAGCAAGCGCGCCTACTGTCCCGCGATTTTCCCACTGTTGTACAAATACCTTTCCGCTAACCAGATAATGCGTTTATTCAGAGGACATCTGCAGGAGAAAGTGGAAGAGCCTCAGGGACACATATAATAAGGAGAAGAGGTCAGAGAAGGAGAAGAGGAGTGGGTCTGCAGCAGGATCGGGGAGGAGATGGAAGTTCTTCGCGGTCATGGGGTTTCTGGACCCCTTCCTCACCCCGCGGGAGACCAGCGGAAATATGGTGCGGACCGTGGAGAACTTCTCCCCCGAGGACCAGGGACAGCCCGAAGAGGCAGCAGGGGAGTGTCAGTCAGAAGGTATGTTTACAATTAATTAATGTAGGCAGTTAATTTATGCGTGTTGTCATACAGGAATATATTTTGTTTATTAATAAACAGTATAAAGTAGTCCCGCTGTTCATCCGTCACTGCCTCGCCTTTTCGCTGATTTTTTTTATTGCACCGTACAGCTTTCAACGATGCGCATTGCATTCTGCAGCCCAAATGACAAATCTCCTCCGTGTCGTGTCTCCTGCGCTTGCCAAACTTATCATGTTTGGTTTTGATAACCATCACTTCAAATAGAAAAAAACAGCACAAAAACACTCATAACTATGACCCTCATTCGGAAATAGACACCTGCACCGGGAGCAAAAAAGGCGCACAAAAGTGGCGCCGCAGACGGAGAAAAAGCGCGGCATAATACTTTTACGTTTTAAAATCGACAAAGGTTTGCACTTTGAGAATCAACTTGTGAGAACTGTGACTACTGTTCATGTGCTGCAATAAATGGGAGACCACTGTATATAATAATAAGTATATAATAATATAATATTCTCTATGACTATTGTCTTCAACCTGTTAACATTTAATATTGTCTTGATAGAGTCAAGTTATCATGCAGCAGAGTCCTCCCCTGTTGCTTCTCCTGACTCCCCAGTCCCTGGTCCCTCCACTCCTGCTGCTGCACCCACAGGTATGAACATCAAGCACTGATAGCTTTTTACTTGCTTGGATTCCCTTGTGATCACCTTTACTAAATATCTACAACCAATCTGTTCATATCCTGTTTTTTTTTCAATTTTGAAAATGACAATCTAGTAGCAGCCTTCTCATTTCTTTGTGGTGTTTTGTTCTGTTTTTTACAGGCCCACAGAGGAGGAGAGCTCGAAGGCGGTCGAGGGAAGGGTCCCAGGATGGTCCATCGGCGGTGGAGCTGGCTATCCTGGAGTCCCTAAAGAGGCCACGCCCGTCTGCAACAGAGTATTTCCTCCTCGGCCTTGTTCCTGCTCTGGAGAGCATGCCGCCTCAGACACGAGAATTCGTGAAATTCCAAATTCATAAATTAGTTTTTGACAACAGCACAGCTGTGCTAAATTTGGAAACATTGGACCCTAATGATCAGTAGTTTTCTGATGAGGCAGCAGCTCTCCAGGGCAGAAACAATGTTCTTATTCTTCTCCTCCTTCTCCCCTGAGGCTCTTCCACTCCAAGCTGGGTCCTTTTTATTCCTGTCTCTCTGTAAATAGTTAAATTTCATATATTTATGTTGAATCTTTTTATTACTGAATTTATATATTTTATCAAATAAACATTTATAATGACAAATGTCTCTGTTCTACTACACAGCAAATATTGGCACCCGACTTGACACAAGTAGAATTTATTTCATATTATACTAATGACAAAATATACTGATACAGTGGGATGCAAAAGTTTGGGCAACCTTGTTAATAGCCATCATTGTCCTGTACAAATCGTTATTTGTCACAATTTAAATTGTCAGTTAAATACATCATATAGGAGACACACACAGTGATATTTGAGAAGTGAAATGCAGTTCACTGGATTTACAGAAAGTGTGCAATAACTTTACACTAAATAAAGCAGGTGCATATATTGGCAACACATAAAAAGAGAAATAACATAAATATGTAGTGTATATCAATGTGTGTGTCTCCTATATGATATATGTAATTGACATTTTTTACTGTAACCGATTCATACAGGAAAATAATGACTATTAATAAGGTTGCTCAAACTTTTGCATCACACTGGTTATAGGAACATAGTGAAGACAAGTTACTTAAGAGAATAAAGAGAGGTTAGGTTATTTTGGAGTAGAGATCCATTTATTAAGAAAATTTTAAAAAGGAGAAAGTTCCCTTGTAGTTGTGGAACATGGATCCTGAGTTGGGGGGTGCCTTCGTCTGGACGTGCTTCCCATCCAGAGCTCCACAACAGAGGGGGAAGTTCCAGCGCTCCTGGAATCCCTCTGCGATGGACCGCCAGTCTTCAGTTGAAGGCACAGCCGTGAAATCGTCCACTAGACAGTCCCAGATGGCCGTCGCTACCTGGGGGATGATCTGGCTCACCATACCTATGACACCACAGCCATGCTATCATTCAACCACTGATAACAGCATAAATCGAATTAAATTAAATCGGGACTTGATGAGACCATCTGAGTATCACTAGAAATATTATAAACAGTACCAGTTTGCTATCGGTAAACACCGAGAGCATTCACTGTTAGCATAGCACATCCATGTTAGCAGTGTATAAACGATAGTTTATACACGCCGACAGCATTCACTGTTATAGCACATCCATGTTAGCAGTGTATACACGATACACTGCTAACATGGATGTGCTATGCCATCAGTAAACGCCGACAGCATTCACTGTTAGCATAGCACATCCATGTTAGCAGTGTATAAACAATAGTTTATACACGCCGACAGCATTCACTGTTATAGCACATCCATGTTAGCAGTGTATACACAATACACTGCTAACATGGATGTGCTATGCCATCAGTAAACGCCGACAGCATTCACTGTTAGCATAGCACATCCATGTTAGCAGTGTATAAATGGATGGTTTAGCATATATTAGCACAGGTATCAATAAAGGACTACCGTATTGACCATTTTTACTAACCTCAGGCAGACAGACAGGCGCTCTGCAGGTGGGATTGAGCGCCTGTAATTGGTGTCTAGGCGGGCGATTCTGGGACCGACACGGGAAAGCAGGTCCTCAAACTGGCCGGGTGACAGACGATGATATCGCTGGAATCTGCCGTCATCCAGGCGCAGCTCCTGGAGCAAATGGTGAAACTCACCAAACTGCTCACGCGCCTGGAGGACCTGATGGACCCAGGTACGGCGAGGACGTCTTTTACGCTGCTGCTCTGCTCTCCACAGTACATAGAGAAGGGAGACTCTCTCTTCAAGCGCTAGCTCGATAGCTGCCATCTTGCAAAACCAGGTCTGGCACAACTCCCTCCCACATTCCTCCCACATTTCCGGGTCACGCGCGTCAAAATATCATATTTTGACGCGCGATGGATTTTTCTTGGACACGCGTTGAGACGCGAATGTACACGCGTCAAATTAGGGGCGTTTGGGGCGTTTTATTCGCGTCCATCGCGTTCGGTGTGAACACACCGTAAGAGCCATTTCGTTCGCGAACGACCCATCACTATTGCGCTGGGCAGAGGGGGAGGGGCAGTAGTTACACTCAGTAGCACAGGAACAGAGCAGGAGCGAGAGAGAGAGACAGCGATCCAGGGACAACAACGTCACATTAGAAAGGTATAGTAATCATCCACAACTATTTTCAGTTGCAGATGATAAAGGATTCACAAAGTTTATTCATGCAGGTCCATATGACAGAGAACATGCATGTTCTTTTTGTTTTCATATTATAATTTATATTTAATTGTGTTGTGGTTTGCAGTGTTTTGTGTTGTTTCACTTTAAATCTGTGTAAAAGGAGAAAGCTGAAAATTTAAATAGTTACAAGTTGAAATGTGAATTGTGGATTTTTGTATTATATGATTTATTTATTACATTTTATGTGGAGTGAATAAATAAAAGTATATTTATGGTGGCCCCTACAGACAAAGCACGTACAAACTTCAAAACACATAACACGTACAATCTCCAAAATGCGTAAAAATTCAGAAGCCCATAAAAACGCAAAACACGTACAAAAGACAACAGAAGTGCTCCAGGATGATAGGGGCAGTGTTGAACTTTTGTTACCTATTGGCTACAGAAGCCAGCCAGTACCAACGACCATATTTGGTGTGTGGTAATAATGGGTAAATGAACTTTTTTTAAAAAATTATTTGACTATATATGAATGCTTGTGTATAAATACACAAACAATACACATATGCTTTCAATTGTGTAATTTAAGTGATCTAGGTAGCTCTGTTTTGGAAGTTCAGTTCATGCTAGAAATGTGTTTTGGAGTTTGTACGTGTTTTGTCTCTGGGGACCACCACATATTTATATATAAACATATATAAATTAAACTACTTTTTTTTTCTTACATTAGTAATTCCTTTTGTGCATAATCTTATATTATTGTTAATAATAAATTAATTAAAGCAACAAAACAGCCTGAAGAGCCGGTTCGGAGCTGAAAGAGCCGGCTCTTTTTAGTGAGCCGAACGAAAGAGCCAGTTCTCTAAAAAGAGCTGGAAATCCCATCACTACTCTCTGCCAAAATCTGAGAAGTAGAAGGCACTAGATGGTTCTCTTGTCCCTCAAAGACAAGGGTCATGTTTGCTGCACCTGGAGAAGAACAGTACAAGCAAAATAAAAAAGCTATAGCTTTATCTATTGACGTAAGTAGTTGTCAAACATGATGCAAATACTTCAATGGTATCTTTTATTTTATTTCTGGAGTAAATTTTTCGAGGGATTATTTTAAAAACTCATCTCACATTAATTAAGAAAAGGATATAGAAACATACCGCTATGGATGTTTAAGCCATGTTGCAACTTTAGCATTGCCATGCTGAAAAAATGTCTCTGGACCCCAGTGCCAACAGCTGTGTCACCTATTTTAAAATTGGGAAAAGGAAAAAAAACAACAACAACACAAGTAAAGTTACAAACTACTTTACAGCACCCTTTAATGGAAAATTCTCATTTACCAAGTTGGAATGTTAAACCGCCTTTAAAGAAACTAACTGACTCTATGCTTCACCATAAGCATTACCTTGTAAAGAACAACGAAAAGGTCCTGCCCAATCAATCTGTGGTCTTTTGTAGAAAGAAGTGATCTCTCGGCTCTGGGATGTTTGATCTTGTCAAATGTCAATGATATCTGTGATTTTGGGGTTCTCCTCCTTTTCCTTTAAGAGATGCCTCTTAAACAAAACTGATCTTGGGGATCACTGGCCTTTTTCCACTGTTCTACTAAAAGATAAAGTACATTGTATGCAAAAATAACATTTTGTACTGTAAACCCAGTAAGCCAAAAAATTAAGACCCAGCACACTTTCTGGTAAGCATGTCAATATGGAATTTTAAATATACTCTGACATTTGGTATGAAAAGTAAATTCATAAAAAAAAAGGGGCTATGAATAAGATAGGAAATAAATATGAAAAATTAAAGTTAAAAATGAAATAACTGTATAACACAAATTAGAATAAAGGGTAAATTTAACTGGGAAAGAATAAGATAAAATATATAATTTAAAGTTGAAAATAAAATAACTGTACAACAAAATACACAATACACAGTATAGAACTGTCAAGGGTTGACAATTTGTTCAAACACAGTAAGAGAGAAATGAGACACTGGCAGACCGACTCAGAGTTTCAAAGACGTGCGCACGGGTGAGAGTCTCTGAGCAGACTAACACACCGAGCACCGTTTACTCGCTTTATTTATAAGGCAAAATGGGTTACATAATACTTCCTCTTTCAACTGAAGAGGGGAGAGCTCAGGCATTGTCTTAGCTATCTAACTTCTGCACACAAACTGAAAAACAACGACACAGCAGTATTCATGCTTATCTGACATCGCAGACACTGAAGTAAAGAATGCATGTATATATCCTGTCTTTGTCAAACATCTCACACACTTAAGCAAGGAATACATTGTGTTCTTTTCAACAGTAAGCTTTACCGTGTGAAAATATATAAACACTTGATTATAAGGCATACTTGTTTCTACTTGATTATACTTTAATGATTTAACTAAAATAAAAATTCTCTTAACATTCCCTCCTGATGTTAATATATTTCACATGTTTTACTCAATGCATAGTCACTTGTTAGTCACATTTTCAACTTGCACGTCATTCAGTGAAATAATTAAACAACAAGCTTGTCAAGATTGTCATAGAGATTTTCTTCTCTCTCTCCCACACTCAGCATATCATACTGACGATAGGGATCCTCCATAACTGACTGAGCCAAGACATGGTTTCCTAACATACGCTTGAACATGTTTGTCATTATGCTTCTCAGACATGGGATAATACAAGCAATGAAAAGGCAAAATAGTAACATCACACTGAAAAGGGCCAACAGGCCTTTAATCAGTAGAGATTTCCAAGAGCCGCTCAGCAGCCAGTCCCACCAACCTTGAGTATCGGTAACGTAGTCCTGCTGCTGAGCGTCTCTCAGTTGTTTCAAAACATTCAAAGCATTTGTCATGTTTAATGAATGGATGTTATCAGGTATGTAGGTACAACATGTAGTGTTAAACAATACGCAGAGACCACCTTTCTCTGCGAGAATGATGTCTAAAGCCACTCGGTGCTGCATGACAGTGATGCGAATTGCATCAATTTCTTCATTCTGTCCTTGATTAATGCGGGTTGAAGCATTTAAAAATAATCCAAAACGATAGTCCAGGGTTTCTATCCGTAGTGCGTGTTTCCCTACTCCTATCCATGGAAACAAAGCGTGTATTACCTTCTGGCTCTTGGTCCAGAGTTTGAAGTCATCTGGTACATCAGAACCAAGATATGGATCATGGGGCTTGAGGCCTGTGTTACGTTTAGCTCTGGTGTTGCTGTTCACTGACATCTTAAAGGTGTGGTCAGATACCAGAACAGGGGCACAGAGTCCGGTGCTGTTTGGTGGCAGCATGAAATAGACTTTCAGGCCACACGCCCAAGCTGCGCCCTGTACCCAGTATGTACCTGTCGATGAGCCGATGCCATCCCAATCTGGTGCCGCCAGGATCATGGAGCAGTTTCGGTTTTGTCCTAATTTCTTCAGACCCTGGGGCGTACCTGTTTGTCCGGTTGCTCCTGTGAAGTTAAAGCACACTGGGTGTTGTATGTCAGGTGGCAAAACAACTGAGAATGATTTCAGTTTTCTATGGCTGACGTTTATATGCACCCAGTAGGCTTCATTGCAGGTGTAGTTTATATTTGGGTACTGGTGGGTGCAGTTTGTTATGTTGTAGATTAAAGACTTTACACTCTGTGGGACTATATATTGTGTAGTGTTGTGGCATGTGTTGCTGTTTTGGTCCTTTATGGATCCACCTATCACCATCACAGGTTTTCCTGGTGTTGAGCAGGTCCCGGTAATGGCTTTGTCATATATGCAGAGTGCTTCAGCCTTGGTTGGGGGTTTTCCATACACTGTGGCATGGAGTGCTGTCGTGGGCATATGTGAGCAGACATAGCAGTTTGCGGCATTGTCTTCTCTGTGCACCCTGTCATGGACATACCGGTACCATGCATTGTTCAGCCACGGGTGGTTGTGTTCTTTGTCTATCTCCTTCAGGTGCGAGTTGTCGTGGGTCCACCTCTTAGGTCGGAGAATAATTGGTACTGTCTTGTGGGTTCCACTGGGCATCAACCAAAAGAGTGTCGTCATCAGGAGGATAGCCATTAGACAGAATATGTAGCACATGAGTAGTTTTCGTTTGATGTCACAAGCGCCCAAGCACAACAGCTTTGGGGCTGGAACTGGTGCTAGCATTGATTCTGAAGCTGGTTCTTCTTCTGGATTTATCAGGTTGTTTTCCTCAGTCATCTTGTTGAGATTTTATTCAGGCGTCCCTGGTGTTATTATTGGTTCTGCTCTTCGGTGGGATAGGTCAGTCTGATCTTCAGGGCGACCAGGCACACCCGAGCTCCCACGTGAGTAGCACTGCCGAGGAAGCACAGGGCGGGAAACCCGTTCAGCCCTGTCCTCCAGCAGGGGTTCACGTAAGAGTCAGGGGAACCGGCGTCTTATTGTGGTGCAAACACTTTCTTCACGTGGGATTGATGAATCCACGAAACTCGTTCGGCTATCTTACACGCTGTGGGTGTGGTAAGTAGCACCTGGAAGGGACCTTCCCACTTTGGAGCACTCCAGTTTTTCCGCTGGAGGACTTTAATCAGAATCCAATCACCGGGGTTCAACCTGCAAGAAACTGAAGAAAAGTCACTCGGCAGTTGATTGCTTAATCTCACTTCTTTATTCTCAAATAGTTTTGTCATCCATTCTGCCATTGTTGTTTCTGCAATAGATTTATTAATTGGCTCACTCATTATGGGGAGTGGAAAATGTCTGCCATGTACGATTTCAAATGGCGTTAGACCACCTGTTCCTTGAGTTATTCTCATCCATAATTTAACCAAGCTTAGACATTCAGGCCAAGGTTTTTTAGTCTCTTCCATACATTTCCTCAACCTTTGTTTAATTGTGCCGTTAGTTCTCTCGACTAATCCTGCACTTTGTGGATGATAAGAACAGTGATGTTTTATGCTGAAGCCTAAAGCTTCAGAAACTTTACTTATTACTTCATTTACAAAATGTGTGCCATTGTCTGATCTTATCAGAGATGGAATACCGTACGTTGGAATAAAATGATTACATAGACATTTTGCTACTGATATTGCATCTGCTTTTTTCACTGGGTATATTTCTGGCCACTTGGAAAATACATCAATTATCACAAGTGCATATTTGGAGGATTGTGATTCATTTAATTCTATGAAATCCATGTGGACAGTGTGAAATGGATGCGGTGGTATAGGGAAATGCCCTCGCTTTGGACGTAGATTTCCCTGTGCGTTGTGTCTTTGGCAAATCATACATGTTCTGATAAACTCTTGTGCTGAACTTTCAAAATTTTTTGTATAGAATTGTTTATTAAGAATATTAATCATCCCTCCTGATGACACATGAGTTTTCCCATGTGTCACTAAAGCAGCAGTTCTATGCAAAGATTTTGGAAGCACTGGTTTGCCATTACACATCATGAGGTTGTCTTTTAATTCTGCTCCATCTTTCACCCAAGATTTTTGTTCACTCAGCGATGCTGTTTTCTGTGCATCTGCTAGTATTTCTAAAGGTATTAGATCTATGATTTCTGTTGTTAAAACATCAATTTGTTTTTCTGCAGCTGCTTTTGCTGCTTTGTCAGCAAAGTTATTTCCTCTCGTAATTTCTGTGTCATCCTTTTGATGAGCTGCACATTTGCATAGTGCTAATTCTTTTGGCAACGTTATTACTTCTAATAGCTTTTTTAGAAGGTTTGCATGTTGAACTGTGTTGCCTGAGGAAGTTGTCATTCCTCTGTTATGCCATATTTTAGCGAAATGATGAACTGCTGAATAGACATATTGACTGTCTGTGTAAACATTAACACTTTGACCCTTATATAAAGTACATGCTCTGATGACTGCGGTTAGTTCTGCGCTTTGAGCAGAGTTTGAGGAGCTGAGAGCTTTTGCTTCTATCACTTTATCAACAGTTGTGACCGCATAACCCACACAATTTCTACCGTGAATGTCTTTTGACGCTGAGCCGTCCACAAAAACATTACTGAAACTGCTCTGGGGGGAGCTGTATATATCAGTGCGAGGTTTTGTATCTTCCTCTAATTTTTGAATGCAACAGTGTTGTTCTCCGTCCAGAGAAGTCGGCAAAAGTGTACTTGGGTTTAGCTGGCCACACTTCTCTATTTTTATGTGTGATTGTGTAAGTAGAATCCCCACATAAGAAAGTTGTCTTGCATGCGTGAGGAAAGAGAGGTTCGCTTGGAGCAAAATAGAGGTCACTGCATGTGGGACTTTGATGATCAATTTATGTCCTAGAACAATGTCTGCACATTTTTTAACTGCCTCTGCTGCTGCTGCGCATGCCTGAACACAGGTAGGTAATCCAGCAGCTACAGAGTCAAGTTTGCATGAGTAGAAAGCTAATGGACGTTGTTTTTCTCCAAAAGCTTGAGTTAAGACTGCTTTCATATACCCTCCTGCACCATCAACATGGAGAACGAAAGGTTTTCCATAGTCTGGTAATGCTAAGACGGTACATGTCTGCAGTGCTATTTTCAAATCAACGAAAGCTTTTTCTGCTTCTGGAGTCCATTGTACTTTGTCTTTTAATGCTAGATCTTTACCATAAATGAGGTTCTGTAGTGGTTGAGCTAGTAATGCGTATTCTGGAATCCAGCATCTACAGAAATTGCACAGTCCTAAAAAACTCATCATTTGTTGTTTAGTTACTGGTTTTGGGGCATTTTGGACTGCTATCTTTCTGCTCTCTAACAGCTGCCTGCCTTGTCCTGTCAATTTGTGGCCAAGGTATGTTACTTCCTGGCTCCACAATTGCAGTTTATGCTGTGACACTTTATGGCCTTGCTCTGCGAGATGTTGCAAAACTGTTAATGTGTTTTCTTTGCACTCATCTTTTGTATGGCCTGTGATCAATATATCATCTACATACAACAAGAACTGCCCTGGGGCAGGGAGCGTACAAGATGACATTGATTTTCTCAAAGCCTCTGCATACAGAGTTGGGCTATTCTGGAATCCCTGAGGCAACCTTGTATAAGTATACTTTTGATTGTCAAAGGTGAATCCGAATAACTTCTGTGAGTCAGGGTGCAGAGGTACGGAGAAGAAGGCATTGGACAAGTCTATTACAGAGAACCACCGTTCTTTTGGTGTTACTTGATTTAGAATTGTGTGTGGATTTGCAACCACTGGAGGTATTTGCTCTGTTACCTCATTTATTGCTCTTAGATCATGAACTAAGCGATATTTTCCTGTATTAGCCTTTTTTACTGGAAAAATTGGTGTATTACACGTGGCTTCATTAGTTTTCACGAGAATACCTGCTTTTTGCATCTCTGCTATGACTGGTCTGATACCTTCTTTTGCCTCTGCACTCAAGGGATATTGTGGTTTTACAGGCCTATATGAGGTTGTAGTTTTCACCACTACTGGATCTGCTCCTTTTATTAGGCCTACATCCGTGGGTCCTTGAGACCATAATGTTTGTGGCAGCTTCTCTAGTTCTGGATGTGCTTCAATTGTTAATACTTGTCATTCATCTTGCTCTGTTGTGGCTAAATGTGTGGCTGGTGTGGCTGTCACCGGCCAACACAGCGTTAGCCTCATGCACCCAGTTCTACGGCCTTTTTGCCAGTCCTCACACTCTATTTTGTCATATCTGTCCATTTCTACATTTCTCAGCACTGTGCCTAACTCAGACCAAGGCGTTTGGTCGTTGCGTGCAACAGATACATGAGGGTTGCACATCTTATTTAAGCGCTGCACTGCATCTGTCTGTAACACTGAGCATACTGCATTACCACTCTGTGTCACATACAGGTGTTGTAGGACTAGTTTTTGCGGTCCTAGTCTGTGCACTTGTTGATCATAAATTTTGTCTGGACCTGGGACATATTTATACCACAAGGTGTTGTGATATTTTGCTGGGTCCTGTCTATGTGAGTGCTCAGGTAAGTACATATTAGCTTTGGCCTCTAATGGTTCAAGTTTTGGTAAATCTAAGGCCCAGTAATAATTTGGCTCACCTAAACCTTCACAAACAAAAATGTCTTCAGTTTGGCTCTGACTTTCAGAGAGTAGGAGTCTGGCTTTCATGCCACTTTCTTCAGGAAAAACTCCTATTTTTAATTTTGTTAAAGCATCTCTTCCTAACAAATTTAGTGGACAAGATGGATCATAGATGCACTGATTTTTGCAGGCACGGCCACTATCTCTATGTGACATAAAAAGGGGGTCGGTTAGATGCTGTTTTGTCACATGTCCTGAGGCTGATTTCACGATTAAGGTATCTTTTGAAGAGGTTAAATTTGGGACTTCTACTGTTAGGACAGTTTTACAAGCACCTGTGTCGCAAAGGAATTTTATTGGGACCCCGTTAACGTGCACTATAACGGTGGGCTTTGCTTCTGAGCCTAGCAGCAGTTGTTCAATGTTGTAAACTTCCCCTTCACTTGTTTCACTTCCCTTTTCTTGTGCTAGTCATTCATCACGGCGTCTGCGCCTGTCATCTCCACCTTCCTGTTCTTGGCTTACATTTCTAGTTTCGAGCAAAGTGCCCGATTTTACCACAGTTATAACATCTCATATCTCTTCTATCTCTTCTTTGTCCTGCTTTTTGCTTTCCCCTACTTTGCTTAAAACCTGCCGTGTGTTGCTGTCCTGAGAAGGCTATAAAGCCTGTCTCTGGATCAATCATGAAAACTCCTTCTGTTTTTTCTTTTTGTTTTTGAATTTTGACTGCATGCTCAGCATATTGTAGGGCTTCAGGCAAGGTTCCTGTATTTTGAGTGACCCAGTGTTTGTCTACATGTGCTTTTATCTTAGGCAGTAGACCATTTAGGAAGGCATTTTTTAATTGTTGTTGAAAAGCAGACAGTGGATCGGCATCATAATTTAGCCCTGAGTTTTGTCTAAAAACTGGGCGTAGGCGATCCAAATAGTCTGATGCTGTCTCTCCTTCCTTTTGTTTGCACTCTCCTATCTTTCCATAATCTGGCCTTGGGGCTAAAATAACTTCTATTCTGCCATACAAGTTATTAAGCTCCTGTATTAATTGGGGAGTGTCTGGCCCCAACACGTCACCGTTTAAATCATTTCCTGTAAATTGACCTCTAGCTCTAGGAAGACTTAAACCTAATAAATCTTGAAAAACTTGATGCATCTCATGACCATTTAAACCCCACCCCTGACGGATCAATTCCACTGCATCTCGCCACGGCCGGAAGCCTTCTTTAAGGGGTGGCACATCTTTTAGTACATTCTCTCTGTCTTTATGAGACCAGGGTCGGAATGCATAAATTAAAGGCTCACCGTCTACTGGTATGACTCCTTGGGCGTCTGGGGGACCAGTGGGTTGACCGTACCTGGGGTTAGATAAGGCTACCATTGGAAACTGACCTACAATTTCTGTTTTTTGGAATGACCATGCTTAGTCATAAGATCAAGTTGTTGTCTGGCCTCCATATAGGGATTTGAAACAAAAGGTTTGTGAGGAGAGCTTACAGGAAGTGCTGACGTAGGGTTAGGTGCAGCTGCTGCAGGCTGTGCAGGCTGAAGAGCATAAGGAGGGGGGTACGGTTTTTCTTCTCCTGCAGTTTTCTGTTTATCTTTAGTTTCCTGCTTTTGGGCACGTTTAGCAATGCGTTTATCGTTTTCTACCATCCACGCCTTGAAAAGGTGCCATTCTGCTAAGCGTTTTGCTTTTTTCTTTTGGCTCTTTTCCTCAAATAATTCTTTTTGTAAAGCAGCCTTTAAAGCAGTTATTGATTCTTGATTGCATTTGCCTTGCCAGGCTGGGCAATAAATTTTATGTGGATTTCTCCACCTATTTGCACTGACTCTTCCTGCATTTGGACAGTTTTTTTCCAACCATCCTTCATCTGCTGTTAATTTTACTTTAGTTTTAGAGTTACCCATTTTGAACTAATTACGTCAGAACTGTGACACCTTCTTTGGCATGAAAAAGTGAGAATGGGTTTTCGATAACAGCCTTCTACTCTCCCACTAATTGAGAGAGCGGTTATCAATTTTACGTGATGAAGCACAACCCTTTTTTCCACCTTTACCAATACGTGAGTGTACACAGGAAAACAGTTTGAGAAGTGGTTCGACCGCGTATTGGGTCGTAAAAACAACTCACTCCTCACAAACAAAGCGCGTTTCTATGATTTTTATTGAGATTTTCCGTAGGCCTATTTATTTGTGTAACACCTTCACCTTCAGCCACTCTTCTTGAGTGACCGGAAACCTGTTCCGTTGCAGCCACTCCCAGAGCGACCGGAACTTTTAATAGCGATTTTTCTAGAATTTCGCTCTTGCCTGTCGTCTTCTTAGTCCCGCATGGACACTGAGATCTGTCGGCGTACCTAGGTTTACACACTACTTAAAGGAAAATCTCAATATCAACGTATTTTAGCGCTTGGTGGAATGCGTGTCATATTCACCTCTACTGTGGCGCTGCGTTTTAAGATCCGGTGCTCATCGGGTCCTGGAGCCGTGAAGGCCGAACGCTGACCGGAGATCGAATTTACGTTCCCGGGTTTTTCGTTTTACTGATCAGATTTCTTCCAGCGCAGGCGTCACGACGTCAGGATCCGATGGAGACCGTCTGTGGAAAACTAGACGTTAAAATAACAGTCAGTTCTCCGGCTACGAAGGACCAATTAAATGTCAAGGGTTGACAATTTGTTCAAACACAGTAAGAGAGAAATGAGACACTGGCAGACCGACTCAGAGTTTCAAAGACGTGCGCACGGGTGAGAGTCTCTGAGCAGACTAACACACCGAGCACCGTTTACTCGCTTTATTTATAAGGCAAAATGGGTTACATAATACTTCCTCTTTCAACTGAAGAGGGGAGAGCTCAGGCATTGTCTTAGCTATCTAACTTCTGCACACAAACTGAAAAACAACGACACAGCAGTATTCATGCTTATCTGACATCGCAGACACTGAAGTAAAGAATGCATGTATATATCCTGTCTTTGTCAAACATCTCACACACTTAAGCAAGGAATACATTGTGTTCTTTTCAACAGTAAGCTTTACCGTGTGAAAATATATAAACACTTGATTATAAGGCATACTTGTTTCTACTTGATTATACTTTAATGATTTAACTAAAATAAAAATTCTCTTAACAAGAACTATATAAGAATGTATGAAGAAATATGAATAAATAAATATATGCACGCACACACACACAATAACAGCAGCTGTATAAGTATTAACTGGAAATGAAGAATATAGTGACCAGTGTTGTGTAATCCACATTATGTCTTGTGCAGTGCAAATATGCTTAAAGTGATTTAAGTGATAACAATGTCCAGTGTGTGTGTAAGAACTATATGTGTGGGTCAGTACTGTGTGGTGGTGTGATTGAGAGACCGTATCGCCTGCGGGAAGAAGCTCCTCCTCAGTCTCTCTGTGTTGGTCTTCAGGGAGCGGAATCGCTTTCCTGACCTCAACAGAGAGAACAGTCTGTTGTTGGGATGGCTGAGGTCCTTCACAATCTTCCTGGCCTTGGTCCAGCACCGCCTGCTGTAGATTGAGTGCAGGTCAGGGAGCTCGGAGCGGATGGTGCGCTCAGCTGACCGCACAACCCTCTGTAGAGCTCGTCTGTCCTGCATGGTGCTGTTCCCGAACCAGGTTAAGATGTTTCCCGTCAGGATGCTCTCTATGGTGCAAGAGTAAAAGTTCCTGAGCACCTTGGAGGGCAGTTGGAAGTCTCTCAAGCGTCTGAGGTGGTAGAGACGCTGACGGGCCTTTTTCACCACGGAGTTGATGTGACAGGACCATGACATGAACTGCGAGGTATTTGAAGCTGTACACTCTCTCCACTGGGCACTCGTTGATGACGGGGGTCTGGTAGTTCCTCTCCTGCTTAGTGCTGAAGTCCACTATCAGCTCCTTTGTCTTACTGACGTTTAGAAGGAGGTTGTTCCTCTGGCACCAGTTCTCCAGATTCCTAATCTCCTTCAGGTAGGCCGTCTCGTTGTTATCAGAGATCAGGCCCACCACGACGGTGTCGTCAGCAAACTTGATGATGGTGGTGGAGCTGGTAGTGGCCACGCAGTCATGTGTACAGAGAGTACAGCAGGGGGCTCAGAACACATCCCTGGGGGGCTCCAGTGCTGAGAGTGGTGGAGGCTGAGACATGTCCGCCCATTCTTACTGCCTGTGGTCTGCCAGTTAGGAAGTTGGAGATCCACTGACACATAGATGAGCTGAGTCCCAGATGCTCCAGCTTGGTGGTGAGTTTGGAGGGAATTATGGTATTAAATGCAGAGCTGTAGTCTATGAAGAGCATTTTAACATAATTCCCCCTTCTAGTGTCCAAGTGAGTGAGTGATGTGTGGAGGAGATGAGAGATGGCATCGTCTGTGGAAAGATTTGGACGGTAAGCAAACTGTAGTGGGTCCAGTGTGTCTGGTAGTGAAGAAATGATGAAGTCTCTGACCAGGCGTTCAAAGCACTTCATCACTACTGAGGTGAGGGCTACAGGGCGATAGTCATTGAGAGAAGCAGGGTGGGGTTTCTTCGGGACAGGAACAATGATGGACTCTTTGAAGCATGTGGGGATCACCGACTGAGATAAAGAGATGTTAAATATCTCAGTGAACACAGGAGCTAGCTGGTATGCGCAGTCTCTTAGGATACGACCTGGGATGCCGTCTGGTCCTGCTGTTTTCCTGGTGTTCACTCTCTTGAAGGCTCTCCTAACTTCATGCTCGGAGATGACGAGCACGTTTCCGGTGCTGGCAGTATCTTCCTGTCTGCAGCCGTTAGCGCCGCTAGCACTAGCATTGTTGGAGTCCTTAGCTGCAGCTTCGAAGTGAGCATAGAAAGTGTTCAGCTCGTCTGCCAGAGTCACGGCCGCGTTCGTCATACCGGTCGTTGGTGCTTTATAGTCCGTTATTGTCCTTAGTCCCCGCCATAGGCTCCTAGAGTCACTCTGTTGGAGTTGTGACTCTAGTTTCCTCCCGTAGCGCTGCTTCGCCTCTTTCACCGCCCTCCGCACGTTATATGACGCGGCTTTGTATGGGTCCATGTCCCCCGTCGTGAGTCCCGTGTTGTAGGCAGCGGTGCGGGATCTCAGAGCGTCGCGGATGGTTTTATCCACCCACGGCTTCTGGTTGGGAAACGTTGTGATAGTCTTTGTCTCCACGGTATCATCCGCTAGTTTCCCGATGAATCCCACAACCGCTTCCGTAAACACGTTGACATCATCATCGGAGCTGTTTCTGAACATGCCCCAGTCTGCGTCATCGAGTGCGTCCTTTAACGCGGCCACCGATTGATCAGTCCAGCGCGCGATCTTCCTCTGAACCGGAACTTCCTGTTTTAGCCTTTGTTTGTATTTTGGCATGAGGAAGATGGCGGCGTGATCGGATTTGCCATACGGAGGGCGGGATTGTGCCTTGTAGCCGTCCTTGACCGTAGTGTAGCAGTGGTCCAGTGTCCTTTCACCATCCTTATTGTTGGCTGGGATGTCAGTGTTCATCTCAGCAGCAAAATTGAGAAGTGTGTCTCTGACTTCATGTGCTGTGTGATGAAGGTCATCCACTTCACTTTAACCAAAGTGGTGCAAAAGAAAAAAAAAAGATCAGTGTTTAAACATATATACACTGATCTATCTATCTATCTATCTATCTATCTATCTATCTATCTATCTATCTATCTATCTATCTAGATAGATAGATAGATAGATAGATAGATAGATGCAGGAATACTGTCAATAAAAGACAAGGTCACCTAAATAATGCACTCTAAAGAAGCAAAAGTATATTGTCAAAATGCCAGGAATGAACACTGATAAAAGCTCATCCATGTGGTCAACATGATCATAGAAGATGAACAGGTTAGGTAAGGATGAGCCCCTGTTATGACATGATGCAAAGACAGAAGCAAGAGCATCTATAATTGTGCTACACATAGTATTTGTTTAGTGTTGTCCAACTAAAATGAACTTACCAATCACCACATGTACTGGCATGCAAGACCAAGTCATCTGGAGGATAACGATTTCCACAAACAGGTAGTGATGTGCAGATCGATCCTGAAATATCAATTCCTCCGATACCAGTCATTTATGTTCTAGAATCGATTCTCACATTAAAATATCGATATTTTTAGTAATTTAGGGTTAATTTGTAGTTTATGATTAACAGCAACACAGTGGAAAGAAAATATAACATTCGGATTGTCTACATTCAAAGGAACTACTTCCTCTTCCGCCTTTCATAGTCATGTGCGAAATACGGCTGTATAAATGTCTCGCAGCCCCTTGGCACGCGCACTCACAACAATAGCTGAGCGTAATTGTGCAGACGTATTTTACCTCCACAAACAGCTGAGACATGGTTTGCGATACATGTGGCAAAAAAGTGCTCCAAGAGTGAGGTGTTGTGGCTATACTTTCCCAACCTTGAGACCTCAGAATTAGGGAGACATTCAAAAGGGCTGTTGGGGGGGTGATAAATACATTTTACAGTGTTTATTTATCGGATAAAATACGTTAAATGTCACCGTTATTATTAGCTGGTCCGGAAACAGCGGGGGTGTCCAAATTCAGAGGCTGCTTCCACCTGAGGACCCGCCCTTCGGGGTCTAAAGAAAGCCGTGTAGTACGGCATGAGTTCCCTCGGTGGAGTGAAACTCAGCCGTCTGCTCCTTGCTATCTAAAATATAACCTGGCGCTGGCGTAAACTCTCGACCATCTCACACTTTCTTTAATTAGTTTTCTGTTTGATGTTTATTCAGCTGTGTGAAAACCCCGGAGGAACCCACCCGAGGGATTAATAAAGTTTAATTTAATAACTTTAATCTCAGCCAAACCGATTTACTCACGAACAAATAAAACACTGAAAAAGCCAAACAATAACATTTTTAAGTTATCAAAGTGACTTATATATCATGTTTAACTCCGAGTAGCGAAAGGCCGCAGGGGTTTGAAAACGATGTGTCGATCGGCTCAGATATTTGAAATTTACACAGCTACATTCTCACCTGAAAACATGTTAAAAGTTGGGGGTTTTTTTGCGACCCAGAAAGAGAAATAAGAGTAATATTAAAACTAAGTAGCTGCCGCCATTGTTGGAAACTGGAATTGGCTCGGCCGCTCTATGAATTCTGCAATATGGTTTTTCAATTTTGTTGTCCAGGTGGAAATTCGGGAGAATGGTGGCTCCGGGATTCTCCCGGAAAAATCGGGAGGGTTGGCATGTATGGTTGTGGCAACATCACTAACCTTGTCAAACACCTCAGAGTAAATCATATCACAGAATATGAGGCGTGTCTGTTGAGAGGAACTGAAGAGGAGGAGAGGGACAGGTGCTGCTAGGGCGAGACAGACGTCTCTCATGGAGTCCTTTAATGCTGCAGGCAGGCAACGTGTTCAAATAGCACACAACTTCAGGTTTTTTTTTTTTATTTCTATATGATGAACTCTGCATTATTAAGTGATAAGAACAAGTAATCTGATGTCCTGTAATCATTATGACGCTATAATTTGAGATACAATAAATAAAATACGTTTTTTTGTATAAAGTATCGGTATCGGATCAGTATCGTCGATACCACCCTGAATATTACTTGGTATCGGATCGGAAAGGAAATCAGTGGTATCGCACATCACTACAAACAGGACAAGAAGGCTGAAGAGGATATTGCAATTAAAAAGTGTATTAATTTTAGTCCTAGCAAAGATGAACAGTCCAAATCTAGCACAGAATGCCACAGGTAATTAGGAAATAATGAAACAGTTGAACAAAGATCCGCTTGGAATTTTGTATTGTCCATATTACAATGTTAAATATATCTGGGAACTCACCTCCAATTGGACTTCATTCTGATGTGCCTGGTCAGTCATGCTTTCACACGCAGCTTCCTGGTAAAGGAATATAATGTTACATTACACATTTACGGTAGGTACATGCTGCTCACGATTTGTCATTTAGAGCAAACTAGGGGATCAACGTCCCTCATGGGGACACTCCAATAGGGCATAAAGTTTTGGACTCTCCACCAATTGCTCTAAAGAAACGAAGAAGCTTCTCAGATGAGAGGTGGCATATTTTCAAGGAAACTTATAGAAGTCCAGATGTTTTCTTTGAAAACTCTTTAGACTACAATGACTGGGATGATTGAGAAACTTCACAGACATTTAGAGCAAAAATTACGACTGATTTCAGCACATACATTGACGCATGTATGGAAATTCACCCAAAGTGGTCTTGGGTAAAGCATAATATTCTGTCCTTGCATTTTGAAAGTAGTAAAAAGAATACAACTTAAAGACTGCAGGAGCCAAAGACTGCTCCTGTTGAAAATATATTTATATGTTATTGAACATCTGCATCTTCATTTAAACAATACCATATGGTTTCCGGATATATCCCTATTCCCTTACTAACCTAATATTAAAATAGTTAACAGTATAACTAATAGTCACAAGTGAGAGTTTAAAAGAACACTAAGGAAGCTCGTTAGGCCATAGTTACAGAGGTAGAAGAAAATTTAAATCAAATACTTTATACACGCACATATTTGTGCTGTCAGTGGTAATCTCCTTAAAATGACGTTAACCGATTTTCCGTTAGCAAGTTAGCGCAGGGTAACACATTAGCGCGGTTTGCTCCTTAATGCGTTAGCAGCTACTGAAAGTTAAGCTAGGTCACCTAACTTTCAGTAGCTGCTGAAAGTTGTTGTATACTGTAATTACTGTAGTATTACTGTAACACAAACTCAGGGGTGACCAGGGACCAGTGCTAAGGTCAAGTCAGAGCATTTCAGTTCCAACTAGAAAAATTTGCATTTCCTGCGAAAATGCTGTGTGGATGCCTTAACGCTGAAGATGTCTGCTGAAAAAAGTTGAAAAAAACAAACAAAAAAATGTTGCCCTGAGGAGGATTCGAACCTGGCCCTTCTGGTACTCAAGGCAGGTACTCATCTCACTGCGCCAAACTCTTTCTCACAAAGAAGAGGTGGAGAGACTGACAATTGTGCTGAAATGAGCAGAAGAGGCTGAGAATTGTGCTGATAAGAGGTGAAAAGGCTGCAAATTTTGTAGAAACGAGGTGAAAATTCTGCTGAAAAGAGTTGAATGAGCAGAATTTCTGCTGAAAAGGTTTTTGCTGAAAAAGCTGGTATTTGTGCTGAAAAGTGGTGAAAAAACTGAAAAATGTTCTGAAAGGGGGTGAAAAAGCTTAAATTTGTGTCGAAAAGAGTTAAAAAAGTTTAAGTGTTAACTGAAAGAAATGTTGCCATGAGCGGGATTTGAACCCGGGCCTCTCAGTCCGAGAACGGATGCTCATCTCACTGAGCTAAAACACAGCTCAACCCAGCAAGGAAAATCAGTGAGGCCACTGATAATATGCAAAAAAGGGCAAAAAATATTGAAAAGAAAAATCAATATCTCAAAAAGTATATAAGTTATGAGCACCAAAAGTCATAGATGGAATTAGCAGAAAGAGCAGAATTTTTTAAGATTTGAACTGAGAAAATCGGCTGAAAATTGAGGGAGTAGTTAAGCGCCGAAAAACGTAGGAAGCAACTTGAAGATGAAGAAAAGATAAAGAACTAGAAAAATTTGCATTTCCTGCGAAAATGCTGTGTGGATGCCTTAATGCTGAAGATGTCTGCTGAAAAAGTGTAAAAAAAACCAAAAACATTGCGGTGAGCAAGATTCGAACCTGGCCCTTCTGGTCTTAAGGCAGCTACTCATCTCACTGAGCCAAACTCATTCTCACAAAGAAGAGGTGGAGAGACTGAGAATTCTGCTGAAATAAGCAGAAGCTGCTGAGAATTGTGCTGATAAGAGGTGAAAAGGCTGAAAATGTTTCAGAAGAGGTGAAAAAGCAGATTTTGGGCAGAAAAGAGGTGAAAATTCTGCTGAAGAGAGTTCAATGCGCAGAATTTCTGCTGAAAAGTTTTTTTTCCTGAAAACAGCAGAAAAAAACTGAAAATTTTGCTGAAAAGAGGTGAATGAGCAGAATTCTGCTGAAAAGAGCAGAAGCTGCTGAGAATTATGCTGATAAGAGGTGAAATGTTTGAAGATTTGGCAGAAAAGAGGTGAATGAGCAGAATTTCTGCTCCAAAAAGTTTTTCCCGAAAACAGCTGAGATTTGTGCTGATAAGAGGTGAAAAGGCTGAAAATTTTGCTGAAAAGAGTTGAATGAGCAGAATGTCTGCAGAAAAGATGGAAAAAAGCAGAACATTGCGCTGAAAAGAGGTGAATGAGAAGAATTTCTGCTGAAAAGAGTTAAAAAAGTTTAACTGTTAACTGAAAGAAATGTTGCCATGAGCGGGATTTTAACCCGGGCCTCCCAGTCTGAGAACGGATCTCATCTCACTGAGCTAAAACACACCTCAACCCAGCAAGGAAAATCAGTAGTAGTATTCAAACCTGCACCAACAGATATCACAGCAATCACAGCAGCTGCTAATCTCACTGAGCCAAAGCAGTTTTTGTCCCAACAAGAGATATGATGAGAGAAAAAATATGCAGGGGGGGGCGAAGAAGCTGAATTGTTGTGAAAAGAGGTGAAGAAGCAGAACTGTATGCTAGAAATAGTGCTGATAAGTGGTAAAAACACTGAACTTTCAGCTGAAAAGAGGCAGAACAACGTGGTTTTGCTGAATTTCACCAATTAGAGGTACTGCTTCTGTCTGCTTCATAAGGATGTGTTTAACTGGCACCCTTAAAATGTGTAGTGAAATGTTTACTCTTAGTTGTATTCACCCTTTTCCTCACTCTCCCTCACCTCACCAGACTGACCTTGTTTCCTCATTTATTTTCTCACCACTGATTGCCTCTGCAGTCTGTGCTTTCATTGAACACACCTGGCACACATTATATATGAACTGCACTCACCTCCAGCTCCTTCATCTCAGTCCCATTGCAGTTGAGGTGAGTTTGATTTGGTTCTTCTTAGTTGAGTTCCTCTTGGGACTTTCGTACACTTTTTGGCACTTAACTACTTCCACAATTTTCAGCCGATTTTCTGCTAATGTGTGCTATGTCTTTTGGTATTTTTCACTATTATACTTTTTAAAATATTAAGCTTAATTTGTCTCATTGAAATGAATGGGAAACTTCTGCAATTCTGCTAAAATTTTCTTGTATTTGAAACTTAACTACTTCCTCATATTTTCACCTAGAACAACCATTCAAACTTTAAAATCTTCTCAAATTATTGGGCTATTCAGGTATAAATCAGCTTTTTCAAATCTTTTACCGTTTTACTTTTATGCCTCTTAAAGTTTTGAGTTGCAAAATTGTGATTTTTCACAAAATACATGCGTTGTTAGGGTTGCTATGCTCTTGGCAACCAGTGTGCCACTGAAGCTTTTGCAGTCTTCTCTTCATGTCCGAACAACTGTTTGCTACTTGCTCAATTTCCACTCAACTTCCACAAATTATACATCAAAACGTAGGTATTTTTGCTGGCTTTCAGAAAATGTCACTATCATTGTTGTGGGATTTATAGAACTTTGGCAAATCTCCTCAGACCAACACAAGGTCTCAAAACTCTGCATAGAAAGTCAATGGAGAGCTTGTTCAAAATCATCGCTGAATTTCTGTAATGAGAGGCATATTCGAATCGTCATATCTCCTTAACGAAGCAAAGTTAAGACATGAGGCTTGTCCCGGTATATCTTCAGACACTCGTGATGCTCACAATTCAAGAATTTCTTTCTCACCTATTACTGTTCTGAAATGAGTTACTTTTTTGAGGGTAGGAAATTCATCCTTTGCTAAGATTTCAAACTCTGGAAATGAACCACTTTTTTCTCTCGTCATAACTTTTTGTTGGATTTCCACAGAGACCTGAAAATTTTCATGACTGTTCACCAAAGCCTGCTGTCTCTTACGGTGAAAGAATGATATCAATACTCCAGATTTAGAGTTAAAAAGCGTTGTTTGGGGGCAAGTCAAGGTAGTTTTTGCTTCGCTCTACTCAGTTATGGTGCATTAGAAGTCAAATATCTTTAATAATTCATATTTTAATGATAAATTTTCAACACTGGAAGATTCCCCCATCTCTTCTGAACAAAACGGTGTAAGAATGACCGCTCTAGCCCCTACGGTTAGGAAATTATAGTCATTTGTTTGAGGGGAGTCCTCACTATGAGAAATAGACTGCAAAAATCCTGTGTCTCTCTGTCTCTGTGCTGCATGCACCTGTTTTGGCGGGAAAAAGTACACAGCCTCTCTGATTGGTGGATTCAAATTCAGCAGCTCTCAGGCTGCTTGACTGAACTAAAGTTGCTTTTCTCTTCCTGTGTGTGTGTGTGTGTGTGACAGACAGAGAGAGAGAGCGAGCCTTTTTATGGGATGATCTTATTGTAAGATTTAAATTCAATATATTTAGACTGGTTGACTGAATTGGATCTTGTGTTCGTGTGTGTGTGTGTGTGTCTGTGTGTGTGTGACAGAGAGAGAGAGAGCCTTTTTATGGGATGATCTTATTGTAAGATTTAAATTCAATATATTTAGACTGGTTGACTGAATTGGATCGTGTGTGTGTGTGTGTGTGTGTGTGTGTGTGTGTGTGTGTGTGTGTGTGTGTGTGTGTGTGTGTGTGTGTGGGGCTTATATTTTTTTGCCGATTTTTTTTTTTTATTTAACAAGTATATTTGAGGGACCCTCAGCATGTTCAGCATTTTTTCAGCTTGTGATTTTACTTTTCCAGTATTTTCACTTACTATTTGTATGTATTTAAAGAACGGTGATAAGTGTGAAGTTTATTTTGAGAATATTTTATGATGATGGTAATTTGACAGAAGTACTGTAATGATTTGTGGGCTGTAGTTTTTGAACTTCAGAAACACATTTGGGGTGTAAGGCAGGGATGGGCATTCCAGGCCTTATGGGCTGGTGTTTTAGATGCGTCCTTCATCCATCACAGCTGAGTACAATTGCATTATCAACATGTCATGAAGTTCTCCAGAAGCCTGGTAATAAACTAATCATTTGATTCAGGTGTGTTGGCCCAGGGTCATATCTGAAAGCTGCAGGACACTGGCCTTAGAGGCCTGCAGTAGCCCACACCTGGTGTAAGAGGTGAAGAGGTTTGTCTGGGGAAAATACAGAGACTGCATGAATGCAAAATGTTTTATTGTAATATCAGAAGTGTATCTAGCAGATATGTATAAATTTGTGTGTAAATATATTGTTTTTTTCTTTCAGAATGGCCTTGATGCAACTCATCAATACTCGTCCGGAGACCCCTTATTTCCGGCCACCAGCGTTACATGTCTGTGTGCTTAAAGTTAGTGAACAGGCAAGGGTGACTAAATGGGACATAAATGAGGGAGTGGCAAAAGCTGTCACTACAAAGCGTAACAAGGTGGCAGCCCTCTCTGATGGGAAGATTGTTGTTAAGGTGACGTTGTATGAGGCTTTTGTATCAAAAGTGCAGTAAGGCTTTTCCTATATAATAAAAGGGCACGAGCTAAGAGGGACAGCTCCCCCCTATAGCATTTATATTAGTGCCTCCACACAATTTTTCAAGTCCTCTGCCCAGTGTGTGTCCGAAGAGCTTTTTTCCAAAGCAGAGGATCTTTTGCATCCCCCGGCTCCTTTGATGCAGCTGAAGATGAGCTCCATAAATGCCTATTTAGGCATCTACACAATTATTACCAAAACGCCATCTCATCTATTTGAACACATGCAACACTAGGGCTAATGTTGAGAGCCCTTTTTAAGCTAGCTTTTGGCACCGTGAAAAAGTTACAGTCTAGTAACCGAACATGATATTCAAAAATATATTGTGTCCAAATTCATGGGCTGCATTCTCCTGAGGCCGCATTTGTAGACCGATTACATCACAGCGACGCGCCGAAGGCTGTCCAAATTCGTAGACCCCTCCGAATGCAGCCGACAAATGCGTGCTCCTTTTTCCGAATTTGAAGGATGGGTCGGGTGTGTCCTTCGTGGCCCACCATATCCCAGAATTCATAGCGCGGCCCAGCCAAGCTCCAGTTTCCGGCTAATGGCGGCCGCTACTAAGTTTTAAAATTACTCTTATTAATCTTTCTGGGTCACAAAATAAACTTTTAACATATTTTCAGGCGAGAAAGTAGCTGTGTAAACATCAAATATCTGCTCGGTTTATCAAGATATCGCATCTTTGCTAAAGTGCTTCGACGTTTTCGGAGACGTCTGCTACCCACCAGCTCGATAGCTAGCCGGGAGCTCGAGGGTTACTGATGCGGCCGAGAATGGCCCAACTCCCGGCACATCATTTTCAGATCACCGCGGACTTTCGCTGCTCGGGTTAAACGTTGTCAGCCGGTGATCAGCTGTGATCAGCTGATCACGGGGCCGGGGTTAAAAGAGAGACGCCACCCACCTGTTCGCCGCTCAGACATCATTCTCTTCGTGTCAGGAGTTCCGAAACTCTGCCGACGTCAGTCTCCGCCTGATTCAGCAACCGTGAGTGATTATCCCTTCAATCCTTTTTCTCTTCCCGGCTCCGCTCGCTCTCTGTCGGTAACGACCGTTCCGAAGCCACGCTTCGTGCACTGATCGTTACTAGAATAACTGCGTGCCTGCTCCAAACCCACCGCTAGCCTTCGCCGCGCTTGGGTCTAGCCAGCACGCCACACGGGCACGCCGAATTACTGTGTGTAACCCGCCCAGCCGTGACAAACGTAATATATAAGTCACTTAGACAACCTAAAAATGTTATTGTTGGGCTTTTTTCAGTGTTTTGTTTGTTCGTGAGTAAATCGGTTTGGCTGAGATTAAAGTTATTAGATTAGATAAAATAAAACTTTATTAATCCCCCGGGTGGGTTCCTCCTTGGTTTTTACACAGTTGACTAAACGTCAAACAGAAAACTGATTAAACAGAAGTGTGAGATGGCCGAGAGTTTACTCCAGTGTCCTGTTATATTTTAGACAGCAAGGAGCAGACGGCTGAGTTTATTAAACTCCACCGAGACAGCGGTGACGCTAATCAGAAGGCTAGACCGTCCAATTTCACGGCCGTTTACTTCCGGCCTACCCGATCTTCTGAGGACCCGGCCCACGTAGACCGCGAAGGCCGGGTCCTCAGGAGGATGCAGCTCATGAATTTGGACACGACCTATGTCTGGACAATTAGCTTGTTCCAGTAAACCATAAATTAAAGCTTACCTGCGCCGCAGAAGCGCCACCGCTGTCCTCCATCTTCTAACTGTGTTACCCTTCCAGGACCTGAAGGTCCGTAAAGCACCCCCCTCTTTACTTGAAAAAAAAAGGCACTTGAAAAGTAACACAAAATTACCTGCCTTTGCAGAAAAACACAAAACTTTTCAGAAGTACTTTAGGTTTTGTGTGACACAAAAACAAAACCTTGTTTACTCTTTCCCTCCCACTCTTCTAGACTTGTGATTTGTGACATATCTACACAGTTAGCATGTTTTTGACAGCGTTTGACTTCAATTTCATGTGGACAGTTTTTATTTTATTTTTTTTAAACTGCTCGTGTGGATGGGATTTTTTTTTTTTTTTTAACAAAAAACCAAAAATCTCAGTTTTCAGAAATACCCGTGTACGTTTGAATGTAGCCTTAGGGTATGCAGAAATCCAGTGTATTTGTTTGGTTTCATTTTTTTCCGTCCCTTCAGAGACAAAAGATCTGTTAGGTTATTTTGTAGAAGTTAATTTTAGTTCCTGAATAATAAATGACTTGAATTGTGTATTCTGATACAGATTGTGACAGCAGGGATTGTCGTGTGTTTAAAAAGCGGACCAAAAGTGCAGACATGGAAGAAAACACACTATAACAAAAAGCAAGCCTTTATTTTGGCTGAATACCATGAACAGAAAACGAGGGAAAATTTAAACTAAAACCTATCCTGGGATAAACTAAGGTTAACTATGAAAACTGTGACAAGAAACATGAATCTGGACTGGAGCAGAAAACCTGGAGAAACATGAAGCAAGACAAACAGACAACCCAACACTGAACAGAGGAGACAGAGGACTTAAATACACAGGAGGGTAACAAGGGAAGTGGAAACACCTGGGGAGACACAGCTGCCACAAACGATCATAATGCCACAGGGAAAAAAATAAAACATGGCAACAGGAAACATGGAGAGATACAGACATGACAAGACCAGGTTGACAATTAGAACATGGAACACGGGGAGAGACTAACGCACAGGCATACTGAAAGTAAAACGCTGAGGACAAAATGGACTACATAGAGGACAGGAAAAGACTCATAAATCAGGAGACATAGATGAACAAAAACTAGACTCAACATTTTGTTTTCTCTCTTAGAAAAACCCAACACCCCTGGCCATCAGAAATAATGCTCTGGAATGATTGTAGATACTGTTGTAGTTATTTTAAACCTCAAATCCCTGTACAGGAGAATCCAGTTCAGAGTTAAAATATCTTTGTTTATTTACATAACTGGCCAATAACTCCTGTGAACTTTGGTGTGGGTCAGCCTCTTCAGAACTCCGTCAACAATCTTGTTTACTGCAGCCAGGTCAATGTCTTTCTTCTGCAATATATCAGATGCAGTAGCATTCATTTGGAAGTTGGGACAGGTGATCTCCAGACACAGGATGAATTCAAAATTGATGCTTTTGAGAAGGATCATTGCATCACCTGCTGAAGAGTCTGGGGGGATCTTGCTGTAGTATTTCCCTCAGAAACTGCATGACAACTGGGAGGATCTTCCTCATTGTGTTGAGGAAAGTTTCTCTGCAGTCCACCTAGTATCTAACAGCTCCAGTGGGTGCTGCTCATGGTACAACTTCTCCTGCATTTTAAATACAGTGTTGTTTAGATGAGTTGGCCACAAAAGTGAAAAGCTTTTCAATTACGTTGAAAAAGCTGACAAAACACGTTTGACTCTCTACCAAAACCAGATTAAGGCAATTTGCCTGACAGTGGACATATAAGGCCTTTGGATTTTTTTTTTTTTTTGTATTCTTAACTTAAGTAAAGCACCAGCTCATGTTTGCAGTTCTTGCAATTTCCAGTTGTTGACTCCAAATTACCTAAAGGAAGCGGTTACTACTTTCCATGTTGTGCACGTCTGACAACAAAGGAAACCTGCTCGGTCTGCGATACATCTGTGGTTTCATCCATCAACATAGAAAAGATTTCACACTCTTGGATGACACATAGAATAGAATAGAATTCAACTTTATTCTCATTGCACATGCACAGGTACAGGGCAACGAAATGCAGTTTGCATTCATCCAGAAGTGCTTTAGTGATATAGATATATTACAATATATATTAGCAATAGTATAGATATGAAAGTATATTACAGAAATGGGTCTATTATGGTATGTTATAATGTACACGGTATGAAGTATGCTGTGAATATTCTATAACTATAAGTATGCGTGGCTTTGGCCACATCTTACTGATGTGGCCAAAGCTTTGATTATGCTGTTTTGGCTTCTGTTTGAGAGGAGTGAGAGGTCTTTTTCCAGGTCCCTGTCTCTCTTTTATGGCATGAAATTTAATCACACTGTCATACTTACTGAACAATTCAACTCGATTTTTGGCTCATCATGTCCCCTGAAAGGCGTACCCTGTCTTGCAAGGTAGAGAGTGATGGCTATGAAACAAGACAACATTTCTCTGTTTCTCTCTCTCTCTCTTTTGCAGCTTGTGACACTTGGTCAGCTACTTTAAAAGCTGCCTTCAAGGTTGTTGTTTTTTAATGAGTTCCACCTTACCATACCACACATGTGAGAATCTGAGGCACTATGCTCTTTAATCTTTTCTAAAGCCCTTCTCCACCGATTTAACCCGTTTCCCGGGTTTTGTGACTTGTGTACTTTTTGTAATTTAAGAAAAGATGGCAGCTGAAACAAAACATATCATCAGCACTTGGAGAATACTCTAGCCATGGATTATTCTAATACCATTTCTTTTAAAATTATCATCCCTCTTCATTCTTTGGATATGATGACAGTACTGGTTGGCAGGGTCCAATATTATCACACATTTGAATAAAGGCCTCATCATACTGTGTGTGGAATTGCATGACATGGGCAGGATAATCAATTTGTGAACCTTGTGTAAGTTTTTTTTAGGCATCCTAAATAATCAATTCCTGCTCAAATTTCTGGGCTCCCAACCCATTAAACATTAGCTGCCTCCCCCGCTTGGCCATCTGAATCTTTTTTATCAAGCCATTTTGCCTTCTTCAGTGATGCACATTACTTTAGATTAGAACTTCTATTTCTGTTATTTAGACTTCTGTTTATCATACCTACTCAATTCTTAAATGGTATGTCCTATTCTGTGTCTTTATTATTCTTCTGTGTTCAGTGCACTAAATATTTAGCACCGTCATCGGGTTTTGGGGGTACTAGAAATGGTAATAGTTAGCAGGAGAATGTATATTTTGTGTTGACTTCATTGCAAGAGTTGCTATCTAGGGCCCATGCCATGGGCTCTCAGGTTACAGCTGTCTCACTGCAGATCTCAGTGACTCTAACAACAACAAAAATCGGCATTATAAGAGCCAGGACATATTGTGTTTTTGCCCGTATTACTATGTTTCCATTTTAGGTTACAGATTTAGAATTTAGAATAAAATGGGGAATTTCTGTTTATCTGAAAGGTCTGTAAGTAACATTACAGCTTGGTATTTGCTACTGCTGTTGTTTCAAATAGTGAATATTGTATTTTCAGCAGTGTTATCAAAAGGTATCACTATTTTCTTGAAACACCTGATCGCCAAACACCACAGGTTATTCAAAGGTTTATTTCCACACAAGAAGCTGCTACCAAGCATCATTTCATGATGCATTATCCTACATGTATACTTAAAACAGGACCACTTTTGCATAGCTGGTGCATACACAATGAAGCAAAATACAGCTTCTTTAAAAAAAACAATTGAAAAGTTGCATAATTGGCAAGGTTGATGCTTACATTAGCTTCTGCTAAAGTAATGTCATTAGACTACTCACAGACAGCATTAAGGTATATATCACTAAACTAAGTTTAGCATTGCTCAATAGCTGCTTTGGGTAGTATAATTGACCAGAGTAGTGTGTTTTTAGCAAATCCAGTGCACCAATGTTTTATCCAAAAAAGGTCGGTGAGCACATGTGTTTTACTCCAAACTGAGTCATGAAAATGGACTTTTTTTACCTGATGTTCTGTTAGTAATATGTGTGTTTTATCGAGGATTGACGTTTGTGGATGTTTCACCAGTTCAGTTTGAAAGCACGTGTGGTTTACTCTGAATTGAGTCACATACACGACTGTTTTCGCATGATCTTTGGTTAGGAGCATGTGTGTTTAATGGAGTGAATCTTGTATGTGTACTGCTGTTAGTTTAGCAAGCACGTGTGTTTTACTCGAATTGAAAAGCATACATGGTTGCAGCCTGCACAAGTGTGCAGTTTTAGATGTTTCTTAAGCCCTATGTGTTTTGTGTGTGCCTGTGTTTTGTTCAATTTTGTAAGTATTTGTAGTAAATCTAATTATTTAAAAATATCCCTTTCATATCATGAAGGATGCAAGCTGTGCAGGTGAAGTGCAGAGAACAACAGAAGTACATGAATTTTGAGGGCCAGCTGACCTACAGATCATGCGTTGAGTAAAAAACGTCAACATTTCCTGTGTATTTCATAGTGTGAAACACGCAGTCTGCTATACCAACCGTTTAGGTTTATTTTGCTCAATTTATTTAATTTCACTTTCTTTGCCTTGTTCTGGTGTTTATTTCAAATGTATAATGCAATTTTATTATGTTCACAGTTGCCAAGAAGTTCAACATCCCAAACATATGGCTTCTCAGAATCAGAATCAGAAAGGGTTTTATTGCCAAATGTTGAGCAGGTTTACAACGTTAGGAAATTGCTGTGGTGCTTCAGTGCAAACATACTGTCATAAAAATATAAAAATAAGAATTAAAAGTGCTAAGTAGATAGATATATACATGACATATACATGAGTGCAG
The DNA here is from genome assembly GCF_057382185.1 of Mchenga conophoros. NCBI lineage: Eukaryota > Metazoa > Chordata > Actinopteri > Cichliformes > Cichlidae > Mchenga > Mchenga conophoros. The sequence continues at coordinate 11,617,269 of NC_140541.1, forward strand.
GTGGTGATCAGTGCCAAACATGGAATGATGCAGTGAACACAGCGTAGGGTCATGTGTTAGTGGTGGGAACAGTCATACGGTTATTGTTCATGTGTCCAACAGCAGAGGGGAAGAAACTGTTCTTATGGCGAGAGGTTCTGGTGCGAATGGACCGGAGCCTCCTGCCTGAGGGGAGCAGGTCAAACAGTCTGTGTCCAGGGTGCGAAGGGTCAGCTGAGATCCGAGCTGCACGCCCCAGTGTCCTGGAGGTGTATAGGTCCTGCAGAGATGGGAGTCTGCAGCCAATCACCTTCTCAGCAGAGCGCACAACACGCTGCAGTCTCTGTTTGTCTCTGATAGTGGCTCCAGCGTACCACACGGTGATGGAGGAGGTGAGGATGGACTCGATGATTGCAGTGTAGAATTGCATCATCGTCCGTGTTGGCAGGTTGAATTTCTTCAGCTGCCTCAGGAAGTACATCCTCTGCTGGGCTTTCTTGATGACGGAGGTGATGGTGGGCTCCCACTTCAGGTCCTGGGTGATGGTGGTACCCAGGAAGCGGAATGAGTCCACAGAGGTGATGGGGGTGTCAGTCAGGATGATGGGGGGGAGTGGGGCTGTGTGCTTCCTGAAGTCCACAATAATCTCCACTGTCTTCTGGGCATTCAGCACCAGGTTGTTGTGGCTGCACCAGGACACCAGACGTTCAACCTCCCTCCTGTAGGCAGACTCATCCCCGTCCGAGATGAGCCCAATAACGGTGGTGTCATCTGCAAACTTGATTAGCTTGACAGACTGGTGGGTGGAGGTGCAGCAGTTGGTATACAGGGAGAAGAGCAGAGGAGAAAGAACACAGCCCTGAGGGGAGCCGGTGCTGATGGTCCGGGAGTCCGAGACATTCTTTCCCAGCCTCACATGCTGCTTCCTGTCCGTCAGGAAGTCAGTGATCCACCGGCAGATGGGATCAGGCACATTCATCTGGGAAAGCTTGCCTTGGAGATGGTCTGGAAGGACGGTGTTGAAGGCAGAGCTGAAGTCCACAAACAGGATCCTGGCGTAGGTTCCTGGGGAGTCCAGATGCTGCAGGATGAAGTGTAGGGCCATGTTGATTGCGTCATCTACAGACCTGTTGGCTCTGTATGCAAACTGCAGGGGATCCAGGAGGGGGGCCGTGAGGGTCTTGAGATAGGAGAGAACCAGGCGCTCAAATGACTTCATGACCACAGATGTCAGAGCCACGGGTCTGTAGTCATTTAGTCCAGTGATCCTAGGTTTCTTGGGGACAGGGATTATGGTAGAGGACTTGAAGCAGGCAGGCACATGACATGTCTGCAGTGAGGAGTTGAAAATGCCAGAAAACACTGGGGCCAGCTCGTTGCACTGGGGCCAGCTCGTTGGATCTAAGATACTTGATCCAATTGTGAAGGATATGAAAATCCTGGAGGGGATGGAATTACGATTGCCCTGCATAATGACCCAGTACATGGAACTATTGTCCAAGTTACTACTGACAACCTTGGTCTTCACTGTCTGTTTGGTTTTCTAGAGTCATTTAGTGCTAGATATTGTTGCCACTTTTGTCTTGCTGAGAAAGAGGACTTTCAGAAAGTGTTTACAGAGGATTCACCCAAGACACAGCTGGACTGGCCATCGGGCATACCGGGCATTTGCCCGGTGGGCCGCTGGCGACTTTTTGTTTTTATGGGCGATTTTTTTTTTCTTTTTTTTTTTTTAGGAAGGGTATATATAATGAAAGGTGTTGGATTGGCCAATTGGTCATGATCGACTCTGGGCTGGACCAATTACAGCCGAGGAGGCCGGATGCACCCTACCCCTTGTTTAGCAATCACGTGATTTTCGCGCATTGCATGCCGGGAACTCGTGGCAAAACAATCGAAGTAGCGCATCAAATGCAAGCATTTGCAGCACCGCAAAACGTTCATTCTCCGGTTCCAATACCTTCTTGTTTTTTCTTTGCTGCACAAAAAAGGAACGTACAAAACAAAAGGAGAACAATGCCGGTCCGTACTAGTGATGGGTCGTTCGCGAACGAAATGGCTCTTAGAGCCGGGTCTTTGATGTGAACGACACGAGCCGGCTCCTTATCGCGAGCCGTCACGTGGTTTTTTTTTTCTTCTCTCACCCTCTCTCTCTCTCTCGCACTTTTTTTCTGCTTCACTCAGCAAGCGAGCCTTGTGCTTTACGCTGGGCAGAGGGGGGAGGGGCGGTAATTACACTCAGTAGCACAGGAACAGATCCAGAGGGGGAAAGAGAGCCAGGGACAACAACATCACTTTAGAAAGGTATAGTAATCATCCACAACTATTTTCGGTTGCAGATGATAAAGGATTCAGAAAGTTTATTCATGCAGGTCCATATGACAGAGAATGTGCATGTTTCTTTTTGTTTTCATATGTGTTATGGTTTGCAGTGTTTTGTGTTGTTTCACTTTAAATTTGTAAAAGGAAAAAGCTGAAAATTTAAATAGTTAAAAGTTGAAATGTGAATAGTTGATTTTTGTATTATGATTTATTTATTACATTTTATGTGGAGTGAATAAATAAAAGTATATTTATGGTGGCCCCAAGAGACAAAGCACATACAAACTTCAAATCACGTACGAACTCTGAAGCCTGTACAAACTCAAAAACACGTACAAACTCCAAAACACGTAAAAACACATACAAACTCCAAAAACACGTAAAAACTCAAAGCACATAAAAACTCAAAACACGTACAAAAGACAACAGAAGTGCTCCAGGATGCTAGGGGCAGTGTTGAACTTTTGTTACCGAGTGACTACACAAAGCCAGCAAGTACCAATGACTGGATTTGCTGTGTGGTAGTAACAGGTAAATGAATATTTTTTTTAAAATTATTTGAATATATATGAGTGCTTGTGTATAAATACACAAAGAATACACACATGCTTTCAATTGTGTCATTCAAGTGATCTAGTAGCTCTGCTTTGGAAGTTCAGTTCATGCTAGAAATGTGTCTTGGAGTTTGTATGTGTTTTGTCTCTAGGGACCACCGCATATATTTATATATAAACATATATAGATAAAACCACTTTTTTTACGTTAGTAATTCCTTTTGTGCATAATTTTATAATATTGTTAATAATAAATTAAAGCAACAAAACAACCTGAAGAGCCGGTTCGGAGCCGAAAGAGCCGGCTCTTTTTAGTGAGCCGAACCGAAAGAGCCGGATCTCTAAAAAGAGCCGGAAATCCCATCACTAGTCCGTACAAAGACAGACTCGACGAAAAGACAAAGAAAAGATACGAGGAAAAAATCAAAGGAGTGAAAGGGTCAGACTCTTACGAGCACACAGAGTGGACAAAAGACGTTAGCGTGCTGCCCAACTTTCACCACGCTCAGATTTATAATTATACGGTTCTTGGAGTGAGTACATACACTCATGAAGTTTAGTAACTTCAGGTCACTGCAACAAGCCCAGGTACAGTTTACCGACGGATGGGTACAGGACCTTGAAATGCACCGTGTAGAACGAAAGACCATCGTACGAACAAAGGTAAGTTTACCAGTCTCACAAATCGTCGTCATAAATACACATTTGTTAACCGTTTATTAATAGGACCTTTGAGCTCAACGGTAATTAATTAGTAGTGGAAATAATTTCTGGTAGCATTACAGAAATGTAGCAGTGACAATAATATTGTATGTTGTAATCGCACTGGACAATTAGTGATACAAAACAACTGTTTTATCCTGTGAATAAAAGTATATTTTTTTGTCAATGTACCATGGTAATAACAGAAGCAAAACGCAATATTGTGTCAGGACAATTCACTATTTATGCACAATAAACAAAGGAGCATAGCGCGACAATTTCTGTTCAGCGCCAGACTTGCTTGTAACCTGTATCACCAATTATGTTAAGAAAAATGACGCATTAACTACTACAAAACTCTGACCTTTGTGGAATGCTTGGAGCAGACTAACATGTGAGCTGGAGTGTTCTGGGACGTTATATTTGGTATATCCAGACCATCCGTCGGCTCTTACTTCGGAAACATGGCTTAAAAAATTTCTCTTCAACGAAGTAATCCGATTGAAAAAAAAACGATCTCTTTACCCGTCGGCTTCCTGTGGCTGTCATGCGACCGGCTGTTGCAGTTAATAATACAACAGCTTCTTGCCATTTTTTGTGTTTCTTTTTATCGCTGTGTAACTGAGTTCAATTGAAAGCCTGCGTGTGCTAGTACCTTTTGCCACAAGTTCCCAAAATCCTTTGCGGTTTTACCCCTGAATGACATCACATTTTCAAATCTTTATCCTGGTGGGCCGATTTTTTTCTCCCAGTCCAGCCTTGACCCAAGATAATCATGCGAACTCAAGCCCTTCATACTGATCATTGCCAAAAACTGGAGGCAAATCCCAGACTGCCTTATGTGATGGGTGTTAAACAGTCTTGGATTATAAACTCAATGCAGTACTTCAATACATGTGAAAATTTCTCTGTTGATATTATGCACAATATCTTGGAGGGAGTTGCACAATATGAAATGAAACTGGTTATGTTACATGCAATAGATCAGTATACAACATCAAAGGAAGTGGACATGAGAATTAAGAGCTTTAACTATGGTTAAATGGAACAAAACAACAAACCACCTACAGTGAAGTTGGAAGAGGACTCAAATGACTTTGAGTTAAATGCCATCCAGTCCTGGTGTTTACATCGGCATCCACTACTCATCTTTGGAGACTTAGTTTGTCCAAACGATCAGCACTGGTATTTGCTACTGCTGTTGTTTCAAATAGTGAATATTGTATTTTCAGCAGTGTTATCAAAAGGTATCACTATTTTCTTGAAACACCTGATCGCCAAACACCACAGGTTATTCAAAGGTTTATTTCCACACAAGAAGCTGCTACCAAGCATCATTTCATGATGCATTATCCTACATGTATACTTAAAACAGGACCACTTTTGCATAGCTGGTGCATACGCAATGAAGCAAAATACAGCTTCTTAAAAAGAAAAAAAATTGAAAAGTTTCAAAAATGTAATTAAACCATTGGCAACAAAACATCAAAGTCCTATTGCTTTCAGTTGGCAGACATTTGACCCCAAGAGACTGACCACTGGATCAGGTAACATGCTTTCTTGAAATGGGTTGGACTGGGGCTGTGAGATGGCAGAGACTCTTCAGCTACCAATCAACACCAAGGTGTTAAATGTTAGATGGGCAAAACACCATGGAAATATTTATTGTGCAGATTTAGTTGTTTGCATAAAAGTCCATTGTGAAATGCCAAGTTCTACCATGTTGTTGTGAAGGATGAGAGGTTATTGTTTTGCACTGCAAACAGCGTGTCTCAATGAGCATTTCAATGATTTTCAAGTTCTGTGTAAAAGAGACGGACCTCATGTAATTCATGCCAAAGAGCTTTTCTGTTGTAAAGCATTTGATTTACAGGTGTCATACATGGTGATTCCAGTTTTTATATTGTACCATACTGTTTCCTCTGAACAATAAAGGTGGCTGCTAAAACAAAAATATATTTTTCTGGTTTATTTATTGTACCGTATTTTCACGACCATAAGGCGCACTGTGCTAAAAGGCGCAGTCTCAGTTATGTGTGCCCTTACTGTATTTAACACACACATAAGGCGCACTGGATCATCATAAGGCGCACTGTGCTAAAAGGCGCAGTCTCAGTTATGTGTGCCCTTACTGTATTTAACACACACATAAGGCGCACTGGATCATAGGGCGCATACAAGTACCATATGCGTATTTAAAAATAAAGCGGGAGCAAACCTGAGTTCGGTACCTTACTCACATTTCTATTGCCGGTAATCGTCATCATCAACAACACACAAGCATACAAGTGTGCATATTTAAAAATAAAGCAGGAGCAAAACTGAGTTTGGTACTCACATTTTTATCATCAATCAAACCCATCGAAGTCCTCATCCTCTGTGTCTGAATTGAACAGCTGCGCTAAATCTCCATCAAACATGCCAGGTTCACTTTCTTCACTGTCAGAGTCACTTTCCGTGCCGTGCGGCTCCTTGGAAACGATGCCGGCTTTTGCGAAAGCTCGAACAACAGTGCCAGCAGACATGTTAGCCCAAGCATCTACAATCCATTGGCAAATTGTGGCGTAACTCGCCCGGCGCTGCCTTCCACTCTTGGTGAAACTGTGGTCTCCACCGGTCATCCATCGCTCCCAGGCCGCTCGCAGCCTTACTTTGAACGGGCGGTTCACACCGATGTCCAGCGGTTGGAGTTCCTTTGTCAGGCCTCCCGGAATGACAGCAAGCTCACAGTGCATTTGTTTCACTAGTTTTTTCACATCGGCTGTGAGATGGGCACGCATAGAGTCACAGATCAACAGCGATGGTGATGCGTGGAAAAAACCACCTGGTCTCCTTACATACACCTCCCTCAGCCACTCTTTCATCATTTCCTCATCCATCCAGCCCTTTTCATTTGCCTTAATGATGATTCCTGCTGGAAACTTCTCTTTAGGCAAAGTCTTTCGCTTAAAAATCACCATAGGCGGCAGTTTCTGTCCATTAGCATGGCAGCCAAGCACAACAGTAAAAGAAGACTTTTCATACCCCGTTGTGCGTATCGCTACCGTGCTGGTCCCCTTCTTCTCCACAGTGTGACTCACCGGGATGTCAAAAGTGAGCGGGACCTCGTCCATGTTAGTGATGTGGCTGGGCTGGATGTTTTTGTCACCGATGTGTTTGCTGCAGTAGGAGCGGAAGACGGCCAGCTTTTCCTTATAATCCGCTGGAAGTTGCTGCGCTATCGTAGTCCTGGTCCGGATGGAAAAATGGCACCGTTTCATAAAAAGTGAAAGTGAAACTGCTTTTAGCCGAATGGTGACCGTCGAAACTGCTTCTCCCGCTCGCTCTTTGCTCGATGATCCACCGCTCGAGTCTTTCCTCCAACTCGAGCCACCTCGCCTTATGTCCGCGGAAACTCAGCTGCGTTTTCTTGACCTGCCGGAGCTTGTTTTCCAGCTTCCTCCACTTGCAAACCATCGATTCATTAATCTTAAATTCTCTCGCCGCTGCTCGATTTCCATGTTCCTCCGCGTAGCTGATGGCCTTCAGTTTAAACTGTGCTTCGTAAGCGTGTCTCTTTGCCATTTTCAGGGTTGTTAAAACAACGATGTCCTGCATAATGCACATACCTGTTCTTTTATACAGGTATGTGCGATTGTCCCGGTATATACGATCAACGCCCACACTTCACCCTTTAACGTTCTCATGGTGTTCTCTACTACGTCCTCCTTACAACACACAGGGCGCACTGCGCTATAGGGCGCGCCGCACTTTTTGAAGAAAATCTAAGACTTTTAAGTGCGCCTTATGGTCGTGAAAATACGGTACCTTTAAAACCTTGCAGTGAATGATTGTAATACAGTTACATAGTGAGTGAAATAAAGTTAATTAAAGTTAAATGAAGTTAATTAAATACTTATACTGGAAAAGAGAATCGTGATCTCAATTCTAAGCCAAAGAAATCGTGATTCTCATTTTATGCAAAATCGTGCAGCCCTAAGCTATAGTACTTTTTCCTTTGGGAAGGAAAGGAAGTCTGCAATTCTGTTGAAGAAAGATGTGGAATCTATTAAATTATTGTAGAAAAATAATTGATTTCTGTGCATTTGTTTTACACTTGCATTAAATGAAAGTTGATTACATCCATTAAGGGCGGGGGGTGGTTCCCTAATATTTTCACTGGGACCCTGCTAGTTAGGTAGGTAAGTACTCTTTAAAATGCCAGAATAGGGAGGATGGTGTAGGTTTAAGTTTATTTGATTGATCAGTGTTGCTGAACTATAAAATGTTTTGGGCGGAGTGGAATTTTTGCATACAGGTATAACAGAATAGCTTCAGTCTCTTGTTTTTCCAAAACTTGCGTATGAACTTATACAAAATGCAGCAAGATATTTATAAAAAAAAAGTTTTATTGATTACAAAATACGCTATATCGTATTCATATCGGTATCGGCAGATATCCAAATTTATGATATCGATATCGGACATTAAAAAGTGGTATCGTGCCATCTCTAATTTTTGTTTTAATTATATTTTATTACATATTTATGTCTTCTTTCAGGCTGATGCAGAAATCCACATTTTTCTCCTCTCTTAAGCTGTTAGTGTACCAGGGTCATTGACTCAGTGTTTTGAGTGCTGCATTATTATTGAACTTTGATTTTGTCAGTATTTATCATTTCTAGTCTTTTGGATTCAGTGTAAGGCTACGTTCATACTGCAGGTGTTAATGCTCAATTCCGATTTTTTGATCAAATCCGATTTTTTTGTCTGCTTGTTCACACTACAAATAAAATGCAACAGCAAACGCTCTCTAGTGTGAACGCTCAAAGCGGCCTGCATGCGCAAAAGAAGATCTCACACACAACACGCTCTGTTCAGACCCAGAGCAAACAGTATTTGACTGATGGCCCTTAATATAAAGACTTCGGACTTTACGTTTCCCAATTTTTGCTTTAAGTTATTTTGTTATTTACATAATAATGTAAATAACCTAATGATTATCCTTATTGCTGTTTTAGAGAGGAGCGGTGCTTCAAAGGATAGTTGCAGATTTCTGTCAGAATCTGCAGATTATACAGTATAAATAAAATGTTCACGTTTCTCCAACGTTGTCTTCCCAACAGTTTCACTGACATCTACGCTGGATGGCCAGGAAGCGTTCGCGATGTCTTCTCCAGAACTGATAATTGGCGTCTGTCTTGTGTCAGTGACGTAAAAGTGACGGATTTAATGCGACATGACCGTTCAAACAGCAGTCGCTTTCTAAAACATCGGATATGTATCAGTACCACATACAAAAGTGACCCAGATCGGATTCGAAAATATCGGATTTGTGCTGTTCACACTGTCATACCATGATCAGATATGGGTCACATAGGGTCAAAAAAATCGGATTTGATGCGCTTTCGCCTGCAGTGTGAATGTAGCCTAAGAGTTCTTAGTCTTCTGGTTTCTGTCAGCTGTATCTCCTTGTCAGGTCTGTGTCTCTGTGTTATGTTTCCTGTTTTACTTTGAGTCTGTGTCTCATGGGTTAGGATTAGGGTTCTTGCTGATGGTTATTGTGTATATCTCCTGTGTCTTATATGTAGTTTTACTTGGCTTGTCTGGCTACCTTTATTAGTTTCAGCTGTGTCTTGTTATCCTCCTGTGTGATTATTGTCACGTTAGACATGACTTGTCAGATATTACCTAACATCTCATCTTCATTGTTTATATTGAATGATTTAAATTTGTTTTACCATTTTGGGTTTTGTTTTATTTGTTTATGTATTTTTGCATTCCAATTTATAAAACATTTTTGGGGCAGCTGTGGCTATAACTGTAGCTTGCCTCCACCAGTGTGTGAATGTGAGAGTGAATGAATAATGGCATTGTAAAGCGCTTTGGGTGCCTTGAAAAGCGCTACATAACCCCCCTCTTAATTCATCCTGACCAAACTGGTTTCATAAAAGGTCGGCACTCCTCAACAAACACTCGTAGATTACTTAATTTAATAGACTACTCATACAATAAAAACATCGAAACCATAATATTATCTCTAGATGCAGAAAAAGCATTTGACAGAGTTAACTAGAAATTTTTATTCGCAACTTTACACAAATTTGGTTTCGGAAACTCTTTTATAAACTGGATAAGAATATTATACAATTCCCCAACAGCTCGTATCAGAACAAATGACCAGACATCCTCCAGCTTCTGTCTCCTGAGGGGCACCAGACAGGGATGCCCACTCTCCCCTTCACTTTTTGCAATTTTTATCGAACCTCTAGCAGCAGCATTTAGACAGACTACAACAATTAAGGGCATAAAATGTAAGAACATAGAACATAAAATCAGTCTCTATGCGGATGATGGGTTGCTTTTTCTGCAAAACACACAAACCAACCTCTCTGAGGTAATTACTCTAATAAACTGGTTTTCAAGAGTTTCAGATTATTCAATTAACTGGCCAAAATCTACAGTTCTCCCCATTAACTGCTCCTTCCATAATTCTTCCTCTGCCCCACTGCAATCCGGAAATATTAAATATTTAGGTATTAATGTTTCTCCTAAGCTTTCAGACTTGACTAAATTAAACCACATCCCACTTCTAAAGAAAGTAGAAGGCGATCTGACTAGATGGAAATCTTTACCCATATCACTCATGGGAAGGGTCGCCACTATAAAAATGATGATCTTGCCAAAAATAAATTACTTATTTTTGATGATCCCTAACAAACCATCACAAGATTGGTTCAGATCTCTGGATTCATATATTTCCAAATTCCTTTGGAAAGATAAACCCCCGCGTATCAGCTTAAAAACGCTACAAAGAACCAAGGATAGAGGAGGATTAGACCTGCCTAATTTTCACCAATACTTCTTAGCCAACAGGCTTCAGTTCATCTCAGAATGGTCAAAACATACCTTCTTAGATGAGCCCTGGCTAGATGTTGAACAGGCACTATGCAAGGATCTAGAGATTTCAGACCTACCATTTATTAGCTCAAACATCAAAAGACATGAATGCTTTAAAAGTATCAACATCAGCTTCTCTCTGACAGCATGGTGGGAGTTTCTAAAAATAACGGAGTCTTCATTAATCCCATGCAAATGTACACCTATCTGGAACAACCCTGACATATTACAAAACAATAATATGATTAATTTCCCAGAATGGAGTTGTAAAGGAATTAAATACTTAGAACATATATTAGAGGGAACTTAATTTATCCCATTTGACAGACTAGTTGCACAATATGGGGTCAACAAGAAAAGATTTTTAGAATATCAACAAATTAAATCCATAATAAAAAAGAAATTTAACCTCAGTCAAGTTGAATTACAAAAGTGCGGCACATTTCCTTACTCTTGGGCTTTACATCTTCCAACAACTGCTCACACTGTCAAAGCAATACACCAGACAATTACATTCACGCTCTTTGGTTCTGTCCACCAGTGCAGAAGTTTTGGCGCGAGATATGTGAAGACTTATCAAAGTGTCTGAAATGTAACATTCCAACTTCCCCTTTAGTGTGTTTGTTGGGCAGCTTAGATAATGTCACTTCAGAAAAGAATATAGCCCATATGGTTTTCACTGCCCTATGCATAGCCAAGAAAACTGTCCTCATGAACTGGAAAAATAAAAACAATCTTAATTCTAACCAATATAGAAATTATCTATTAGATTACATTAGTTTTGATACAGCCTCTGCCACCACATCAGATCAATTGCTCTGGGCTCCTTTGATCAGCTCCATCACCTAGTGGGGGTGGGGGGTCATAGTTTGGTCCCGCCTTCAATGTTGTGATTGGTGTGGGGGTAGGGACAGGCTTAGGGCGTCGGGGGGTTCCCCGGAGGCATCTTCCTTGGGGGGCTCAACCCGGGGTAGCGGTCATGTCCGGTTGGGGGCTCTTTTCTGACTATTTCCTCGTGGCTGCGTGCAGCGGGGCTAGGGGAGGGTCTGTGCTGATGGACGTGGGTTACTGACCTGGTAGCCTGTCTGCCCCTGGGTGGGTCCGGGATGGGTGTGAGGGTCTGGGGGCGCTCCGTCTCTGGGCCGGGGCCCTGGGTCCTGGTTTGTGTGTTGCCGGGGTTGTGGGCGGGTGGGTGCATGGGGGCCCATCCCTGGCGCAGGGTGCCGCCGGTGTGTCGAGCCACCTGTGGGGCTCTTCAACTGGTGGGGGAGATTGTCACACCTTGCAGGAGCTTTCCTCCCCTCAGGAACTCTCTGCAGGAGGGGGAGATACAGGAGAGGTGGAGGAAGATCTCAGCCTGGGCGTCTATTGTCTCATGTAGTCTGGAAGATGAGTGGATGGTGGGGTGGGTGCAGTTTTCTCTGTGGTGGGGTTGGGTGGACTGTCCCGGGCTCTGTGGGGCCGGGGGGCGCTGCTGCGCTGGGCCCCGGTCTGGATGGGCCTGAGCCCCCTTTCCCTGGCGGGTCGCGGAGTATGGGAGTGCCTACTGGGGTCAGTGGGGGAGCTGGCCCCAGGGAGGGGTCACCTGCCCCTCCCTTCCTTCCCTCCCCATCTCCAGCTGCCTCCCTCTTCCCGCTCCACCACAACCACCCACACATGCAGGGCCTTGGAGTAGGGGTATGTCACCAGGGTGCAGAGGAGGCTACCCCCCCCCTCTGTCCCCTTCTGGCTGCCTCTGCCTCAATTTTATCCCACAACTTAGACATTCACATTACTCACACCCTCATTACACATACATATAGGATCTTGGGGGTGGGCACGATACACGGAGTCCAAGTTACCATCAGGGTGTACACCTCACCCCTGGCATCGTTGCCCACCTCTCAATTTTAAATACACGTAGACATTGAGGGATAGCAGGAGGGACTATGCGCTTACCTGCTGCTCTCTGGCAGGTAGCTCCATGCCCTCCTGGGTTTTAATTGCACCTTAGAACACACATCAACACTACAATGAGCGGGTGGAGGGAGGTTTGGAGTCTTCTCCCACCCCCATTCTCTGCGGCCTGCTGGAGCGGGGGGGCTGGGAGGAGTTGGCCGTCCGACTGCGGTCTGGGGTGTGGGGCCTCCCTGCTGCTGCGGAGTCGGGGCGGTCTGCCTCTCCCCACCGCAGGGAAAAGGGTAACACCACCTGGGTCTGGGTGCAGTTCCCCCCTCCAGGGGCAAGGGTACCTAGACCCGGTTCATAGAGTACACTTGGGGAGTGTGATCGTGTATACAGCGTCTCTTTATGTCTGTCTCCACGTCGGTTGAGTGTGAAGTGCATATGAGAGCATGAGGGTGGGAATGGATGTTTGTGTCTGTGTGTGCCTGTATGTCTGTGTCTATATGTCAGGTTGGGTATCAGACGCCACCTCTCTGGGGACATCTCGGGCCCTCCAAGGTTTGGAGGCCTATCTCCACCCACTTCCCCTGCCGGTGGCGGACTCCCTCGGGTGTCAGTGCGTTGGTGGTTCTTTGTATCTGGGGGTGGGCGTCCGGGTACACACCGGCTCACTCCTTGGCGGCCGCTTATTGGGGCTCGCTCGGGCCACTTCGGAGGTGGGGTGCCCCCGGCCTCTCGGCCTGGGGCTCGGTCACTCAGGCACAGCTGGCTGCCGGCGGAGCTCACGGGCGCGTCACTGCAACTCCCCCTGACTTCTGCTCCGCGGCTGCTGAATGAGCCCTCATCTGGGACTCTCCTTAGCTCTTACTGGGACAGTGGCGCGGCTGCCCCTCTGTGGGTCTTCCTTGGTCTCTTGTGTTCTGGGAGACTCTGGATGTCTGGAGTTTTGATCTCCTCCATACCTGCTTGATACCATAGAGGACAGGGCTTTGGCTCCCCACACTCCCTAGCAGATCGTTACATGGAGAAACCTTTGGAATGCAAGCATGCTGATCCACACAGGTATGCACACAGGTGTACACATGGGTATTCACAGACGCGGACTACAGCTTTCTTGGCTGCTGCCTCAAAGCACACTGTGCGCTGTCTATCTTGCGTACTGCACAATATCGTTTATTATTTAGTAACTATTGATATCTACTGCTAGCTAGTTTATTGTAATGGTGCTTTTTTTTTCTTATTATGTTGCTCTTTGTTGTTTGCTTTCCCCTCTGTTTTTTTTTTCTCCATACAGGTGACCCAGGTGTTTTTTGTTTTTGTTTTTGTTTTTTTTCTCTCTTCCCCCCCTTCTCACCGTCTCTTCTCCCCTTTGGTTTTCTTTCTTTCTCTCCCTCTCTTTCTTTCATTCTTTCCCCCTGTCCTATCCCACAGTCATGTCTGTCCCGTTTGTAGCAACTGAAAATAAAATAAATTCCTAATTATAATAAAGGTCAATCAAATGGACCAATATGGCAAGGCCATGATGATCCACTTGGTAAAATAAATCCGCTTGGCATCTTTCTTGGCCTTAAGACAACAATTCTGATGGCTATAGATCCAAACGGGACAAAAAAAAAAAAAGAAAAAAAAAAGAAAAGCGCTACATAAATCCAATCCATTATTATTATTTGTGAGTCCTACATTTGGATTCTCTTCCCAAATGCACGACTCATAATGAAGAGAAGAATTAGTTACTCGTATATCTTAACTAAAAGTATAGAGAGGTAGGACAGAGAAACAGTGACAGGGGCAGGACTGTGGGTAAAAAGAATATTATAGGTCTCATGTCTGAAGGGAGGAGGCATCAATATCCAACAAACAATGGGGGAAAGAAAGGGTGGAGTTGAGAGGAGGAGTATCAGCTACTTATGAAATTAATTTTTGTTCATAATGCTGCGACCAGAGCTGCAGTTCTTCACTAGTCTGTGACGATGGGCACACAGGAAAAATCTGAGCTCTGCTTTCCACAACTCTTCAACATGTCCTGCAAAAAGCCTGCCATTGCTCGGTCCAAAGCTGTTTTCCTTCATATTGTATTGTCCTCAGTTTCTTTTCTGACAGTGGCTCTCAACTTGCTTGTCATCATCTCAGTCTCCCACTTCAGGCAGAAACAACGTTTTTGTTTTACTAGCTACACTATTCTAGTGTTTCAAGTATTTGAGCTAGTAATTAGTAATTAGCTAGTAATAGATTCTTCATATGTACAGATTTATACTTGAGAATATTTACATTTCATCATTTTTACTTTGGCACCAGAAAACATACTATACTCATTGTCTTATAAGTAATACTATGTTCTGAATCAGTTTGACGTTGATAATATGCTGCTGTGTGACACTTAATAGCTCTTTGGCTTGTTTCATTATAGAGGTTTGAGGAATTGTTATTTTTCTGTCTCCTTGCAGGCAGCTTCACACACCCACTAACATCCTGCTCCTCTCTCTGGCTGTCTCAGACTTTCTTGTTGGCCTCCTATTGTCACCTGCAGAAATCCTCCGAAGTACAGCCTGTTGGTTTCTTGGTCAGCCCACATGTTTAATGTATATTTTTGTGTCCTTGACTGTTACCTCTGCCTCAGTGGGCATTATGGTGCTGATATCAGCTGACCGCTATGTGGCTATTTGTGACCCTTTGAATTACCCCATCAGGATCACTGACAGAAGAGTTCAACTCTGTGTTTGTCTCTGTTGGCTCTGCTCCATCACCTTCAGCTGTTTCCTTGTAAGAGATGACCTGCATCAAAGAAGAAAACAAAATTCCTGCTATGGAAAATGTGTCGTTGTTGTTCAATACATTGCAGGAGTTGTTGACCTCATTTTAACCTTCATTGTACCAGTTACTGTCATCATAGTTCTGTATATGAGAGTATTTGTGGTGGCTGTGTCTCAGGCCCGCTCTATGCGCTCTCATGCTACAGCTGTCAGAAATCACCTTCCAATGACGCTAACAAAAAAGTCTGAACTAAAAGCAGCCAGGACTCTGGGTGTTCTTGTTCTTGTGTTTCTAATGTGTTTCTGCCCTTATTACTGTGTTTCTCTTGTAGGAGAAGAATTCATCAATAGTTCATCTGCTTCTTTTGTGGCCTATCTGTTTGGTTTAAACTCATGTCTAAACCCTTTGATCTATGCTATGTTCTACCCCTGGTTTAGAAAAGCTGTGAAACTAGTTGTCACTCTACAGATACTGCAGCCTGGCTCCAGTGAGGTAAGTATTTTGTAAACAGATCAAAACATTTAAACAGTTGTTTTCAGGTTCAGCTCGTAATAAAAAATCTTAATCTTGTTGACTTCATTTTATAACAATAAACTGTTTGCTTATTTTTGACATTTATGGTACAGGTAGTGCTGTCTTGTACACGTGAAGTCAGCAAAATGCAGAAATAATAAGATCCGACTCCACAAAATATTCGTAGTAGAAGTTTAATGCTGCACTTAGGGTGACCAGTCATCGTAGTGTGTGGAGGCATGTGTTATGCTTTTAATTATTTTAATCAGATCTCATACATTGAGACAAGTTAGTGCATTTTGATTGGGTATATAGCCCGCAAAATCAACCCTTCATGACAGACATTTTTCCCCTTGTGTGGATCTCATCTAGTAGAAACTTGGAATGCTCTCTCCAAAAGAGTGCTTTTGAATTGATCAAAATGTGTACACATGGTATCATAAGCAATTTTAGAAAATCAAGAATTTAAGTCAAGTGTTCTCCAACCTTCTAGAAGTGCATAGTCTGATATGTTGTATGTTGTATTGATATGTTTTTACTTTATCTATATTCTTTAACATTTAATTAAACTTTTACTTAAAAAGGAAACACAGTGACTGCATTAGGCATGTGAATATTGACTGAAAGTGAATATAAGTTTTATGTCTGTCATTTTACTTCAGTATATGGGACATATAGTTCTATAAGAAGCATTTGAGTAAATGAAATGTTATTTATTTTCTCTGGATGGTACAGTCAAAGTCACATATTTTGCATGAGAAAGTGTAAAGAGGATAACCTAAAATAAGAGTAGAAACCACTTAAAACAATTCTCGTTAGTTTTTGAATTTATAGAGTACAAGAACATAAGATCCCAAATCTTAAAATATGTGGCTTTTCTTTCAGTGATATCTTTGGGCCATCCTCAGTTTCATTTATTCTTTTAGCACCCTTTTTAGCAACCTGTTTTTTTTAGTGTAGGCTAATCTGATGATTAGTGTTCACGAGCGACTGAGTTCAGTAAATTGCCCAAGGCTATTTAAGCAGGAGCAGACAGAGGACAAAACCACTAACCTTCTGATTAGTCGATGACCTGCTCAACCTCCTGAGCTACAGCCATCTCAATATTGATGACTAGGAGGACTTACTTTACTGTACTAAAGAACAGTAAGAGAGATTATTGCATGATCTAACCTAAATTTTATCCAGGAAAGTTGCAATTGCATAAATCAACTATTTCATGTGTTAAATGACCTACAGTTAGGTCCCCAAGTTTTGGACAATGATGCATTATTTTTTTGTAATGTTTCCTCTGGAGACCACCGCAGTGGATTCTGAATCAAATATACAAGATGTATTTAAAGTGCAGAATTCAGATTTCACATTTAATGTATTCTGTATTTTTTCTGTTCTATTACAAATACTATATGTGTTTATGAGATGTGCAAATAATTCCATCTCTGGGTTTTTTGGTGTTTTTTTGTTTTTTGTTTTTACACAGCTTCAGGGAATTAAGTTTGCAATTAACTAATCATTCTGCTGCTTCCAGTTCAAATGCTGGTCATCATTGAGATCCTATTTTCTATCTGAAAATTACACACAAAAAAGATATGCAGGTGAAGTTTAATGATGGGAGAATACTATATCAAGACATGTGGTTGTTTTCAGAATAGATTGAGAGTCTTTTCCTGGGAAAACAAAATCTCTGATGCGTCATTGCTGGCCTCTACTGGAGAAGGCACCACACACACCAGAATACAGCGGAACAAAATTAATTACAGCATGAATAAAGAAAAAATATTATATATTTTTCACTTTTTTCCAGTGTGGTGTTGTTAAAATAAATTACTGTATCATTTACAATGTGCCATATGTTTCCATCTGTGTACATATTGTTTAAGTAATCTAAATGGAGAGAAAGGTGGGGGGAAAAAAACAAACTAATAAAAACACAGAATAAGCCAGAAAGGTAGAGGAGTGTCAACCTTGTTGCTGGAGAAGAAAGGACCCAAACGCAGGAGTCGCGGGTTTATTGAGGATGTGGACGGTGTTTATTGTGAAGAGTCCAAAATGAAATAGTTCTGGTGGGAGGCCACATGGCCACAGGTTGAAACGAATCAGTTCACGTGGCAGCACCAGAGCCGACCTCGATTTTGTTTTTTTGTGTGATTTTAGATCAATTGTATTAATACAGTATATCACTGAAAAAATAACTGTAAATTCAGACATGAGAGATTGTGCTGAAAATAGTGATACCAAACAAGGCAAGGGGGAAAAAGATGTAAAGGTAAAACAAACAAGTTGTTAAAAGTGGTCAATTATACCCTGGACCCCAGAGGGTTCAATAAAACCCAATAAATCATGAAAAATTTGGTTCACACTTTTAGTGAAAAATGTATCCATGAAAGTGAATACATTACATGCCTGACATTTTGTGTAAATGTAAGAATGTAATAATGTGATTATTTTTCATTTTAAAAAATGAGTGTAAAATGTAAATTAGACTTTGTTTTTAAATGAACCACCTCATGTTGTGCAGCTTTCTGGATTTTATACTTATTGGGGTACATAATTATTTAGTATGTACGCTACACAGTAGATAAAATCAAAATTCACATGTTTTATGTAACTGAAATTTTTAATTATCTGGACAAAAAATTGATTTACATATTTTGTTTATATGAAACACTTGCATACTTACTGCATTGTATGTATTTTAACCAAATTTAATACATATTACAGAATTTAACAAATGCATATGTGTAAAAAAATGTCTCTGATTTTGGCACCCCATCTGATTTTCATGCTAGTTGAAGGAAATTTCTCTAAATCCACCCCTGCAGGCTAGTGATGATGACAAGAGACAGGTGAGTACACAGCTGAACTGAATCTGACTAATAACACACAGGAAGTAGAACTAAACATAATGGACAGAGACACAATAAAGGGGTACTGTGTCAATGACCCAGGAACTCTGACAAAGAGTGAGAGAAGCATAACTCTTGGAGTAAGTTTGCCCTGCCTTGCCAAAACAGTCCCCCAGTTTACCCACACCTAGTCACCATGGGAGATCAAGGGTATACATTGTTTATAATAAGGAAACACCATACAGGGAAATATGACTATTGTGGAGAAGATGAAACTTCTTAGAAATATGTGGCTGATAGAAGGCAAATGATTCAAAAGCTTAGTAAAGATCTTACTGATATACTACAAAACAACTCAAGAAGTCAAAGCTACAGTCCAAGTGAGACTAACTTTTGTTTTTACTTTTTGAAGGCTAGTTGCTCCCGAGTTTAGTGATTTACATTTTAAATGGTAAATGGCCTGTATTTGTATAGCGCTTTACTAGTCCCTAAGGACCCCAAAGCGCTTTACGCATCCAGTCATGCACCCATTCACACACTGGTGATGGCAAGCTACATTGTAGCCGCAGCCACCCTGGGGTGCACTGACAGAGGCGAGGCTGCCGCCGGGCCCTCTGACCACCATTAGGCAACAGGTGAAGTGTCTTGCCCAAGGACACAACGACCGAGACTGTCCGAGCCGGGGCTCGAACCAGCAACCTTCCGATTATAAGGCGAACACCCAACTCTTGAGCCACGATGGCCTGTGAAGCAGCTGTGGAGCAAAAGATCTCTGGTTCAAGCTTGAGAGGCAACATAAATCCCTTTCCAGTTATGTCAGGAAGGTCATCTGCCTTAAGGACAAATTAACTATGTAGTGACTCCTAGTGATTAAAGGAGTGGTTAAGAGTAGCTTTTTTATGCAAAATTCTAGTCCACACCCTACTGGCAATAATGTGTCAATGTGCACATGTAGGTCCTGAGTAGCCTGTCCACAGGGCTTCCGAATGGGACCTAAGCAGGCAAGTCTGGGGAATTTCTGCAGCAGACACTCATATTTTAGCAGACATGGTGCTAAAATATGAGTGTTTCTATTTGTGAACCTTTGCATTATCCCACTTGAGTCTCAGAAAGAGTAAAACTCCTTGTTAGGTTTTGTATTGTTGATTGTCATTTATGTTTAGAAATATTTAAACATATATGCTTAGAGGTGTATAATCAATTGTGTAGTGATAGGATGTGTGATCTTTAGCAGGCTGCAAACACACACACAAACAGGCAAGGTACTCTTTGTTTGTATGTAGACGTCGTATGTTAATACTATGCATATTCATGTTACCTCAATAAAAGAGCAGTGTTACGGGGGAGCGGACGAGAGCAACTGGGGTCAAGCGAAGGAACGGCGTTTGTCCGGTTCTCTCCCGTGCACGAGAAACATGAAGAACTTTGCCTACTTCGTGTCTTGCTTGCTGTGTAATTATATTGTCTTCAACGTTCCAGCGAATAGGTTCAAGCTACAAACCTATCACTCCTTTTCTGTGATTCATGGACCTGTTGTATTTTCTACAGCAGTGTATTTGTAACAAATGATCTTATTCAACCAGGAAGGTTCCTGCCATACAGAATTTGTGATTCCCATATGGTACATTGCAGAGACTAATAAGCTTTATTTTCTAACCTTTATTGTTGCAGTTGCTGTTATCATAAGGATGTAGGTTACAGCCATTGCTCTAAGACTGTGCAAACAGGGCTTGGTGCTGCTTTATTTTGAAAAGCACATTAATTTACAAAAAAGGCAGTTTGCAGTTTTAGTTAGCTAATGTTACTAGGATGTAGCATTTTCAGAAACTAATGTAACCCTAAGAACATTGGGCTAGATGTGGTCAGTAATTACTTGCCAGATTAATACAATACTATCAGCAAGTGGTCAGCCTGGATTCAGTGTGCACTGAAGGGGGCATTACAGACGCTGAAAGAATGATGAGGGGAGGAGTTTAGAGAAGGTGTGAGGATCAGTTATATTCTGCTCACATTGATGCCAGAGCTGCAGCTCTCTGCAGGTGTGTGAAGATGGAGACCCAGGACGAAGCAGAGCTCTGCTTTCCACAACTCTTCAACATCTCCTGCAAGAAGCCTAAAACATCTCTGTCTCAAGTTTTGCTCCCTTACGTTGTGGTGTTTTCAGTCTCTCTGCTAACTGTGGCTCTCAACCTTCTCGTCATTGTCTCAGTCTCCCACTTCAGGCAGAGATTTACTTTTTTAAACTTCTGCTGTGGCTTTACTACTACTACAACTCTACTACTAATTACGACTAAATTTAAGTTAATTTATATCTTATGGGTAGACTATTATCGGACAATAATGTGCAACTCTAAAGATTCTATCCTCTACTACCCTTTCAACTGTCTACACTTTCGGATAGGACAGCTGTAATAATTTTGTTTGTTTAGATTGTTTTAGTATAGAAATAATGACTTCTTGATATTTCTCTCTCTTCTTTCAGACAGCTCCACACACCCACTAACATCCTCCTCCTCTCTCTGGCTGTCTCAGACTTTCTCATTGGTCTGTTGTTGATGCCAGCAAAAATCCTACGAGACACAGCTTGTTGGTTTCTTGGTCAACTCACATGTTCTCTGTATAGTTATATATGCTTCGTCATTACCTCTGCCTCAGTGGGCATTATGGTGCTGATATCAGTCGACCGCTATGTGGCTATTTGTGACCCTCTGCATTACCCCACCAGAATCACTGACAGAAGAGTGAAACTCTGCGTCTGTCTGTGTTGGCTCTGCTCGGTTTTTTACAACATACTATTTATAAAGGACGACCTGCTTCAACGAGAACGACATACTTCCTGTTATGGAGAATGTGTATTTGTCATAGACTACATTGTAGGAACCACTGACATTGTTTTAACTTTTATTGCTCCAGTTACTGTCATCGTATTTCTGTATATGAGAGTGTTTGTGGTGGCTGTGTCTCAGGCCCGTGCCATGCGCTCTCATGTTACAGCTGTCACACTGCAGCTCTCAGTGACTCTAACAGCAAAGAAATCAGAGTTAAAAGCAGCCAGGACTCTGGGTGTTCTTGTTCTTGTGTTTCTATTATGTTTCTGCCCATATTACATTGTTTCATTTTTTGGAAACGAGTTGTTCAACAGCTCATCTGCATCCATTGTGATCTATCTGTATTATTTTAACTCCTGTCTAAATCCTTTGATTTATGCTATGTTCTACCCCTGGTTTAGAAAAGCTGTGAAATTAGTTGTCACTCTACAGATACTTCAGCCAGGCTCCTGTGAGGTCAGCATACTGTAGAAGAAAGAGATCTTTCCAAAAAGATGTTTATGATAAAAACTGAACAACCAGCTGTTAAAACCCTTTCTGTCTCTTTAAGAGAACAAGGAGAATAATGTGTGTTGTTCACCTTATTAGGCATATTCTAAAAATTGGAAATTATTACATATCCGGGATATTTATGTTTATCCAGATCAATGACAGTTTCTGTAATCATCTTTGAAGTAATTCTGTATTTTTGTCTGATTCTGCAATTAAGACCACTATTATTGATGCCATAGAAATAAAAGGGAAGTGTGTTTTTTTTTTTTTGTTTGTTTTTTATTCAAATATAATCATTAATTGGTCACAATATTCAGAAACTGTTTCATGGTTCATGTCTTTTTTTCATTTTGTAAAAGATCATTGTTCAAAGGTGTTCTTCATCTTTGAACAGACAATGATATCATTTTGTAAATGATATCATTGTCTGTTCAAATGTGTTCTTCACATACTGCCTGAAATATTGTCAGAAACAGAATGCAACTGTGGCAGCAGGAATTAGCTGCTAGCTAATTGTGTTTTCGGTCATATTTCTTACAAAAAAAGAAATGAGTAATGGATAATTGTATCTTTTTTATGTTAAAACAACAGAAAATAACTGTACACACTATAGCTTTCATAGTTTTGCCTGTTTTTGTCTATCGCAACAATGTAATGGTTCGAATGTTGTGGAGGGTATGAAAGCACCAGCACCACTTTTTGCAACGCAGTACAAAACCATGACACCATGGCACATCCACCATGTTGTAAAAATGTTTCTAAAGTTGTACTGTTGTACCTCCCTCCTGACCTCTTCCATACATAAGCCCCTTTTTCCATTAGTACTTACCTCGGATTGACTAACCACTGATCGCCTCAGATTGACTGGTTTTACATTAAAATCCAGTACAACCTAACCTGCGTGGTTATTATAATAGCAGCGCGTCCGAGCGCCCTGTGACACAATTAATATGCAACACAAACGCTACAACAAAAGGTGGACATTGAGGCAAGAATATACCTACTGCTCAGTGTGTGGCTTTTCTTTAGATTCAGGGACCACGGCGTTGTTTTTTTGTAGTCATGTTGCCAGGTTTCAAAAATGGCATTTTTAATTTTTGCGAATAAGACACACTCATGACTGACTGAGTGATGCTACTTACTAGCCAATCGGTGGCATGCAGTCTGACGACATCACATTTTAGTACCTGCTTGAATCGCTTGGAACCCCGAACGAGCAGGTACTATGACCTCATTTTATGTGGCTGAAGAAAGAAAATGGCGGAGTGATCTTCAGCCTTTGACAAGGCTGAATATGGACATTACTTTTAATTTAATTGGACAAAAGGAGGAGAGAGTGATTGGAAATTGGAAAGTGCATCCAAGGCAGAAACCAGATTATACTGCCAACAGAACTTTGGCTCTTTGCAAGTTTTTGGACAGACAGCATGCTAACACCAAGCTAGCAAAGACCCTAGATTACTGTTAAAGCTGAATGGATTGATCTTCATCATGTAACAGAAGCAGTGATGAGCCATTTCTACCTGTTCATGTTTTTAAAAGTAGAATCACAGGGGCAAATCACTTTAAAGGATTTGTGTTGGTGTGTGGGTCTTTAGCATATAGATTTATTTTGTTATTGGTAATTATTTGACGGCGCATTTCAGTTCATTAATAATTCGAATAATGAGAATGTAATGTAACAAGTGGTAGCTGTACCAAATTACTTTCTCCAGCTAGTAATTAAGTACCTAGCTTGTAATTAACCCCAACACTGGTTGTCAAATAGTGCTTAGTACTCTATGCTTTCAATTATACAGGCCTAGAAAAGGGTTAACAACCCACTGGCAACCTCCTGTCACTAGCAACAAAATATGCATTCTGACACTGTTTGCTGAGTGGTTGCTGGCTATCACTGGGTCAGACTGGCTGAAAACTACGGGTGCAATGATACACAAAATTCATGGTTCCGTTTGGTTCAATACTTTGGTGTCACGGTTCGATATTTTTTTGATACAAAAATTGCTCATGCCTTTTTAATTTGTCATTTATTACAATTATAAATATATATTTTAACTAAAAAGTACACTTTTTAATTTAATGTTGCTGAAACAATCTATCTGATCGAGAAATACCTCATCTTTGGAAAAGAGAATTTATTTTAGAGAAATGGCTCTTTCCAAAATAAAAGCTATACTATACCCTTCTTCTGAGGTATATTCTTAACAGCATATTAAACATATCAGGTCCACATAACGCGAATCATGTGCTAACGGCTGTCTAAATAACCCGAATAGAGTTTGTAGCATGCGTGCTTGTTGTTTTTTTTCTGCTTCCACTTGTCTTTGCTCTAGGATGATGTCGGCGTAAATGTGCAGTCATAGTTGTTGTGTTCCCACTAGTGCTGTCAGCGTTAATCTCGTTAAAATTACATTAACGCCAATGTAATTGAGCATAGCGTGGCACATCCGAAATATTGTTTTACTTTTGTCCATGACGCGCTTACCATCAGGGTCATACGTCACATGAAAACCAAAATAGTTCCAAACTCCAGATCTGAATGAGGGTGAGGGAGGTTCAATTTCAGGTAGCGTAGAGGCAGTTGCAACAAGCTTAACGTCTATCTGGCTAGCTTGTGCTGCGATCAGTGGATCTGCGATCGACAGTGCAGCCTAGGCGGAGTAGTCGAACGCAGATCCACTGAGCTCTCAACACAGACAGTATCATCAGAAGAAAAGTTGATAAAATAAATAAAACATTTTGTATTGTTCGATACAAATATGCGTACCAAACCAAAAGCACTGTATCGAACGGTTCAATACCGATACATATATTGTTGCACCCCTATTGAAAACAGTGTCAAAAAACCCATTACATGATTGCTTTAATCACCAAAATGTTGCTGTGGCTACTCAGAGGGAAGATTCAAGCTTTTCAAGTTGGCCTTGTTGCCAGGCAGCTGTCATGGGGCCGTACGGTCATGACAAAGAAAACCTCAGACATGGCTAGGAATGTATTCCAAGCTGCTTCTATTCTTTTAAAACAAATAAAACAGAAAAGAAACCCTACTGTCAAAAACAAACAGTGGTGTGTGTAATCAGTACCATCAGTAGTGTGTGTGAAGTAATGGATGAGTGGAAGATGATGCATGTAATAGTGTCAAAAGCAAAAACCAAACCTAACGCAGCCAGAATCCAACCTGGTGTCTCAGGGCCAACCCAAGCTATGCCCTAAAGGCTTTTTATATAGATTCCTGGCACGCTGGCCCAGGTGTTGACAGTGTCACTGATTGTAAACGGGAACTCCGCCTCTCCAATGCCTGCAAACAAGACACACATGAGCCAAAAGGAAGGCAGGGTGCACAAAAAAACAGTGAGAGTGTAGTTGCGGTGTTTTTTGATATAGAAAAGGCTTATGATATGATGTGGAGAGATGGCCTACTAATTAAACTCTGTAAATTGGGTATTAGGGGGAGGATGTACGGGTGGATAATGGATTTAAAGGGGCGACATGTTCAAGTGAGGGTTGGGAAGGCTCTTTCTGGAAGGTTTTTGGTGGAAAATGGTACACCTCAAGGGAGCATAGTGAGCCCTATGTTATTTTCTTTGATGATAGATGATGTGTTTAATGATATGGAGGCAGGGGTGGGGTGTTCACTTTTTGCTGATGATGGAGCAATATGGAAGAGAGGGAAAAATATAGAGTGTATTGTGAAGAAACTGCAGGGAACGATTAGCAGAGTCGAAGAGTGGTCTTATAAGTGGGGTTTTAAATCTTCGGTTGATAAAACCAAGGTGATGTTTTTTACGAGGAAGAGAGTTGGTACAGACATCAAGCTTAAGTTGTATGATCACGAATTAGAAAGGGTGAGTAAATTTAAGTTTCTTGGATTGTGGTTTGATGAAAGGTTGACATGGGCTGCGCATATTCAGAAGGTGGTGGACAAGTGTAAAAAAGTGTTGAATATAATGAGATGTTTAGTTGGGAGGGACTGGGGAGCAGATAGAAAGTCTTTGAGGGCCATATACACTGGGTTGGTCAGATCACTGTTGGATTATGGGTGTGTAGCGTATAACTCAGCAGCAGACACAACTCTAGTAAAGTTAGACCATAATCAGTATCAGGCACTACGACTTTGCACAGGTGCATTTAACACAACTCCAACAGCAGCTTTACAGGTGGAGATGGGAGAGATGCCATTGGGACTGAGAAGGGAGCAGCTCATACTTAATAATTGGGCTAATTTACAGGGCCACGGGCAGGATCACCCGACGCATGAAGTACTTAAGCCTTGCTGGGAGAAAGAAAGGAGGGAAAAGAAGAGCTTTGGATGGATTGTGGGGAGACAAGCAACAGCATTTAATCTGGATCAGTTAAACATTAGTCACAGAGTGCCGTTACCGGCAGTACCTCCATGGCTACTTCCTGACTTCCTAGACTTAACATTGTTGAACAAGAAGAATGAGGATAGGGCATTTACTTTGAACTCTCGTGCGGTACAGGTTTACATTGACCAATATTATAGTTATCTTCAAATATATACAGACGCCTCAAAGAACACAACCAGTCAAACCGGTGTTGCAGTCGTGGTCCCAGAGTTTTTGGTGGAAATGGGTAAAAGGATTAGTGATGGGCTTTCTGTGTACACTGGGGAAATGATCGCAATATTATTAGCTGTTCAGTGGGTGGAGGACGTGAGACCATTACATGCTGTCATTTGTTCAGATTCAAGTTCATCATTGGTCAGTCTACAGCATAGCGCCATATTTTCAAGATGGCGCTGGAGTGACGGCAGCCTTTCCAAGTAGCTCTGCAACACCGCACCTTTTTCTTAACTTTAACTTTTTTAGACTAGGTTTTCAAACTTTATTTCACCTTCCTCTAGTTACTCTACTTATACCTCTTAGATATAGCGATACAAGATAGATAATGCACTTTTTAAAACTTCTGGAACCAGCTCCTTCATCTATTCGAGAGCGGAGCTGCTGGCACTAAGAACAAAGGGACAGACCGGCATGCGACACAACATCCCGGCTGAGATAAAGAGGAGCTACAGAGGCTGCAAAGCTGGAGTGAGGAGAGCGGATCACCGGAGGCAATTCAAACCATCAATCCCGACAGTGATAATGGGCAACGTGAACTCGCTACAGAATAAAATGGACGAACTGTGTGCTCTGAACAACCACAGACTATACCGTGAGTGCAGCTTGTTTATCTTCACGGAGACGTGGCTAACCGAGCTAACGCCACAGGCTAACGTAGACCTATGCGGTTTCACATCCGTGAGAGCCGATAGGGACACGCAGGCCAGCGGAAAAAGCAGAGGTGGGGGACTCAATGTCTACGTTAACAAACGATACTGTAACCCTGGACACGTCTCCGTTAAAGTTTCGGTATGCCGTCCGGACCTGGAGCTGCTAGCTGTTAGCTTGCGGCCATATTATCTACCTCGGGAGTTCAGTCATGTGATCTGTGTGTGTTTACATCCCTCCGAGGGCCGACGCAGCAGCTGCCTGTGAGAAAATACACACAGTCACAGTAAGACTTCAGACACAAAACCCCGAGGCTTTCATTATTATATCTGGAGACTTTAATCATGCCACACTGGATTCTACTCTGGCTGCTTTTCACCAGTTTGTGAATTGTCCAACAAGGAGCAACAGGAGAATTGACCTACTGTATGCCAATGTGAGAGATGCATACAGAGCCACCCCCCTCCCCCCTAGTGGGGGGAGGGGGGTGGTTTACCTACAGCCACAATACACACCCCTCGTCCAAAGGCAGCCCGTCACAACAAATTCAAATTCAAATTTTATTTGTCACGTACACAGTCATACACAGTACGATATGCAGTGAAATGCTTAGACAACTGCTCGTGACCTAAAGATAAAAAAGGAAAAGGCTATGAATAAGATAGGAAATAAATATGAAAAATTAAAAAGGGTAAATTTAACTAGGAAGGAATAAAATATAAATTAAGGTTAAAAATGAAATAACTGTACAACACAAATTAGAATGAAGGGTAAATTTAACTGGGAAAGAATAAGATAAAATATATAAATTAAAGTTGAAAATAAAATAACTGTACAACAAAATACACAATACACAGTATAGAACTATATAAGAATGTATGAAGAAATATAAATAAATAAATAAATATATACACAATAACAGCAGCTGTACAAGTATTAATTGGAAATGAAGAATATAGTGACCAGTGTTGTGCAATCCACATTTTGTCTTGTGCAGTGCAAATATGCTTAAAGTGATTTAAGTGATGAAGTGAAAACAATGTCCAGAATGTCCAGTGTGTGTGTAAGAACTATATGTGCGGGTCAGTACTGTGTGGTGGTGTGATTGAGAGACCGTATCGCCTGCGGGAAGAAGCTCCTCCTCAGTCTCTCTGTGTTGGTCTTCAGGGAGCGGAATCGCTTTCCTGACCTCAACAGAGAGAACAGTCTGTTGTTGGGATGGCTGAGGTCCTTCACGATCTTCCTGGCCTTGGTCCAGCACCGCCTGCTGTAGATTGAGTGCAGGTCAAGGAGCTCGGAGCGGATGGTGCGCTCAGCTGACCGCACAACCCTCTGTAGAGCTCGTCTGTCCTGCATTGGTGCTGTTCCTGAACCAGGTTAAGATGTTTCCCGTCAGGATGCTCTCTATGGTGCACGAGTAAAAGTTCCTGAGCACCTTGGAGGGCAGTTGGAAGTCTCTCAAGCGTCTGAGGTGGTAGAGACGCCTTTTTCACCACGGTGCTGATGTGACAGGACCATGACAGGTCCTGCGTGATGTGAACTCCGAGGTATTTGAAGCTGTCCACTCTCTCCACTGGGCACTCGTTGATGACGGGGGTCTGGTAGTTCCTCTCCTGCTTTGTGCTGAAGTCCACTATCAGCTCCTTTGTCTTACTGACGTTTAGAAGGAGGTTGTTCCTCTGGCACCAGTTCTCCAGATTCCTAATCTCCTTCAGGTAGGCCGTCTCGTTGTTATCAGAGATCAGGCCCACCACGACGGTGTCGTCAGCAAACTTGATAATAATAATCAAAGTGTTTTTATTGAGTTTTCAGAAAGCATATCATTCATACAGAAAAGCTCGAACTCAAGTCCTACCACACAGTGTAAGACAAAACTATACCCAGACAGAGGAAGGAAAAAAAAAAAAGGGGGGGGAAGTTGCCAGTTATGGAGTGGACGGAAACTCATCTTCAAAATAGGAAATGAAAGGCTGCCAGACCTTAAAGAATTTCTTGGTGTTGCCCTGTATAGTGAATCTGAGATGTTCTAATTTGAGGTGTGCCATCACCTCCTCCACCCAGCGTTTATGGGATGGCGGTGTTGCCTTTATCCAGTTAAATAGAATCAATCTCCTAGCCAACAATGAGGCGAATGCTATTGCCTTCCTCTGAGAGGCTGTTAGTTGAGTTTCCCTCGGTGCCACACCAAAGATGGCTGTCAGAGGCATTGGTTCTATATCCTTATTAGAAATGAATGAGAATGTTCCAAAGATGTTAGCCCAAAAGTCTTTCAGCCTGGAACAAGACCAGAACATGTGGCATAAGTTGGCTGGCACCTGTTTACATCTGGGGCAGGTCGGATCGGCCCCCTGGTACATTCTTGCCAGTTTCTCCCTTGACAAATGGAGTCTGTGCAACACCTTGAACTGTATCAATCCGTGTCTCACACATATAGAAGCAGAGTGTACTAGATCTACAGCCCCCCCCCCCCCCCAGTCAACCTCTGAAATGTCCAGCCCCAATTCTTCCTCCCATTTCCGTCTTACATTGTCCAGGGAGGGGGAAGCCACATTCTGAATACGTGCATATAGCGTGGAGATTGTCCCCTTAGCAGTCGGATCTGTGTCCATCAACTCGTCTATCCATCCGCTTTGTGGAAGCTCGAGGGAGGGGCTGAATGACTTTTTCACAAAGTCCCGAACCTGGAAATATCTAAAGTAATTAGTCTTGGAGGAAATTCCATAGTCCTTTTCCAGTTGAGCCGCAGACATAAAAGTACCATTTTTAAAAAGATGTTTAACACATTCCACCCCAGCTCTATGCCATTCCCTAAAGGCTGTTCCCCCGAGGGCTGGGGGAAACAAGTGATTTCCATAGATGGGAGCAGACAGGAGGGCGGTTCTGTTTTTAAAATGTGATCTGAATTGAGTCCAAATTTTCAGAGAATGAGATACCACCGGGTTGTTCGTGTAAAGATGTTTGCTCAAGGGTAGAGGAGCGCAGACCAGGAAGCGCAGGGACACTGGACTAGAGACATACCTTTCCATATGAACCCATATTGGGGTTTCATCCTCATCTAACTCTTTGACCCAAAATAACAACTTATGTATATTAGCAGCAAAATAATAGTGCATATAGTTCGGCAGAGCCAGGCCTCCCTCTTCTTTCTGTCTCTCAAGAAACTCCCGTCTTATTCTGGGGACAGTTTTTTTCCAAATAAAGGCAGACGTACATTTGTTCAACTCCTTAAAAAATGATTTAGGAATGAAAATCGGTATCGTCTGAAATAAGTAGAGGAGCCGCGGCAGTATATTCATTTTAACAGAATTTACCTTCCCTGCTAATGATAAGGGGAGCGATGCCCACCTTTCCATATCTAATTTCGCTTTGTCCAGTGCAACTTTAAAGTTATAGTCCAGTAAATCTTTATACTTACTAGATACATTAACACCTAAATATGTGGATCTATCCTTATGTATTGCAAAGTGATAGGCCCGGAAAGAAAGTTTCCTCGCCTGTTTATTAATGGGGAAAAGAACACCTTTGTCTAAATTAATTTTATAGCCCGACACCCTCCCAAAATCTTTGATAATACCAAGGGCCACCGGGATACTGGTGGCAGGGTTTGACAGAAAAAGGAGGAGATCGTCAGCATATAAGGACAGCCTATGGTTTTGTGTCCCCCTTTGTATCCCTACCAATCCAGCAGCCTGTCTCAGCATTATCGCAAGGGGTTCAATTGCCACATCAAAGAGCAGGGGTGATAGAGGGCACCCCTGCCTTGTTCCCCGGAATAGAGAGAAGGGTTCAGATATGATATTATTCGTTCTCACCATAGCCTGGGGGCTCGAATAAATTATTTTAATCCACGAGCAAAATGTTGGACCAAAGCCGAATCTTTCGAGGGCCGTAAATAGATAGTAATACTCTATTCTATCAAAGGCTTTGTGGGCATCTAAGGATATCACAATCTCTGGCATAATGTTATCTCCAGCAGTATATACTACATTGAACAGACGGCGGAGATTGCTGGAGAGTTGTCTACCTGCAACAAACCCTGTCTGATCAGGATGTATTGTCTTAATTATGACAAGCTCAATTCTAGCTGCCAGTACCTTGGTCAGTATTTTATAATCACATCCAAGTAAACTTACTGGGCGATATGACTCACATTTAAGTGGGTCCTTATTCTTCTTAAGGAGTACAGAGATCAAGGCCTGTGACATTGTTTGGGGCAGAGCTTTTTTATCAAGAATTTCCTGAAATACTCTGCAAAGTAAGGGAATCAGTGCGGGAGCAAATGTCCTATAAAACTCACTTGGGTACCCATCAGGGCCCGGTGCTTTTCCTGTCTTCATACCCCGAATTGCTTTGTCTATCTCCATGACAGATATGGGTCCCTCTAACCTATCTCTATCTGCTGCCTCTAGTGGTGGTATTTCAAGGTTTTCAAAAAAATTCTTCACTCGGTCCCTATCATTTATTTCTGAGGTATACAAGTCCTCATAAAAAGATTTAAATTGATTGTTAATCCCCTTCTGATCTATAATTTTATTACCCACATTGTCTCCTATCTCTACTATCATACCAGCAGCTGCTGATTGTTTCAGCTGGTAGCTCAGGAGTTTGCCGGCACGCTCACCATGCTCATAGAGATCTTGTCTCGACCTAAGATATAAATCCTCCTCGCGCTGAGTTATCAGAATGTCATATTCAGTCTGGAGCAAAATCCTTTTTCTATGCAGCTCCGCAGATGGAGTCAAAGAATTTGCCCGGTCAACTTCTTTTATTGCTGTCATTAATTCTGTGGTACGTTTCATTCTTCTTTTCCTTTCACCAGCACTATATGAAATAAGTTGTCCGCGTACGTACGCTTTTAATGATTCCCATAAAATGCCACTGCTTATATCAGGAGTATCATTAAGATCCAAGAAAAAAACTACTTGCGAATTGATGAATTCTTTAAAATCATCATCAGCCAACAATCTACTATTAAGATGCCACATCCTCTGAGGTGGTGTATAGTCAGGGAATTTAAGTTTCAGTGTGACCGGGCTATGGTCAGATAGTACTATACCAGGGTATTCTACATGCATTACCATTGGGGTCAATTTCTTGTCTAACAAAAGATAGTCGATTCTAGTATAAGTTTGGTGTGGCGGGGAATAAAAGGAGTACTGTCTAACAGTCGGATTTGCATATCTCCATGGATCGAATATACCATATGTTTCACAGAAGGAGTTAACGCATTGAGCAGATTTACTTAGCACACCAGGTGTTGGGCTGGAGCGGTCCAGAGTTAAATCTAGGACACAATTCAAGTCTCCCCCCAAAATCAAATTATGTGTGTCCAAGTTAGGTAGTAATGAAAACAAATCCTTAAAAAATTGAACATTATCCCAATTGGGTGCGTATATGTTTGCCAACACTACTGGCATATTGAATAATTTCCCAGCTACAATAACATATCGACCATGTTTGTCTTTTATGGCGGTTGTTTCTATGAATTGTACATTCCTGTGTATAAGGATGGCCACTCCTCGACTCTTACTATCAAAATTTGAATGATAGATCTGGTTGAAACCCCCCCTACACAGTTTAAGGTGGTCCCTGTTTAACAAATGTGTCTCTTGCAAATATACTATCTCTGCTCCCTGGTCTCTTAAATATGAAAAGATTTTACTCCGTTTAGCCGGTTTGTTGATCGCCCTTACATTCCAGCTAATCAAGTTTGTGCCCATTCCGCTCACAGCCATGTCTGGTGCCATGCCAGGAGTCCACAGCCCAACATGTCCACTACGCTCCCATGTCACCCACCATCTGGATCACACCCTGAAGGTCTGGCAGCAAAAACAGAAAAAATAAAGGTACGGTGTCTGGGAAAAAATGGGGAAACAACACACACACATACACAAGTAACACACAACACATTGCATATATGAATACGAACCCAAACACAGTGCTCATTAACAAGCACTCTCGTGGCCAACCGGTCCACCCTCTCCTACACACCAAGCCTACCGTGTGCGGCTCCGTGCAAAATATCCCATGGTTCTAAAAATATAATATCACCCTCAAAGCTACCCACCTCCTAAAAAAAGGGGAAAAAAAAAACAGTCGGGGGAACTTGTAGCAAAGAGATCTTTGAAAATAAAATCCAGTAATACAAAAATAACATGTAAGTAGTATAAAGCAATTTCTTAAACGAAATATTCAAATATAAAACAATAAGATGAGGTGGTACTTCACCAATATTGCAAAATCCAATCACCAATATCTTTCATGAGACATGTAAGTCCTTACACCAGTGTAGCCCTTATACGTAGCCAAGCTCAGACCAGCCCATATATTTCACCCGGGAGTCAGCGTCTTCTTGATGAACTCCATGGCGCCTTTTGGGGTCTCGAAGGTTTTCATTTGTCCCCTTCTGGTGTAATCACCAGCGTTACCGGATAACGGAGCCCATATCTGACCCCCCCGTAGGTACGCAGGAGGCTCCTTGCTTCTTTGAAGGCTGCTCTCTTGTTGTTTACTTCCTGGGTGTAGTCTGGGAAGATATGAATCCGTCCACTCCGACCTTCCGGCGTTCTCTCCATTTCCCTCGCCTTCTTCAGTATCTCCTCCTTCTCTGTATAGTAGTGGCATCTCACCACGAACGCTCTCGGTGGAGCCCCGGCTCCGTCTCGTCTCGCGCCGAGTGTTCGGTGTGCTCGATCAAGCGTCGGTGTCACCGATAGCCCCAGTTTTTCTTTCAGCAGCCCAGCTATGAACTCCGACGGTGTCTTGCCCGTCTCAGCCCCTTCTCTTACCCCCACGATGCGTATGTTGTTGCGTCGTGATCTCGCCTCGAGATCTTCACTACGTCTCCTCAGCGTCAGCATCTCCTTCTCCAATTCTTTCAGTTTCGTCTCCATGCTGGTTATACTGTCAGACTGGTCGTTCAGCGTGTCATCCACTTCTTTTTTCCGCGCTTCCATCTCGTTAGCCAGACTGACGGACGTCTCGCTTATCAGTCTCACCTCCTCACATAGCAACTCAAACTGAGATTTAGTGTTATCTTCCACACTCTTAGCCCACTTTTCCATCTCGGCTTTTGACTCTATTCTTCCTTTTTCTACTTCCTCCTTGCATCTCATGATCTCGGTTTTTGTCTCCTCTCTATATTTCGTAATCTCAGCATTCGTTTTTTTGATCTCGGACATCATGTCTTGAGCCCACTGAGGCATGTTGTCGGCGTGTGCTGGGTTAGCAGTGGCCTTGCTAGCTGCGGCGGCAGGGTTGCTATCCGCATGCAACTTTTCTACGCCGGCACGGGTCTGTCGGTTTGACATTTTCGGTCATAAATTGCCCCGTGAGCACCCTCGTTCACTCCACAGCACGAATTGTATTGACCGAGCTTCCTCAAAATGGTAACGAACTGGCGATATCACTATTTTGACTACTTTTACACGGAGCCTCCGCACGCATGTCTTCACACGGCAAAGCACATCCGGAAGTCCTCCGTCAGCAAACTTGATGATGGTGGTGAAGCTGGTAGTGGCCACACAGTCATATGTGTACAAAGAGTACAGCAGGGGGCTCAGAACACATCCCTGGGGGGCTCCAGTGCTGAGAGTGGTGGCAGCTGAGACATGTCCGCCCATCCTTACTGCCTGTGGTCTGTCTGTTAGGAAGTTGGAGATCCACTGACACATAGATGAGCTGAGTCCCAGATGCTCCAGCTTGGTGGTGAGTGTAGAGGGAATTATGGTATTAAATGCAGAGCTGTAGTCTATGAAGGCAAGGCAAGGCAAGTTTATTTGTATAGCACAATTCAACAACAAGGTGATTCAAAGTGCTTTACAGAGACCTTAGAAACAAGAACAAATAAAAAGCACGATTTAAAATTGATTAAAACAAGCAAATAAACTAACTAATTAACAAACAAACAAACAAACAAACAAACAAACAAACAAACAAACAAACAAACAAAACAGTATATAAAATCAAAACAGATAAAATCAGAACAGTAGATAAAATCAGAACAGTAGATAAAATCAGTAGTTAAATGTAAGTTTTGAAATTTAAGCTTAAAAGTGTGGATTTGGTGCTTTATTCAAATGCAGCTGAGAACAGGTGAGTCTTCAACCTGGATTTAAATAAACTGAGTGTTTCAGCTGATCTGAGGCTTTCTGGGAGTTTGTTCCAGATATAAGGAGCATAAAAGCTGAATGCAGCTTCTCCGTGTCTGGTTCTGACTCTGGGAACTGATAAAAGACCGGATCCAGATGACCTGAGGGATCTGGAAGGTTCATACTGGGTCAGGAGGTCATTGATGTATTTTGGTCCTAAACCATTCAGAGCTTTATAGACCAGCATCAGAACTTTAAAGTCTATCCTCTGACGGACAGGCAGCCAGTGTAAAGACCTCAGAGCTGGACTGATGTGGTCCACTTTTTTGGTCTTAGTGAGGACTCGAGCAGCAGAGTTCTGAATGAGCTGTAGTTGTCTGACTGACTTTTTAGGTAGACCTGTAAAGATGCTGTTACAGTAATCAAGCCTACTAAAGATGAATGCATGGACTAGTTTTTCCAGGTCCTGTTGAGACATCAGATCTTTTATCCTTGAAATATTCTTGAGGTGATAGTAAGCTGACTTTGTTATTGTCTTAATGTGTTTTTCTAAGTTTAGGTCTGCATCCATCACTACACCCAAATTTCTCGCCTGGTTTGTGGTTTTTAGATGTATAGATTGAAGTTCTCTGGTGACCTGTAATCATTTTTCTTTGGCGCCAAAGACTATTACCTCAGTTTTGTTTTTGTTTAGCTGGAGAAAATTGTGGCACAACCAGTCATTGATTTCCTCAATGCATTTACCAAGAGCCTGTACAGGGCCTCGGTCTCCTGGTGACATTGTGATATATATTTGTGTGTCATCTGCATAGCTGTGATAGTTTATTTTGTTGTTGTTTATAATCTGTGCCAGTGGGAGCATGTAGATGTTAAACAGAAGGGGTCCCAAGATGGAACCTTGGGGAACTCCACATGTGATACTTGTCTGCTCAGATGTGAAGTTACCTATTGATACAAAGTATTTCCTGTTTTCTAAGTATGTTTTGAACCAGTTTAGTACAGTTCCTGAAAGACCTGTCCAGTTCTCCAGTCGTTTGAGTAATATGTTGTGGTCAACTGTATCAAATGCTGCACTGAGATCCAGTAAAACTAGGACTGACATTTTTCCACTGTCTGTATTCAGACATATGTCATTAAACACTTTGGTCAGAGCGGTTTCAGTGCTGTGGTTCTGTCTAAAACCTGACTGGAAGGCATCGTAGCAATTATTCTGTTTTAAGAAGTAACTGAGCTGTTGAGAAACTGCTTTTTCAATGATCTTACTTAAAAATGGGAGATTTGAGATCGGCCTGTAGTTGTTCATTTGTGTCTTGTCAAGATTGTCCTTTTTCAGTATAGGTTTGATTACAGCAGTTTTTAGTGATTCTGGAAACACACCTGATAGTAAAGAAAAGTTGACGATCTGTAACAGGTCTGACTCTAAAGTCTTTGAGACCTTTTTGAAAAAACTTGTTGGCAGGACATCTAAACAGCAGGAGGAGGAGTTCAGTTTACCTAAGATGTCCTCCAGGTCTTTGCTGTCAATAGGTTGAAACTGTTTCATGGTGTTTAAACAGTTTTTTGGTGGACACAGTACATATCCTGGATCTGCTGTTGATGTACCAATTGCTTGTCTAATTTTTTGGATTTTTTCTGTGAAGAATTTGGCAAAGTCATTGCAGGCCATGGTCGAATGAAGTTCAGCTGCCACTGACACAGGAGGGTTTGTTAGCCTGTCAACTGTAGAAAATAAGACCCGAGCATTATGGCTGTTTTTAGTGATGACGTCAGAGAAGTAGGACCTCCTTGCATTCCTCAGTTGTAAATTATAATTGTGAAGTTTCTCTTTATAAATGTCATAATGAACCTGGAGGTTTGTTTTTCTCCATCTGCGCTCAGCTTTCCTACACTCTCTTTTTTCATTTTTCAAAAGTGTGGAGTTTCTCCATGGAGACTTTTTCCTTCCAGAGATAACCTTCACCTTAATGGGAGCAATAGTGTCCATTACATTTAACATGTTAGCATTGAAGCTATTGACGAGCTCATTGACTGACCCTCTGGACAGGTCAGGTGTTAATGGGAAGACCTGGTTAAAAATTGCACTACTGTGTTCGGTTATACACCGTTTTGTGATCACTGTTGTTGATATATTTGTGTGGGCTGAGATTTTACTTTCAAAGAAAACACAGTAATGATCAGACAGGCCCACATCAGACACAGTAACCTTTGAAATGCTCAGGCCTTTGGAGATCAGTAGGT
This sequence comes from Mchenga conophoros, assembly GCF_057382185.1. NCBI lineage: Eukaryota > Metazoa > Chordata > Actinopteri > Cichliformes > Cichlidae > Mchenga > Mchenga conophoros. The sequence continues at coordinate 11,654,578 of NC_140541.1, forward strand.
CAAGAGTGTGTCCTCTATTATGTGTGGCCTCTGTTACATGCTGAGTCAGCCCAAAGTTGCCCAGAGTGTTACTCAGGTCTTTAGTCCCTTTGTCCTGAGGGTTGTCCACATGAATGTTAAAATCCCCAACAATAATTACACAGTCAAAATCAACACAGATCACAGACAGCAGTTCACTGAGGTCATTAAAAAAGTCTGTGCAGTATTTGGGAGGCCTGTAAACATTAAGAAACACAACTTTGGATGGGGCCTTCAGCTGTAAAGCCACATATTCAAAAGACTGAAAAGACTGAAAACTTCCAGGAGATAGCTGCTTACATTGAAATGATTCATTAAATAAGACAGCAACCCCCCCTCCTCTCCTGCTCACCCTGGCCTCACTGATAAAACTGTAGTTAGGAGGGGTCGTCTCAATGAGAACAGCTCCACTGTTACTTTGGTCCAACCAAGTTTCAGTTAAAAACATAAAATCAAGGCTGTGCTCAGTGATTAAATCATTAATTAAAAATGTTTTCCCAGCTAAAGATCTAACGTTTAATAAAGCCAACTTAAGTGTTTTAGAGGTATTACTTGTCCCCTCGTGTTTGGGAGCAGTCTGTGGCACACAAGGTATGTTTACTATGTTTAAAGATCTTTTAGAGTGCAGTTCTCTGTGTTTTGACCAGGCCACACGTCTCCTGTCACCTAAAAGTACAGAAATTTTAAAACCTTCTAGTAAACAGGGTCCCAGCTTCTCCTGGGAAAAGTCACCACTGCCATAATCGTCACAGCCCGGACCCTTCACACATCAGACTGCAGAGACAGGGCATGAAGAGGAACTAAGGGGGGCGAGGCTGGGCAATGTGACTTCGATTGCTCTGTTGAGGGTGGGGCTCAATGGCGAACCTTTGGCCGCTCTGGTGGGGGGTTTATGGGGGACAAAAAGGGATTGGGACGGGGGGTAGATCTGAGCCCAGCATTGACCCGCTCCATCATCTCCTCAGTGAATTTCAGGTGTGGGGAGGAGGGAGAAAGGGAGGGGGAGGAGGGTGATGGCCTGTCAGGGGTTTGGGGGACTGGGGAAGGTCGTGGTCCCTTGTCCTGGTCGTTGGTGTTGTTGAGAGAGTTGGAGGCAAATAGGGACCCCTCTTCTTGCCTTAGATGTCTCTCCTTTCTGAGGCTCTTCCCGGGTGGGGGCAAATGGAGCTCCTCCTCAAGGTTTCTGCTGGGCTTTGTCTGTTCTTGGAGTACTGTTTGTTCCTCTTTATGAGATAACTCCTCGTTTATCTCAGCCTTGGCACCAAGCACAGATGGATGACATATGGAATAAAACAAGTTGGAGGTGAACAGTTTCACCCCTGACTTGTTAAAATTAAATCCATTTGCTTTGAACAGATGCCTGCGTTCCCAAAAAATATTAAAGTTGTCGATAAAATGCACTGAGTGGTCAGCACATGCTGATATAAGCCATTTATTCAGTGTAAACAACCTGCTGAATCTCTCGTCTCCTCCTCTGACCGGCGGTACAGGTCCACTGATGAATACAGCTGCATTCAGAGAGTTTACAGTATTTAATAATCCAGTAAAGTCCCGTTTCAGAACCTCCGACTGTTGTTTGGACACATCGTTTGACCCTGTATGCAGAACAATGTTTGTCACAGTTGGATATTCATCTGCAATTTGAAGAATTCTCTCCTTCAGGTTGTTGACCATATCCTTAGGAAAGCAGAGGACTTTAGTGTTCTTACCGCACATCCTTTGTACATCCTTTACGGCAGAGTCACCCACAATCAGAGTTTCAGGCCTAGCCTTTAGCTTTCCCTGTGGTCTTTTGCTATTCAACAGATTTTCGGACCTTACTTCGCTGCTTTTAGATGGATGGTTGTCCGATATAGATCCAGGGTCCTTTGATAGTGGAGCAAATCTGTTCTGCAGTTTCACATTCAGTTGTTTTGGAGGTTTGTTGTTATTCTTCCTATTCACGGTTGTCCAGTCCTGTTTCCTCCCGTATACAGGGGTAGAAGAGCTTCTCTGTCTCGTAGGAAGTGAAAGCCAGTCGGTTTCGGAGATTTCAGCTCGCTGTGCCCTGCCTGTGGTACGTCCTCCCCCTTCCAGGAGACATGATTTATGTCTTGGTTTTGCACCAAGACAGTCCAAGGGGGGATTATCACTTGAGGATTTATAATAATGCACAGAGTCTACTTTCTTGGTCATGTTATCTGTGCTCCTTAGCTGTGTACTAGCTTGCTCATCGCCATTGTTTTGAATCAAAGGCAAGGTTGTTTCATTTCCACACAGTCCATTTACCTCCACGTTTACTTCTAAGCGATGAATTTTTGTCTCCAGTACTGCAATCTTCTGCAGGAGGCTGTGGTAGTCATCTGTGTAGAGGGAAGGCATCTTGTTGCTAGTTAGCCTAGCGGTTAGCCCCTTTCCAGGCTATTGAGGCTGCTCGGTGCCCAGACGCTGTAATCAGGCTTCAGCGGTGTCTAGGCCACAGACACACGGAGCGCTGAGGATAAGGTAACTATAAAAATGTTGCTGTTTCTGTTAAGAAAAGTCCTAATGATCTATGAGTGTCCAGAAGCTGTCGCAGGTAAGCTCATAAGGAAAAAGGGAAAAAATCAGCATAAAAATCAATAAAATCAGTAAAAGAAGCAAAGCATTAAAGAGCAAAAAATGAAGAGCATTTTAACATAATTCCCCCTTCTAGTGTCCAAGTGAGTGAGTGATATGTGGAGGAGATGAGAGATGGCATCGTCTATGGAACGATTTGGACGGTAAGCGAACTGTAGTGGGTCCAGTGTGTCTGGTAGTGAAGAAATAATGAAGTCTCTGACCAGGCGTTCAAAGCACTTCATCACTACTAAGGTGAGGGCTACAGGGCGATAGTCATTGAGAGAAGCAGGGTGGGGTTTCTTCGGGACAGGAACAATGATGGACTCTTTGAAGCATGTGGGGATCACCGACAGAGATAAAGAGATGTTAAATATCTCAGTGAACACAGGAGCTAGCTGGTATGCGCAGTCTCTGAGGATACGACCTGGGATGCCGTATGGTCCTGCTGCTTTCCTGGTGTTCACTCTCTTGAAGGCTCTCCTTACTTCATGCTCGGACATGACGAGAACGTTTCCGGTGCTGGCAGTATCTTTCTGTCTGCAGCCGTTAGCGCCGCTAGCACTAGCATCGTTGGAGTCCTTGGCTGCAGCCTCGAAGCGAGCATAGAAAGTGTTCAGCTCGTCTGCCAGAGTCACGGCCGCGTTCGTCATACCGGTTGTTGGTGCTTTATAGTCCGTTATTGTCCTTAGTCCCCGCCACAGGCTCCTAGAGTCACTCTGTTGGAGTTGTGACTCTAGTTTCCTCCCGTAGCGCTGCTTCGCCTCTTTCACCACCCTCCGCACGTTATATGACGCGGCTTTGTACGGGTCCATGTCCCCCGTCGTGAGTCCCGTGTTGTAGGCAGCGGTGCGGGATCTCAGAGCGTCGCGGATGGTTTTATCCACCCACGGCTTCTGGTTGGGAAACGTTGTGATTAGAGATGGCACGATACTACTTTTTTATGTCCGATACCGATACCGATATCATAAATTTGGATATCTGCCGATACCGATATGAATCCCATATAGTGTTTTTTAATCAACAAAACTGTTTTTTTAAATATCTTGCTGCATTTTGTATAAGTTCATACTCAAGTTTAAAACAACAACTACACTAAAGCTATTCTGTTATACCTGTATGCAAAAAAAAAAATTTCATAGTTCAGCAATACTGATCAATCTAATAAACTTAAACCTACACCATCCTCCCTATTCTGGTATTTTAAAGAGTACTTAGCATAAATATTAAGTAACCTAACTAATAGGGTTCCAACTCCCAGCAACAACAAAAACAAATAAATAAAAAATAGGGAACCACCCCTCACGCTCCACCTCATGATGCTTAATCGACGTAATCAACCTTAATTTGATGCAGTGTGAAAAAAAATGCACAGAAATCAATTCTTTTTCAAGAAATATTAAATAGATTCAACATCTTTCTTCAACAAAATTGCAGACTGCACAGATGGTACCTTCCCAAAGGAAAAAGTACTATAGCTTACTAGGGTATATTAGACTTAACAGTTACTATATGCAGTAATGGACTTCTATACATTTTACATCAGATTAAAACTTTGGGTGTAAGATTCAGATAAATATTAAATAATTAAAAGCGAGACATTTTAAATGAGAATAAGAAAGAAAAGTATGTCTTTGTGCCCCCTTTTCCCTGTTAATGCCCTATCGGCCCCCCTGGCTAAACTTTGCTAGATGCGCCCCTGCACAGTTACCAGCGTCAGCTACGTAGAAAAAGATCCTCGAGTAGAAAGTAATATTAAATACATTCTAACAACAGCTGATCAAGCTTAAACATGCTGCTGTTGTTCAGCCGCTGGTTTCCTCTTTCTGGTGCAAAGTGGGCCAAAAGCAAACAAGAGACACGGACTCGCGACAGAAAAGCCGATCAGCTGATCATTAAGCAGTTTCATGATTGAAGTAGCAGCCGGAGAGCGAGAGGCAGTCGCTCGTTAAGCTTAACGCAGGAATGCTTTACAAACATTCAGAGATGGACTTACACACTTGCTTTACTTCTCTCGGGGATAACTTTGTCGGAGATGAAATGCCGGGTTGCTAGCGAAGCTCCACATGCTATCCAGACCACCGACAGGTCCCGCATGCCACAGCCGCTCTATCACGTGATGCATACTGCTCCGACGTGCTAACGTTCTGAGGTGAGTTACGGCGTGTTGCAAGTTTTGTGAGGTGCTTTCGTGATATTTAATGGATCGGATTACATTTTTTATTTTTCTCCGATATCTGATCCAGTAATTTAGGTCAGTATCGGACCGATACTGATACGTAATATCGGATCGGTCCATCTCTAGTTGTGATAGTCTTTGTCTCCACGGTATCATCCGCTAGTTTCCCGATGAATCCCACAACCGCTTCCGTAAACACGTTGACATCATCATTGGAACTGTTTCTGAACATGCCCCAGTCTGCGTCATCAAGTGCGTCCTGTAACGCGGCCACCGATTCATCCGTCCAGCGCGCGACCTTCCTCTGAACCGGAACTTCCTGTTTCAGCCTTTGTTTGTATTTTAGCATGAAGAAGATGGCGGCGTGATCAGATTTGCCAAACGGAGGGCGAGATTGTGCCTTGTAGCCGTCCTTGACCGTAGTGTAGCAGTGGTCCAGTGTCCTTTCACCTCTGGTGGGGCAGGTGATGTGTTGATAAAAGTTCGGCGCTGCGCGTTTGAGGTTGGCGCTATTAAAGTCCCCCGTCACAATAAGCGCAGCGTCCCGGTGTTGTGTCTGGCGCCGTGTGAGTGCCTCATGCAGCTCGCATAAGGCGGTGACCGTGTCCGCTTGTGGTGGAATATAAACGGCACTTATAATGACCGATGTAAATTCCCGAGGTAGATAAAAAGGACGACACATGATGGACAGTAATTCCTGATTTGGTGTGCAGGAGCGTGTGAGAGGAACAACGTTCGCACTGTTGCACCAGTTGTTGTTCACCATTAAACACACGCCGCCTCCCCTTGACTTCCCCGAGTACCGTGTCCTGTCCATACGGTGAACCGAGAAGAACTCGGCCGGCTGGATGGCGTGGTCCGGCACCACTGGATTCAGCCATGTCTCGGTGAAGCAGAGGTGATTGCAGTCCCGAATGTCTCTCTGGAACTTTATCCTGGCCCTGAGGTCATCAAGCTTGTTCTCCAGTGACTGGACGTTGGCGAGCAGGATGCTAGGCAGAGGTATGCGGTGTGCACGAGCTCTCAGCCTGTTCCTGATGCCAGCTCGCTTCCCTCTAGGCCGCCGCCGCTTCCCTTTGTTCTCCCTCAAGATCTCACTCGGCCAGCTCGGATCTGGAGTTAAAAACTTCGAATTGTGAGTACATTGTATACCAATAGAAACAAGAGTGTCACTGTCATACCTAATGTACCCAATGGTGATGATTTTGCCGATTTAGAAACGCTGAAAACTAACTTAAAAAACAAAAGACAAAGAAAAAGTGGTCGGAGCAGTCGTGACGGCAGCCGACCTCACCGGCGCCATCTTTTAGATAATGCTCTGAGAGACTGTTATGACACCACAGACTGGGATGTGCTTCTGAGCCCACATGGTGAGGACATAGAGGGGGCGACACACTGTCTTACAGACTACCTCAACTTTTGTGTGGACACGGTCGCCCCTGCTAAGACGGTACGGTGTTATCCTAATAACAAACCGTGGGTAACACAGGAAGTCAAAGCTGTCCTCAACATGAAGAAGAAAGCTTTCAGGAGCAAAGTGAAGGAGGAGATGAAAGCAGCATAGCAGGAGGTGAAACGCTGCCTGAGGGAAGCAAAGGACACCTACAGGAGGAAGGTGGAGCAGAAGTTGGAGAGGAACAATATGAGGGAGGTCTGGAATGGTGTGAAAACCCTTTACAACAAAACAAAACAACAAAACAAAATGTTGAAATGTACTCACTCACTTTTTATTATTATTTGTAAATATGTGTACAAATAGTTGGTTTTTTGTACTGTTTTTATCAATAAATCTCAGCAACAAAGGACATACACCCATGTGTGTTGATTTCTCCCTAAGATGGCAAACTGAAACACTCCAAGTTGGTGACTTTTGGAGATTTATTTCCCTGGATGATTGAGAATGCATCAAGATGAAACACAAAAGGAAGTGCACAGCTTTTAGCAGCTCCCCCACGCCCTCAATCACACACCCCCACTCCCCTCCCTCCAGAATTCCCAGGTAACAACCTAATATACATATGAATGACTAGCCAATTTAGCTTCCACTTGGCTAAAGCTAAAGCTTAGCTAAAAGCCTACCAGCCATTTGGCTGCTCTCCGGGTTTTATAGGTAGAAAAGCCAAATGGCTGCTCTCTGGGAGTTTAAGTGCTAGCACTCACCAAACCGCACCAGTACAGTTAGTTGCATCAGGAAACCACCAGGAGCAGCTTTCCTTTTTCACTTTCCCCGCTCCTGACACCCCGCTTATCTTAGGTTACCCCTGGTTACAGAGGCATAATCCTCACATTGATTGGGCCGGAAAGAGAATCGCGAGCTGGAGTTTGTTTTGTCTGGCAAACTGCTTGGGGTCAGCCGTTCCCCCTGCCTCAACGGAACGAAGCCCAGTCCTGCCACCAGCACTAGACCTCTCTTCCGTTCCCCCTGAATATCACGATCTACGGCAGGTGTTCAGTAAAGACGAGGCGCTCTCACTACCACCTCACCAACCATATGACTGCGCCATTGATCTACTCCCGGGAGCTTCGCTACCCTCTAGAAGCAAACACCTGATTATTCAATGTGGACGCAGGGATGGGCGGTTCGAGTGGAGTAAGCGATACCGCTAACCTCTTAGCCAGTTTCTCATCCATGAGGTTCTGTTCCGCCCCGGAGTCCACCAGCGCGGGGCATGTAAAAGTCTGATTATTAGTCACAATGGTAACGGACAGTAACAATCGGGGTCTAGTAGTGCTTAAAGTGCTGCCCACCCGTATCCCCGGACTTACCGGTGGGCCGGGTCGTTTAGGCGGACCGGGCAAACAGCGATGCGGTCACCGGGCCTCCCACAGTACAGGCAATCCCCAGCCCGGAATCGGCGTTCCCTCTCCTCCGGAGAAAGCCGAGAGCGCCCGATTTGCATGGGTTCGGGCAGAGGAGGCGATGGAGAGCGCGTACACGCAGCCGTGGGTGGGGACGAAGAAACACGGATCCCGGGGCGCAATACGGAGCCCATAGGCTTAAGCCGCCGCTCGGCATCCCTCTCCCGTAGGCGTCTATCGATCCTGCGGGCAAGGGAAGCCAATTCTTCGAAAGATTTCGTTTCCTCGTGAAACGCTAGTTGGTCTTTCATCTGGTCGGTTAGCGACCGTAAAAAGACCCCACGGAGGGCCGAATCGGGCCAACCCACGGCGACTGCTCTGGTACGAAACTCGACTAGATACTCCGCAATACTGCGCTGCCCCTGACGGAGCACCAGCAATTTCTGCGCGGCGTTGTCCTCCGAGACTGGAGGGGAGAACGTAGCCTGGAACTCCTCCAGGAAATCGTCGTAATCGCAATCACGAATGGGGTGAGAGGTTAAATAAGCCTCAGCCCATGCTAAAGCTCGTCCCCGTGACAACCCCACAAAGTAGGAAATCTTAGTAGCATCCGTGGGGAAGGCGTGCGGCGTGCGGCTGAAGAACAAGGAGCATTGAAAAAGGAACCCCCCAGACAGGTCTAACTCCCCGTGGAAGGGCTCCAGCGGCGGAGGTGAAACGCTGCGGTGCACGGGGTTTGGCGGCTTGGTTCGCAGCTGATCCTGAGTGTCACTGAGCTCTTGGTAACGGTCTTGGAGTGATTGGAGCTGCTGATCGTGGCGGCCGAGAATAGCGCCCTGTTTATTGATGGCGGAGCGGAGTGGGTCTGCTGGGTCCATACTGGCCAGTCCGTACTGTCATGAACCAAAGTTCCGCGCACAAGCTGGACCCAGAAGCAGAGCACACACACACCGGGGTATAAGAAAAAAATAAACTTTATTATAACTGAAGGTGTCCCGGGAGGGTAGAAGGGAAAAAACGCGTGGAACCAGAGAAACCGAAGGACCGGGAGGTGAGTTGCGCAGGAACGCCGAGAGCGGGACTGTGGGAGGGATGATAGCGGGGCCGAGGGAGCTGGAGGGAGGGGTGAGGGTCCGCGGGGTAACTCCAGAAAAGTCGAGGCGGCGAGTGCTGATCGTGACCCAAATTCCGGACGGGCAGGTGGCTCAAAACACGCCGAGTTGTGATCGCTGAGAGACGACTACGGACTGGCGTGGAGCAGCAGGCTGGGCAGGATTAAATAGTCCACCTGGTGATCGCCTGGGATGGGATGCAGGTGTGGAGTTAGCGGCCACGCCCGTGGCCGTGGGCATCCCGTCAGCACCTCGGACGCCGGGCCGCGGACCATGACAGAAACATAGTACCGGAAAATGTGATTACTGTGGGGTAGAGGAAACTGTAGAACATGTCATGTTGCAGTGTCAGAGGTCTCAGGTTGAGAGTAGACATTTGATTCAAAATCTTAGTAACTTAAAAATCAAACTGGATCTGGTTGATTTGTTGCGAAAGGACTCGGGAAGTAAAAGTTATCAGGCCTTATTTCAGTTTTTAAAAGAGGGGAACCTGTTTGGAAGGATTTGAGGATTTCTTTTTTTTTCTTTTTTTTGAGCGTCGTTCCAGACCATACTCCATACCAGTTGGTGGCGGTAAACCACCTTTCAGTTGTTTGCCAACTGCCAATACAACTGTAAGAAAGAAGAAGAAGAAGGCAGGGTGCAGTGGGTCATCACACAGCAAAAACCAGTCTTCAGTTCTGTGTTACTGATGACTCCCGTGTGGAGTGTGTCGTGAGAGCAGTGTTGGGAAGGTTACTTTTAAAATGTATTCCACTACAGATTACAGAATACATGCCCCAAAATGTATTTTGTAACGTATTCCATTACGTTACTCAATGAGAGTAACGTATTCTGAATACTTTGGATTACTTAATATATTATCATGCTTTTTACAACTACATGAATGTACTATTGCTGTGTGATTTATTACTATTACTGAAGGTCCGCGGCTCCGAACCGTAGTAAAGGACTTCTGGCTAATACGGTGGGTTCGAGTTGGGCTCGTAGCTGAAAACTAGCTTTACTTTTTTGTCTGGGTCAACTTTGCTAGCGAGAGACAGAGAGAGGCGTTGAAAGGCTGCTCCAACGGAACTTATTGTTTCGGAGGAAAACACGAACACGGCGTACAGTCGAGTCTTAATAGCTTACTTACAACTGGGCTCGTCAGGCACTCTTCTTGGCTGCAGTGGTTATTATTGTATTTACATGCTTCCAGCTCCCGTTTCTGCTCGATGACAGCTTGTACTTTTCCACTCTCCTTCTTCTTCCTCCTCGCACTCACAGACACATAACGTGTCGCAGTCCATTCTCCTTGCAGCACAGACTACACTGCCCACGAGGCTACATTCTTTAGGGCTATGTCTGTAGCATTCTGCCTGTTAGCTTAGCACAACAACAACAACAACAACAACAAAAAGGCCTCTCTCACCCAGGAAACACACAGTCGCAGAGAGAGCATCACCCTGTAACCACGGCAACCGTAACGCTGCCGCCCCGCCTGGAACAACGGCACATAGCTGTCAAACAAAATCCAAACAGTCCTGACCCGCAACAATATGAAGCAGGAAAATACCACAGTGTAATCCATTTATTTCAACAAAGTAACTGTATTCTAAATACCACCGTTTTAAACGGTAACTGTAACGGAATACAGTTACTCATATTTTGTATTTTAAATACGTAACGGCGGTACATGTATTCCGTTACTCCCCAACACTGCGTGAGAGCAGTGAGACCCAGCGGATTTGAACACAGGCACGAACACATCTCTAGGCCTGGCTATATTATCTTTCCTTCAACTTCTCCTCACCAAAGATAAGATTAAACTCAGAGTTTCTAAGATGAGTAAAGTTTAATTGAGTTCAATATTTTTTGTGATTTTCATTATTCGGTTTTGGTTTAGCTTTACTAAATTCCTTTAATAAAATTTCCTGCAATTAAAACCTACATTGTGGACTTTTCCACTTTTGTAAAAACAATAACGGTAAAAGTCTGGTGTTATTCTTATTGTTATTTACATCTTTTTATTGGTTTAAAAGATTCAAAAACGGGGGGGGGAGAGTACAAGTTTAAGAGCACTAAACTTTAAGAAAAACACAATAGAATAGGTTAAGAAAAGAATAACATACAAGAATAAAATACTATATACCATCGAATAAGGTACCAACAAAATAAAATAAAATACCATGTTATAGTAACGTATTACCTATAGTAGGTATACGTCTTGATGCATTCTCAATTATCCAAGAAAGTAAATTTCCAAAAGTTGATTCTGTTCATCTTGATGTAGCGTTTTGTGAGAGAAATGTTTCGTCACTCATCCAAGTGACTTCTTCAGTCTCAGCTGACTGCAGGTTTCCCCAATCTTATAAACAGTACAATTGTATAATGACTGAAACCAGCCCACAGAGGAACAATGGGCTGGGAGGTCAGTTCCTTAATCTTAATTGTGCAATTTCTCATGACCGTTGATCAACAACCACTGACCAAAACCCACTGATCAATGGCTATGAGTACCATTCACAGAGAGTTGGGGAATGGCTGCAATCAAAAAATGAAAAAAATTGCACTCGGTATAGCACATAAATATTGCACATAATATTGCATATAAGGGAGACTGAGCGAAGGCTATTGACAGGGGATTTCTAAGAATCAAATCAAATCAAATCACTTTTATTGTCACATCACATGTGCAGGTACATTGGTACAGCACATGTGAGTGAAATTCTTGTGTGCGAGCTTCACAAGCAACAGAGTTGTGCAAAATACAATAATGTAAACAAGCAAAATACAAGAATGGCTACATCTGAAACTAATAAATATATGTACAATATATAATAGTATATGCATTTCTGGATGTGTATACTAAATATTTTTCTACGTGTGTGTGTGTGTGTGTGTGTGTGTGTGTGTGTGTGTGTGTGTGTGTGTGTGTGTACAGATATTTTACGAATTAAATAGAGTAAACAATAAATAAAATATATAAAATAAAATATACAGAGTGAGACATGTGCAAAACAGTGGCGTTACTGTACAGTATGGAGTGCATAATGTTAAAGTTCCAGTAGTGAAGCTGAGGTGTCTATGACATGTTCAGCAGTCTGATGGCCTGATGGAAGAAGCTGTCTCTCAGTCTGCTGGTACGGGACCGGATGCTGCAGAACCTCCTTCCTGATGGAAGTAGTCTGAACAGTTTATGGCTGGGGTGACTGGAGTCCTTGATGATCCTCCCCGCTTTCCTCAGGCACCGCTTCCTGTAGATGTCTTGGAGGGAGGGAAGCTCACCTCCAATTATCCGTTAAGAGCACCGCACTACTCTCTGGAGAGCGAGTAGTGCTGGAGAGCGAGTAGTGCAATTCTTCAGCTAAGACACCTGAGTTAGAAAACACAAACACTGCAGTTGTCTTTACTCACGAGGGCGGCCACAGAGCGCTCGTCCTCGCAGGAGGCACTCATGGACTCGTGCTCTGTCACTGTCTGCGTTCTTTATTTATACAAGCTTGTGTGTGTACAAATATAACAAAGTTATTCTAAGAACTCAGAGTTGAGGTTCCCCTTTTCTAAATCTGTATGTTCTTAGAAAAGAGGAAGCTGTTAGTTGCTAAATAAGTTTATCACACAAGAGTTTATGTGAAAAGTCACGTAGACATGTGGATTGCTTAGTGATCCATAAAAAGACACATTTCATGTAGCTGATCACACTATGTACAATTCTCTTTTGACAGCTATCATGGTGTATTGGATGTTTGTGTGTGTCTGTCTGCACATGTGTGGTCATCTACAGAGACCATGTTTTAGAGTCTGACAGCGGTTGGAACGAAACACCTGTGAAACCTCTAGGTCCCACATCATGAGTGCTGCAGCCTGCCACTGAAGGAGCTACTTACTGCTGTCAGAGTCTCCTGCATGGGGTGGGAGATGTTGTCCAACATGGATGACAGCTTAGCCATCATTCTCACCACCTGCACTGGGTCAAGAGGGCCAGTCTCTGCAGCAGGTACAGCCTGCTCTGCCCTTTTCTGTAGAGGGCATCTGAATTGTGAGTCTAGTCCAGTTTGTTGTTCAGATGAACACCAAAGTACCTGTACCAGGTGCCAGGTTACCTGTAGCCATCCACAGCCTCAATGTCCATATCTTCGATGCTTAGTGGTTGCAGTGGAGGATGTTTGTGCCTGTGGAAGTCTACCACCAGCTTCTTGGTTTTACTAGTGTTGATCTGTAGGTAGTTCTGCTGGTACCAGAAATTGATTGGGTCAGTTCACTGTACTCCCTCTCATCCCCATCAGTGATGAGGCCAACTATTGCAGAGTAATCAGAGAACTTCTGCAGGAAGCACTGGGTGGAGTTGTGGGAGAAGTCTGCAATGTAGATGGTGAAGAGGAACGGAGCCAGAAAACTCCAGTGCCAGGTTGGTAGGCAAACTGAAGCGGGTCCACTGATGTGAAGCTGTGCCAGGTCGAAGCTTGCCGGTATCTTCATCAGGTGGGATGTCAGAACCACTGGCCTGTAGCTGTTGAGGTCCTCAGGATGTGGAGTCTTTGGCACTGGTACAACATAAGAAGTTCTCCAGAGCTGTGGAGCTCTCCCCAGCCTCAAGCTTAGGTTGAAGATGTGCTCCATCATCCCACACATACGATCTTGTGCAGGACTTGATAACCATTGAGCCGATGCCATCTGGACCCGCTGCCTTCCTGGCTCTGATCCTCCTCAGTTCCCTCCTAACTTGGATGGTCGAAAGAGACGTGTGCTGGATGCTGTGGTTGGGGGGTGGGGAGTAGTGAGCAGGGTGAGTAGAGGAGGTGTGAAGTGACTGAGGTGTCAGAGGGGGAACAGCTGCAGTGGGTGAGTGTTCAGCCAATGTTGAAGACTGTCTCCTGGTTTAATCAAATCTGTTAAAAAAGTGATTCAGTTCATTTGCCCACCTCATATCCCCCAGTGGCAGAGAGTTTTGATCTGTGTGGCCAATGATGGTTCTAAGGCCTCTCCAGACTTCACTAACATTATTCTGTTGAAACTGGTTTTCCATCTTCTGCCTGTAGCTGTCCTTCCCATTCCTGATCAGACCTCTCAGCTCTCTCTGCACCATTTTCAGCTCCTTCTTGTCTCCAGCTTTGAAGGCCCTCCTCTTCTGCTTGAGGACAGCTTTAATTTCTGGGGTAATGCAAGGTTTGTTGTTGGAGAAACACTGCATGGTCCTGGTGGGTATGATGTTATCCACACAGAAGTTAATGTAGCCCATAAGGCAGGTCACAAGGCTGATGTCTTCCCCGTGGTTATCACAAAGCACCTCCCACACAGTAGACTCAAAACAGTCCTTAAAAGCCTCCTCGCTCTCCTCCGACCATCTCTGCACTGTGCAAGGCCAGTCCAGACAGCATACCAACTTTGGCCAGGGTAGGACCCTGGTATGCTGTGACCTTCGGCTCTGGCTGTGCGGGTCCCTTACGCGCCCGACCATCTCTGCACTGTGCGGGCGATTGGTCGCTCCCTGCGTACTAAAGGCTCATATACAGGAACAAGGTGCACCATGTTGTGATCAGATCTTCCTGGGGGAGGGAGAGTTATAGCTCTTGCATCTTATTAGGGAGTGATCTCACATTTCCCATGATCAACAAAGGGAGAGATGTCTGTAACGTCTCCGATGCGACAACGCTCCCTCCAGGCACGACACCCCCTTCTCTTCCTCCTCACCTCACTGGGGATGTCAGGTCTGTCCGCCAGTAGCACAACTGCAGCTGCAGGGCGCAGTGCTAACAGCTGATCCCTAATATAAACAAAGGAGCCATGTGCCGGGTCTCCAAACACAGGTAAAAATGACCAGAACTCGCACGAAATGGTAGTGCATGATGGTGATGAAGTATGAAGCGTCTTGAAAGTAGCGTGATGAATACTATTGCATTTTCATTGTGTCTGCGGTGGTATGTTTACAGTGAAGATACGACGGCAGACCCGATAACTGTTTCTTGCTAGATGGGAAATCTATATGGACCGGGCCATACCATATTTCAATTACTTGATAGCCTTATTGTGGGGTGAATGAGACACGGCGGGTCCAAAAATCGTTGATCAGAGCGTCACCACACAACCCCATCGCCCGATTGAGGCTGGGGAACGATCTGGCCGAACCTACTGCCCCCAGCTAGCTTCCAACATGGCGACAGGGCCGTGTCCCTTCCGTAGGCTGCCCACGCCTCAAGTGGTGGCAGCGACGCTGGTCTGGAGTCCGGCCACGCCTCCAGCAGTGACGGCAATGCTGGTCCGGAGGCCACCTGGCGAGCCGGCACGACCCTGCAGGGATAGTCGTAAGCCCACGCTCAGGTGGCTGGGCCGGCATCTGTCACTCTGGAGCAGCTCGTGCCTAGACCTCGGACCCAGGTCGAGCAGGCTCCCCTGACACTGGGACCTATGTCTTCCCACACAGTTCCTCCACCGCTCCCAGCTGGAGAGGACTCTCGTGTGTCTCCTCCATCTCCAGCTGTGGCAGCTCCCCCACCTCCAGCGGGCATGGACCCAGCTCCGGAAATCGTTAATCAGAGCCATCTTTAGTCATTCTGACTGCAGCTCACAAGCTGCCAGCCGCACATAACGTCACACCACAACTCTCTTTAAAACCAGGGGTTCCCCTTGGTTTTAAACACGGCGGGCGTGATAGCAGATGCTGTGCAGGTGCATTCGCACGACAACGCCAACCATGCCACCACACTCATTTATTTCTGATGGCGTAATGTCATTCTTCAATTTGGATTTATCCAAATAAGAGTGTGCATAGCCAAATTACAAAAGAATCTTCCACTAAGGCTGCATTACAGGCTTCAGAAGTATACAAATTTTCATAAAATGACTGAACTGAATATTAATATAATTTGGGGTGGTAAGTATGTTTCCACATTCATCCTTTATTGCTGTAACAATGAGGATTATTTTTTATTAGTGCAAAAAGCTCACACAGGTTACCCTTCCTTCAAAGCTACTAAAATTATACCAGAAATAACAAGTGCCATGTTAAATAAGCTACTCATGTTACGTCTTGTCAGGGTTATTATGGAAAACACCTGGCTGATTTTAAGGTAGCCAGTACTGGGCGAGTCCCCTCACCCACATCAGCATCAGAATCCTGCATTGTCCACTGGGCAAGACTCATAGGATCAGGGATTAGGACCTTTTTTTTTTTTTAAATCAGCAAGCTGAAATCAACATCCTGTATAGGGGTTTTGTGGGCCTACCGATTGACAAGTTGAGTAAATTAAAAAACTGACACTTCCATTTCTGACCTAGAATGAACAGAGAGAGAGAGATTAGGACACAATTTAAAAAAACGCAAGTACAACATATCCAAAAGGAATTTAGAAAAGAGAGAGAGGCAGGCCTACAAGAAGAAAATAGTGAAGCTTTTGGCCAAGACGAAGGGAAGGGGGAAATCAATGTCCAATAAAAACTGAAAGAAAGAAGAGGGGAGGAGTTGAGAGGATGTGGTGTTGGGATCAGTTATATTACTAATTATAGTCATAACTCAGCCAGAGCTGGAGCTCTCTGCAGGTCTGTGGAGATGGATACTCAGGATGGAGCAGAGCTCTGCTTTCCACAACTCTTCAACATCTCCTGCAAGAAACCTACAACTCCTCTGTCTCAAGTTTTGCTCCTTTATATTGTTGTGTCCTCAATGTCTCTGCTGACTGTGACTCTCAACTTGCTCGTCATCATCGCAGTCTCCCACTTCAGGCAGAGTTTCATATTTTTTACCTGCTGCTGTGGCTTTACAAGTGTATGCCTGATTTGTTATATCTGTTTGAATACTTTCTTTCTGTTGACTTTTTTTTTAAATTATATTTTCCTATCTTTCTAGGCAGCTCCACACACCCACTAACATCCTGCTCCTTTCTCTGGCTGTCACTGACTTTCTCGTTGGTCTTCTGTTTATGCCTGGAGAAATCCTGCGAAATACAGCGTGTTGGTTTCTTGGTCAGCTCACATGTTCATTGTATAATTATGTATCCTACATCATTACCTCTGCCTCAGTGGGCAACATGGTGCTGATATCAGTCGACCGCTATGTGGCTATTTGTGACCCTCTGCATTACCCCACCAGAATCACAGAGAGAAGAGTGAAACTCTGTGTCTGTCTGTGTTGGCTCTGCTCTGTTTTCTACTGTTATGTGATTTTAATAGATGATCTAAGTCAACCAGGCAAGCATAAATCTTGCTATGGAAGATGTATAATTATCATTGAATTCATTGCAGGATTTGTTGACCTTGTTTTATCCTTTATTATTCCACTTACTGTCATCATAGTTCTGTACATGAGAGTGTTTGTGGTGGCTGTGTCTCAGGCCCGTGCCATGCGCTCTCAGGTTACAGCTGTCACACTGCAGCTCTCAGTGACTCTAACAGCAAAGAAATCAGAGTTAAAAGCAGCCAGGACTCTGGGTGTTCTTGTTCTTGTGTTTCTATTATGTTTCTGTTCATATTACTTTATTTCACTTTTTGGAAACGAGTTGCTCAATAGCTCATCTGCATCGATTGTGATCTATATGTACTATTTTAACTCCTGTCTAAACCCTTTGATTTATGCTATGTTCTACCCCTGGTTTAGAAAAGCAGTGAAACTAATTGTGACTCTACAGATACTGCAGCCTGGCTCCTGTGAGGTCAGCATACTGTAGAAAAAAGAAATCTTTCCTTAATGTACCAAATGGTATACCAAATTACTTTCTCTATCAATAATGTACCATATTAATTTTACGACATTTAACAAGTAATATGCCATACATTACATTTCTTGAGTAATAACCCCAACACTGGTTGTCAAATAGTGCTGGTTTCAATTATAAAGGCCTAGAAAAGGGTTAACAACCCACTGGCAACCTCCTGTCACTAGCAACAAAATGTGCATTCTGATACTGTTTGCCGAGTGGTTGCTGGCTATCACTGGGTCAGACTGGTTGAAAACAGTGTCACAAAAAACCTCGACATGATTGTTTTAATCACCAAAATGTTGCTGTGGCTACTCAGAGGGAAGATTCCAGGTTTTCAAGTTTGCCTTGTTACCAGGCAGCTGCAAACCAGTCTTTAGTGTGATGACTCCTGTGTGGAGTGTATCTTGAGACCTGGGGTAGAAAGAGATTGCAATGCCCCCCTGGGTACCCTTACATCACAGCTAACAGATGCTAAAAAAGTCTTAATATCCAGCTTTATGTGACTGAAAATTATCAGAGTGTGTGTGTGGGTGTATGTGTGTGCGGTCAAAGCAACACTCTGATTGCGGGGATTGCGTTACAATAAATGTTCAAGTGAAAATGTGCTACACACAAAGTTAATTCAAGTAGAATTACACAAACTGAATGAAGCTTGATGTGAATACCCAAAACCTTATATTCGAAAACAGGGGAAAACTCCTGAAAAAACCCTTAGTCTTTTTTCTTCAAACCAGCCCTCTACTAGCTCCGTCTCAAATTCAGCAAAGTCTAAGTTCTCCTTTCGCTCTCACTCGAACCGGACCGCAGCCAGCGCATAATTTTTCCTTCTTGTTTGCTCCCCGGCTCAGCTCCCCAATGTTGCTTACCTAGTTTGAAAATTTGTGCCGGAGACCAACTCCGCCCAACTTCGCCCCGCTGCCAATCACATAACAAGTGGGCGGCTCCCCTCGCACCCTGGTTAGCCAATCGGATACAGGTCTGATTTACCTTCACCGGGATAGGTTTATTCTCTCGCTGGCATTCAGGATAAATAATCTAACATTTCAGCTTAAATTTAATTGTTTTTTTTTCTCTCAGAAAAAACCGACGGCTGTCCCAATTCGAAGTGTACTTCAAATGCATACTCCAAATGCACGCCAGCAGAACTCACACGAATGCATTTCAGCTTAAATTCAATTGTTTTTTTTTCTCTCAGAAAAAACAAACAACTTTTCTCTCTTTTTCACAAACAACATGGAAGCCAGACCTGCCAACCTCACTGTGGTCTCTCAGACCCCAGTAAAAAGCTACAGAGCCTCCGCCACGCCAGCAGAACTCACACGAATGCATCTTTGCAGGGTTCAGCTAACATCCACTATCCCATTAGATGAGAGATTCCGTCTCAGCACTGGGGGGTTTTGGGGCTATGCTTTCAGCCTCCCCAAGAGCGAAATCTATTTCTACCACCTAAAAGCGGGTGAAAGTTTTGGCCCGCTAACACCGCTGATCGCTTTTACTTGCTCTGACTGGGCTGTTTTGACCCTCATCACTACCCCTGAAATCCAGAAGAGCCTGCGGGAAACGAGCTCGCAGAAACCACAAACCAGGGACCAGCAGACTCATCCGGTTTTCAAAGAGGCCCACGCGTTTCCACCATTCAACCAACAACCCCACTGACACTGGCCTTTAAACATGGTGAGAAAGACCGTCACATACACCCAGTGGGAGACCAAGAGCACGCCATTTTGCAGGTGGATCTGCAGAGCTAGTTGTCAAACAACCGATGATGCTCACACAGATGATTTTGTGTTGGACCTTTCAAACACCCAGTCCGGTGTTTTCAACACCATGCTTCGAATTCCCACTCAGGACTGGGTGAAGATGGTGGGTGAAAAGACTGGGAGAATATTAGAGCTTTTTAAGCTAAGTAAAACCACAATTGAGTTGGTCCTGGTTGGAAATAACCCGCAGCGCTCTACATAGCCCTGCCCCTCATCCAGTCCCCCTTACCCCTGCGTCCTCCTCACCCTGTCCTTCTAAAAACCACAACGGCTGTGTCCTCCACATCACACATCAAAGATCACACATCTGCCATGTGTGATCTTTGAAGTTATGTTTAACTATGGTTTTATTTCATGATCGAGCATTACACTTTGATTCTAGTAAAACAATATAATGAGTTTGATTCTTGCAATGCTTTTCCAAGAAAGCTTTATTTGATGTAAGATTTTTCCAAAACAATTTTATTTGTTGTAATTAAAAACATAACATCTGAACGAGTAAAAACAAATAACGAGTTTGATTCTTGCAATGCTTTTCCAAGAAAGTTTTATTTGCTGTAATGAAAAAACAAACAAACAATACATTTAAAATGGGTAAAAACAACTCCAAAAAACAAAAAGAGAAAAAAAACAACAAAGCTAAAAAAACAAGAAAAACAAAACATTTGAGAAAAATAACAGGGAAGAGAAGAAAAATGATTACTAGGAGAGCCAGAGTGAGTAATTCTCGCCTAGTACTTTATGAATCACTGTCCTGGTCACCCCCGTGATGCTGGCGTCAATTTCTTGCAGCGCGGCCTCTATATCGCGGACATCTCTGAGTTCAAACAGATATGCCTGGGCAACGCCTCTGACTTGAGCCGCTGGTGGTGAAAAACCCTCTAACCGTAAAAATGGTAATAATGTGTTGGTGAAATGTCCATTCCATAGTCTTTTGCAGAGTTCATCATAGTATCTGAAAAAGTACTATTTTTCCAGCGGGAAAAGACAAGAATGTCGTCTCTGCAAGGGGTCGGAGACCTCACATCCTTGACACACATCTTAACGGTGCTTAAAGATTAAACGGTTAATTTTGTGAGTTCCATAACAGCCGTGGGGAGTAGAGTCGCCGCCTCATCGCTGTCCACAGCCGAAGGCTGACTGCGGCTCTCGTGGGGGTGGGGATCAATGTCTTTGGGCTCTCGGAAAAGGGCCCGGCATACAGGGTCGCCCAAAGCCCAAAGCGAGGCACCGGAGACTGAAGTGTTTGCGGGGGTCTGGTCCGGTGATTGCCAACCGAGTTGAGGGTGGCTTGGCGAGTTCCATCCTTGAGGTGATGAGGGCGGGGGCGGAGTATCTGGAAGCATAGCGGCCGGAGACACTGAGGCCTGATGCGGGCTCTGAGGTGGGGTATCCAGGGCCATCGGCGGATGCAAGTAAAAGCGATCCAAAACTTTCACCCGCTTTTAGGTGGTAGAAATAGATTTCGCTCTTGGGGAGGCTGAAAGCATAGCCCCAAAACCCACCAGTGCTGAGACGGAATCTCTCCTCCAATGGGATAGCGGATGTTGGCTGAACCTTACAAAGATGCATTCGTGTGAGTTCTGCTGGCGTGCATTTGGAGTATGCATTTGAAGTACACTTCGAATTGGGACAGCCGTCGGTTTTTTCTGAGAGAAAAAAAAACAATTAAATTTAAGCTGAAATGTTAGATTATTTATCCTGAATGCCAGCGAGAGAATAAACCTATCCCGGTGAAGGTAAATCGGACCTGTATCCGATTGGCTAACCAGGGTGCGAGGGGAGCCGCCCACTTGTTATGTGATTGGCAGCGGGGCGAAGTTGGGCGGAGTTGGTCTCCGGCACAAATTTTCAAACTAGGTAAGCAACATTGGGGAGCTGAGCCGGGGAGCAAACAAGAAGGAAAAATTATGCGCTGGCTGCGGTCCGGTTCGAGTGAGAGCGAAAGGAGAACTTAGACTTTGCTGAATTTGAGACGGAGCTAGTAGAGGGCTGGTTTGAAGAAAAAAGACTAAGGGTTTTTTCAGGAGTTTTCCCCTGTTTTCGAATATAAGATTTTGCGTATAGAGGGTTCCCTAAGTTATTCTAGGGGTTTTTTTTTGCTGCGCGTATTTGGATAAAATACGGAGGGTCTTTCAGGAGGTTTCCTGCTTATTTGCCTAAGGGTTGGGTGGGAACAGAGAAAGTTTGATCAAATTATTCTAGGATTTTTTGTTGTTGTGCGTTTTTGGAGAAAATAGTTTTTTTCAGGAAGTTTTTTATGTTGGGAGCCGCGGTGCGTTTATGCTCGGGGGGATCGCGAGAGTTTTTTGAGACTCTGACTTTGATTCTAAATCTCCTTGTTCGGATTAAACAAATGCAAATAAAATGAAATAAAGTCTTTCCCCAAGACATGCAACCTGCATGTCTCGCCATACTGTATGTTAAAAATGCACAAGTTTAACTAAGCACTTTTACTTTTAGGGCGATCGTGGCTCAAGAGTTGGGCGTTCGCCTTGTAATTGGAAGGTTGCCGGTTCGAGGCCCGGCTCGGACAGTCTCAGTTGTTGTGTCGTTGGGCAAGACACTTCACCTACCGCCTACTGGTGTTGGCCAGAAGGTCCGATGGTGCGATATGGCAGCCTCACTTCTGTCAGTCTGCCCCAGGGCAGCTGTGGCTACAACTGTAGCTTGCCTCCACCAGTGTTTGAATGGGTGGATGACTGGGTGTGTAAAGCGCTTTGGGGTCCCTAGGGGGGACTAGTAAAAGCGCTATACAAATACAGGCCATTTACTCTGGTTGAACACATTTTCACACACACAAGCACAGTCCCAGAGACACAAGCACAGACCCCAAGACACAAACACAGTCCCAGAGACACAAGCACAGACCCCGAGACACAAGCACAGTCCCAGACGCACGAGCGCGCTGACCCACCACCAGATGGCGTTTTTTAAGCATAAAAGGTAAAAACTTTTTTTAATGGCTTAAAAATAAAATAATGCTATTAGATATAGAAACTTTTTAAAAATAATCAATTAGTTCTTTTTTGGGGGGTGGGGGGGAGGGGGAAGCAATGAGCTATGAACTAGCATATTTTGGATGAATATCATATTTTTTGATGACTATCATAATTTTACTGATATCATATTTTTTATGAATATCATATTTTTGTTACTTCCTTTATTACTTCCTAGGGTCACAAATTATTTTATTGGGGCCACAAATCACTCTGTTTGACATAAGGGGCCTAATATCGCTCCTACTGTCAACAACTTGAATGCCCAGCTGAGTGTCTCTCTAGGCCTGGCTGTGCTCATCCCTCCTTCAATCTCTCCTCCCCAAAAATAAAAATAAACTTAGAGATTCTTAGTTAGATTAGTAAAGTATAATTGATTTCAATATTTTTTGTGATTTTCATTATTTTATTATGCTATTGTGTTGCTGAATTCCATTAATAAAATTTCCTGCAATTCAAGCCTAAATTGTGGACATTCACTTTTTGACCTTTAGTGAAGCAGTAAAGGTAGAAATCCAGGATTATTTTTATTAGTGCAAATACCTCTCACAGGTTACCCCGTCTTCCAAGCTACTAAAATAATACCAGAAATAACAAGTGCCATGTTAAATAACAGGTTAACAGGTGAGACTGATGGGCTACTCAGGTTACGTCTTATCAGGGTTAGGATGAAAAACACCTGGCTGATTTAGAGGTAGTCAGTACTGGGTGAGTCCCCTCAACCACATCAGTGCCAGAATCCTACATTATCCACTGGGAAAGACTCATAGGATCAGGGATTAGGACTTTTTTTTTAAATTTAGCGAGCTGAAATCAACTTCCAGTATAGGGGTTTTGTGGACCTACCGATTGACAAGTTGAGTCAATTAAATAACTGAGACTTCCATTTCTGACCTAGAATGGTCACTCCTCCACCGCTCCAGAAATCGTTAATCAGAGCCATCGTTAGTCCTTCCGACTGCAGCTCACAAGCTGCCAATCGCACATAACGTCACACCACAACTCTCTCAACCCCTGCTTCCCCGTGGTTTTAAACACGGCGGGCGTGATAGCAGATGCTGTGCAGGTGCGTCCGCACGACAACGCCGACCATGCCTCCCCACACTCATTTATTTCTGATGGCGTAATGTCATTCTTCAATTTGGATTTATCCAAATAAGAGTGTGCATAGCCAAATTACAAGACGAAGGGAAGGGGGAAATCAATGTCCAATAAAAACTGAAAGAAAGAAGAGGGGAGGAGTTGAGAGGATGTGGTGTTGGGATCAGTTATATTACTAAGTGTAGTCATAACTCAGCCAGAGCTGGAGCTCTCTGCAGGTCTGTGGAGATGGATACTCAGGATGGAGCAGAGCTCTGCTTTCCACAACTCTTCAACATCTCCTGCAAGAAACCTACAACTCCTCTGTCTCAAGTTTTGCTCCTTTATATTGTTGTGTCCTCAATGTCTCTGCTGACTGTGACTCTCAACCTGCTCGTCATCATTGCAGTCTCCCACTTCAGGCAGAGTTTCATATTTTTTACCTGCTGCTGTGGCTTTACAAGTGTATACCTGATTTGTTATATCTGTTTGAATACTTTCTTTCTGTTGACTTTTTTTTTAAATTATATTTTCCTATCTTTCTAGGCAGCTCCACACACCCACTAACATCCTGCTCCTTTCTCTGGCTGTCACTGACTTTCTCGTTGGTCTTCTGTTTATGCCTGGAGAAATCCTGCGAAATACAGCGTGTTGGTTTCTTGGTCAGCTCACATGTTCTCTGTATAATTATGTATCCTACATCATTGCCTCTGCCTCAGTGGGCAACATGGTGCTGATATCAGTCGACCGCTATGTGGCTATTTGTGACCCTCTGCATTACCCCACCAGAATCACAGAGAGAAGAGTGAAACTCTGTGTCTGTCTGTGTTGGCTCTGCTCTGTTTTCTACAGCTATGTGATTTTAATAGATGATCTAAGTCAACCAGGCAAGCATAATTCTTGCTATGGAAGATGTATAATTATCATTGAATTCATTGCAGGATTTGTTGACCTTTTTATATCCTTTATTATTCCACTTACTGTCATCATAGTTCTGTACATGAGAGTGTTTGTGGTGGCTGTGTCTCAGGCCCGTGCCATGCGCTCTCAGGTTACAGCTGTCACACTGCAGCTCTCAGTGACTCTAACAGCAAAGAAATCAGAGTTAAAAGCAGCCAGGACTCTGGGTGTTCTTGTTCTTGTGTTTCTATTATGTTTCTGCTCATATTTCATTGTTTCACTTTTTGGAAACGAGTTGCTCAATAGCTCATCTGCATCGATTGTGATCTATATGTACTATTTTAACTCCTGTCTAAACCCTTTGATTTATGCTATGTTCTACCCCTGGTTTAGAAAAGCAGTGAAACTAATTGTGACTCTACAGATACTGCAGCCTGGCTCCTGTGAGGTCAGCATACTGTAGAAAAAAGAAATCTTTCCTTAATGTACCAAATGGTATACCAAATTACTTTCTCTATCAATAATGTACCATATTAATTTTACGACATTTAACAAGTAATATGCCATACATTACATTTCTTGAGTAATAACCCCAACACTGGTTGTCAAATAGTGCTGGTTTCAATTATAAAGGCCTAGAAAAGGGTTAACAACCCACTGGCAACCTCCTGTCACTAGCAACAAAATGTGCATTCTGATACTGTTTGCCGAGTGGTTGCTGGCTATCACTGGGTCAGACTGGTTGAAAACAGTGTCACAAAAAACCTCGACATGATTGTTTTAATCACCAAAATGTTGCTGTGGCTACTCAGAGGGAAGATTCCAGGTTTTCAAGTTTGCCTTGTTACCAGGCAGCTGCAAACCAGTCTTTAGTGTGATGACTCCTGTGTGGAGTGTATCTTGTGACCTGGGGTAGAAAGAGATTGCAATGCCCCCCTGGGTACCTTTACATCACAGCTAACAGATGCTAAAAAAGTCTTAATATCCAGCTTTATGTGACTGAAAATTATCAGAGTGTGTGTGTGGGTGTATGTGTGTGCGGTTGAAGCAACACTCTGAAGACACTAATTTGAGAGTCTGAGTTACAAAATGTGTGATTTAATAAAATAAGTTTCATAAAAGAAATAAATGGTGATTGACAGCAGAGTTTTTAAAAAGTAACAGAAACTCTTAATATGAATTTTAATTATTGAGGGATTGCGTTACAATAAATGTTGAAGTGAAAATGTGCTACACACAAAGTTAATTCAAGTAGAATTACACAAACTGAAAAACGGAGGGAGAGGTAAGTGACGGAAGTGATGGACAAGGTAAGCGACTCATGCTGTAACTGACGTCAGACGCCAGAGACTTTGGCGGAAAATTAAAGCGAATGGTAGTTTAGAATTGAACAAAGTTTCTTTAAGCTTCAGTATTACCAGATATACTAATCAATTGTCATATAACTAACAACATTTGTCCTATCATCTCTAACACCCTGGAGAACAACGGGGAGAGTTTAGACGTTCTCCAAGATTACATTGACCGCTGTTTCCAAGATTTAGTCATGAAGAAGGCTCAGAGTGCATCTTCCCCGGCCAAAATTGAGACATCGTCATCAAAGAGATGTCACCCGGCAGACTCCCCCGGCACAACATCATTTTCAAAGACATTGCAGACATCCTGGAGTCAATCGACAAGCGATTGTCCAGTTTCGATGCTAGGCTGTCGCTGGGGGAGATTTTACACCGGGAATTTAAGGCTACGTCCACACGTACACGGGTATTTTTGAAAACGCAGATTCTCCGTTTTCATTTTAAAAAATAATCCCGTCCACACGTAAATGCAGAAATGAAGGAAAACGCTGCTAGGAACATGCCAAAGCAGCAGGTGGCGCTATATTCCTAACTGTGTAGAAATGTTAGCCAATCAGAAGTCTAGAAGCCTCGGTGGGAAAAAGTAAACAAAGCTGGGGCATTGAAGCAGAACCGAGTCGTATATGTGGAGGGAGAGTAACTGTGTGTGTATATGTAAGCATTTAAACACTGCAGAGAGTACAATTAACAGTAACAGTATTGTAGAAATTCATTTCACCGAAACAATAACGTGACGTACACTGTGACGTCAAAAAAGGCGCACATCTTTGACGCTGCATTTTCTGTGTTTTTCTCGTCCACACGTAAATGCAAAAACGGAGTTTTAGAAAATATCAACCCTGGCCAGAGTTTTTAAAAATCTCCATTTTCAGTGACCAAAAACGCCGTTTACGTGTGGACAAAAGGTGCAAACGCATAGAAAAATCTGCGTTTTCAAAAATACCCGGGTACGTGTGGACATAGCCTAAATCTCTGCGAGAATCCCTGGAGTTCAGCCAGCAGCAGGTGGAAACGTTCGCCGCTGCAAATGCCACGCTACGGGAGTCGGTCAAATCTCTCACTGATAACGTGACCCAGCTAAACATAGAAAATAAAAAAATAAAAGAGTCCGTTATCGATCTACAAGCCCGTAGCATGAGAGACAACCCTGTGTTTTCTGGTATTCCAGAATCTGCCGGAGAGGACGCGGAGGCAACGGTGAAAAGCTTCATTAAAATCCACCTGAAGCTGCCAGAGGACACCGTAAAGAACATCGCCTTGATAGAGTGCATGGCCTGTGGGCCATGAGGTCGCCGGCCGGGAGACCACATCCTATTGTGGCCAAATTCAGCCACTTCAAACAAAAGTAACAGGTGAAAAGCCGCGGCAGGGAATTAAAAGGAACGGATTTCAGCGTGAACGGCCAGTTCCCCAAAGAGATCTTGGAACGACGCAGGGTCCTCTTCCCAATCCGACACGGCCTCATCCAGAAGGGCTCCCGCGCTGTTATCGCTGTGGGCCGGCTGTACGTGGACGGACAGCTTTACCGCGACCCCGGCATCACTCCGTGGCTGTATTAACTTCACACCAGATAAGAATCCGCTACACCCTTTCCCTATCCACTTACACTAACTTGCATTAACTTAACATTAACATCTGTTTAACTTACTAGTATCAAATCACATCTTAAGTGTGATATCATAGCAGAATTAACACCGTCACTCTCCGTCAACGGTTTAATTGGAAAGTTTCCGGGGTTTTTTTGTTTGTTTATTTTTTCCTTCTCGTTTTTTCTCTCTCTCCTTCTCTTTATTCATGAACAAGTGATGTATTCTCTCCACCTGTCTAGGCGACACACACAGCGTACACCCCTAGTTATACACAGACATCTATGGGGCCACTGAGGTTTGTTACATGGAATATGAATGAAGCTGGCTCCAGAGAAAAGAGGTTAAAAATATTTAACCAACTCAAAAAACTACAGGCAGATGTTGTCCTTTTACAAGAGACCCACAGACCTCTTAGAGGTTCGAATGAACTTAAAACACCTGAGTTTCCTAATGTGTTCTCAGCTTGTTATAATTCTAGACAAAGGGGAGTAGCAATTTTAATACATAAAAATATTAAATTTCACAGTACTCGATACAGTTATAGATCCAGAGGGCAGATTCTTAATCATTAAACTATCTATACTTGATAAAAAAGCTATGTATTGTAAGTGTATATGGTCCAAATGTTGATGATCCCTCATTCTTTCACGGTTTTTTCAGTGCACTCTCTGAACACTTAGATGGCACACTTGTTCTTGGAGGCGACCTCAACCTTGGACTAAATGAAGAAATGGATAGGCTCAATACAGCAGGAACTCAGCGCAATTGGCAGTCCACAAATATAATCAAACAGTATATGAGCGACCTTGGTCTTTGTGATGCATGGCGCTCCCTTCTCCCCACCAGTAAGGAATGTACTTTTTTCTCACATGTCCATCACTCCTACTCTCGTCTGGATTATTTTTTGGTCAGCAGCTCACTGCTGAACGGCATTTCAGACACTGAGATTCACCCTATAGCTGTCAGCGATCATGCTCCTGTATCTTTAACACTAATGAACAAGAATAATACTACGCCAAGTAAAAACTGGAGATTTAATACATCCCTGCTTAAAGATGAAGACTTTATTAAATATTTTAAAAAAGAGTGGACTTCATATTTAGACTATAATGACACTCCCGGAACATCAGCTTCTGTTCTATGGGAAGCAGGGAAAGCTGTGATGAGAGGTAAAATAATTTCTTTCTTGTCACATAAAAAGAAAGAAAACAAAAATATTCAGGAATTAGAAAAAAACATCAAATCACTAGAAGAAGCCTACGCGTCCCACCAAGATCAGGAAACATTGAACAAAATACACAAAACAAAACTAGAATTAAATGAGATAATTGAATAAAAAAAATAAAAAATTCTTAGTACAAAGACTAGCTTACAAAATTATGAACATGGTAATAAATCCGGTCAATTTCTAGCAAACCAGCTAAAAACAAATAAAGAAAAAACAACTATAGGTGCTGTTCAAGATCCATCTGGGAACACAATATATGACCCGAAACAAATAAACAACATTTTCAGGGATTTCTATAAAAGATTGTATTCACCACAAATAAACCCATCTAAAAAGGAAATTGATCAGTTTTTAGACAACATAACTCTTCCAAAATTATTAGACACTCAAGCAATGGCACTGGATTCACCACTGACGCCAGGTGAACTCCAGGAAGCCTGATAAGCATGGCCCATAATAAGGCTCCAGGTCCAGATGGCTTTCCTGCTGAATTCTACAAAGAATTCTGGACGATTCTAGCGCCAGTTTTTTACAGAACGTTGTTAGGAATCAAAGAAAAGGGCAGACTTCCATCAAATATGAAATCTGCAAACATTAATCTCCTGCTAAAACCAGGCAAAGACCCTGTATATCCCTCAAGCTATCGTCCAATATCCCTTATAAATGTAGACCTTAAAATAATCTGCAAAGCTCTCGCAAAGAGACTAGAGAAAATAACCCCCTCGTAATTCATCCTGACCAAACTGGTTTAATAAAAGGTAGGCACTCATCAACAAATACACGCAGATTACTTAATTTGATAGACTACTCATAAAGTAAAAACCTTGAAACTACAATATTTTCTTTAGATGCAGAAAATGCATTTGACAGAGTTAACTGGAAATTTCTATTTGCAACTTTACACAAATTTGGTTTTGGATCCTCTTTCATTAACTGGTTAAAAATACTATATAACTCCCCAACAGCTTGTGTCAAAACAAATGACCAAAAATCCTCCAGCTTCTGTCTCCTGAGGGGCACCATGCAGGGATGCCCACTCTCCCCTTCACTTTTTGCAATTTTTATTGAACCACTAGCAACAGCAATTAGACAGAATTCAGTAATTAAGGGCATAAAATGCAAGAACCTGGAACATAAGATCAGCCTTTATGCAGATGATGTGTTACTCTTTCTTCAAAATTCACAAACCAATATCTCTGGGGTGATGGAATTGATAAACACTTTTGCAAGAATATCAGACTACTCAATTAACTGGTCAAAATCTGCAGTCCTTCCAATAATCGCTCCTTCCATAATTCTTCTTCTACACCACTGCAATCGGGAAATATAAAATATTTAGGTATTAATGTTTCTCCCAAGCTTGCAGATCTAACTAAATTAAAACAATATCCCACTTTTAAAGAAGGTAGAAGGCGATCTGGCTAGATGGAAATGTCTACCCATATCACTCATGGGAAGAGTTGCCGCTATAAAAATGATGGTCTTACCAAAAATAAATTATTTATTCTCAATGATCTCAACTAAACCACCACAAGATTGGTTCAGATCTCTAGATTCATACATGTCCAAGTTCCTTTGGAAAAATAAACCCCCACGTATAAGCTTAAAAACACTACAAAAGACCAAGGATAAAGGAGGATTAGAACTACCTAACTTTCAGCACTACTTCTTAGCCACCAGGCTTCAGTTTATCTCAGGATGGCTAAAACATACCCTCTTAGATGAACCTTGGCTAGATGTAGAACAAGCACTTTGCATAATCTAGAGATTTCAGATCTATCCATTTATCAGCTCAAACATCCAACGACATGAATGCTTCAAAAGCATCACCATCAGCTCTTCTCTGACAGCATGGTGGGAGTTTCTAAAATTGACGGAGTCTTCATTAATCCCATGCAAACGTACACCTATCTGGAACAACCCAGACATATTACTATACAATAATATGATGAACTTTTCAGATTGGAGTGGTAAAGGAATCAAATACTTAGAACATATATTAGAAAGAATAGAATTTATTTCATTTGACAGACTAGTTACACAGTATGGGATCAACAAGAAAAGCTTTTTAGAATATCAACAAATTAAATCCATAGTAAAAAAGAAAATCAAACCGGGTCAAGTTGAAGTACAAACACCACCAAGTGTGGTTCAATTTCTTACTCTTAAAACCCCCAAATTACTTTCCAAAATTTACAGAATGCTTTCTAAAACAGATGAATCAATATCACTTCCTATTGCAAAATGGGAAGCGGATTTATCAGTTAACTTAGACCAAAACTTCTGGTCTCAGATTTGCTTAAAAACCTTTCATCTAATTAGAAATTCCAGTCTTCAATTAATTCAATACAAAATACTACATAGAGTGCACTATACAGGTCATCGGATGTTCAAGATGGGTTATACGTCTACCAACAATTGCTCACACTGCCAAACCAATTCACCGGACAATTATATCCACGCTCTTTGGTTTTGTCCACCAGTTCTGAAGTTTTGGCGCGAGATATGTGAGGACTTATCAAAGTGTCTGAAATGTAACATTCCAACTTCCCCCTTAGTGCTACAGATAAGAATATAACCCAAGTGGTTTTCACTGCCCTATGCATAGCCAAGAAAACAGTCCTCATGAACTGGAAAAATAATCTTAATTCTAACCAATATAGAAATCTATTACATTAGTCTTGATACAGCCTACATCAAATCAATTGCTCTGGGCTCCTTTGATCAGCTTCATCACCTAGTGGGGGTGGGGTGGGGGGTCATAGTTTGGTCCCATCTTCGCAGTTGTGATTGGTGTGGGGGTAGGGACAGGCTTAGGGCATCGGGGGGTTCCCCAGGAGCATCTTCCTTGGAGGGCTCAACCCGGGGTAGCAGTCATGGCCTATTAAGGGCTCTGTTGTCTCTTAGGTGACGGTTTCCTCGTGGCTGCGTGCAGCGGGGCTAGGGGAGGGTCTGTGCTGACGGACGTGGGTTACTGACCTGGTAGCCTGGCTGCCCCGGGGTGGGTCCGCGACGGACATGGGGTTGTGGGGGTGCTCCGTCTCCGGGCTGGGGCCCTGGCTGGGACTCGGGGGCTTGTGTCCTGGTTGGTGTGTTGCCGGGGTTGTGGGCGGGTGGGTGTATGGGGGCCCAGCCCTGGCACAGGGTGCCGCCAGTGCATCGAGCCACCTGGGGGGCTCTTCGACTGGTGGGGGAGGTTGTTACATCTTGCAGGAGCTCTCCTCTCTTCAGGAACTCACTCTGCAGCAGGGGGGGATACAGGAGAGGTGGAGGAAGATCTCAGCCTGGGCGTCTATTGCCTCATGCAGTCTGGAAGATGAGTAGATGACGGGGTGGGTGCAGTTTTCTCTGTGGTGGGGTCGGGTGGGCTGTCCCGGGCTCTGTGGGGCCGGGCAGCGCTGCTGTACTGGGCCCCGGTCCGGATGGGCCTGGGCCCCCTTTCCCTGGCGAGTTGCAGAGTATGGGGGTGCCTACTGAGGTCAGCGGGGGAGCTGGCCTTGAGGTAAAGGTGTGTCACCAGGGTGCAGGGGAGGCACCCCCCCCTCTGTCCCCTTCTGGCTGCCTGTGCCTCAATTTTATCTCACAACTTTGACATTCACATTACTCACACTCTCATAACACATACATATAGGGTCTTGGGGGTGGGCACGCTACACGGACTCCAAATTACCATCAGGGTGTACAACCCTGGCGTCGTTGCCCACCTCTCAATTTTAAATACACGTAGACATTGAGGGCTATCAGGAGGGGCTATGCACTTACCTGCTGCTCTCTGGCAGGTAGCTTCATCTCCTCCTGGGTTTTAAATGTACCTTAGAACACACATGCATCAACACTACATATGAGCGGGCGGAGGGAAGTTTGGAGTCTTCTCACACCCCCGTTCTCTGCGGCCTGCTGGAGCGGGGGGGCTAGGAGGAGGAGTTGGCCATCCGATTGCGGTCTGGAAAGTGGGGCCTCCCTGCTGCTGCGGACTCGTGGCAGTCTGCATCTCCCCACCGCAGGGAAAAGGGTAACACCACCTGGGTCTGGATGCAGTTTCCCCCTCCAGGGGCAAGGGTACCTAGACCCGAGCTTAGAGTACGCTTGGGGAGTGTGATTGTGTGTACATTGTGTGTCTCTACATGTCTGTCTCCACGTTGGGTGAGTGTTAAGTAATTGCATATGAGAGCATGAGGGTGGGAACGGATGTTTGTGTCTGTGTGTGCCTGTATGTCTGTGTCTATATGTCAAGTCGGGTAGCAGACGCCACCTCTCTGGGGACATCTCAGGCCCTCTAAGGTATGGAGGCCTATCTCCCCCGACCACTTCCCCTGCCATTGCCAGACGCCCTCAGACATCGGTGCATTGGTGGGTCTTTGTGTCCGGGGATGGGCGTCCAGGTACCCACCGGCTCACTTCTTGGCGGCTGCTTATCGGGGCCTGGAGCCTGGGGCTCGCTCGGGCCACTCCGGGGGTGGGGTGCCCTTGGCCTCTCGGCCTGGGGCTCGGTGACTCTGGCGCAGCTGGCTGCCGGCGGAGCTCCCGGGTTAGTCACTGCAACCCCCCCTGGCTTATGCTCCGCGGCTGCTGAGTGACCCCTCATCTGGGACTCTCCTCAGCTCTTTCTGGGACAGTGGCGCGGCTGCCCCTCTGTTGGTCTTCCTTGGCCTCTTGTGTTCTGAGGGCCTCTGGATGTCTGGAGCTTTGATCTCCTCCATACCTGCTTCATACCCTGGTGGATGGGGCTGTGGCTCCCCCACACCCTCTAGCAGATCATTACATGTAGGAACCTTTTAAAAACAAGCGCGTTCATGCTCACAGATGTACACACGGGTGCTCACACACACAATCTACACCCTTTTTTGGCTCCTACTTTAAAGCACACTGTGTGCTGTCAATCTTGCTGCACAATAATGTTTAACACTTAGTATTTACTGTTACATTCCCATAGATCATCATGATGTTGTTTATCCCTTGTTAAATGCTTGTTTTCTTTTTTCTTTCTCAACAGGTGATGCAGATGATTGATATATGTATTTCTGTCAGTTTATTTTGTTGGTTTTTGTTTGTTGCCGTTTATCCCCGACCCCAGTGGCGGTCCTAGCCCGTTTGGTGCCCTGGGCGAACACTCCCTCTGCCCCCCCCTCCCCCCCCCACACACACACAGACAAAACATATTAAGGATTGTACATTAACATAAAGCTGTTGTACACATACACACATATGAAGAGAGAGAGAGTATGCATAGTATGAAACGACTACCAAACAGCCATCATAATTCGTCATACAATGAGAACAGGACAAATCAACAATTGACAATGACTAATTAATATTAAAATCTGTAACATAATGTATTATTTGGAGTTTAGTCTGTTACTGTTACTATTTTTACCATTTCTTCTTGGAGCAACTGTAATGCACATAATTTCCTTAGGGATTAATAAAGTATTCTGATTCTGATTGTTTCAGGATGACCTGCCATTATCCAATGACGCATCTGCTTACCTGCATCTTTTGCTCGTTTCTCTTCCTCTTCCTTTCTCTTTTTTCTAAACTGAGGACCTGATGGCTTTGAACTTTTCTTGTCCATCTTCCATTGGTTTTAATTTTGCACTCCAGTATGAACACCCATCCCTCAACCCAAGAATCACCACAACATGATCTAACACACCTACACCTTAGTTCACAGATTCACTTTGTCTAGGCTGCATTTCTGAGATTTCACACAACCCAGGATTCAAATCATGAATACATAATGGCAGGGGCGATTCTAGGATCAGAGCTTTGGAGATGCTGAGCACCCAGAGAGCTTCCCAGCCAGGCAAGATACACTTTACTTGTCACAATGAGACTAGGGGTGGGTTTTGATAATCGATTTATCGATTTAAACCGATTCTGGCTTGGACAACATGATATCGATTTTGCCCGAAACGCCAGAATCTCAGGTTAAACCTCACAAAATTTCAACAACCACCAAACAGCTAAAACAGTAAATGAGAGCAGGAACACAGATTCTGCACAAAGACGTAAACACAAAGCGCGTACCTGCCGACGGATCAGAATCAGTGAGATGTCGCCTTTCTCACCCGACGGCACGAACATGGTCGGGGCTGAAAGCCGACAGCTCGCTGATTCTGATGTTTCCGCGGGTCCGCGTTTTGTGTTTACGCCCTTTTTGCATTGATTCTAAAGCTGCTGGTTTTATCTCTCTCCAAACAATATTAACTCAACCAGCAGCAAAAGAAGATCCAAACTACGCTTCACATAAACATCGTCATGAATTCACTCTGACTTTTGCTGTTTTGCTTCCACCACACTTCATGCACAGCTCTCTCTGTCTCTCTGTCTCTCTCTCTCTGTACTTCAGGAACAGTTTCCCGTCTAAAAATCTGTTTTCTGCATTATTCGCTTGCTTGTTACGCACAACTCTACAGTTATTTACAGCGCTGTCGGCCGCTGTTTTTTTTCCTTTTACTTACTTCCGAAAAGAAAATCTCATTTCTGCTGTTCAACAGGCTTCTGAACAAATGTAAACTTTTTAAAATTATACAAAATGCAAAACGCTTAGCCGTGTCTCTAATAAAACCGCTGTAACTTCAGAGGTAATGTTCATGTGTTGATTAATGGTTTTCTTTCGTTTTTGATGTACTGCAGAATATTTTTATAAAATCCCAGGCCATATAAAAATAGAAGCAACGTTGCCTGTGGTAGAACGTATACAATGCATGGAAAAATCTTTACTGCAAATGCTAATTTGACTAATTTAATAATACTAATTTTGTGTTGTAAGATTTACGAGTTTCATGCTTTCATAGTGGTACTTAGAGCTTGATATTTTTTATCAGGTGGTACACACTAAAAAGTTTGAGAAACACTGATAAGTGTATGTGTGCTTTTGGAAAACATTTAAAGCTGCTGTACAGAATCTTTGAAACAAGCTTAAAACATTTTTAGAATATAAACAGAGCATCTGCTTCTCTTTACAGCTCCTCACGTACGTACTGCGGCAGTCATACAGACAACTGGACGGTCCAAAAGTTGGCCTACCTATCACTGGCTGAGGTTTTAGTAAAGTTGTGGCTGAACTACATGAAAATATATAATTAATTTTAATCTCCCCAATCCATTATAATGTTATGTTGGAATGTTGTTAAAGAGGGTCAAAAATGTTTCAACCCAGTTTGTTTTGCAGATTCTGTACAGCAGCTTTAATATAGGGAGAACACAACTGCCAGATTGTGTGAGTAAAATCAGGTTTTTTCTCTTTGTCAGTTTAATAGTTTCTGTTGTGCCTGTCACTGTTCCCTGTCTGTTTTCTTAACTGGTTCTTCCTGACCTTGTACTTTCTCCTCACGTTTCCCTCTTTCCTTTCTCCCTCTTTGGACAGACAATCATACACAAATAGATGGTATTCAATTAGATGAAAAATTACATTAATATGAAAAAAATACTATTAAGATCACTAACAAAAAGTCCCCTCTCAGTGTACTTTCAACCAAAAGGCAGATAACCAAACCATATGAACATCTAATAAAAGATATAAATATTGAAACACTGATCCAACATTATCCTTTATTGATCATTTGATTTTACACTTTTACCTGAATGTGGCTCCTTTTCTTGAAAAAACTTCCTCATATCCATTATGAACCTGGCTGTCTCTCTGTACACACACACACACACACACACACACACACACACACACACACAAACACACACACACACACACAACAGGAGTTATAAGATTAATGGGCATCCAGTCAGTTAGCTAGTTAGTATCTGTAACGTTTGTCCTGTAAAGCATCTACCGGACACAGGTGTGAGGACAGCAATACTTTTATTAATACTGTGGTTTTCCGTTCACTGGGACACAGTCAATCCCGCTCTCTGCTGTCATGTCCGCTCTTCCGTCTCCGACTGTCACTGTCAACATATAAAGAGTGACAATCACTGTGGAATAGACTAGGCACCAGCACACACACACGCAGGTCTGTATTGCCAAGTTCCACATTTATTGACACTTCACAGCTGATATTTTGTCGCACAGACTGACAGCTGTCGATCCCAGCTGATGTGTGTCTCTTTTTCCTCCCCTCCCGCTCCTCTCCGTCTCACTATAACACAGGGGAGGGAAACCATCATCAGTCCACAATCGCCATCAGCTGTTCTTACCGGCTTCACCCGCACCGCCCCGTTGAGCCCACTGCCCCACTCCTCCCCTGCAACCGCGCCCGGGGCCACGCCTCCGCCACAATCACCTTCACTTCTCAGCACACCTGTTCACCCCGCCCCTGTGCCACCCCGGTAGCTCACTGCGTCACCCCTCCTCTGCAGCCAGCCAGAGACCACACCCACGCCACAGTATCTATTTCAAACAGGACAGCGGTAACAACACCAGGCTACGGACAATTTTAAGTTTTAGATTTCAAATAGGTTATATAAATTTCAATGGGAGCAGCAGGACGGATTGTAGGGTAGCAAACATCGTCGTTTTCAACACTGCAGGTTACCTGGGTGTAATGTTTTTCAGCTAAAAGAAACATGTTCTGACTCCTACCTAACTATATAAAGAGTAACTGAAGGTTAAATGCAGCTAATATGTCCTGTTTTAAGTCAGGCACTTACACCTCCGCTCTGCTGAGTCTCAGCCACCATTGCTGTAGTGTTACAGGCCCCACTATGATGGGCGCGTAGCCAGATTACGATCCTGTAAAACAGGAGAGAAAGTGAACACAGGAGACACGCTGCTGTTCGCTGGTCAGTCTTGCCAGAATTTATTCATACAACACAAGCATATCTGCTCCACTCTTTTGTTAACTCAATTTCACAATAACTGCTCATTCCCTCACATGGCTTGTTTTCCACCAGTACATTTCAATATTAGTCCACACTACTGGCATAAAACAACAAAGGGTTTAAATGAATGAAACAAATGACAACTACACCTCTTTTCCCATAAATGAGATAAACAAAATAATTCACATCATCATGGTAGTGTCTTATCATAGAAAGGAAACTCTACTTTCAACATTACTGCACTACTTTCCTTGCCAGCATTTTTGTTGGCCGTACTCTTATTAGCGCTCTCGCTTCATATGTCTTTTTCAGACCAGTTAGATTCTAACACTGAAACAGCAAGTTTACACATGACTTCAGGCGGGCTCAGAACACTTTACACACACGTTATACAAAACATTTGTCATGAACACAAAGCTACAAGTTTATCAGGAACTGTAAACCCAACTGGGTTGGTGCTTCTTATTATTATATGGAGTATTATACGCAGTTGCAACAGCTTG
This sequence comes from Mchenga conophoros, assembly GCF_057382185.1. Classification (NCBI taxonomy): domain Eukaryota; kingdom Metazoa; phylum Chordata; class Actinopteri; order Cichliformes; family Cichlidae; genus Mchenga; species Mchenga conophoros. The sequence goes on from NC_140541.1 coordinate 11,692,130, forward strand.
CTAGCGTTACCCAGGCATGCAGCCTAGCTATAACATCCTACAGAGCTAAAGTAGCTCACATAGCGACAGTATAATACATCACATATCACAGACCCGTCTTATGTCATGAAAGTTTAAGTATCACAGTGTCCAACTGTGTATTTCTTTATGTTTTTGACCACATTACTGACCTGTAAAACAGGAGAGAAAGTGAACACAGGAGACACGCTGCCGTTCGCCTGGTCAGTCTTGCCAGAATGGAAAACTTATGCACCCGACTCAGTTCCCAAAGCACGCTGCGGCCCCCTACTGTCCAAAGTGTTATACACTCTCCTGGCAACAGGGAACTTACATGACATTGTGGCTTTAAATTACACCAATAAACCAGCAAAATAATACATGCATAATAATCTCTATATATCACTACACTTAACTCACAATTGTGACCACATTTCTGTGTGGATCACATGCTCCCAAACAAAAAAAGATGGCTCCAGACATTTCAAGAAAATACACAGAAAGTTCACACTTCTTAACACTTTAACTCGCTCACCTAGAAACAGTTCTTGAGCTTCGTATTTCAGAGCGAATGTATTTTGTCAGTGTGTGTATCAATATGGGTTTGTGTATGGCATGACAGTGCAGGGGAATGGTTGGTATGGGATGTAGTGTGGCACAGCGAGGGGTGGCATTCCCCAGACTGGCAGGGCCTGTACTGTACAAAGTCCAGCGGGGTTAAGTGACCCGTGTGCTCGGTAAGATGGCTGGCCCAGGGACTCGTATGTGAGAACCCGAGGGGGTTTCCTGCCCCTGGCGGATCTCCTCACTGTGGCTTCCTGAGGAGTCAGCGGTCGAGCCTCATCACCCTCAGTCATTGTCTCTGGACACTCCTCCACATCAAGGTGTTCTGGATCAGCAACAGAGCAGTCTGCAGTTTGGTTTTCACCCTGATCTTGTTCAACTTCTCTTTCAGGAGAAGTGCCTCTGGGTTGCTCTGCCATATCACCTCCTGACCGTGGCATGTATATTTGTTTTCCAGGGACATTCTGGGCTCCTTCAATATTTCTCTGGGACTGACGCATTGGTCTCAGATTCTTTGTTTGGCGTTGAGCCTGTGGTGATACTCTGAGCCAGTACTGCACTCTGGGTGCTTCACTGTCTGAGTTTTCAGAGTTGCTGCTTTCGGGCGTCTCCATCCCGTCATGTCCCACAGCAAGGTCACTCCTTTTCCTTCGAGCCCCTCTGGATGGCAATGGCCCCCTCTGCAGGTCAGGTAAGTCCACAGGTAGATTATTTACAAGGTGTAGGAGGTTCTCATTCATAGAGACCCCAAGGAGTGATGAATGCTGTCATGTGTCTGGATCTCTCTGCCATGTAGCCCTGGTGATAGGCTTTGCCTTGATCCAGGATGGTGAACCAGCTGTGGCCTCCTATTGTGTCTATGAGGTCCTGAATGCGAGGCAGTGGGTGGCGGTCTGGTACAGTCTTTTGATTTAAAAGCCTGTAATCGATACAAAATCTCAATGTTCCATCTTTTTTTCTGACACACACGACAGGTGCTGCGTACGGTGACTTTGACTTAACTATCCACCCTTTGGCAAGCAGATCTTGGATGTATTCTTTAAGAATAGAATAGAATAGAATAGAATAGAATAGAATAGAATAGCCTTTATTGTCATTGTACAGAGTACAACGAAATTGGAGTGCCACTCCCTTGGTGCAAGTTTCAATAATAAATATAAATGTAAAATATAAAAAGTACAAAAAAAAACAATCGTAAGTACTCAAACAATAGTATGTACAATATATACAGGATAGCAGCATTAATATAATGACAGTATGAATAGCAGCATAATATAATGACAGTGACGGTATGGAATAGGTTCAATTGTTTTTGTGCTTATTTACTACGGTGATAGCTCTGGGAAAGAAGCTATCCCTGAATCTGTTTGTCCTGGTTTTATGTGACCTGTACCGTCGGCCTGACGGTAATAGTTCAAACAGTTGGTTGCTGGGGTGAGAGTGGTCCTTGATGATATTGCCAGCTCTGCTGAGGTACCGAGAGTTTGCAGTGACCTCCAGGCTGGGCAGAGAGCAGCCAGTGATCTTCTGGGCTGTGTTGATGACCCTCTGCAGTACTTTCCTGTCTGCAGCTGAGCACCCTGCATACCATGTTGTTATGCCGTACGTTAGGATGCTCTCTATGGTGGCTCTGTAAAATGTCACCAGCAGCCTCTCCTCCAGGTTGTTCCTCCTGAGCACTCTCAGAAAGTGGAGACGCTGCTGGGCCTTTTTAACCACCGCTGTAGTATTTGCAGTCCAGGAGAGGTCATCAGATATCTGCACGCCCAGAAACCTCATGGAGTGTACCCTCTCCACACAGCTCCCGTGAATGTAAAGTGGGGCCGGGTCTGCTCTGCCCTTCCTGAAGTCCAAGATAAGTTCTTTAGTTTTCGTGGTGTTCAGTTGGAGGTTGTTAACTGAACACCACTCAGTCAGTCTGTTGACCTCATCTCTGTAGTCCGACTCATCCCCCCTTGAGATGAGTCCAACCACTGTGGTGTCATCCGCGAACTTTATGATGGTGTTTGAGAGATGGGTAGGGGAGCAGTCGGATGTGTAGAGCGTAAACAGGAGGGGACTCAAAACACATCCTTGTGGAGACCCGGTGCTGAGTGTGATGGTGCTGGACCGGTGGGGGCCAAGTCTGACAGACTGTGGTCTATTTGTCAGGAAGTCCTTGATCCAGAGGCAGATGGGGGTGGAGAGTCCCAGGTGAGACAGTTTCTGGACCAGGATCTCCGGGATGATATGATTGAATGCTGAGCTGAAGTCCAGAAAGAGCATTCTCACATAGCTTCCTCGGTGCTCCAGGTGACTCAGCGCAGTGTGCAGTGCTATGGTGATGGCGTCCTCGGTGGAACGATTTGTCCTGTAGGCAAATTGGTGGGGGTCCAGAGTGGGAGGCAGACCGGCCCTGATGTGCTGACAGACCAGTCTCTCAAGCACTTCATCACTACAGGCGTAAGTGCAACAGGCCTGTAGTCATTTGGGCTGGCCACAGCTGTCTTCTTGGCGATGGGGATGATGGTGGAGGTTTTGAGGCAGGGCGGGACGGTGTTTGATGACAAGGAAAGGTTGAAGATTTTAGTGAAGACTCCGGTCAGTTCGTCAGCACATGCTCTGAGAACCTTTCCATGTATTTCATCAGGACCTGCCGCCTTCCTGGGATTCACTGACCTTAGAACACAAAACCTCCTTGTAGAGGGGTTTGGGCACTGCAGCATAGGTTCGCTGTACTGGGATGTTGTCCTTTAAATTTACTGTATGGACATTTGCAGGCTTGGAATACACCCTATGTCTTCGTCATCACAAGCAAAAGCTCCTGACTCCTTGTATAGCATTTGTTTCACCTTTCTCTGTTGCTCATCACTTAGGTGACTAACATCCACTGGCGGGTGCCACAGTGTAGTAGGGGGCAGGTCACTCATGGAGCTTGGTGGCGGGTCAGTGTTGCCCCGGGCTTGACTGTGCTCGCCGCTTGGGTTGCCTGTTCCTATTACTCCATCAATAGCTTCAATGGTGCCTAGGACCTTGGAGCTGGGCAGGACCACCGTCTCGGTAGAGTGGTTGGAAACTGGTACCTTCACGAAGGGTCTCTCATCCTGCTGGATTGCCAATAGCCCTTCACCTATACTCAGTGGCAACAGTGGTGTGTCATCTAGGTTAGGTTCAAACAGCACGAGTGGGCTAGAGTCACTAATGTCTAAAGATACTCCACACCTAATATACGCTACTTGACCAGGATTAATAGTGGCACCTTTCCTGCCCACCTCTACAGTCGCATTCTGTTCTACTTTTGGTTTGGTCTGTATGAAGCTTACAATAGCCTCTACCTTTGCACTGTTGATCTCTAGGGCACCAGTCAGCAGGTTGACGAGGATGGACATGATTTTGGGTCTGCTCTCGTTACTCTTGATGAGTTCTTGGATGACATTAAAACCAACCAATGGTCTTTCTAAATCTAGCCGACTAATTTGAAAAGGTACTCTAATGGATAGATCTGGATCGTTGTTGCCTTGCAGGTTTACCACCACTTCCATCCACCCATCATATGGCACTGCCTCCCCCGTGACAGCAGTTACACTGAGTTCCTCCTCCATTAGTTCACTCAGTGGGCGGATCTCTTTTTCAGGTAGGTACTTGTTCTTCCAGGCGTGGTCTATGATGCTCACATTTGCCCCGTTGTCCTCCATCGTGGTCTGGATAACCTGTCTTAAGAGAGCTTCATCAGAAACAGTGGGGTCAGCCAGGAGCGGCTTCAGGTCCCGCCTGAGGTCCTCGTGCCTTTCTCCCATGCCTTGATAAACTGCGTTCAGGAACACGCCCTGGAGTGTGGAGGCATCATACTTTATGACTGAACTTGCCTGCTTGGATGTGAACGTTATTCTCTGTTTCAGTCCGATCATGCGATACAGGAATTGCTGTGGAGATTCGTTCTCGTGTTGTTTATCACACATCAGTTCCTGAAAGAGCTTGGTGCTGGTTTTCTCTCTCAAATGGGACTGTAGGAAAATTTTCAGTTCTGTAACTGTCAGGTCTTCCTTGTTCACAAGCATGTCTTTAAAGTTTCCACCCTTGATTACGCGTAGGACTCCTCTAATTATGTCGTCATCTTTGTGTTGTTCCCTGCGTGTTACGGCCGAGAGGGCCAGGCTGTGGGTGTGGACTCAAATGCAGACACAGAGGGAGGCAAAACGGGCGTGAACACAGTGCTTTATTTACAAGTGCCTAGTGAACTTACAAAACAGGAAACTATGAATGCTATGAACTATGAATGCTATGAACTGTGAACTGTGAGGCCAAACTGTGAACATGAAACTCTGAGTGCTATGGCTAGGTGCTAGATTTCACGGATGGATCCGGGGAATGGAAAAAAGGGGCAGCGGCTTGGATGGAGGTACGCAGTCCCTATAATGAGAGGAGACAAGTAGTCAGTGGCAGTCTAGTGAGTCACAGCTGCAGGATTAGGCTATGGAGGTTAGGGCTTACGCGTTGCAGGTTTAAAGTGTCATGCGAGGAGGGGGTGTCCAGGGGGTTCCGGGTGAGGAGTGTCCAGAGAGGATCCAGAATATGCTTGGAGTGAGGGACTTGGCAGGGAGGCAGGCAGGTGTAGTCCGATGATGGAAAGGAAGAAACCAGATGACAGAACCAGCGTCCAGGCGGAAATGTGAGTAGTTTGGGAAATGTGTCACACAGTGGAAAATTGTGTTTTTGTATTTTGTTTTGGACTAGACTGTGTTGGTACATAGTGTCGATTTTATTTGCATGATTTTATTGTAATAGTGATATTGCATGTTTGTTTATTGATATTCCTATTGCATGATTTTATCCCCATATTTATAGTGTGTGTTTAGTGTTGATTGAACAATATGCTTTTTTTATTCCACTGTGGATTAAGCGGACAATTGTAGGCACCTGTGAGGTGGGGGCGTTCCCCGATGTGGCCTATCAGCCGCCAAACTGACTTAAGGGAGATAGTGAGCGCAAAGACTGAAAGAGAGACACACAAAAAGTGAAGAGCTGGAAACAAAACGTGTGCAAGCCAGCATATGAACAGAAGGACCTCCGGCCTGACTGTGGGGCGCCACGAGACATTCAGCGATCGGCCAGCATAACCCGGCGATCCAGTCCGAACGGACAGAATAGCGACGCGTGAAATCCACAGTAGGGCAGGGGTACGCCTCTGCCTGCATCTGTGAGTATCGCTTTCCCACTGTTGGGCGCTAGGAGTAGCTTTGCCGGGGAAGGGTAACAGCGGCTGCGCCGACAACATTGCTGGCCCGTGTCTGTTGTTTCAGGGCGGAGCTACGAGGGAGGCCGTGCGCGGGTGTGGAGAGTGGCTGGACTGCACGATCGCGCACCGTCAGGAGGAGATAGGAGCCTCCTCCCTGGTCTTCTGCTGGCGAGATTCCCCATCCCGGAAGAGGAGTTCCTCTCCTGTCTCTTGCAGCTCAGGAGAATTTGCCCGTGTGTTGCTGGACTGTGAGAATTAGGACCCTGTGGGGAGTTTTTAGCATAGGGAAAAACATTCATTCAGCTTTGTGTTTTTAGTGTTTAAATCATTCCGGCCGGCCGGGTTTTTAGCGGGTTGCAAACACTATTTTTATTGTATACGGGGATTTTAGCTTGTATTTGTGACCCTGGCTGTGTTTTTTATGGAAAATAAATGGTGTGTTTGAAGCCAGCTAAGTTTCTGTGCTCTGAGCGCTGACCCACTCACTCCCCTTTCTGCTTGTATGTATACAGACGTGGTGGTAAAGATTTAGGTCCACCAGTTTAGCAGCTACAAACGCGACTGCCAGGTGGGTCCTATGACAAAGAAAACACGGTGAGGAGAAAAGCAGTAGTTGAGGGTTCTCACAAGGGCTTGGCGGCCTAGCACTAACATGAGTTAGCAGAAGATCTGGCAGAGGTCTGTTGTGAATGCTGGTCTTATATGCTGGTGACTTGATTGGAACCAGGTGTGGAAGCTGATTGGAGTCTCTGCCTGAAGGTGGAGCCCAGCGGAGTAGAAAAACCCTGTACCTACCCAGACCATGACAGTACCCCCTCCTCAAGGATCGCCCCCCGGCGACTGAGCCGACCCGGACACGCGACGAGACCTGTAAAAAGCAGAAACAAGCGCCGGGTCCAAGATCAGAGACGGAGACACCCATGAACGCTCCTAAGGCCCGTACCCCTCCCAGTCCACCAAAAACTGCCGGCCCCTGCCCCTCCACCGCACGTCCAAGATACGCCGCACCGAGTAGGCAGGATGACCATCGACAAACCGGGCGGGAGGAGGGGGGTTGGAAGGAGGGCACAGAGGACTAGACAACACTGGCTTGACCTGCGAAACATGGAACACTGGATGGATCCGCAACGATGCAGGTAACGTGAGCCTGACTGCCGCAGGGCCGATTAGCCTGTCAATCTTGAAAGGCCCAATATAGCGCGGAGACAGTTTGCGAGAGGTTCCCTGGAGCGGGATGTCCTTAGCCGCCAGCCATACCGTCTGCCCCAGAGTGTAAGTAGGTGCTGCCGTGCGCCGCTGGTTGGCGTAGTGGCATTGGCGAGACACAGCGCGCAACAGCGCCTCACGAGTCCGCGTCCAGGCCCGGCGGCAACGCTGCAGATGATGCTGGACAGAAGGCACAGCAAACTCAGCTTCTTGCTCAGGGAACAGAGGTGGCTGGTAACCTAAGGATGCTTCAAAAGGTGAAAGACCTGTGGCCGAGGTGGTGAGTGTGTTATGTGCATATTCAACCCACGGTAAGAATGTGGACCAAGAGGCTGGATTATGGGCAGTAACGCAGCGAAGAGTGGTCTCGAGTTCTTGGTTTAGGCGCTCAGTTTGGCCATTGGTCTGTGGATGGTAGCCGGAGCTCAAACAGGGCTTGGCCCCCAGGGCCGTACAAAAGGCTCCCCAGGCCTGAGAAGCAAACTGGGGACCCCTGTCAGACACTATTTCCATTGGGATCCCATGGAGTCTGAAAACATGTTCAACCAACAGTTTAGCTGTTTCTGAAGCAGTGGGCAGTTTATCTAGAGCTATGAAATGTGCTGCCTTTCCCGCTGAGTCTGGGAGTCCTGTAACAAAATCCAATGCAATATGTGACCATGGCCGGTGTGGAGTGGTTAGTGGTTGAAGCAGTCCGTCAGGGCGGCGATTTCTGGACTTATTACGAGCACAAACTGTGCAAGCAGCTACGTATTCCCGTACATCCCTATCCAACATCTCCCACCAAAAGTGTCTCTTCAGTAGCATAGCTGTCCTACCTCGGCCCGGGTGACCTGTGAACTTGGCCGTGTGAACCCATTCCAAAACCTTGGAGCGGGCTGCTGTGGGTACATAGCGCTTGTTAGCTGGACCGGTGCCAGGATCAGGTTCTGCTTGTAGAGCCCGCTGAATGACGGAGTCTACTTCCCATGTGACAGCCCCGACACGACAGCTGGCAGGGAGTATAGAGGGTACTTCTGACTGCTCCGAGGCAGATTCGAACTGGCGGGAGAGAGCATCTGGCTTAACATTCCGGGTACCTGGGCGATATGAGATAGAAAAGTTGAAACGGGCAAAAAACAGTGACCAACGGGCTTGGGGTGTATTTAGTCTCTTTGCATTCCGTAGGTATGTTAAGTTTTTATGGTCTGTCCAGACTATGAATGGGTGCTCAGCCCCCTCCAGCAGCTGATGCCACTCCTCCAATGGCAGTTTCACAGCAAGCAGCTCACGGTCCCCAACATCGTAATTTCTCTCTGCCGGAGACAAGCGATGAGAGAAGAAAGCGCAGGGTTGTAACTTTGCTGATGGACTAGTATGTTGAGACAACACTGCCCCCACTCCAACATCTGATGCGTCTACCTCTACAATGAAGGGCTTGCTGGTGTTGGACTGAATTAGCACAGGAGCTGTTGCAAACAGTTGTTTTAGCTTGTTGAAAGCTTTGTCGGCTTCGGCAGACCATGTGAATGGGTGCTTGGTAGACGTGAGGCGTGTTAGAGGTGCAGCTACCTGACTGTAGTTCCTGACGAATCGCCTGTAGAAGTTGGCAAAGCCCAGGAACCTTTGGAGAAGCTTACGGGATGTGGGTACCGGCCACTCTGTGACTGCCTTGACCTTTGCTGGATCAGTCTTCAGCTGCCCCCCTGCTAAGATATAACCAAGAAAAGAAACTGACGATGCATGAAACTCACACTTTTCTGCTTTCCTGTACAGTTTGTTCTCCAATAAGCGCTGGATGACAGCACGGACATGAGCGTGATGTTCCTGGAGTGATCTGGAAAAGACGAGTATGTCATCCAGATATACGAACACAAATCTGTTCAGAAAGTCCCTGAGAATATCATTCACCAACGCTTGAATTACGGCTGGGCGTTCGTTAGTCCAAAGGGCATGACCAAGTACTCGAAGTGGCCCAGTTAAAGGCCGTCTTCCACTCATCTCCTTGCCTAATGCGTACCAAATGATAAGCATTACGAATATCCAGCTTTGTGAAGATAGTGGCGCCTTGCAGGGACTCTGACACAGAACTGATGAGTGGCAATGGGTATTTATTCTTTATAGTTATGTCATTGAGGCCACGGAAATCAATACATGGTCATAGCGACCCGCCCTTCTTACCCACAAAGAAGAATCCAGCTGCAACAGGTGAAGACGACGGTCGAATTATTCCAGCAGCAAGTGACTCTCTGATGTACTTCTCCATAGCAACATGTTCTGGTTTAGATATGTTGTATAATCGCCTGGAGGGCAAAGGAGCACCGGGGAGAAGGTCTATGGCACAGTCATAGGGTCTGTGAGGCGGCAAAGATTGTGCCTTACTCTTACTAAAAATCTCTTTGAAATCGTGATATTCAATGGGCACACCAGTGAGATCGGGGGTTGTTTCTTCCAACGCATAGGGCTCCTCAGGGCCCGGGGGACACGCCGACATCAAACAATTAGAATGGCAGAATACACTCCAGCTTATTATCTTCTGTCCAGACCAATCCAAGTGTGGATTGTGTAGCTTTAACCAAGGCTAGCCGAATGTGAGGGGAGTGTCAGGCGATGAGAGGGCAAAGAAAGTGAGCTCCTCCCTATGATTTCCTGAAGTGATTACAGTCACTGGCTCTGTGTGGTGAGTTATTTGTGCAAAAACCTGGTTATCAAGTGCTCTCGCTGAAATAGGCGGGTCTAAAGGCACAAGGTGCAATCCTAACCGTGTGGCGTGGTCAAAACTGATTAGGTTTTGCTCTGAACCGGAGTCGACCAGGGCCTGAAAGGAGTGCGTGGCACGGCTGATAACTAAACTGACTGTGAGAAGCAAACGGGGTTTATCATCACTATGAGAACCGCCCACCCGTATCCCCGAATCTACTGGCGGGCTGGCCCTTTTCCTCTCTTAGGACATGCTGCGATTAAATGTTCTGTTGACCTGCAATAAAAACACGCGCGTGCACGAAAGCGACGCTCTCTCTCTTCCGGCGGCAGCGACCGTCATCAATCTGTTTGCAGATACTGTTAAAACTAATGTCCGATGCAGTATCAGTTATTTGCCCACCATGTATTTTGAATTCCTTCCTCTGTAACAGGGGCAGGTCGCGAAGGGCAATCACACTCTCGTGGGCTGGGGCAGGCAGTGCTCCCGCAGCCATGTGGTGTTGCTGGGGAATCAGTGGATGTCTGATGTCAGTTGGTGGTGAGTTAGTGGCACGAGGCCCGCTGATGTGACCGCAGCTACCCGTCCTACACTGTGGTCCCTCTGGGTCAGGTGCGTTGATGCTGTGTCTGTGAGATTTGTTCTGCCCCTCCCCTGAATCTGTGAGCAGTTGGTGTATGTCAAAGTTGGGGGTTGCCACTTCGGGAGCGTAGCCACCCATGGGAGATATATGTTTGCCATTAATGTTATCACTGGCTGGTGGCATCACAGGCGTCCCTTCACCACTAGCCAGATCTTTGGGGGGTGGTCTACCCTTATCCCGGTTAGTAATAACCAAGTCAATAGTGTCTTGTAAACATAACAACATGACCAAGCCCTCATCCTCTAGCTGTAGGAGTGTGGAGCTGTTCATATAAGCAGTGATGTACTCAATGCAACCTTCCTCATCGTCCTTGTTTAGCCTTTCTGAGTCCAGTTCAGCCACCGGGTCAAGGTGAGTTGCAATGTCGTATGCTTCATCAGCCGTTAGCCCCCAGAAATCTGTTACAGGCCCCACTATGATGGGCGCGTAGCCAGATTACGATCCTGTAAAACAGGAGAGAAAGTGAACACAGGAGACACGCTGCTGTTCGCCTGGTCAGTCTTGCCAGAATTTATTCATACAACACAAGCATATCTGCTCCACTCTTTTGTTAACTCAATTTCACAATAACTGCTCATTCCCTCACATGGCTTGTTTTCTACCAGTACATTTCAATATTAGTCCACACTACTGGCATAAAACAACAAAGGGTTTAAATGAATGAAACTGTCACGATCTGGTACAGGGATTCAAACACAGAGCGGTAAGGTATCTCCAAGGTGTAGTTTATTTACAGTGCCAGTGCAATATATGTACAGTGAAGGGATCCAAAACTCCGGGGGAATCACAGGGTAACAGTGCCAGTGCAATATATGTACAGTGAAGGGATCCAAAACTCCGGGGGAATCACAGGGTAACTCGCTCACGTCTTCTTCGCTCACACTCACACACGTTCCCGCAGCAGGGAGGTCGCAGGTCCGGGGGGGGGAGATCTGAGGCAGACGAGAAGGCAGGTCACCAACTAATCACAAATCACGAATATGAAGCACAAGAGCTGTGAGAACACTAACGTTAGGGGTACAATCATCCAGCGACGAGAGGATCTGTGTTCCAGCCTCAAATAGTGCTCCCGGTGATGATGGGTGAGTGTTGTCAGGTGTGTGTGTGGGCCAAGGGCGGGAGCCCACAGTGAGCTCCGCCCAGGCAGAGAGGGAGAGAACAGAAACAGCAATTGTAGCCTTGTGGGGCCGACCAGGCAGGCACGGAGACCATGACAGAAACAAATGGCAACTACACCTCTTTTCCCATAAATGAGATAAACAATATAATTCACATCATCATGGTAGTGTCTTATCATAGAAAGGAAACTCTACTTTCAACATTACTGCACTACTTTCCTTGCCAGCATTTTTGTTGGCCGTACTCTTATTAGCGCTCTCGCTTCATATGTCTTTTTCAGACCAGTTAGATTCTAACACTGAAACAGCAAGTTTACACATGACTTCAGGCGGGCTCAGAACACTTTACACACACACGTTATACAAAACATTTGTCATGAACACAAAGCTACAAGTTTATCAGGAACTGTAAACCCAACTGGGTTGGTGCTTCTTATTATTATATGGAGTATTATACGCAGTTGCAACAGCTTGCTAGCGTTACCCAGGCATATAGCCTAGCTATAACATCCTACAGAGCTAAAGTAGCTCACATAGCGACAGTATAATACATCACATATCACAGACCCGTCTTATGTCATGAAAGTTTATGTCACGGATTGCCGGGGCAAGCCGTGTGGAATGTAGAAAAGGACCCAAAAGGCAGCAGCTCTGGTGCAGGTGAGTGTTTATTTACAGGGGTGTAAGTACAAACAGTGGTGGCGACAAAACATGAAACCAGAAACCTAAACTGGGTAAACTAATAAGACAAACCAGAATGAGGATGCAGGGAGGTCCGGAGAAATACATGCAGGGAGGTCCGGAGAAATACATACGGGGAGACCGAGGGGAAACAACACAGACGAACCAGCGATTACTAAGACAGAAAATACAACTTAAATACACTCAGAACACAGGGAGATTACACACAGGTGGGAGACACAGCTGGGAGTGATTAACATGACGAGACCAGGGAGGCAAACTGAAAACACTCACATAAGACGCAGACCTTCACAATAAAACAGGAACACACGGGGGGGAACAGGGTAAACACCAATTAGAGGAGAACAGAACCAAAATCGCGAAGAGAAAACACAAAACGCTGGGTCAAAAGGACCCAGGATCATGACAGTTTAAGTATCACAGTGTCCAACTGTGTATTTCTTTATGTTTTTGACCACATTACTGACCTGTAAAACAGGAGAGAAAGTGAACACAGGAGACACGCTGCCGTTCGCCTGGTCAGTCTTGCCAGAATGGAAAACTTACGGCAGCTATGCACCCGACTCAGTTCCCAAAGCACGCTGCCTCCCCCTACTGTCCAAAGTGTTATACACTCTCCTGGCAACAGGGAACTTACATGACATTGTGGCTTTAAATTACACCAATAAACCAGCAAAATAATACATGCATAATAATCTCTATATATCACGACACTTAACTCACAATTGTGACCACATTTCTGTGTGGATCACAGTAGCAGCAAGAGTGCTAGAGCCAGAGCTGGGGAGAGGCGAGCTGGAACAAACCATTTTGGGAAGGGGGTATCTATACTTTTGTTGTTGAAATGTTACGTTTCAACCAAGTACTGTAATCTTTTTATAATTTTAGTAGTGTGTCACACAAACAGCAAATATTGTGAAAAAAAAGCAAGAAATCTTTGGGGGTGCGTTGATTCATTTTGGGGGTGCTTCAGCACCCCCAAAAATGGGCTAAAATCGCCCCTGCATAATGGGCTTGGATTTACAACATTATAAATGAAATGTGCTCTATGTGCCCTTACTCCCAAGAAATGGGAGTAAGGGCGATAGAGAACTGATTGGTGCCTATGCCATTCCCAATATGTGCTGGCTGACGTCGGGGCAGCATGAGTACGAGAATTTTTTATTTTTTTTTGCCGATGCCCGTGATGCCGCCCCCCACCACGATGCCGCCCGTATCTAAAACCTCATTCAAGTCTGTCCCGTATCTAGCAAGTGAAAATAAAAAAAATAAAATAAACAATAAAAGGTGAATCAAATAGACCATTACGGCAAGGCCTGGATGGTCCATTTGGTAAAGTAAATCCGTTGGGCATCTTTCTTCGCCTTTAGACACTAATTCTGATGGCAAAAGAGCCAAACGGGAAAGGCAAAAAACACACACAAAAAAAAACAAAAAAAAAACAAAAGAATTACACAGACTGAATGAAGCTTGATGTGAATTTTATCTATACGTGAGTGAATGTTTAAATGTGATTTAAATGTGAACTCTTAATGTTAAGAGTAACAAATGTAGTGTAAAGAACTGATTTTAAAGTTTAAAAGGTTAAACTTGTTTTAAATCATGTAAGTCAGGTAGATAGACAGAGATAAGGTGTGAGTGGACATCGGATGATTAAAGTCAACAACTTGAATGCCCAGCTGAGTGTCTCTCTAGGCCTGGCTGTGCTCATCCCTCCTTCAACCTCTCCTCCCCAAAAATAAAAATAAACTTAGAGATTCTTAGTTAGATTAGTAAAGTATAATTGATGTCAATATTTTTTGTGATTTTCATTATTTTATTATGCTATTGTGTTGCTGAATTCCATTAATAAAATTTCCTGCAATTCAAGCCTAAATTGTGGACATTCACTTTTTGACCTTTAGTGAAGCAGTAAAGGTAGAAATCCAGGATTATTTTTATTAGTGCAAATACCTCTCACAGGTTACCCCGTCTTCCAAGCTACTAAAATAATACCAGAAATAACAAGTGCCATGTTAAATAACAGGTTAACAGGTGAGACTGATGGGCTACTCAGGTTACGTCTTATCAGGGTTAGCATGAAAAACACCTGGCTGATTTAGAGGTAGTCAGTACTGGGCGAGTCCCCTCAACCACATCAGTGCCAGAATCCTTTTTTTTTTTTTTTTTTTTAATAAATAGGACAGGGGGAATGAATGAGAGAAAGAGGGGGAGAGAAAGAAAGAAAACCAAAGGGGAGAAGAGACGGTGAGAAGGGGGGGGAAGAGAGAGAAAAAAAAAAGAACTCCTGGGTCACCTGTATGGAGAAAAAAAACAAACAAACAAAAAAAACAAACAGAGGAGACAGCAAACAACAAAGAGTAACATAATAATAGAGAAAACAAAGCACCATCACAATAAACTAGCTAGTCATAGATATCAATATTTACTAAATAATAAACGATATTGTGCAGCACGCAAGATAGACAGCGCACAGTGTGCTTTGAGGCAGCAGCCAAGAAAGCTTTAGTCCGCGTCTGTGAATACCCATGTGTGCATACCTGTGTGGATCAGCATGCTTGCATTCCAAAGGTTTCTCCATGTAATGATCTGCTAGGGAGTGTGGGGGGGCCACAGCCCCGTCCTCCAGGGTGTGAAGCGGGTATGGAGGAGATCAAAACTCCAGACATCCAGAGGCCCCCAGAACACAAGAGACCATGGAAGACCAACAGAGGGGCAGCCGCGCCACTGTTCCAGTAAGAGCTGAGGAGAGTCCCAGATGAGGGCTCGCCCAGCAGCCGCGGAGCAGAAGTCAGGGGGAGTTGCAGTGACGCGCCCGTGAGCTCCGCCGGCCCCCAGCTGTGCCTGAGTGACCGAGCCCCAGGCCGAGAGGCCGGGGGCACCCCACCTCCAAAGGGGCCCGAGCGAGCCCCAGGCCCCAGGCCCCGACAAGCGGCCGCCAAGGAGTGAGCCGGTGTGTACCCGGACGCCCACCCCCAGACACAAAGAACCACCAACACACCGACACCTGAGGGAGTCCGCCACCGGCAGGGGAAGTGGTGGTGGGTGGAGATAGGCCTCCAAACCTTGGAGGGCCTGAGGTGTCCCCAGAGAGGTGGCGTCTGATACCCAACCTGACATATAGACACAGACATACAGGCACACACAGACACAAACATCCATTCCCACCCTCATGCTCTCATATGCACTCACTCCACACTCAACCAACGTGGAGACAGACATAAAGAGACGCTGTACACACAATCACACTCCCCAAGCGTACTCTACAAACCGGGTCTAGGTACCCTTGCCCCTGGAGGGGGGAATTGCACCCAGACCTAGGTGGTGTTACCCTTTTCCCTGCGGTGGGGAGAGGCAGACCACCCCGACTCCGCAGCAGCAGGGAGGCCCCACACCCCAGACCGCAGTCGGACGGCCAACTCCTCCTACTAGCCCTCCCGCTCCAGCAGGCCGCAGAGAATGGGGGTGGGAGAAGACTCCAAACCTCCCTCCACCCGCTCATTGTAGTGTTGATGCATATGTGTTCTAAGGTGCAATTAAAACCCAGGAGGGCATGGAGCTACCTGCCAAGGAGCAGCAGGTAAGCGCATAGTCCCTCCTGCTAGCCCTCAATGACTAAGTGTATTTAAAATTGAGAGGTGGGCAACGACGTCAGGGGTGAGGTATACACCCTGATGGTGATTTGGACTCCGTGATTGTGCCCACCCCCAAGATCCTATATGTATGTGTAATGAGAGTGTGAATAATGTGAATGTCTAAGTTGTGGGATAAAATTGAGGCAGAGGCAGCCAGAAGGGGACGGGGGGGTAGCCTCCTCTGCACCCTGGTGACATACCCCCACTCCAAGGCCCTGCATGTGTGGGTGGTTGTGGAGGAGCGGGAAGAGGGAGGCAGCTGGAGATGGGGAGGGAAGGAAGGGAGGGGCAGGTAACCCCTCCCTGGGGCCAGCTCCCCCGCTGACCCCAGTAGGCACTCCCACCCTCCGCGACCCGCCAGGGAAGGGGGGCCCAGGCCCATCAGACCGGGGCCCAGTGCAGTAGCGCCCCCCGGCTCCACAGAGCCCTGGACAGTCCACCCAACCCCACCACAGAGAAAACTGCACCCACCCCACCATCCACACATCTTCCAGACTACATAAGACGGTAAACGCCCAGGCTGAGATCTTCCTCCACCTCTCCTGTATCTCCCCCTCCTGCAGAGAGTTCCTGAGGGGAGGAAAGCTCCTGCAAGATGTGACCATCCCCCCCACCAGTTGAAGAGCCCCCCAGGCGGCTCGACGCACCGGCGGCACCCTGCTCCAGGGCCGGGCCCCCATGCACCCACCCGCCCACAACCCCGGCAACACACCAACCAGGACCCAAGCCCCCGAGGCCCGGCCCGGGCCCCAGCCCAGAGACGGAGCGCCCCCAGAACCTCACGCCCATCCCGGACCCACCCAGGAGCAGCCAGGTTGCCAGGTCAGTAACCCACGTCCGTCAGCACAGACCCTCCCCTAGCCCCGCTGCACGCAGCCGCGAGGAAACAGTCACCTGAGAGCCAACAGAGCCCCCAACCGGACGTGACCGCTACCCCGGGTTGAGCTCCCCAAGGAAGATGCCTCCGGGGAACCCCCCGACGCCCTAAGCCTGTCCCAGTGCCAGAATCCTACATTATCCACTGGGGAAGACTCATAGGATCAGGGATTAGGACTTTTTTTTTAAATCACCAAGCTGAAATCAACTTCCTGTATAGGGGTTTTGTGGGCCTACAGATTGACAAGTTGAGTCAATTAAATAACTGAGACTTCCATTTCTGACCTAGAATGGTCACTCCTCCACCGCTCCAGAAATGTCATGAATCGCTGTGCGGCAGGCAGGAGTTGGACCCAAAATGCAGGACTCACAGACTCGGGGAGGTGAACTCAAAACACAGCTTTATTTGCTGGTAGAACAAACATACAAACTAGACTAAACTGGGAAACCATAAACTAAGAACTCACAGGGAGACACAGGGAGAGCCACACACAGCATGAGGGACGACGTCACGCCGAACAGAGGGAGACGCAGACAGAAATACACAGAGGGTTAACGAGGAAAGTGGGAACACACGGGGAACACAGGTGACACTGATAATCATAACGAGACAGGGCGGGGTGAACTGAACATGACACGTACGGGCGTGAGAGTCACAAAGTAAACAGGAAGTGCACAGAGGTTCAGACAGGAGGAGAGAGAGCACGGGGAAAACACAGACATAACGGGCTGGGGAAACATGAAACAACCACAAAGGGAGACGAGGGCTCATAAATACACAGGGCACACAGGGGGGGGGGAGAGAGAGCACGGGGAGAACTTGGACATAATGGGCAGGGGAAACATGGAATAAAACATAAGGAGAGACGAGGGCTCACAGATACACAGAGGGGCACACGGGGTAAAAGCCATGAAGGGAAAACACTTAGGGAACAACACAACAGGGCAACTCAGAAAACATGGCCTAAATAAGGAACAAAATACAAACATACAAGAAAACTAAGAACACTGGGCCAACATGGCCCAGGACCATGACAAGAAATCGTTAATCAGAGCCATTGTTAGTCATTCCGACTGCAGCACACAAGCTGCCAATCGAACATAACGTCACACCACAACTCTCTCATAGCGGATGCTGTGCAGGTGCGTCCGCACGACACCGCTGACCATGCCTCACCACACTCATTTATTTCTGATGGCATAATGTCATTCTTCAATTTGGATTTATCCAAATAAGAGTGTGCATAGCCAAATTACAAAAAAAAAAAATCTTCCACTAAGGCTGCATTACAAGCTTCAGAAGTATACAAATTTTCATAAAATGACTGAACTGAATATTAATATAATTTGGGGTGGTAAGTATGTTTCCACATTCATCCTTTATTGCTGTAACAATGAGGATTATTTTTTATTAGTGCAAATAGCTCACACAGGTTACCCTTCCTTCAAAGCTACTAAAATAATACCAGAAATAACAAGTGCCATGTTAAATAAGCTACTCAGGTTACGTCTTGTCAGGGTTATTATGGAAAACACCTGGCTGATTTTGAGGTAGCCAGTACTGGGTGAGTCCCCTCACCCACATCAGCATCAGAATCCTGCATTGTCCACTGGGCAAGACTCATAGGATCAGGGATTAGGACCTTTTTTTTTTTAAATCAGCGAGCTGAAATCAACATCCTGTATAGGGGTTTTGTGGGCCTACTGATTGACAAGTTGAGTGAATTCAATAATTGAGACTTCCATTTCTGACCTAGAATGAACAGAGAGAGAGAGATTAGGATACAGTAAAAGAATCCCAAGTACAACATATCCAAAAGGAATTTAGAAAAGAGAGAGAGGCAGGCCTACAAGAAGAAAATAGTGAAGCTTTAGGCCAAGACGAAGGGAAGGGGGAAATCAATGTCCAATAAAAACTGAAAGAAAGAAGAGGGGAGGAGTTGAGAGGATGTGGTGTTGGGATCAGTTATATTACTAATTGTAGTCATAACTCTGCCAGAGCTGGAGCTCTCTGCAGGTCTGTGGAGATGGATACTCAGGATGGAGCAGAGCTCTGCTTTCCACAACTCTTCAACATCTCCTGCAAGAAACCTACAACTCCTCTGTCTCAAGTTTTGCTCCTTTATATTGTTGTGTCCTCAATGTCTCTGCTGACTGTGACTCTCAACCTGCTCGTCATCATTGCAGTCTCCCACTTCAGGCAGAGTTTCATATTTTTTACCTGCTGCTGTGGCTTTACAAGTGTATACCTGATTTGTTATATCTGTTTGAATACTTTCTTTCTGTTGACTTTTTTTAAAAATTATATTTTCCTATCTTTCTAGGCAGCTCCACACACCCACTAACATCCTGCTCCTTTCTCTGGCTGTCACTGACTTTCTCGTTGGTCTTCTGTTTATGCCTGGAGAAATCCTGCGAAATACAGCGTGTTGGTTTCTTGGTCAGCTCACATGTTCATTGTATAATTATGTATCCTACATCATTGCCTCTGCCTCAGTGGGCAACATGGTGCTGATATCAGTCGACCGCTATGTGGCTATTTGTGACCCTCTGCATTACCCCACCAGAATCACAGAGGGAAGAGTGAAACTCTGTGTCTGTCTGTGTTGGCTCTGCTCTGTTTTCTACAGCTATGTGATTTTAATAGATGATCTAAGTCAACCAGGCAAGCATAAATCTTGCTATGGAAGATGTATAATTTTCATTGAATTTATTGCAGGATTTGTTGACCTTGTTTTAGCCTTTATTATTCCACTTACTGTCATCATTGTTCTGTATATGAGAGTGTTTGTGGTGGCTGTGTCTCAGGCCCGTGCCATGCGCTCTCAGGTTACAGCTGTCACACTGCAGCTCTCAGTGACTCTAACAGCAACTAAATCAGAGTTAAAAGCAGCCAGGACTCTGGGTGTTCTTGTTCTTGTGTTTCTATTATGTTTCTGCTCATATTACATTATTTCACTTTTTGGAAACGAGTTGCTCAATAGCTCATCTGCATCGATTGTGATCTATATGTACTATTTTAACTCCTGTCTAAACCCTTTGATTTATGCTATGTTCTACCCCTGGTTTAGAAAAGCAGTGAAACTAATTGTGACTCTACAGATACTGCAGCCTGGCTCCTGTGAGGTCAGCATACTGTAGAAAAAAGAAATCTTTCCTTAATGTACCAAATGGTATATCAAATTACTTTCTCTATCAATAATGTACTATAT
Source organism: Mchenga conophoros (assembly GCF_057382185.1). Lineage (NCBI taxonomy): Eukaryota > Metazoa > Chordata > Actinopteri > Cichliformes > Cichlidae > Mchenga > Mchenga conophoros. The sequence goes on from NC_140541.1 coordinate 11,711,978, forward strand.
TAATTTTAAGACATTTAACAAGTAATATGCCATACATTACATTTCTTGAGTAATAACCCCAACACTGGTTGTCAAATAGTGCTGGTTTCAATTATAAAGGCCTAGAAAAGGGTTAACAACCCACTGGCAACCTCCTGTCACTAGCAACAAAATGTGCATTCTGATACTGTTTGCCGAGTGGTTGCTGGCTATCACTGGGTCAGACTGGTTGAAAACAGTGTCACAAAAAACCTCGACATGATTGTTTTAATCACCAAAATGTTGCTGTGGCTACTCAGAGGGAAGATTCCAGGTTTTCAAGTTTGCCTTGTTACCAGGCAGCTGCAAACCAGTCTTTAGTGTGATGAATCCTGTGTGGAGTGTATCTTGAGACCTGGGGTAGAAAGAGATTGCAATGCCCCCCTGGGTACCTTTACATCACAGCTAACAGATGCTAAAAAAGTCTTAATATCCAGCTTTATGTGACTGAAAATTATCAGAGTGTGTGTGTGGGTGTATGTGTGTGCGGTTGAAGCAACACTCTGAAGACACTAATTTGAGAGTCTGAGTTACAAAATGTGTGATTTAATAAAATAAGTTTAATGAAAGAAATAAATTGTGATTGACAGCAGAGTTTTTAAAAAGTGACAGAAATTCTTAATATGAATTTGAATTATTAAGGGATTGCGTTACAATAAATGTTCAAGTGAAAATGTGCTACACACAAATTAATTCATGTAGAATTACACAAACTGAAAAAACGGAGGGAGAGGTAAGTGACGGAAGTGATGGACAAGGTAAGCGACTCATGCTGTAACTGACGTCAGACGCCAGAGACTTTGGCGGAAAATTAAAGCGAATGGTAGTTTAGAATTGAACAAAGTTTCTTTAAGCTTCAGTATTACCAGATATACTAATCAATTGTCATATAACTAACAACATCTGTCCTATCATCTCTAATACCCTGGAGAACAACGGGGAGAGTTTAGACGTTCTCCAAGATTACATCGACCGCTGTTTCCAAGATTTAGTCATGAAGAAGGCTCAGAGTGTGTAGAAAATCTCACTAATATTGTTCATTAATGCTGCTTTAATATACCTGTTCCGTGTAGTACGCTGCGCACACACAAAGTGAGACAGCGCAAAAGTGAGACCCGCCCCCCCCCGGGAGTGAGGTGGCTTATGTGTAATGTCTGCTCAGTTACACAGTAAACAAAGCTTGCTAGTAATCACGAATCCAGATTCTTTACTGAACATCAAACATGGTGTCAGAAGTTGTGGTTTGGTCGTGTGCTACAGCCCTGCCGACGGAGTAGTAAGGCTAAAGTTTTCCCAGCACTTTGCGGACGAAGCAAGCAAGTAACCAGCTAGCGTTGCTCGGCTATCGTAGCAAAGGCTATTGAGCATCAACGACCATGTCAGACGGATTCCATAGACCAGAACCATTGGTGTTCAGTGGAAACATCGTCGAGAAGTGGCGTGTATTCGAGCAGGAATACGACATATTTATAGCCGCTGCTCATTCCGATAAGGATGCTCGAACTAGAGCGTTCATCCTGCTAAACCTGGCCGGCTCTGAAGCCATCGAGCGGGAGCGCGCCTTCATTTATGCACCCGCTGTGCACGCGGGGGAAGGAGAACACAGACGATTGGTGACCGAAGCAGAATTGAGAGAAGACCCGGAATGTCTAAAGCGCAAATTTCGGGAACTGTGTAATCCCCAAACAAACATAACAATGGAAAGGCACAAGTTTAACACCAGAAACCAAAGGCCAGATGAAACAATTGAGTCTTACGTGAAAAATAAGGCAGGCAGTTGCAGATTTGACCAGCTTAAAGACGAGCTCATCAGAGATAGACTTGTTTGTGGCATAAATAGTGACAGCATGAGAAAGCAACTGCTGCGCGACAGTGACTTAACTTTGAGCAAAGCAATTGAAATGTGCCAGATATTCGAGCAGACAGATCAACATACGAAAGCTCTAGCAGCTCCAAAACAAATGGCAACAAAGGTGGATACCTTGCATCACACAATAAAGAAAAAACATCCACACAAAGTCAAGACAAAGACAGGCAATGAGTGGCGTGCAACACATCCAGAACAGAGGCTCGCTCACGCAATCACAAACTGCAACAACTGCGGGGACAGCCACGAGGCAAAAAGAGACAAATGCCCAGCATATGGCCAGCAATGCCATAAGTGCCAAAAATGGAATCATTTCCAGAAATGTGGCAAGTCATCACAAACACGGCAATTCAAAAAGAGACCTGTTAACCACATTGAGATGCAAGCGCCTAGCAGCAATGAGGAAATGTTCTATGTGAATGGAATTAATATAGACACTATAAATCCCTGCTTTCCATACAAGAATGACATTTTCACCACGGTGCATATTAATGGAAAACACTTAGAGCTCAAGGTGGACACTGGCGCCAAATGTAATGTCATGCCAGCTGACCTTTTTGAACAACTGAGACAAGATGAAAAACTCCTGCCATCACAGAAAACTAAACTGGTGGCATATGGAGGTGAGGAAATCCAAACAGCTGGCACAGCAACACTCCCATGCCACTCTGCAGGCAAGGAATACCCTCTGCAGTTCTTCGTAGTGAAACGAGACGTACAACCCCTACTTGGCTTACCAGACTCACTCCACTTACAATTAATCACATTGAACAAAGAAGTCCACCATGTAGCCAAGGATGTGGAAAGCACCTTTTCAGAACAGATCTTCTTAGAGTATTCAGACCTCTTCGAAGATAAACTTGGTAAACTTCCGGTTACCTATTCCATGAAAATAGACCCAGAAGTCACAACAGTAGTAAAGCCTGCACGCAAAATACCAGTTCCAATGCAAGACAAGGTTAAAGCAGAATTAACCCGCATGGTCGAGTTGGGTGTGATCACCCCTGTCACCGAGCCAACAGGTGTCGTCTATGGTGGCGACCCACAAGAAAAATTCAGATGACATCAGACTCTGCATCGATCCAAGAGATCTAAACAAAGCGCTAAAACGCCCACATCACCCTATGCGTACTATAGAGGAGGTAGCCGCCCAAATGCCTAACTCCAAAGTCTTTTCTGTCCTGGATGCGAAATGCTCCTTTTGGCAGATAACGCTTGACCACAAATCATCCATGCTCACGACTTTCAGCTCGCCGTTTTGCAGATTCCGCTTTCTCAGAATGCTGTATGGAATAAACTCAGCCAGCGAGGTGTTCCAGCGTGCAATGGAGCAGATCTTTGCTGGAAAACCCTGTGCTGTCATCGTCGACGACATAATCATTGGCGGAAGAGATATGAAAGAGCATGAACACAATCTCAGAAAGGTACTCGACCGTGCAAGGGAAGTCAAACTGAGACTCAACCCCCTGAAGTGCAAATTCAGTCTCAAAGAAGTCTGCTATGTTGGTCATGTCTTCCCAAGCAAGGGCTTAAAGCCTGACCCAGCAAAGACTAAAGCAATTAAGGAGATGCCCACACCTGAAAACGTCACAGCTCTCCAATGCTTCTTAGGGATGATTAATTACCTAGGAAAGTTCATTCCTGATTTCAGTGAGCTCTCAGCCCCACTTCGGGAGCTAACGTGCAAAGACATTCAGTGGTGCTGGCTGAAGCAGCATCAAGATTAGGGCTGGGTATCGTCACTGATTTCTAGAATCGATTCAATTCCGATTCACAAGGTCCCGAATCGATTCGATCCACGATTCGATTTAATTCGATTTAATTCGATTCGATTCGATTTAAATCTGGGAAATTTTGACAGTCAGAAATATTATAATTCAAATCAGTACATTTACATATTTTTGTATCAATAAAAAGGAAGCTGACACACGCAAGACTTTATCAAAGGTGTGAGCATCACAGCAGAGGCCTTTGTGTCAAAGTAGCTGAAGATAAAACACAGAAAAACATGAAGGTGATTTTCCTGGCCTGGGATTTTATAAAAATATTCTGCAGTACATCAAAAACGAAAGAAAACCATTAATCAACATATGAACATTACCTCTGAAGTTACAGCGGTTTTATTAGAGACACGGTTAAGCGTTTTGCATTTTGAATAATTTTAAAAAGTTTAAATTTGTTCAGTATTGAACAGCAGAAATGAGGTTTTCTTTTCGGAAGAATGTAAAAGGGAAAAAAACAGCGGCTGACAGCGCTGTAAACAACAGTAGACTTGTGTAACAAGCAAGCGAATAATGAAGAAAGGGAAACTGTTCTTGAAGTACAGAGAGAGAGGGGGGGGGGGGAGGGAGAGAGAGAGAGAGAGAGAGAGAGCTGTGCATCGCGGTGGAAGCAAAACAGTAAAAGTCAGAGTGAATTCATGACAATTTTATGTGAATCGTTTGGATCTTCTTTTGCTGCTGGTTCGGTCAATATTGTTTGGAGAGAGATCAAACTAACAGCTTTAGAATCGGCGCAAAAAGGGCTTAAACACAAAGCGCGGACCCGGATCAGCGAGCTGTCGGCTTTCAGCCCCAACCGTGAGAAAGGCGACATCTAACTGATTCTGATCCGCGGGTCGCACTGTGTGTTTAAGTCTATGTGCAGAATCCGTGTACCTGCTCTCATTTACTGTCTTAACTGTTTGGTGGTTCTTGAAATTTTGTGAGATGTCACCAAAGATTCTGGCATTTCAAGCAAAATAAATTTATATTAAAAAAATCGATTCAGGATTTAAATGAATCGATTTTACGTTATCCAAGCCAGAATCGATTTTAATCGATGAATCGATTATAAAAACCCACCCCTAATCAAGATGCATTCGATGCTTTAAAGCAGAGCCTAACCAGTCCTCCCATCCTCAGCTACTACGACATCCAGAAACCCGTCACGCTAACGTGTGATGCATCGCAGTATAGACTCGGGGCTGCATGCCTCCAGGAAGGCGCCCCGATTGCCTACTCCTCTTGTACTCTGACGCAGACAGAAATGCGCTATGCACAGATCGAGAAGGAGCTTCTTGCAGTTGTATTCGGTTGTTCCAAGTTCAATGATTACATCTATGGAAAGCAAATCCAAATCGAAACTGATCACCAGCCGTTAGTCACTATCTTAAACAAGCCAATACATTCAGCTCCAGCCAGACTGCAACGCATGATGCTAAGACTGCAGAAGTACAACTTTCAGATGGTGTACAAAAAAGGCTTGCAGATGTACCTCACCGACACTTTGTCCCGTGCTCCCACAAACTCGACAGATCAGTACAGTGATGAAACAACTGACTACGAGATCATGTCGATCCAACAAATCTCTTCTTCCAGGCTGACATAGCTAAAGGAGCACACTGCCTCTGATCCAGAGCTACAGAAACTGAGCAGTGTCATAATGAGAGGCTGGCCTTGCAGACAAAATCAGCTGCCCACAGAACTTCGTCAATACCACCCATATCGAGGTGAACTCACCCTAGAAGATGGCATTGTCACGAAAGGCCCGAAAACAGTGATCCCCAAGTCTTTGCAAAAGGATTATATTGCCATCCTCCACAGAGGGCACCCAGGCACGGAAGCTACTAAATGCAGGGCCCGTGGTATCGTGTTTTGGCCCACAATGACACAAGCACTTTTCATACAAAAAAAATGTAGCACAAAGTGCTTTACATAGTTAAAAGCAGCCCACCCCACCCTCCAACTCACTCCCCACACTCTCATTGACATAAATGATGTGAATACACACATATCCCCCCCCCCCCCCCCCCCCCCCACACACACACACACACACACACATACACACACGCGCACGCTTAAAGAGTAAAAATTGGGCTGGGCTCGCATGAGCCAAGTGAGGAAACACTATAACAGGGAGCCGTCTGCACCGGGAGCCACAGACCGCAGCCTCCAGGCTGGGCACACAGCAGGAGGGAGGCCAAGGAGCCCCCCAGCCAGGCTGAGAGGACCCCCAGAAACCCAGCAGCCACAGTTGATCACAGCCCCGGTGCAGAGAGCGCCCTCTGAGGAAACACTGGAGATATGACACAATAGGATATATACAGGGTAAAATGATTAAATAAATAAGAACAGGATACAATATAAATATAAATATAAATATAAATAGAGTAAGAAGATTAAAAAATCAATAAGAATAAAATCAATAATTATTAGGTAAAGTCTAAATTAATAATAGAATAACAGGATAGAATAAATAAGCATAAAATAAATAAACGTTAGGTGAAAGCTAAATTAGAAAGGTGGGTCTTGAGCCTGTTCTTAAAAACATGTACGTTCTCTGCGGCCCTGAGCTCCTCCGGCAGGCTGTTCCACAGACGAGGACCATACCACTGAAAAGCTGCCTCTCCGTGAGTATGTGTCCTGACTTTAGGGACAATCAAAAGGCCAGTACCAGAGGACCTCAGGGTCCGCGAGGGTTCGTATGGTAAAAGCAGATCTGAGAGATAAGAAGGCCCAAGACCATTAAGACATTTAAAAACCAATAAAAGAACTTTAAAATCGATCCTGAAACACACGGGGAGCCAGTGCAGCGATTCTAAAACCAGTGTAATGTGGGCCCGCCCTCTGGTCCTCGTCAGCACACGAGCTGCCGAGTTTTGCAAAAGTTGTAAAGTTGAAATATTCTTCTTAGGAAGACCAGAGAGCAGGGCATTACAGTAATCAATGCGACTGGTAATAAAAGCATGCATCAGCATCTCCGTGTTGGCCTGAGAGAGAATAGGGCGAACTCTGGCTATATTTTTTAGATGATAAAATCCAATTTTGGTTACATGTTTAACATGTGGGATAAAACCAAGCTCAGAGTCAAAAATAACACCCAGGTTTTTCACTTGTAGCGAAGGACATAGTGAAAATGCCTCTAATTTAGACAAGAGTTTCTCTCTCTGAGCCTTCACTGTTTGCAATTTTTATTGAACCACTAGCAGCAGCAATTAGACAGAATTCAGTAATTAAGGGCATAAAATGCAAGAACGTGGAACATAAGATCAGCCTTTATGCAGATGATGTGTTACTTTTTCTCCAAAATTCACAAACCAATATCTCTGGGGTGATGGAATTGTTAAACTCTTTTGCAAGAATATCAGATTACTAGGGGTGCAACGATACACAAAATTCACGGTTCGGTTCGGTTCGATCCTTTGGTGTCACGGTTCGATATTTTTTCGATACAAAAAAAATGTTCATGCCTTTTTAATTTGTCATTTATTAAAATTATAAATATATATTTTAACTCAAAAGTACAGTTTTTAAATTTAACCCTAACCCTTGTGCGTGTTTTTTATTTTGACAGCGAATGCGCACCTGCGGACCACTTATGTGCAGCCCTGGTTATTTAGCTCATCATTGTTTTGGCCCACAATGACTGAAGATATAGAGCAAGAAACAGCTGCATGTCCAGTGTGCAACAGCACCAGGCCACATCAACAGAAAGAGCCACTGAAGCTACATCCAGTGCCGGACTTACCCTGGTCAACCGTCGCCATTGACATCTTTGAGTGGAATGGTCAACATCACCTGGTTGTCGTCGACTCTTACTCAGGTTGGTTCGAGGTAGACTTGCTTCGTGACCTAACCGCCAACACTGTCATTAAAAAGCTTAAAAGACACTTTTCCGTCCATGGCTGCCCGCACAAAGTAATATCAGTCAACGGCACCCAATTCACTAGCCAACGCTTTGCAGACTTTGCTTCGGCCTGGGACTTTGTTCATGTGACAAGTAGCCCAGACTATCCGCAGGCCAATGGACTTGCTGAACGTGCAGTTCGCAGTGCAAAGCAGTTGATGGGGAGATCAAAGAGAGATGGAACAGATGTCTTCCTCAACCTACTCAATCTCCGCAATGTGCCACGAGACCACACATTAGGTTCTCCAGCTGAAAGGCTGATGTCAAGACAGACGCGCACTACCCTACCTGTGTGTAAACGTCTGCTCGTTCCCAGCCCCAAAAGCAACAGAGCTGTTAAAACAAACTTACTTCACAAGCGCCATGCACAGAAGAAATACTATGACAAGTCCAGCAGACCCCTCCGTCCCCTCATGCCAGGTGAGGTTGTGCGGATGCAAACGCGTCATGGACATGACTCCTTAGGAACCATCAAGGAAGCCTGCAAGGAGCCCAGATTGTACATTGTCCAGTCAGGAGGTGGAGAATACAGGCGGAACTGCAGGCATGTCCTCCCAGTCTCTGAACCGCCACCACAACACGGAGATTCCCGTGATGATTACACCGCGGCCCAACCACCAACCACAAGTTCCCCACAGCAGATCCAAAGACCTGTGCCACACACTGAAGAACAAACACATAGCCGCACACAACACTTCACACAAGCCCCTGTCCAGTCCCCCTGTCGCGTGGCAAGTGATGCTTACATCACACGATTTGGGAGAGTCTGCAAGCCAAACCCCAAGTATGAACACTAAGGCATAAGAGATGGACTGTAACATTAAAAAAAAAAGAAAAAAAAAAAAAGCAATGGACAGTACATGTGACTGTCTCACTATGTTCTTACCAATGACACAGGACTAGGATATGTTGTTAATGGATTATTGCTAAAGATGTTGTTAGTCCTAAGCTAAAGAAAGGGGATGTAGAACATCTGACTAATATTGTTCATTAATGCTGCTTTAATATACCTGTTCCATGTAGTACGCTGCGCACACACGCAGTGAGACAGCGCGAAAGTGAGACCCGCCCCCCCCCCCCGGGAGTGAGGTGGCTTACGTGTAATGTCTGCTCAGTTACACAGTAAACAAAGCTTGCTAGTAATCACGAATCCGGATTCTTTACTGAACATCAAACAGAGTGCATCTTCCTCGGCCAAAATTGAGACACCGTCATCGAAGAGATGTCGCCCGGCAGACTTCCCCGGCATAACATCGCCTGCCAGCAAAGACATTGCAGGCATCCAGGAGTCAATCGACAAGCGATTGTCCATTTTCGATGCGAGGCTGTTCCTGGGGGAGATTTTACACCGGGAATTTAAATCTCTGCGAGAATCCCTGGAGTTCAGCCAGCAGCAGGTGGAAACGCTTGCCGCTGAAAATGCCACGCTACGGGAGTCGGTCAAATCTCTTACCGATAACGTGACCCAGCTAAACATAGAAAATAAAAAAATAAAAGAGTCTGTTATCGATCTACAATTCCCGTAGCATGAGAGACAACCTTGTGTTTTCTGGTATTCCAGAATCTGCCGGAGAGGACGCTGAGGCAATGGTGAAAAGCTTTATTAAAATCCACCTGAAGCTGCCAGAGGACACCGTAAAGAACATCGCCTTGATAGAGTGCATCGCTTGTGGGCCATGAGGTCGCCGGCTGGGAGAGCACATCCTATTGTGGCCAAATTCAGCCACTTCAAACAAAAGGAACAGGTGAAACGCCGCGGCAGGGAATTAAAAGGAACGGACTTCAGCGTGAACGACCAGTTCCCCAAAGAGATCCTGGAACGACGCAGGGTCCTCTTCCCAATATTTCCGGGGTTTTTTTTGTTTGGTTTTTTTTCCTTCTCGTTTTTTTCCTCCCTCTCTTTCCCCCTCTTGTTTTTATGCTGCTCACCCGTGCCCTTGGTTTCTTTCTTTATTTCTTTCACTGCTTTGATCACCTGCTTCCACACTCATCCACAAACAACATCCTTTATTTCGACGCATACGCACAGCACGATCACGCACAATCATGCGCTCAACGGCAGCACATTTACATCAGTCAGACAGCGTACGCAGTCATATAGGATACACACACTTAAGCCAAGCGTACTCATATTAGTAAATATGCACACACATAGTCGGACTCAGGGAGCATCTCGCCACACATTTTTTCTCTCTCTCCTTCTCTTTATTCATGAACAAGTGATGTATTCTCTCCACCTGTCTAGGCGACACACACAGCGTACACCCCTAGTTATACACAGACATCTATGGGGCCACTGAGGTTTGTTACATGGAATATGAATGAAGCTGGCTCCAGAGAAAGGAGGTTAAAAATATTTAACCAACTCAAAAAACTACAGGCAGATGTTGTCCTTTTACAAGAGACCCACAGACCTCTTAGAGGTTCGAATGAACTTAAAACACCTGAGTTTCCGAATGTGTTCTCAGCTTGTTATAATTCTAGACAAAGGGGAGTAGCAATTTTAATACATAAAAATATTAAATTTCACAGTACTCGATACAGTTTTAGATCCAGAGGGCAGATTCTTAATCATTAAACTATCTATACTTGATAAAAGCTATGTATTGCAAGTGTATACAGGGAGTGCAGAATTATTAGGCAAGTTGTATTTTTGAGGAACAATTTTATTATTGAACAACAACCATGTTCTCAATGAACCCAAAAAACTCATTAATATCAAAGCTGAATGTTTTTGGAAGTAGTTTTTAGTTTGTTTTTAGTTTTAGCTATTTTAGGGGGATATCTGTGTGTGCAGGTGACTATTACTGTGCATAATTATTAGGCAACTTAACAAAAAACAAATATATACCCATTTCAATTATTTATTTTTACCAGTGAAACCAATATAACATCTCCACATTCACAAATATACATTTCTGACATTCAAAAACAAAACAAAAACAAATCAGCGACCAATATAGCCACCTTTCTTTGCAAGGACACTCAAAAGCCTGCCATCCATGGATTCTGTCAGTGTTTTGATCTGTTCACCATCAACATTGCGTGCAGCAGCAACCACAGCCTCCCAGACACTGTTCAGAGAGGTGTACTGTTTTCCCTCCTTGTAAATCTCACATTTGATGATGGACCACAGGTTTTCAATGGGGTCCAGATCAGGTGAACAAGGTGGCCATGTCATTAGTTTTTCTTCTTTTATACCCTTTCTTGCCAGCCACGCTGTGGAGTACTTGGACACGTATGATGGAGCATTGTCCTGCATGAAAATCATGTTTTTCTTGAAAGATGCAGACTTCTTCCTGTACCACTGCTTGAAGAAGGTGTCTTCCAGAAACTGGCAGTAGGACTGGGAGTTGAGCTTGACTCCATCCTCAACCCGAAAAGGCCCCACAAGCTCATCTTTGATGATACCAGCCCAAACCAGTACTCCACCTCCACCTTGCTGGCGTCTGAGTCGGACTGGAGCTCTCTGCCCTTTACCAATCCAGCCACGGGCCCATCCATCTGGCCCATCAAGACTCACTCTCATTTCATCAGTCCATAAAACCTTAGAAAAACCAGTCTTGAGATATTTCTTGGCCCAGTCTTGACGTTTCAGCTTGTGTGTCTTGTTCAGTGGTGGTCGTCTTTCAGCCTGTCTTACCTTGGCCATGTCTCTGAGTATTGCACACCTTGTGCTTTTGGGCACTCCAGTGATGTTGCAGCTCTGAAATATGGCCAAACTGGTGGCAAGTGGCATCTTGGCAGCTGCACGCTTGACTTTTCTCAGTTCATGGGCAGTTATTTTGTGCCTTGGTTTTTCCACACGCTTCTTGCGACCCTGTTGACTATTTTGAACGAAACGCTTGATTGTTCGATGATCACGCTTCAGAAGCTTTGCAATTTTGAGACTGCTGCATCCCTCTGCAAGATATCTCACTATTTTTGACTTTTCTGAGCCTGTCAAGTCCTTCTTTTGACCCATTTTGCCAAAGGAAAGGACAGGACTAATAATTATGCACACCTGATATAGGGTGTTGATGTCATTAGACCACACCCCTTCTCATTACAGAGATGCACATCACCTAATATGCTTAATTGGTAGAAGGCTTTCGAGCCTATACAGCTTGGAGTAAGACAACATGCATGAAGAGGATGATGTGGACAAAATACTCATTTGCCTAATAATTCTGCACTGCCTGTATGGTCCAAATGTTGATGAACCCTCATTCTTTCACGTTTTTTTCAGTGGACTCTCTGAACACTGAGATAGCACACTTGTTCTTGGAGGTGACCTCAACCTTGGACTAAATGAAGAAATGGATAGGCTCAATACAGCAGGAACTCAGCGCAATTGGCAGTCCACAAATATAATCAAACAGTATATGAGCAACCTTGGTCTTTGCGATGCATGGCGCTCCCTTCTCCCCACCAGTAAGGAATATACTTTTTTCTCACATATTCATCACTCCTACTCTCGTCTGGATTATTTTTTGGTCAGTAGCTGACCAAATTGGTTTAATAAAAGGTAGACACTCATCAACAAATACACGCAGATTACTTAATTTGATAGACTACTCATACAGTAAAAACCTAGAAACTACAATATTCTCTTTAGATGCAGAAAAAGCATTTGACAGAGTTAACTGGAAATTTCTATTTGCAACTTTACACAAATTTGGTTTTGGATCCTCTTTCATTAACTGGTTAAAAATATTATACAATTCCCCAACAGCTTGTGACAAAACAAATGACCAAAAATCCTCCAGCTTCTGTCTCCTGAGGGGCACCATGCAGGGATGCCCACTCTCCCCTTCAATCAATCAATCAATCAATCAATCAATCAATCAATCAATCAATCAATCAATCAATCAATCAATCTTTATTTATAAAGCACTTTTCATACAAAAAAAATGTAGCACAAAGTGCTTTACATAGTTAAAAGCAGCCCACCCCACCCTCCAACTCACTCCCCACACTCTCATTGACATAAATGATGTGAATACACACATATCCCCCCCCCCCCCCCCCCCCCACACACACACACACACACACACATACACACACGCGCACGCTTAAAGAGTAAAAATTGGGCTGGGCTCGCATGAGCCAAGTGAGGAAACACTATAACAGGGAGCCGTCTGCACCGGGAGCCACAGACCGCAGCCTCCAGGCTGGGCACACAGCAGGAGGGAGGCCAAGGAGCCCCCCAGCCAGGCTGAGAGGACCCCCAGAAACCCAGCAGCCACAGTTGATCACAGCCCCGGTGCAGAGAGCGCCCTCTGAGGAAACACTGGAGATATGACACAATAGGATATATACAGGGTAAAATGATTAAATAAATAAGAACAGGATACAATATAAATATAAATATAAATAGAGTAAGAAGATTAAAAAATCAATAAGAATAAAATCAATAATTATTAGGTAAAGTCTAAATTAATAATAGAATAACAGGATAGAATAAATAAGCATAAAATAAATAAACGTTAGGTGAAAGCTAAATTAGAAAGGTGGGTCTTGAGCCTGTTCTTAAAAACATGTACGTTCTCTGCGGCCCTGAGCTCCTCCGGCAGGCTGTTCCACAGACGAGGACCATACCACTGAAAAGCTGCCTCTCCGTGAGTATGTGTCCTGACTTTAGGGACAATCAAAAGGCCAGTACCAGAGGACCTCAGGGTCCGCGAGGGTTCGTATGGTAAAAGCAGATCTGAGAGATAAGAAGGCCCAAGACCATTAAGACATTTAAAAACCAATAAAAGAACTTTAAAATCGATCCTGAAACACACGGGGAGCCAGTGCAGCGATTCTAAAACCAGTGTAATGTGGGCCCGCCCTCTGGTCCTCGTCAGCACACGAGCTGCCGAGTTTTGCAAAAGTTGTAAAGTTGAAATATTCTTCTTAGGAAGACCAGAGAGCAGGGCATTACAGTAATCAATGCGACTGGTAATAAAAGCATGCATCAGCATCTCCGTGTTGGCCTGAGAGAGAATAGGGCGAACTCTGGCTATATTTTTTAGATGATAAAATCCAATTTTGGTTACATGTTTAACATGTGGGATAAAACCAAGCTCAGAGTCAAAAATAACACCCAGGTTTTTCACTTGTAGCGAAGGACATAGTGAAAATGCCTCTAATTTAGACAAGAGTTTCTCTCTCTGAGCCTTCACTGTTTGCAATTTTTATTGAACCACTAGCAGCAGCAATTAGACAGAATTCAGTAATTAAGGGCATAAAATGCAAGAACGTGGAACATAAGATCAGCCTTTATGCAGATGATGTGTTACTTTTTCTCCAAAATTCACAAACCAATATCTCTGGGGTGATGGAATTGTTAAACTCTTTTGCAAGAATATCAGATTACTAGGGGTGCAACGATACACAAAATTCACGGTTCGGTTCGGTTCGATCCTTTGGTGTCACGGTTCGATATTTTTTCGATACAAAAAAAATGTTCATGCCTTTTTAATTTGTCATTTATTAAAATTATAAATATATATTTTAACTCAAAAGTACAGTTTTTAAATTTAACCCTAACCCTTGTGCGTGTTTTTTATTTTGACAGCGAATGCGCACCTGCGGACCACTTATGTGCAGCCCTGGTTATTTAGCTCATCATATTGCAGCCACAGAAATTCTTTTGTCCATGAAACCATAAAGCTGCACTTTCTTTTTGCCTCATAGTCTGATTTGTCATAACTTCTCCGTTTTGTGGTAAGCTTTTCTTTGGCTGTCACTTCTTCACCCTGACCTGTCTTATTTGGCTCAGCAGAACTAAAATATATATACTGCTGCTTTTACACGCGCACTCACATAAGCTCAGCGATTCTCTGCGCGATCAACCTCTCACATGTTTAAGCTTGCTGCGGGAGATTTCACTTGTCATGTTTGCATATAAGCTAACGATTAATAAGACGATGTCAGAGGAATTGGTGCACAAATTATCATCACTCACAGATCAGTGCTGTCGCTCTCTATACACAGTTCGCACGATTGCAAAGTGAAAGCAAAAAAACAAGCGCAAATTCAAACGCGACTTCAATATGTCACATATTGACAGTGGCTCACCGATGCCAATGACATAATTACCCAGCTACATTTCTGAAAGAATGCAAAAGCATTGACATATATTTTTCCTTCCTACAATAGCCCAACGGGCAGGGAAGAGATAGATTTTGGTAGCCCGACTGAAAAAATCGCTAGCTCCGGGACGTCGGGCTAGCGATATTGCAAGCCCTGTATCTGATTGAGGAATCATGCATCTTTGGAAAAGAGAGTTTATTACAGAGAAATGTCTCTTTCCAAAATAAAAGCTATACTATCCGCTTCTTCTGGGCTATATTCTCAGCAGCATAAGGAGAATCATGTGCTAACAGCTGTCTAAATGACTCGGCTAAAGTTAGTAGCATGCTTGTTGTTTTTGTCTTTGCACTAGGATGATGTCGGCGTAAATGTGCAGTCATATTCGTTGTGTTCCCACTAGTGCTTTCAGGTTAATCTCGTTGAAATGACCTTAACACCACAACACGGCAAATCTCCGTTAACGAGCTACCGCCGATCGCCCCGTGCATGGGGCTAGACGGCCAACACGTTAACGAGCTAACTGCGCTAACACACTAGTTCCCACCCATGTAATTGAGCATTGCATGGCACATCCAACATACTGTTTTACTTTAGTCCATGACTCGCTTACCTTCAGGGTCATACGTCACATGAAAACCAAAATAATTCCAAACGCCAGATCTGAATGAGGGTGGGGGAGGTGCCCTGCGCTCTTCCTTCTGACTATGCTGTCTGTGTGGAGCGCACAGTGGATCTGCGCTCGACAGTGCAGCCTAGGCGGAGTAGTCGAACGCAGATTCACTGAGCGCTCCACACAGACAGCATCGTCAGAAGGAAAGTTGATAAAATAAATTACAAATGTTGTATTGTTCGATACATATGCGTACCGAACCGAAAGCACTGTATCGAACGGTTCAATATCGATACGAATATCGTTGCACCCCTACAGATTACTCAATTAACTGGTCAAAATCTACAGTCCTTCCAATAATCGCTCCTTCCATAATTCTTCTTCTACACCACTGCAATCGGGAAATATAAAATATTTAGGTATTAATGTTTCTCCCAAGCTTGCAGATCTAACTAAATTAAACCATATCCCACTTTTAAAGAAAGTAGAAGGTGATCTGGCTAGATGGAAATGTCTACCCATATCACTCATGGGAAGGGTTGCCGCTATAAAAATGATGGTCTTGCTAAAAACGGACGTGGGTTACTGACCTGGTAGCCTGGCTGCCCCGGGGTGGGTCCGCGACGGACATGGGGTTGTGGGGGTGCTCCGTCTCCGGGCTGGGGCCCTGGCTGGGACTCGGGGGCTTGTGTCCTGGTTGGTGTGTTGCCGGAGTTGTGGGTGGGTGAGTGTATGGGGGCCCAGCCCTGGCGCAGGGTGCCGCCAGTGCATCGAGCCACCTGGGGGGCTCTTCGACTGGTGGGGGAGGTTGTTACATCTTGCAGGAGCTCTCCTCTCTTCAGGAACTCACTCTGCAGCAGGGGGAGATATAGGAGAGGTGGAGGAAGATCTCAGCCTGGGCGTCTATTGTCTCATGCAGTCTGGAAGATGAGTAGATGACGGGGTGGGTGCAGTTTTCTCTGTGGTGGGGTCGGGTGGGCTGTCCCGGGCTCTGTGGGGCCGGGCGGCGCTGCTGTACTGGGCCCCGGTTCAGATGGGCATGGGCACCTTTTCCTGGCGGGTTGCAGAGTATGGGGGTGCCTACTGGGGTCAGCGGGGGAGCTGCCCTTGGGGTAAAGGTGTGTCACCAGGGTGAAGGGGAGGCATCCCCCCCCCTGTCCCCTTCTGGCTGCCTGTGCCTCAATTTTATCTCACAACTTTGACATTCACATTACTCACACTCTCATAACACATACATATAGGATCTTGGGGGTGGGCACGCTACACGGACTCCAAATTACCATCAGGGTGTACAACCTCACCCCTGGCGTCGTTGTCCACCTCTCAATTTTAGATACACGTAGACATTGAGGGCTATCAGGAGGGGCTATGCGCTTACCTGCTGCTCTCTGGCAGGTAGCTCCATGTCCTCCTGGGTTTTAAATGCACCTTAAAACACACATGCATCAACACTACATATGAGCGGGCAGAGGGAGGTTTGGAGTCTTCTCACACCCCCGTTCTCTGCGGCCATGATGGAGCGGGGGGGCTAGGAGGAGGAGTTGGCCATCCGATTGCGGTCTGGAAAGTGGGGCCTCCCTGCTGCTGCGGACTCGTGGCAGTCTGCATCTCCCCACCGCAGGGAAAAGGGTAACACCACCTGGGTCTGGATGCAGTTTCCCCCTCCAGGGGCAAGGGTACCTAGACCCGGGCTTAGAGTACGCTTGGGGAGTGTGATTGTGTGTACATTGTGTGTCTCTACATGTCTGTCTCCACGTTGGGTGAGTGTTGAGTAATTGCATATGAGAGCATGAGGGTGGGAACGGATGTTTGTATCTGTGTGTGCCTGTATGTCTGGTTCCATATGCCAGGTCGGGTATCAGACGCCACCTCTCTGGGGACATCTCAGGCCTTCCAAGGTATGGAGGCCTATCCCCCCCTTCCCACTTCCCCTGCCAGTGGCAGACATCCTTAGACATCGGTGCGTTGGTGGGTCTTTGTGTCCGGGGATGGGCGTCCCTTGGCCTCTCGGCCTGGGGCTCAGTGACTCTGGCGCAGCTGGCTGCCGGCGGAGCTCCCGGGTTAGTCACTGCAACCCCCCCTGGTTTATGCTCCGCGGCTGCTGAGTGAGCCCTCATCTGGGACTCTCCTCAGCTCTTTCTGGGATAGTGGCGCAGCTGCCCCTCTGTTGGTCTTCCTTGGTCTCTTGTGTTCTGGGGGCCTCTGGATGTCTGGAGTTTTGATCTCCTCCATACCTGCTTCATGCCCTGGAGGACGGGGCTGTGGCTCCCCACACCCTCTAGCAGATCATTACATGTAGGAACCTTTTAAAAACAAGCGCGTCCATGCTCACAGGTGTACACACAGGTGCTCACACACACAAACTACACCCTTTTTGGCTCCTACCTCAAAGCACACTGTGTGCTGTCAATCTTACGTGCTGCACAATAATGTATTTACTGTTATATTCCCATAGATCATCATGATGTTGTTTATCCCTTGTTAAATGCTTGTTTTATTTTTTCTTTCTCAACAGGTGATCCAGGTGATTGATATATGTATTTTATGTCTGCTTATTTTGTTGGTTTTTGTTTTTTGCCCTTTATCCCCGTCCCTCTACTCCGCTTGTCATGGTCCGTGGTCCTGTGTGTGGAATGTGTGATGCGCGGGTAGCCACACCCCCAGTCTGGGCCATCACCGGCACACCTTCTCTCCATCGGGGTGATTACCTGAAGAGCTACTTAACCCGGCGCTGACGGATGCTCCACGCCAGTCCGTTAATCACCTCTCTGTGGTTTCGATCCGGCGTTCAGCGTCTGCCACCTGCCTGTCCTCCTGCTCAATTGGATCACCCGATGCATCATCTGGCCCATCCACTACCTCTACGGATTTCCTTCTCACGGACTTCCCTGCCGAGCTCCCACGTTCCCCCTCTAATCCCTCCCACGGTCCCGATTCCGGCTCCCTCACGTCATTGTTTCCCCGGGTTTTTTAGTTCCTCGTTTTGCTCCTTTGGTTTTCCCGGGTCACCTTTGGTTTTTATAATAAAGTGTCATTTTCTGCTAGTGCTTGAGTCTGCGTTTGGATCCTTTTGTGCACGCGCGCCGCGGTGCATGACACCGCTGTTTTTTTTTTTTTTTCCCCTCTTTCTTTCTCCCTTTTCTTTTTCTCATTCAAGTCTGTCCCGTATCTAGCAAGTGAAAATAAAAAATAAAATAAACAATAAAAGGTGAATCAAATAGACCAATACGGGAAGGCTGGGATGGTCCATTTGGTAAAGTAATTCTGTTGGGCATCTTTCTTCACCTTTAGACAATAATTCTGATGGCAAAAGAGCATAAAAAAAAAAAGAATTACACAAACTGAATGAATCTTGATGTGATTTTTATCTATATGTGAGTGAATGTTTAAATATGATGTAAATGTGAACTCTTAATGTTAAGAGTAACAAATAAAGTGTAAAGAACTGATTTTAAAGTTTAAAAGGTTAAACCTGTTTTAAATCATGTAAGTCAGGTAGATAGACAGAGATAAGGTGTGAGTGGACATCGGATGATTAAAGTCAACAACTTGAATGCCCAGCTGAGTGTCTCTCTAGGCCTGGCTGTGCTCATCCCTCCTTCAACCTCTCCTCCCCAAAAATAAAAATAAACTTACAGATTCTTAGTTAGATTAGTAAAGTATAATTGATTTCAATATTTTTTGTGATTTTCATTATTTTATTATGCTATTGTGTTGCTGAATTCCATTAATAAAATTTCCTGCAATTCAAGCCTAAATTGTGGACATTCACTTTTTGACCTTTAGTGAAGCAGTAAAGGTAGAAATCCAGGATTATTTTTATTAGTGCAAATACCTCTCACAGGTTACCCCGTCTTCCAAGCTACTAAAATAATACCAGAAATAACAAGTGCCATGTTAAATAACAGGTTAACAGGTGAGACTGATGGGCTACTCAGGTTACGTCTTATCAGGGTTAGCATGAAAAACACCTGGCTGATTTAGAGGTAGTCAGTACTGGGCGAGTCCCCTCAACCACATCAGTGCCAGAATCCTACATTATCCACTGGGGAAGACTCATAGGATCAGGGATTAGGACTTTTTTTTTAAATCAGCGAGCTGAAATCAACTTCCTGTATAGGGGTTTTGTGGACCTACCAATTGACAAGTGGAGTCAATTAAATAACTGAGACTTCCATTTCTGACCTAGAATGGGCAGAGAGAGGGAGGTTAGGATACAGTAAAAGAATCCCAAGTACAACATATCCGAAAGGAATGTAGAAAAGAGAAAGAGGCAGGAATACAGGAAGAAAATAGTGAAGCTATTGGGCAAGACAAAGGGAAGGGGGAAATTAATGTCCAACAAAAACTGAAAGAAAGAAGGGGGGAGGAGTTGAGAGGATGTGGTGTGGGGATCAGTTATATTACTAATTGTAGTCATAACTCAGCCAGAGCTGGAGCTCTCTGCAGATCTGTGGAGATGGATACTCAGGATGGAGAAGAGCTCTGCTTTCCACAACTCTTCAACATCTCCTGCAAGAAGCCTACAACTCCTCTGTCTCAATTGTTGCTTCCTTATATTGTTGTGTTCTCAATGTCTCTGCTGACTGTGATTCTCAACCTGCTCGTCATCATTGCAGTCTCCCACTTCAGGCAGAGTTTCACTTTTGTAACTGTTATTGTAGCTTTACAAGTCAGAGTCAGCTTAAGTAAATACATGATTTTACTCATATGTGCACTAGACTTACATTTGAACTGTTAGACTATTTTTATATAATGATCTGTATATATTAGATGTTAATATTAGATGACAGACTTAGAGAGTTTAGATATTCATTATATGAGGTACTTCATATCATATTCCTTCTCCTACCAATAATCTTTACATTCAGTCTGCTACAACTTATCTTCTGTCTACACTTGAACATACTACACCTATAACTGAATTATTTTCAGATGTTTCAGATGATTTCTCTCTCTTCTTTCAGGCAGCTCCACACACCCACTAACTTCCTCCTCCTCTCTCTGGCTGTGTCAGACTTTTTCATTGGTCTGTTGTTGATGCCTGCAAATATCATCCGAAAGAAGGTTTGTTGGTTTCTTGGTCAGCTTGCATGTTTAGTGTTTACTTATGTATCCTTCATTATTACCTCTGCCTCAGTGGGCATCATGGTGCTGATATCAGTCGACAGGTATGCGGCTATTTGTGACCCTCTGCATTACCCCACCAGAATAACTCGTGAAAGAGTGAAACTCTGTGTCTGTCTGTGTTGGCTCTGCTCTGTTATCTACAACATTTTGCTCATAAAGGATGAACTGGTTCAACCAGGGCAACATAATTCCTGCTATGGAGAGTGTAAAATTCTCGTAGACTACATTGCAGGAACCACTGATATTGTTTTAACCTTTATTGCTCCAGTTACTGTCATCATAGTTCTGTATATGAGAGTGTTTGTGGTGGCTGTGTCTCAGGCCCGTGCCATGCGCTCTCAGGTTACAGCTGTCACACTACAGCTCTCAGTGACTCTAACAACAAAGAAATCAGAGTTAAAAGCAGCCAGGACTCTGGGTGTTCTTGTTCTTGTGTTTCTAATATGTTTCTGTCCTCATTATTGTATTTTTGTTTTTGGAGGAAAGGTGCTTAATAGCTCATCTGCAACTATTGTGATCTATCTGTATTATTTTAACTCCTGTCTAAATCCTTTGATTTATGCTATGTTCTACCCCTGGTTTAGAAAAGCTGTGAAACTAATTGTCACACTACAGATACTGCAGCCTGGCTCCTGTGAGGTCAGCATACTGTAGAAAAAAGAAATCTCCTTTAAAAATATTTTTATGGGCAACACTAAACAAGCAGAAGATAAAATCTTTTCTGTCACTTTAAGAGAACTTATAATTTATAAGAGAAATGATAGAGATTGCAAATTATTACTCAGTCTATTAATAAAAGGGCAAGGTACAGCTTTCTGAAAAATCCACATTCCTTTATTAGACAAGTTGCAAAATGCCTTGGCTTATCTTAGAACCATATTGTAGACTGTATATTGGATATATTAATAACAAATTAAAATGTAAGATTTTTAATTGTTATATAAATTGCATTACATTTGAGTTGTACAGTATAATATTAATCTAGTTTTATTGAGAATCAAAAGTTGCACTGAATTCAAAATATTTTCTTAGATGATTCAAAAGTGCCCCATTTCACAAAAAAACTGGTACAATTTTAAAGCTGTAGGGTATACTAATTAAAACAATTTAAAGGTAGGACATAAAAAATAGGTTCATGTGTGGGCATCCAAGTATAACATACAAATTAGTTAGTATAATAAACAATTATGTATAGTGTTTATGATTTAGTTTTGTCTGTCTTTATCTATTTGAGAATTATAGTGGTTTAAATGTTGTGGAGGGTATGAAAGCACAAGCACCACTTGCTGAAATTCAGTTCAAAACAATGTTTTACAGATCGTTCTAGACACTCACTGTTGTGCCTCTCTTCTTACCTCCTTCAATCCGAATTTTTACATTTATGTGTCACAATGAATGTTCTAGAAGAAGCTCTTTTAGCACATAGATAATATGATCATAGATTTTTCCATCCATTATTAATCATGAATTGAAATCTGTGAGGAAATAGGAGATATAAAGGAATTTAACACCATGATTTGTAAATCTCCAAAAGTTGATTGTGTTCATCTGGATGTAGCGTTTTCAGCGGGACAAATGTTACGTCACTCATCCAAGTGTCTTCTTCAGTCTCAGCTGACTGCAGATTTCCCCTATCTTATAAACAGTACACTTGCATAATGACTGAAACCAGCCCATTGAAGGGACAAAGGGCAGGGAGGTCAGTTCCTTCATCATAATTGTGCAAATTCTCATGACCATTGATCAACAACCACTGATCAAGGCCCACTGATCAAGGCCCACTGATCAAAGCTCACTGATCAAGTTGGGGAACGCCTGCAGTCACAGCATTGTACGATGGCGAAAGATGTACCCTTAGGCCCCCTCCTCGATTCAGAGATGGTCTTTCCCTTTTCACCTAAATGGCCTCCTTGACTCCGCGCTCAAACCAGTGTTCCTCTCTGTCCAGGATGTGTACATCCTCATCATTGAAAGAGTGTCCACTGGCCTGTAGGTGTAAGTAGACTGCAGACTACTGGCCTGACGAGGTAGCTCTTCTGTGCTGTGCCATCTGCTTCGCAGGAGGTTGTTTGGTTTCCCCACTGTATAGTCCTGGCAATCCTCCTGGCACTTAACAGCGTACACTATGTTACTCTGTGTCGGGGACCCAATCCTTGGGGTGGATTAATTTTTGGCGCAGCATGTTTTGGGGTTTAAAAACCACAGAGACAACGTGTTTAGAAAAAATGCGTCTCAACTGTTTTGATACTCCTGACACATACGGGATCACTACAGGTTTTAGGCAGCTGTCCTACTCTCCTGGATCGGCTGGAAAAGAGAGCTCCAGGGTAGCTTCAGAATCAACTTTTGGAGATTTACATACCTGGATGACTGAGCATGCATCAAGACATGCTTTGTAAAAGTTTTCTGACTTTGCTCCAAAAGTTGAAAGTGTTTTTCCCCCTTTCTCAGACTAGAGAGTTGTTCTCTATATATAATTATTATGCCCCAGAAGCCATTTAAATTCTATTTGACAGATCATCAGTGTTTTAGGGCAATTGTTGTTATGAAGCAGTGCTTCGTATCGCCTCTGTCACAAAGGTTAAAGGGCAGCTTAAAACCTCGTGGCAACTTTTGGTAATGTGCATTCCCTGACCAGTTGGCGAGTGGACCTGGGCCACGTAGACTGAACGCTGAGTCCTCAGGAGGATGCAGCCTATGAATTTGGACACCCCACTGGAATCCAAAGAAAAAACATACTCCAAGCACCCAAACCAGCATGGACTATTAAACTACCCTGAACACAATTAATTAATAACAATTAACCACTGATCTCTGTGCTCTCCACTGTTTTTAAACATGCAATGTGTTAATTTATAGTGGGGCAAAAAAGTATTTAGTCAGCCACCGATTGTGCAAGTTCCCCCACCTAAAATGATGACAGAGGTCAGTAATTTGCACCAGAGGTACACTGCAACTGTGAGAGACAGAATGTGAAAAAAAATCCATGAATCCACATGGTAGGATTTGTAAAGAATTTATTCGTAAATCAGGGTGGAAAATAAGTATTTGGTCAATAACAAAAATACAACTCAATACTTTGTAACATAACCTTTGTTGGCAATAACAGAGGTCAAACGTTTACTATAGGTCTTTACCAGGTTTGCACACACAGTAGCTGGTATTTTGGCCCATTCCTCCATGCAGATCTTCTCGAGAGCAGTGATGTTTTGGGGCTGTCGCCGAGCAACACAGACTTTCAACTCCCGCCACAGATTTTCTATGGGGTTGAGGTCTGGAGACTGGCTAGGCCACTCCAGGACTTTCAAATGCTTCTTACGGAGCCACTCCTTTGTTGCCCGGGCGGTGTGTTTTGGATCATTGTCATGTTGGAAGACCCAGCCTCGTTTCATCTTCAAAGTTCTCACTGATGGAAGGAGGTTTTGGCTCAAAATCTCACGATACATGGCCCCATTCATTCTGTCCTTAACACGGATCAGTCGTCCTGTCCCCTTGGCAGAAAAACAGCCCCATAGCATGATGTTTCCACCCCCATGCTTCACAGTAGGTATGGTGTTCTTGGGATGCAACTCAGTATTCTTCTTCCTCCAAACACGACGAGTTGAGTTTATACCAAAAAGTTCTACTTTGGTTTCATTTGACCACATGACATTCTCCCAATCCTCTGCTGGATCATCCATGTGCTCTCTGGCAAACTTCAGACGGGCCTGGACATGCACTGGCTTCAGCAGCGGTACACGTCTGGCACTGCGGGATTTGATTCCCTGCCGTTGTAGTGTGTTACTGATGGTGACCTTTGTTACTTTGGTCCCAGCTCTCTGCAGGTCATTCAGGTCCCCCCGTGTGGTTCTGGGATCTTTGCTCACCGTTCTCATGATCATTCTGACCCCACGGGATGAGATCTTGCGTGGAGCCCCAGATCGAGGGAGATTATCAGTGGTCTTGTATGTCTTCCATTTTCTGATGATTGCTCCCACAGTTGATTTTTTCACACCAAGCTGCTTGCCTATTGTAGATTCACTCTTCCCAGTCTGGTGCAGGTCTACAATACTTTTCCTGGTGTCCTTCGAAAGCTCTTTGGTCTTGGCCATGGCGGAGTTTGGAGTCTGACTGTTTGAGGCTGTGGACAGGTGTCTTTTATACAGATGATGAGTTCAAACAGGTGCCATTCATACAGGTAACGAGTGGGGGACAGAAAAGCTTCTTACAGAAGACGTTACAGGTCTGTGAGAGCCAGAGATTTTCCTTGTTTGAGGTGACCAAATACTTATTTTCCACCCTAATTTACGAATAAATTCTTTACAAATCCTACCATGTGAATTCATGGATTTTTTTCTCACATTCTGTCTCTCACAGTTGAAGTGTACCTCTGGTGCAAATTACTGACCTCTGTCATCATTTTAAGTGGGGGAACTTGCACAATCGGTGGCTGACTAAATACTTTTTTGCCCCACTGTACAACAATAACGACGGCCGCTTGCATGTTCTGCAAAAAAATGTGCTTTGTCGTGTGTCTGATGGACAAACACCAAACCAGTTCCACATCACTGAAGTTGCACCATTTTTACAAACCAATTCTGGTTCATCTGTTTCACTCAACAATCGGCCATGTGTGTATGAAAACAAAGGCACTGCGCATGCGCGTTGTACTCATATTCTATCGCGATATTTAATTTTCCTATCGTTGCCTAACATTATACTGGTATTACCGTGAATGGTATAATATGGCCCAGCCCTACTAACAGGTATCATGAGAAGAGTTGGGAGGGGCCACTATGACGATCTAACGGGAGTGAACCATAAAGCCTTCTCCTACATGTCAAAAATTTCAAACATACCACTGCTCTGCACCAAGGATCCCCACACAGCTCCAAGTTCAAACAAAATACCCCTACTTTCTTCTACCTGTGCTAGTAAAGAGAAAAGAAGAACCCAACCCTGCTTAAAAGGGGCGTTACTAAGACTCAAGTTTCACCTCTCAAAATGTTTTTTACATTGGTGTCCTGTCAATCGCCTGGTAACCATACTCATTGTGAAATAAGACCTTATCCCTAAGGCTCTGAGAGAGTACTAATTGCTGTATTTGCGCACCACCATCTGGCTGCAAATTAAGGCATCTGGAAGAAGGGTACCAGAAAGCAAGCTCTCAATATGTGCCATTGAGGCAGATGACTGACAATAGCAGGAGAGAGGATCCATATTACCACTGACCCAACCTGGATGATATTTAATTGAAAGGTTAAAGGAGGATATTTGAGCAGCTCAGCATTGCTTAAAAGCTCCAAGGTTTGCTGTGGTCTGAAAGCTCTAGGGATCGTTAACTTTGTGAAGACCACATTTATGAACCAGCATATATCCTCTGAACTTTTCGCCCATTGTAAAGTTAGGAACTCAAGTTTCCTGGAGCTGTAATTTGACATTTTGCATTCAGTGGGCTTTAATCGTCAGCTAGCATAAGCTATAGAACGCACCCTATCATCTGAATACTGCTGTGAAAGCGGGGCACCCAAACAACAGTAATGAACATCAACCTTCAAAATGAAGGGTTGTGAAACATTGGCATAAGCTAAAACTAGTACTAATACTACTAAGGATGCAAAGGGATAGCAATTTTCTCTAATCACTTTACTCTCCAAAAGCTGTTAAATATGTGCCTTGACTTCTTTTTTTCTTTCAGTAAACTGAGTTGACAAGGAGGTTCCTCTCTGCACAAAACAAGTCATTGCAGAGCTATGAATTATCTTCCCCTCTGATGTTGATGGGATCAAAGGATGTGCCTCTGGATAAATAATGTTTAAAAATGTTAAAACAAAGAAATTCTTGACTAGTTCTATAACACATGATATATATACTAAAAGTTAAATAGAAATTCCTTTCTTGGGACACTGCTGTTATCCCCTGTTTGCTGCCATTTATGGCTGTTACTGAAACTTTTTTGCAGTGGATCTAACATGTGTAGATTCGCATTCCACAAATAAACTTTCATGATGTGAAAATGTAATTAAACTGTTGATCAGAGGGAAATTACTTAAAAAGTTTTAGGATGTTAAAACTTACAACATCAAGCTAGCTTGTAATGTTATGTTGTTGCATAGCCATTTCTTGTCATCTGTCCAGGGATGGGGGGTTGCATGATGATAACTTAATTGCGACAATAAAGAGATTAAATTAAGTTTGAACCTGGAGGATTTCTTTTGTTAAAACACTAATTACAGTTCAGGAGTGATGATTAAGTTGAGGGGGGAAAGGATGAGATGGATATGAGCAGGCAAGAGTAGAAATGGAAGAGGTGGATGAACAAGATGAGAAAGAAAAAACTATGAAAGGATAAATATAAAACTTTTAAATGGTCAAATACCGTTTGAAACAGATACTAGCGACTTTAAATAACATAATTGTTATACTGTTATACTATTTATGCAATGCCTATTGTTTTTTTCTCGGGTACTTATATCTGAAACAACAAGAAAGTGATTAAAAAAAAGACTTGCTTTCTGTCTATGATGATTGTGAGGGGAAAAATAAATAGTGGCAATTTCTATGTAAACTACCATTTATCTCGTCCAATATGATGGGGAGCTCTTGAATGACATCCTGATGAGATCACATGCAAAAACTCGAAGAAAGAGGGATGAGTACAGGCAGAGAGTGAGATAGATATGATTATGATCAAAAATTAATTAATATATTGGCCCAAGGGAAGGGAAGAGGGGCATCAGTATCCAACAGACACTGAGAGAATGATAAGGGGAGGAGTTTAAAGAAGGTGTGGGGATATTACTAATTCTGGTCACAATGCTGCAGCTCTCTGCAGCTCTGTGAAGATGGATACCCAGAGCAGAGCAGAGCTCTGCTTTCCACAACTCTTCAACACCTCCTGCAAGAAGCCTACAACTCCTCTATCACAAGTTTTGCTCTTTCACATTCTGATGCCATCAATGTCTCTGCTGACTGTGACTCTCAACCTGCTTGTCATCATCGCAGTCTCCCACTTCAGGCAGAGTTTCACTTTTTTTTACCTGCTGCTGTGGCTTTACAAGTCTATACCTGATTTGTAATACCTGTTTGAATAGTTTCTTTCTGTTGATTTTTTAAAATTATATTTTCCTGTCTTTCTAGGCAGCTCCACACACCCACTAACATCCTACTCCTCTCTCTGGCTGCCGCTGACTTTCTCATTGGCCTTCTGTTTATGCCTGGAGAAATCCTGCGAAATACAGTGTGTTGGTTTCTTGGTCAGCTCACATGTTCTCTGTATAATTATATATCCTTCGTTGTTACCTCTGCCTCAGTGGGCAATATGGTGCTGATATCAGTCGACCGCTATGTGGCTATTTGTGACCCTCTGCATTACCCCACCAGAATCACAGAGAGAAGAGTGAAACTCTGTGTTTGTCTGTGTTGGCTCTGCTCGGTTTTCTACTGCTATATGATTGTAAGAGATGATCTAAGTCAACCAGGAAAGCATAATTCTTGCTTTGGAGAATGTATAATTTTTGTTGAATTCATTGCAGGATTTGTTGACCTTGTTTTATCCTTTATAATTCCAGTTACTGTGATTGTATTTCTGTATATGAGAGTGTTTGTGGTGGCTGTGTCTCAGGCCCGTGCCATGTGCTCTCATGTTACAGCTGTCACACTGCAGCTCTCAGTGACTCTAACAGCAAAGAAATCAGAGTTAAAAGCAGCCAGGACTCTGGGTGTTCTTGTTCTTGTGTTTCTAATATGTTTCTGCCCATATTACATTGTTTCGCTTTTTGGAGACGAGTTTCTCAATAGTGCCTCTGCATCTATTGTATTCTATTTCTTTCTTTTAAACTCCTGTCTAAACCCTTTGATTTACGCTATGTTCTACCCCTGGTTTAGAAAAGCTGTGAAACTAATTATGACTCTACAGATACTGCAGCCTGGCTCCTGTGAAGTCAGCATACTGTAGAAGGAAGAAATCTGTTCTAAAAAGATTACCATAATCAAAACTAAGTTTAAATTCGGTTCTGGATTTAACATGGAGAAGATGAAGAGAAGTCAGTATGGGAGAAATATACTCTCTCTTTCTAGTCCCTGTCAGTACTCTTGCTGCAGCATTTTGGATTGACTTTCAGGGATTTTTTTTTTAGGACATCCTGACAATAATGAATTGGTAAATGGCCTGCATTTGTATAGCGCTTTTCTAGTCCCTAAGGACCCCAAAGCACTTTACACTACATTCAGTCATTCACCCATTCACACACTGGCGATAGCAAGCTACATTGTAGCCACAGCTGCCCTGGGGCGCACTGACAGAGGCGAGGCTGCCAGACACAGGCGCCACCGGGCCCTCTGACCACCACCAGTAGGCAAACATGGGGTTAGTATCTTGCCCAAGGATATTTGGCATGCAGCCAGGATGCAGCCTGGGATCGAACCACCGACCTTCTGATTAGTGGCTGACCTGCTCTGCCACCTGAGCTACAGCCACCCTATTACAGTATTACAGTATTCCAGCCTATCAGTAATAAATGCATGAACTAGTTTTTAAGCATCACTCTGAGACAGGATATTTCTAATTTTAGAGATACATTGCTCCCTCGCCACATCACGTTCCCCCTTTCACAGGCTCATCATTGGTTTCTCGGCCTATAAGTATTTACATTTTTTACAAAATAATTTTGTTTATTCTTTTAATTATTTTTGCAGAATAAAAGCCTTAAAAGCCTAAAAAAATTACTAACAATATAAATTCCATTGTATAAGATAAGATAAGATAAGATAACCTTTATTAGTCCCACACGTGGGAAATTTGTTTTGTCACAGCAGGAAGTGGACAGTGCAAAAGTTATGAGGCAAAAATTTGAATACAATAAGAATAAATACAGTACACAACTGTACAGAATAGAATAAAATAAAATACTATATACAGTAGAATAAAATAAAATAAATATACAATAAGATAAAAATAGAATACAAATACAAATACTATATACAACTGAGTAAAAATACAACGATGACAGAAAGGATTATTGCACTTAGTATTATTGCATATGTATGGATACACACTGTCCCACATAGCAGACAGGTCTGGCCCAGATCTGGTCTCAAACCAGCACTGCTGGCTGACTTCTGGCATGGTAAGTGGTATGTCATCCAGATATGGGCCACGTCTGGCAATGATGGCCCTGTTTATGTGATGCCATGCCATTTCTGACCCAATTATGGTTTGGTTTATGTGGCCCACGCTCATAGAAAACAGGTCTTACCCAAATCCTGCATCAACCTGGCACTTCTGACTGACTGGCAGGGTGTATGTCAACCAGATGTGGGCCAGGTGTGGCAATGATGTCACTATTTATGTTCCTGTTTTCCTATTTTAGTACTCCGTTTAGAGAAAGTGTGTGATCCGGTGAATGCGGCATGTTGTATAGAGCACTTTGAGTAATTTGGGAGAGTTGAAGAGCGCTATATAAGAATCAGTCCATTCCCTGTCTGAACAGTTTCGTCATGTTACTTTTGCACTATTATGTTCCAGCACATGTTGTTATTACATGGCTTGATTAAGGTACACATTAGGCTGACATATGGGGCCAGAGCTGAAACTGTTCTGGGCCAACACAGAGCCAGCAGTGTGTCTGCCTTGTGCTGGCTGGCCTATGTGTGGATTACCTCTAGCAAACCAGATCTGGGCCACCAAAGGGCCATCATTCTTTGCGATATGTGGGCCATGTGTAAGCACATTGTGTGGGCCAGATCCGGGCCATACCAATTTTGCTTTGTGGGATGTCTTACCAGCTCTTAGTTTTTCAAAGATCAAAGGTCAATTTTATATTTAATATTCAATTTATTTCTCCTTTATTTATGCTCCTAAGATTAAAATTCTACTTGTCTAGCTAAGATAACCTGGGTTCTAGCATGTTTGGACCATCACTGTGACTACTTAGGACATTTTACTGTGAGGCATCAAGGTGGGAATCAGGCTTTATAGGCCACAATAGGGAAAAAGGTGCGGAGAGATGATATATATATTTGATATTATGAATTAAAATTTGTAGCCTTTAAACAGCAAAATAAAACTACCTGTCAAAACAATGCAAAGATACAAAATTTGGAAAAAGCAAGGAGCATGCTTTTCTTTCAGATTGATGTTTTACATCTGGATCTGCACATGCAGTCTCTTCAGTCTGATTTCAGTACAGCTATTTATGAATGTACTTGGAAGAAAAAAATAAAGGTCAATACAAAATTTGTTTTTGCTGTTACCATTAAATTTTATATTGTTGAGTCAGCCTTTGTTCATTCTACAAACTTGCCAGAAGATGGCGCTCCTGACTAAATTTTGTGATGCCAGAAATGAAATGAATTTCTGTAAATTAGATCACAGTTGCTGTTTCAACCACCGGCTTATTGGAGTCAGCAACCGTTCAAGCCACAAGAGGTCTCCCTCTGCACAGTGCACGCCAGACTGAACATACTGTAACCCACTCCTTGTCTTGCAGCCCTCCTCTGACTCGCTTCAGAGTCTCATCTGGATGTTAAAAGACTGCTTGGTCAGATATTAACCTCAATTTAAACAAACCTGAAAAGAGCAGCAATTCTTGTATTATTGATGTGGCTACACAGTAAATTTTTTCATGAGTATGGAGTAAAAAAATTAAGGTTTGATAGAAAGTTGATTGGGATACTGATAAAATACTATGGCTCTTGGCCTTTGAGAGCTAGGGCTTTAGGTGGAAAAAATGCTAAAACTTTGTGTATAATGCAGAAAAATATTTAAATATCATTTCATAAACTGAATTCTTGAACAAAGAAAACCTTAAGTGAAGCCAGTGTTTAAAAAAAAGAGGCAAAGATTGATTTTTTTTAAATTTTGTTCAACTTAAATGCCAAACATTTGGAAGAAATTTTGTGGACAACAGCATGAGATCTGCAAGCCTCGAGATCAAATACTGTATGTTGAATTTGTACAAAGATTATTCTTTTTTTTCTCCTCCCATCCTTCGTGGTTTGGTTGTGGCTTAATAAATGGGCAGATGGGGGCCTATGGATTCTGCAAAAGGGGTCTTTAATCTCTGATCAGTTTTTATATTGCAAGTTTTGCTGTGAAGCAGCCATCTGGTGGGGGGTAGTTCAATCACCATGGTGTTGTTGTTGCCATGACCAGGCGTTGTGACACATTTTGCAACAGCGAGACATAGAACAATAACTACTTTCTAATCATATTGTTTATCATTTTTTCATACTCAAGGCAGTCATCCACTTTATTAAATTTAAACCAGCAATGCCTCAACATACAAATGACCATTTAAACCTGAAATAGTATCATAGGATAAGAATACTAATGCAAACAGTCCAAAACTTCACAAGCTAAAGTTGGTCTCTAAAAGGCATAAAATAAAGAAATATTTCATTACCCCATCAGTATACTGTACATGTCTATATGACCTGGTAAATGTGCTATAGTCAGCTAAAAACAGTCCAGTGTCACATGTTGGTGAAATATATAATTTTAGGCATGTATTTTTTCCTCTTACAATCTTAAATAGACCGATGACTGACAAGCAGGAGAAGTATCCAAAATGGAGGACTCGGATAACCACACATAAACACAAAAAGATGCTGTATTGCTGATGTCATACAAAAAAACAGATCAGTGCACATAATCCAAAAACTGGGAATCTTCTAGGAAAAAATCAAAATCAAGACGCAGGGACTATGGCAGTTAGATTTTCTTAAGCCTGAAAAGAGAGCCCAGAGGAGGTGCAGGAGTCTAGTTTACATGGACCACTTGAATTAAATTCTGCAGAGAAGATGTTTTTGTATATTTGGTACCAACATTTGTTTCTATTTCACCTATCAAACAAACGCAGTCGTCTTGGTGAAGTAGTAAATGTTATAGGAAACAACCATTAGGTTCCAGCACATTTACCACAGCTTTTTTAATTGTTAAACTGGAGCAATGTGCCGTACGAACTCACTCACTGGACAAGCCTATGTGGTTGTGTTTAGCTCGACATGTCTGGAACTGTTGCTGCACATTCCTCTGTCAGCCAGCATGACTCCTGCTGCCATTCAAAGGGTCCGACTCTCAACAAGCAGGAGGTTCAGCTGTAGAGTCATGGTGAAGTGCAGAAGACATTTTCTTTCAGGATTGTAAGGTTGTAAGACTATTGACATGTCATTTCTGTAATTGGACGAAAACCAAAACATACACGTCCACCGCAGGCTAAATCACAAGAAGGTGCTACATTATGTCCTGTCGCTTCCAAAGAGGGCCAAAAATACACTAAGAATAGTGGCAAATTCAAGCCATAATCAAAACTCTTCTTTCCCCCTAGTTTTCATATTCTTGTTTAAATTCTTAATGCTTGTTGCTTATACTTAAGTATTTTATTTATTTTTGTTACAAAAATTGTATTCCACTGTCAATTTATCTATTTGAATTTTTGTAAATATGTACATCAAATATATTCACTATCCCAGCAAACAACAAAATCTTTCTAATGTATAAGGTCGGTTCTTTTTTTCTATGTTAGTCTTTGGAAAAATGTAAAGAAACCTGCAAAATATGTGCTATCAGCAAATTTGATACCAAGGAAACAAAAGAGATTTTTACATAGTTATGTTTTCTTTAGAAGTAAATGAAATGATGTAACTGACTGTATGTCCTCACCAGGT
Organism: Mchenga conophoros; assembly: GCF_057382185.1. Taxonomy (NCBI): domain Eukaryota; kingdom Metazoa; phylum Chordata; class Actinopteri; order Cichliformes; family Cichlidae; genus Mchenga; species Mchenga conophoros. Next base: position 11,744,980 of record NC_140541.1, read on the forward strand.
ACTGCCTCGGGAACTAGCGCTGCTGCCAGGCAAATACCCAAAGGATTACAAAGCTGTTTGTGACGCATTCCTTTCAAGTGGATGTTTCACAATTTACTGTGTGCAAGGTCACACTCTGGCCATTTTGGTAATTTAACCCAGACTGTGATATATATTAGTTATAGCGCATAAAGCAGAGCTTGTCATGTGGCCCAGTAATTATGGATAACCACAGTTGGTTCAGAATTGAAGAGAATTACAGTACTGTGTAGAGTTATGTGAGATGGTCACAAATGTAATTTCAAACTTCCTGAGAGCAGCTGCATGACCCAGCCTAATGAATGGCAGAGCAAGAACACTGTGGTATGACCTGCCTTTGTGTCTTCAGGCACAGGATAGTGGCACAATGCTCTCTGCTACTAATTGGAAACTGGCTGGTTTGACAAGAGGAGACCTGGGTTCCAGGTGCATAAAGGGTAATTATTTCTCTTTACAATCACGCTCTTCTAAACAAACAAATATATGGACAAAATCACGGCCTCAAAACTGACACAAGGAATTTCAAATTACTTCTGATTCCACATATTTCAGCAGATAACCTCAGAGATCATCGGCCTCGCTCTGCCCTCATCACTCCTAACAGACTTGACTTCTTTTTCATTTTTAAGGCAAAATGGGGAAAGAGTAGGGAGGGGTGACAGTGTGTCAGATTGATGCTTCACTATGTTTTATATTGCAAGAGTGTCTACAACACACAGACACACACTCCGCCTTGTTTCTAGTAGTTTAGAGGACACAGTACATTATATAATCATAAGCACTACTCGCTCAGACTAAGTCCTAACTTACTGGGATTTTTCTAATTTTTTAAAGTAAGTATTCTTAGGATGTGATTTTATAAGTGGAGTCATGCCCAAACACATACACACACCATCGCCATCACCACCACCCCCTCTTCCTCTAATGAGATCTGACGTTCCTGTGGGCGAAGGCATCTTTGACCTTCTCTCCTTTAGCAAAGACAGAGTCCATTTTAAAATGAAACACTATGAGTGACTCAGATTATAACATGTTCTTACTATGACATTTCATTCATCCATTTGCCATTTATCATATACCTACATGATGCTCTTCTTTTTTTGGTCACACTAATGAGAAATGTGCAGGGCATTTTTTTTAAAAATAATTTTGACATTGTGAATGGATTCTTGCTTTATGGTAGTTTGAATAGGCTCCAGCAGTGACAGTTTACTGGAATGGACACAGTTATGTTTGCAGGTAGGCTTCTTTCATATGTATGTGTGGAGGCCAGCGATAGGGAGGAAAGAATTTAAATGTATCATGTAAAAAGGATTTAGTGAAACCTACTGTAGATTTTGATAAAATGCTATAAAAAGCCACAAAAAACCCAAAACAGTTTTATGTATTATTTGTTTCATACACTTGCATTACTGTCTTTGACTGTCTGTGTCAGCAAACTGTCTTTATAAGTGTGGTCTGCCCACACATTAATCCAGTCAGTAAGTACCCCACCTATCTGCTAACAGGTGGGGTGGCCAGGGATACAACGATAAACAAAATGAATAATTTCTTAAATTAATTAATTTAAGAAATGCCCATACAATATAAGAATGAAGACTAAGGCAGAATGCAACTTATGCAACAGTTTCATTTTATTCATTTATACATCAATAGCTCCTTTAGCACCAAGGAAGTGGACATAGCTGTTAAAGTTGTGACATCTGAAAGATTACTGGTGTATACAAGTGAAAACATGTAATACACGACGGGTATTGCTCAAATCAGTTTCACAGAAGTGAGGGCTGAAAAATGTGCTCCCTTCAGCCAACGCTAACATAAAAGTAAATGCAGCACACATCAACATAGTAAATGCAACCTCATTGTTGCACTAACTGTGGCAAGGCTTTGTTTTAATGCTGCCATAAAAAGGCCTTTCGTCCTATTCCTCTGTAAAGTGCTGGTGTATTTAATGAAAACATTTTCCTCTCTCTCCTCTTTACTTTGAAACACCAACCTTTGAAGTATGAGTATTAGCCAGCACATTAAAATCAGCAGGACACTCCAATTATGAACCCCTCCTGCTGGGTTGCAGGAACTTCAAGTTTCTCTCATGTAGTCTGACCTGTGTCACACAAACCCTTTCTCTGCAGCTGTGAGGAGGCCACAGGTCAAAGTGCACCCTGGAGCCTTGTTGGCACATTTAGGTTTAATTTAAAAAAACTAAAAGCAGCCACTAACAGAGAGAGCTGCCTGTGTGTGTGTCCACATCAGGAGATTTTTGATATGACTCAAAATTACAGGATCTTTGTCAGGTCTACTTCACATGGACTGAGCTTGAACTTAGTTCACACAGTTATACTTGTCTCCATACTGTATTTCTCCTCTGCTTCAGTTTCGGGGTAGGCAAAACAACTCAGACCTACTTAATCACTGACAAGATGATTTATTTATGATAGGACCAACAAAAGGCTGCTGTGAGAAGGAGAATTTCCTCTGGATGTGATCTAATCATAGTTGGTAGGCTGAAGCTTGGTGAGACATATTAACAGATGCTTGCACAGCTTAAGCCAAGACACATAAAACATATGTGGGATTAAAACAATCAAAGGGAGGAGGGCAGGGTATAAAGCCTTTCATTTAGGTAAAGGGTCATACCTGAAGTTGGTTACTTTCTTGCTTTTTTCCTTAGATGCTCAAGGTGGGTCTAAGGGATTCTTTCTATGGATATCTTTACTGAAGCTCATTCTTTGCATTTAATTCAAGCATTAGAAGCAGCAGGCAATCTGCCACACAGTGCCTGGGGACCATCTCAAGATCCAGGTCAAGGGCTCTTTTAAAGGAGAAACATCCTCCACACAGAAGAGATCTGCACTGGCCTGAGTTTGAACTCAAAATTCTGTTGCTTAGCTACCCTTCTCATCTGACAGCTGTTTAGATATCATATTTGACAAGAGTTTATGTGGAAGCCGTTAATATTGAAAAGGTAGACCATTCCACTGGATACACTTTGTCTATTGGTGCCACACTGTTTTTGGAGCCAGCACCCACCATTACAACAGTTTACAGCACTTAATCAGAAATAATCTGTTATCTATCTGTGTCTGTATGTCCGTCTCATTTCTGTATTTCTAAGTTGTAATGCTTTCAGTCAAATGCATCTTGAACTGTGACAGTTAAAGAGTTATTGAAAGGGTGGCAGAGTGGTGTAGTGGTTAGCACTGTTGTCTCATAAGATGGCCTAGCATTTGAATCCATGGGCCAGCTCGGGCCATTCTGTGTGGAGCTTGCATGATCACCCTGTGCTTGTGCACTCTGACTTTCTCCCGCAGTCCAAAAACTTGCAACTCAGGTTAATGAGTAATTCTAACCTTGCTGTAGATGTCTGTCTCTGTGTTGGCTTTGTGATGCACTTACAACTTGTCCTGTCTCCTCATGAAAGCTGGTGTAAGCTCCAGCCCTGCCCCATGACCTTAAATTGGATAAATGGTTAAGAAAATGTAATGGATGGATATGTCAAAAATACACAAATGATAATTTTATTGTTTTACTTTCCACTACTTTTTACAGATAAGCTTATAAACTCTCGATGTGCCTCCACACACTTCACATTTGGGCTTGATTTGTAAAAAAGGCAACTCACAATAGGTGAGTATCATGTTGTGGTTGCAGGCAGTGATTTTGAGTTTGTCTGTCTTTCATTTATGTTTGCCACAATAGACCAGTTTTGACTTTACCTGCTGTTTCTGGTGGAATCCCTTTAACCTCTCAGCCTCTCATGGTTATTCTGCAACCAACCAGGCATCGGGGCGACGTTTGCTCTCAGGTGACAGATCTACAGCCCTTCGACTCTCCGTTAACATTTTCTGCTCTACTTCCACCTCTGTCCCCGCAGGGCGCAAACAACCCTGGCAACAAGCAGCAGCATCAAAAGGGGACTGGATGGTTGCCTCTGTGACTTCACACTGAGTGACTCGTCTGATTGGCTGGCCAGCTAGAATCAATAACATGCAATGATAGTCAAGCCCCCAAACTAGAACTGTTCAAGTTCTATAAAGCTTCAAATGAACTTCTGCACCTGCACATTGTCTCTTCAGGAGATTCCTGCTATGCTCATGTTATCATGTTAACAGGATAATTAGGACAGAGGTTCATATCTGGCCCACCCCCCTCCTTGACCTTATGACCTCACTCTAAGACAGGCCTACTTTGAAGTAAGTGTCTTACAGATTTATGCTTTGCTGTTTCTTTCTTTCTTTTTTTCTTTTTTCCCCACCTTCAGGCTTAAGTCTTTGAACGCCCACCTTCCTCTTTGAACTTTTCAGCCTTCAAAATAATCCAATTAGTTTCAGCAATTGTGACGCCTGGATATGAACCATACAAAATGGCTGGGTGCTCCAAGCAGTCTTGGAAGACATAAAGTGTTGAATCTTTGATCACTTCAACTGAGGCAGACAGTGGAACCAGGTCACCTTCAGTTCCCGCACTCTGTGACTGTCAGGCTGGTTAAATGATGATTCCTCTTGCACATGTCCTGATTCATTTACTCCATATATTTATTTTATGTGGAGTATGAAGCAACTTGAAACAATAAGTGATAAGTAGAGGCATCTGATGCAACAGCTACCAGAAAGACAATGGGTCAGATTTATTCACCATCTGCACATGCTCAAAACGCTCATTAGTAATTACAAAAAACACCAAACAAACGGGAGGCAGGGTAGTTCCAGCTTCACCACCAAAGGCCTCAGTGTTTGTGTCACCCTAGCAGCACCCGTCCCTCTCCTCCTCTTCAAGTTGCCCCATCATAAACACACCGTCTTATTCTGTGTTATGATTTGTCTCATGTCTCAGAAACTGCCTCCTAACTTTTTGTGCAGGTGAAATATCTCCACACATGACCCTGCTTACAATCAGCCATTATTGTCAATTAGTACATGCATTTGTGGCATGTTAAATTGGATTTATGCATTAGTAATGCGAATGATACTAGAAATGCTTGTAAGGAATCCCTGTATGTCACATTTGGATGCACAAGGTAACCAGAACTTAATGTTGGAGAGTGTTTCAACAAAATATTCTTGGGTAAAGTAAATGTGACTTTGACAAAGAAACAAATTGAGCAAATCAACAAAGAGTGAAAAAAAAAGTTCAAACCAGTCAAACAAGACAAAAAACTGATGAAGCTGGCTGACAAACTTGAGAGTGAATCTGTCACTATGCCTGTTAATGAATATATCAGTAATATTTTAACTGACATGTTTTTTCCAGTTGAAATTTTTTTTGTTAACTTGGTTGGGTCAGAAAATGACTGTAGTTTGTTTAATAATGATAATTAATTACTTAATTGGCTAATAATTAGCTTTTAAGTTATTAACATAATCAAAATTCATTTACTGTTTGGTTGATTCCAGAACATTACAAATGAGGGAATGACTGAACTATAATTTGAGCTTTTTGTTTTTCATAAGGATTTGAATGATCTCAGTGACAAAATTTATTAATACCAATATACAACAAACACTGCTTTTGGTCTGTGCTTACAATTAATATTTGGTCAACTAATTATGTTACTCATGCATATTTGCATGTCGTGAATCTACTATTTGTAAGTAATCGAACAAAGTCAAACTCTTTATTCAATCGTTATTGCATTCTTGCCTTATTGCAGACTTCCTTACCTTTGTCTAGAGGAAAATCCAGGAAAATCTTTGCAGCAAATGTCAGAGATTGTAGACTTTTCAACAATTAGTATTTTTTACAATGAATGCAATACAAAAAATAAACAAAATAAACAATAAACAAATATACAAAAAAAACTCTACTGTAGGATTGCTTAATAATACAGTACAAGTGGTTGTACAGCAGAACTGGAACATATGGAACGGGCTGTGCTGATTCTCAATGTGAATCAGCTTTGAAGAATTCCTGCTAACGGTGAGAAGAGATCCTGATAGATGTCGACATGTCTCCTAGCCTGAGCTGTCTCTGCCTCAGAGATCAAAAGCTTTTTGAAATCAGTGAAGCCGAATCCCTCACAGGTTTAGACAATAAGCAATGCTTAATGCAAATCACTGAATAAGAGACACCCACTCCTCAAAATCTCTTTATACTTACATGTTTATCAGGCTCAACATCAAAGATCAGGCAAAGTAGCTTTCAGCCAAACAAGACCTTTAGATTATTGGAGGAACTTGGGATAAAATGAGACATGTACAAAAGAAGTTCAGTTCTTATGGTCAGCTTGTGCCAACTTTTGTTTGATTTGATCACTTTTGTTAATTAGCAGTGACACCAGTGACACCAGTGGAGTAAATAAAGAAATGTCTGCAAATGGGAACAGTCACTAGTAGTATTTTTCACTACAGTGGTTTTAGCAAAACACTTTGAAGAGAATGTTAAAATACATTCATCTGCAGTGAGTGTCAGATGCCAGTGTGCTATTGACCCGCAGAGGTAAGGAATCCAATCCAAGTCCGTTAGTCACTGAACCTCACTTTTGTCCCATGATAGTGATATTGATATTGAGCTGTTGAGACTACCTGAGTCTTGTTAGTAAGCTGGTAGTAAGCACTGAATGTAGAATCAGAATGTAGCACTGGGGAAAAATATTTTAAGGATACAATAAAAATGTACTTCACTAAAGTAGACTTGGAATGTCCTCTAGTCTAGTAAAGAATGGAAGTTACATTTTACCTATTCATGCTCTCATTCACTGATGTGCAATCCCATGCCCCACCCCGAGGACATGTGCTTGGTCATTATATCAACACAAAATTAGTACAAATCATGGATTAGGTCAGATGCTGTCACGATTTTCAGCAGAAAACTCAAACCTGTCACAATAACACCCATTTTGTTACGAAACTCTCAACTGCTCCTTTGAAGTAAACTCAGTGACTGCAAATGTACTGATCTAAGGTCAGTTTTTTAAATTTGCTATAAAAAGTAATGCAAGTGATGAATCAGAAGGTCTGATTCAGGGGTGTTTTAAACATCAAATCATTCAGGCGAGGGAATGAAAAGATAATCTCCATTTAATATGCAAAAACATATTTTCTGTACTTTAGAGGAAAAAGCTTAAAAAATATTAATCCTCTCGATGCTGTGCACTGTTATTTTTAAGTCTAAACCTTTTAATGGATGAAATTTTCAAAACAGACAAAATATAAGTTTTTACCAGCTGGGATTTGGGGATTTGTTTCGTATCTCAGATTTGCACTGAGATTGCTTTATTTTCGGTGACACAGGAAACATAAAGTTGATTAAAAACTTCATTCTTAGATCTCAGCAACTGGATGAATCTAACTTCTGCTTGACGGTGCCATGTCTGTGTGAAGTGATCAAATGAATATCTGGACAATCCTGCGCCCTTTGAAAGACGACCTGCATCAAGGCCTCATCGTGTACTACTGTTGGTCAGCTGCTGAGCAGATTGTGTTAGCATGGCTTAGTTTTATGTATGTATAAAAACAAAGCTGAGACTTGTGAGACTGCGTCAGAGGTGTAACTAAGGATAAAACACGGAAAAACATGAAGGAGATTTTCCTCTCCAAGCTTCTTATAGCAGATAACCTTAAAAATATTCTGCAGTAAATAAAAAATGGATGAAAACCATCAGCACATGAACATAACCTGATGCTGCTGAGTTGCAGCAGCGCAAAGTTACAGAGGTTTAATTAGAGACGCAGCTAAGCGGTTCATAATTTGTAAACGTTTACATTTCTTTGGTATTGAACAGCTGAAATGAGGCTTTCTTTTCGGAAGTCATTTTTAAAAAATCAAAAAGTGGCCGACATCACTGTACACAACGGTAGACTGGTGTGTAATAAGCAAGCGAATAATGCAGAAATGAGAGATTTCAGATGGGAAACTGGTCTCAAAGTACACTGAGAGAGAGAAAGAGCTGTGCAGGAAGTGGGATTTTATCGTGGTGGAAGCAAAACAGCCAAAGTAAGAGCGAATTAATGACACATGTGAAGCGTAGTCTTGCTCTTCTTCTGCTGCTGGTTCAGTGAATTTTGGTCAGAGAGTGACAAAACCTGCAGCTTCAGAATCTGTGAGATGTCGGCTTTCATCACATGACAGCATGTCTAATCTAAAACAAACCAACCAGAATCAGGCACATGATATTGATAGTGTGTAGGTAAATCACCACATTCGCATTCAGTTGCTGTTTTCAGCCACTAATAATGGGTGAGGAACCCATCACAAAGCCACCATCTGGAAATCACTTAACCTGCTCTTACAGTTTTAATTTAGTTAACTTGTAGTCTGCTTGATAATCGATATCATTAATTATTATCACATGATGAAGATGTTTACTAGGGATGGGTACCAGTATCCAGTGCCACGATGGCACCGGTTCTGACATAAACGGTAGTAACCAGACCGAAAAGCAGTGCACATTTCGGCGCTTTATTTCGGTGCCTTTTTTCCTGAGCTGTGATACACTTTGGATTCCAGCCAATCATTTTACGTTTCCGAGGATAGTAGGCGGGTCCAGGTACGTACTTTTAGAGCAGAGCTACAGATTAAAAATGCCCAAGGCAAAGCGGTCAAAAGTCTGGCTGTACTTCACAGCAAAATATGCAAACTCAGCAGCAACAAGTGCTTTAAGCTGATACTGTCAAAGGAGGTAACACCTCAAATCCAATGAATCACCTGGCGACGCATAGCGTTTTTTTTAAAAGCCAAAAAATGCGCCGTATTTGATAGCTTGCTGCGAGACCTCACACCGAGCACATCTACGGCGGGTGTGGTGCCTGTTATCGGACCCGGTGTTAGCAACATCCCCCAAAAACCCAAAGAGGAGAGTCCTGGCCCCTAGCCCTGCCAGTGTAGCAGAAATGATGACGGATAATGATGGCAGCAGCAGCCAAATTCAAATTCAAATTCAAATTTTTATTTGTCACGTACACAGTCATACACAGTACGATATGTAGTGAAATGCTTGGACAACTGCTCGTGACCTAAAGAAAACAAAAAAGGAAAAGGCTATGAATAAGATAGGAAATAAATATGAAAAATTAAAAAGGGTAGATTTAAACTAGGAGGGAATAAAATATAAATTAAGGTTAAAAATGAAATAACTGTACAACACAAATTAGAATGAAGGGTAAATTTAACTGGGAAAGAATAAGATAAAATATATAAATTAAAGTTGAAAATAAAATAACTGTACAACAAAATACACAATATAGAACTATATAAGAATGTATGAAGAAATATAAATAAATATATACACAATAACAGCAGCTGTACAAGTATTAACTGGAAATGAAGAATATAATGTCCAGTGTTGTGCAATCCACATTTTGTCTTGTGCAGTGCAAATATGCTTAAAGTGATTTAAGTGATGAAGTGAAAACAATGTCCAGAAAGTCCAGTGTGTGTGTAAGAACTGTATGTGTGGGTCAGTACTGTGTGGTGGTGTGATTGAGAGACCGTATCGCCTGCGGGAAGAAGCTCCTCCTCAGTCTCTCTGTGTTGGTCTTCAGGGAGCGGAATCGCTTTCCTGACCTCAACAGAGAGAACAGTCCGTTGTTGGGATGGCTGAGGTCCTTCACGATCTTCCTGGCCTTGGTCCAGCAGGTAAGGGATTGAGTGCAGGTAAGGGAGCTCGGAGCGGATGGTGCGCTCAGCTGATCGCACAACCCTCTGTAGAGCTCGTCTGTCCTGCATGGTGCTGTTCCCGAACCAGGTTAAGATGTTTCCCGTCAGGATGCTCTCTATGGTGCACGAGTAAAAGTTCCTGAGCACCTTGGAGGGCAGTTGGAAGTCTCTCAAGCATCTGAGGTGGTAGAGACGCTGACGGGCCTTTTTCACCACGGTGTTGATGTGACAGGACCATGACAGGTCCTGCGTGATGTGAACTCCGAGGTATTTGAAGCTGTCCACTCTCTCCACTGGGCACTCGTTGATGACAGGGGTCTGGTAGTTCCTCTCCTGCTTAGTGCTGAAGTCCACTATCAGCTCCTTTGTCTTACTGACGTTTAGAAGGAGGTTGTTCCTCTGGCACCAGTTCTCCAGATTCCTAATCTCCTTCAGGTAGGCCGTCTCGTTGTTATCAGAGATCAGGCCCACCACGATGGTGTCGTCAGCAAACTTGATGATGGTGGTGGAGCTGGTAGTGGCCACGCAGTCATGTGTACAGAGAGTACAGCAGGGGGCTCAGAACACACCCCTGGGGGGCTCCAGTGCTGAGAGTGGTGGAGGCTGAGACATGTCCGCCCATCCTTACTGCCTGTGGTCTGCCAGTTAGGAAGTTGGAGATCCACTGACACATAGATGAGCTGAGTCCCAGATGCTCCAGCTTGGTGGTGATTGTGGAGGGAATTATGGTGTTAAATGCAGAGCTGTAGCCTATGAAGAGCATTTTAACATAATTCCCCCTTCTAGTGTCCAAGTGAGTGAGTGATGTGTGGAGGAGATGAGAGATGGCATCGTCTGTGGAACGATTTGGACGGTAAGCGAACTGTAGTGGGTCCAGTGTGTCTGGTAGTGAAGAAATGATGAAGTCTCTGACCAGGCATTCAAAGCACTTCATCACTACTGAGGTGAGGGCTACAGGGCGATAGTCATTGAGAGAAGCAGGGTGGGGTTTCTTCGGGACAGGAACAATGATGGACTCTTTGAAGCATGTGGGGATCACCGACTGAGATAAAGAGATGTTGAATATCTCAGTGAACACAGGAGCTAGCTGGTATGCGCAGTCTCTTAGGATACGACCTGGGATGCCGTCTGGTCCTGCTGCTTTCCTGGTGTTCACTCTTTTGAAGGCTCTCCTTACTTCATGCTCGGAGATGACGAGCACGTTTCCGGTGCTGGCAGTATCTTCCTGTCTGCAGCCGTTAGCGCCGCTAGCACTAGCATCGTTGGAGTCCTTGGCTGCAGCCTCGAAGCGAGCATAGAAAGTGTTCAGCTCGTCTGCCAGAGTCACGGCCGCGTTCGTCATACCGGTTGTTGGTGCTTTATAGTCCGTTATTGTCCTTAGTCCCCGCCACAGGCTCCTAGAGTCACTCTGTTGGAGTTGTGACTCTAGTTTCCTCCCGTAGCGCTGCTTCGCCTCTTTCACCACCCTCCGCACGTTATATGACGCGGCTTTGTACGGGTCCATGTCCCCCGTCGTGAGTCCCGCGTTGTAGGCAGCGGTGCGGGATCTCAGAGCGTCGCGGATGGTTTTATCCACCCACGGCTTCTGGTTGGGAAACGTTGTGATAGTCTTTGTCTCCACAGTATCATCCGCTAGTTTCCCGATGAATCCCACAACCGCTTCCGTAAACACGTTGACATCATCATCGGAGCTGTTTCTGAACATACCCCAGTCTGCGTCATCAAGTGCGTCCTGTAACGCGGCCACCGATTGATCCGTCCAGCGCGCGACCTTCCTCTGAACCGGAACTTCCTGTTTCAGCCTTTGTTTGTATTTTGGCATGAGGAAGATGGCGGCGTGATCAGATTTGCCAAACGGAGGGCGGGATTGTGCCTTGTAGCCGTCCTTGACCGTAGTGTAGCAGTGGTCCAGTGTCCTTTCACCTCTGGTGGGGCAGGTGATGTGTTGATAAAAGTTCGGCGCTGCGCGTTTGAGGTTGGCACTATTAAAGTCCCCCGTCACAATAAGCGCAGCGTCCCGGTGTTGTGTCTGGCGCTGTGTGAGTGCCTCATGCAGCTCGCATAAGGCGGTGACCGTGTCTGCTTGTGGTGGAATATAAACGGCACTTATAATGACCGAGGTAAATTCCCGAGGTAGATAAAAAGGACGACACATGATGGACAGTAGTTCCAGATTTGGTGTGCAGGAGCGTGTGAGAGGAACAACGTTCGCACTGTTGCACCAGTTTTTGTTCACCATTTAAAAAAACACGCCGCCTCCCCTTGACTTCCCCGAGTCCCGTGTCCTGTCCATGCGGTGAACCGAGAAGAACTCGGCCGGCTGGATGGCGTGGTCCGGCACCGCTGGGTTCAGCCATGTCTCGGTGAAGCAGAGGAGATTGCAGTCCCGAATGTCTCTCTGGAACTTTATCCTGGCCCTGAGGTCGTCAAGCTTGTTCTCCAGTGACTGGACGTTGGCAAGCAGGATGCTAGGCAGAGGTGTGCGGTGTGCACGAGCTCTCAGCCTGTTCCTGACGCCGGCTCGCTTCCCTCTAGGCCGCCGCCGCTTCCCTTTGTTCTCCCTCAAGATCTCACTCGGCCAGCTCGGATCCGGAGTTAAAAACTTCGAATTGTGAGTACATTGTATACCAATAGAAACAAGAGTGTCACTGTCATACCTAATGTACCCAATGGTGATGATTTTGCCGATTTAGAAACGCTGAAAACTAACTTAAAAAACAAAGACAAAGAAAAAGTGGTCGGCGCAGTCGTGACGGCAGCCGACCTCACCGGCGCCATCTTTCTCTGCGTTCTTCTCTGCGTGAGTAGCTTAATGTTGTTCATGTGTAATTTACGTTGAGTACGCTAACCACGTTATTACATTAATGCATGTAAGGTGAACTAGCAAACATCATCATAGTTACATGAGGCTGTCTTCTTGTTTGATGGCAGATACTCCCTTCACCCTGGCCAAAAAGGCTAAAATGACCAAAGAAAACGTAGAAATCAGTTAAACATGAGAGGTTTTTGGACAAAGTTTGTGTTTTTTCCCATTGATTAAGCACTGCTTCCAGCCAAGAATGATACCATATATGCCCCATAGCTGCAGAAAAGGCTAACATTGTTATCTTTTTACAAATGTGTGAACATGAGAGGTTTTTGGACCAATTTTGTGTTCTCCATTCTTTAAGCACCGGTTTGAGCACCGTTTAAGCACCGGCACAGTTTCAAAAGTACCGGTTTGGCACCGGTATCGGATAAAACCTAAACGATACCAATCCCTAATGTTTACTTTTGGGTTTAATTACATTAAGGTCTGTTTTAGGCCAGTATTGGATTGGGTGTAGTCAGTCTTTGCATCTGTATTGGGGCTAACTTGCTTGGATCAGACCTATTAGTTCCAGTTTGAGTAGGTTTTCCATTGATCCTTTTTAGATGAGGTTGACACTTTAGATTTTCTCATATTGGCCAGAACTCTTCTACTCACTTTAAACAAAACGTGAACTTAAGAAAACAGAGCAATTCTTGTTGTAAATGCCAGGAGGTGACTGAAATGCAGATGCAATAAATGTTCTGCATGGCAACCAGAATGCAGTTGCTGACATACTTAATTGTGATTGGTGGAGCTGGATGACTCTAAAACAGGCCACAGGGATCCCAAACTCCATAGGAGCATTTGGCCTTCACTGCTGGAGGTCAGAGCAAGGAGGGCAATCATTTCTACAGCGAACAAGGTTTTCAGTTGTTTTGCTCTGAGTTCAAACTGTCGATAATTACAGTAATACACTTAAAAAGATTGACATGCTGGAGACTGCTACTAATATGTAACATGTTAAGATATATCACCACTACATTGCCACTTTGCTTATATCATTCTTTAATTTACAGCTGAAGGAAAAGTGAAGTAAAAATTCACAGACCTATGACCATTTTCTAACACAGGGCCATGTCAACACCTCACAGATAAGTGACAGGCACAGCTGAGAAGAGGCAGTCTTTCTTATATGATGTTAGTAGGTCATTCAGTTTATGGAACCATATGTTCAGATTTCGTCTGTCACAAATATCCTTTGGGGTCAAGCTCTAATTGCATGACAAACATTATCGACCCTGCTTCTCAGAAATCACATTTGCACCAACAAATGCATTCAGAAGGAAACACAACACGGGTCCAAAAGTTACATTCTGAACATTTTAGTAAGATGTTTGCTGCTATTGGAAAAAGTTTGCAGACTATGTAAACCTACTACACAAAATCAGCTCTAATCTAGGTTCATAATGAAAATGGCTGTTGATTTGTTTATCAATTATAATATGTGTTAATGGATGCAAATCAGTGCTGCTTCCAGTATGCCTCAAAAATGCACATGTATGACTTGGGGGGTGGGGTAGCTTCACTGTGTACAAAATAAAAACAGCAAAACAAAAAAGTTTTTCAAGGGGAAGCTGTGAAAGGGAGTAGACAGCCAGTACTGTACAGTCACTGCAGCTGTCATTGTCTTGCTCACTTTTTTCATGGAGCTTTATACCTAGCTCCTTCTTCCAGTAAGCATGACTGACTGGTGAGCACCAAGTAGTCATAATCATGAAAAGACGATATGTTACATCTTTTCATGATGATTTCTTTATGACATCCACCCAGCCTGCTCTTGCAGACTTTGGTACAGTAAAAAGAAAGACAGCTGAACATAATCCACTGAGCAAGAATGCTTTACTATCCTATGTGTTGAACAGCATACATCACATTACTAATGGACAATACTTCAGATTGCATTTAGAAACACAATCCCACACAAGAGCTGTTAGGTTAAAGGTTAAAAAAAAGAAAAAAAGAGAGAGTTATTTTAAATTTAAAGTTGCCCACAAACCAAAATAGTGAAATGTGTTGAGAAATTAAACCCATTAAATGTTATATTAGCTTATAGTAGCTGGAATTAAAAGGTGAAAATGTTGTCCAGATAATTTTAAAAGTGAATGCTCAGTATTTAATTAAATAAATTACGGCCTAATGAATTTCTAAACAAGTACATTTCATGTATTCTCTTAAAACATGCTTTGCAATAAATAAAAAAATCCTCGTTAGTGGAAGAATATCTGATCTTGTAAAAGTGAAATTCGGCATCTGTAACCCATAAAGCTGAGAGCACCGGTAGGAGGTGAGCTGATGAAATGGGTCCACCTTGTCTGGAATACTTCCTCTTTGTTTTATAGAATGCTTGACTTTAAAGTGGGGCTCTTAACAAATGCTTCCTGTGATTAAACACTGTCTTAGAAATTAAGAAAGATAACAACACATCAGAACATGGCTTTATTTAACACTGTGGCTTAAAACGAGGTATGTTTTATCAGATTTCTCCTGCATCTTGCAATTATGAGCAAGGTGTCAGAGTGGTAATATGGATATCCCAGTTCTGAGACCTGCAATGTGGTTATAATTTCACATAATTTAGTTCTGAGGTTTAGCAGGAAAGTCTGGTTCATGTTCTGTTGGGACCCTTGTGTAGAGCAGGGGTGTCAAACTCATTTGACATGGTGGACCACATACAGCCCACTTTGATGTTAAATAGGCCCAACCAGTGAAATTCTTTTTTTCTGTCAGTGTAAAGAAGTTCACATAAACATTTAATACCTGGGATATCTTAATATAAGTAAAATAAGTGCAATTTCAACAGTAGATCTCAGTTTTTCTACATGATAGCTGTAAAACTTTTGAAAATACAGTTAAATCTTGTCCTTCCTTTTCTTGTTCCAAAGCGCATCCAGTGGCCTGAATTTGAGTCTTTGTTGGGCCAGTTCTGGGCTCCGGGCCTTAATTTTGACGTCCTTGATGCAGCTGACATCACTAACAAAATTGATATCACTTTTTACTTTAACTTCAGCTAGTTGGTAGGTTTCAGGAATGATTGCTTGCTGGGTTAAAACATTCCACTTCATAACATTAATCCTGCTCATAGACAAATTAGTTGGGAGTGATGCATTCCTCTCACTAATAAGATCACCCAGTGCGTCAGGGCACAGACACCTTGTGCATAAATGAGCCACACCAGCAGTTATGACAAAACGTCATTCAGTGACACCCTCATGTTTATTCTGTGAGACTGACTCAGTAAAACTCTGCTGGTCCTGAACTCGTTAGAAACATTAATGTTTTGTTTAGATTACATGTCTACAAACTGTATGTACGTATAGAAAATTGTGTATGTTTGATTTTTTTTCATTTATTTACAATTTCATACAATATAATTTGCTTCATAGTTTTATTTTTATCACACTGCTCCCATTGACACTGGGAAAGTCTTTCACCAGATTACATCAGCACAGCAGCACTGCAATGCAATTAATGCAAATCTTAGATCTAAGGGTCGAAAGCTATAACAGTCACGCAAAACAATCACAGCTAACACATTATGGTTGTGTATTATCATTTATTATTAGGTTTAATGCCAGCAAAGGTTAATATCTCAATTAACATGACATAATTCATGAATAGATCACTAAACACACAGTCAGCCGAAATTAATTTTCTTTTTCCAGAGACTTTTTACAGGCAATTGACTATAAATCAAAGCATTGTGTTATGACTGTTGTCGTAATTTTAATATGTAAATTTGAGTGTGCAGGTGCTCCTCCATGATTGGTGCATCTAGGGTGGACGGATCGTACCGATAGGCAGCGCATAAGACGACACCGCCAGGGACTGCCAGGTCATTCATCCTCGGCCAAACCCAACCGGCAGACCGTGTGTTCACTGTTTAACTATATTGGTTTAATGTAGGAGCTGTCATGGTCTGGTTGGGCACCTGCAGGTCTCAGACAGCGGCTCCTCCTCCTTTAGGCGGAGTCCGGTTGCCCCTCCCTGGCTGACCACCTGTGAGCAATCGTGCCAGCGGTATATCAGACCTGCGCTCTCAACCACTCATCGCCTGAGTATCTGCTATTCCCATGTTAGTTCAGTGGAGCATCCTAAACCTTGTCTTAACGCCGTGTGATGACTGACCTGTCTTTTCTTGTCCTCAGCGATAGCACCCGGAGTGGAGATCTTGTTCCCCTCGCTCCCGTCCTCCTGGACCTGGGCCGCCAGCTGCTCACACAACGTGGCCTGCCGGCCCACTGCTCACCTGCCTGCCTCCCCACGCCTCGACCGCTTCCGGGTTTTCCGCTCCACCTGTCCCCTCCATCTGAAACCAAGTAAGGCAATTCAATTCAACTGCGGAGGATTATTGGTTGTCTGCTGGATCCCTCTGATCGTGATCTCCTCTTGTTCCAGTGCCCCGGCCCCTACCTAGTCCTGTTTCTACCTCCCCGCTGTCCCCGCTGTTCCGCCGTCTCCTAGAGGTGTCTAGGTCGCCCTCATTATCACAGACGAATCCTACGCGCCACTAGTGTGGTGGCGTCGCTTTGTGTTTCACCTTTGTTTTCCTGTGGGCGGAAATAAATCATTTGTTTTCTGTCACCTCGCTTCCGGGTTGGTTTCTGCGCCTGTGTCCATCCCTGTTCCCTCGTGCCGTTGAGCCGTGACAGGAGCATGTAGGGGTGGACCGCTTTTTTTGTGTGATTTTGACTAGGTAAGTTTTATTTACTCCTGAGATAGGCTACCTTTTGTTTGTTGTTTTGGCCTTGGGTTCACCCCGAAGTTGTAATTCGCTCCCTTCCTTTGTTTATAAATTCACTCATTGTCAATAAATCACCGTCACCAAGTGTTAATTGCGTGATGTGCTGCTTGGGGTTGGACGGGGATGGAGCATCCTTTATGTTGTGGTCTGGCCGTGCCTAGATGGGCCCTAACAATTGGATAATGAATTGTTACGACGCATTCTGATGCAATGAATGTATGGCTCAATCGTCAAATAAAGACAAAAATAGCATGTGCATTCTTTTTGTCTGACTTATAAATCCATTTGCATGCACAGGCTTTATTTATAAATGTCAGTCATCATGAAATTATGCAGTCACACACGAGCCTAATTTCCACTCCCATCTCATGACACTTCCTCCTTACTGCACATTCTTTCTTCCCTATGTATATATATATATATATATATATATATATATATATATATATATATATATATATATATATATTAGGGGTGCAACGATACACAAAATTCACGGTTCGGTTCGGTTCGATACTTTGGTGTCACGGTTCGATATTTTTTCGATACAAAAAAATGTTCATGCATTTTTAATTTGTCATTTATTAAAATTATAAATATATATTTTAACTCAAAAGTACAGTTTTTAAATTTAACCCTAACCCTTGTGCGTGTTTTTTATTTTGACAGCGAATGCGCACCTGCGGACCACTTATGTGCAGCCCTGGTTATTTAGCTCATCATGTTGCAGCCACAGAGATTCTTTTGTCCATGAAACCTTAAAGCTGCACTTTCTTTTTGCCGTATAGTCTGATTTGTCATAACTTCTCCGTTTTGTGGTAAGCTTTTCTTTGGCTGTCACTTCTTCACCCTGACCTGTCTTATTTGGCTCAGCAGAACTAAAATATATATACTGCTGCTTTTACACACGCACTCACATAAGCTCAGCGATTCTCTGCGCGATCAACCTCTCACATGTTTAAGCTTGCTGCGGGAGATTTCACTTGTCATGTTTGCATAGTAAGCTAACGATTAATAAGACGATGTCAGAGGAATTGGTGCACAAATTATCATCACTCACAGATCAGTGCTGTCGCTCTCTATACACAGTTCGCACGATTGCAAAGTGAAAGCAAAAAAACAAGCGCAAATTCAAACGCGACTTCAATATGTCACATATTGACAGTGGCTCACCGATGCCAATGACATAATTACCCAGCTACATTTCTGAAAGAATGCAAAAGCATTGACATATATTTTTCCTACAATAGCCCGACGGGCAGGGCAGAGATAGATTTTGGTAGCCCGACTGAAAAAAATCGCTAGCTCCGGGACATCGGGCTAGCGATATTGCGAGCCCTGTATCTGATTGAGGAATCACTCATCTTTGGAAAAGAGAGTTTATTACAGAGAAATGGCTCTTTCCAAAATAAAAGCTATACTATCCGCTTCTTCTGGGCTATATTCTCAACAGCATAAGGAGAATCATGTGCTAACAGCTGTCTAAATGACTCGGCTAAAGTTAGTAGCATGCTTGCTTTTTTTTGTCTGCTTCCACTTGTCTTTGCACTAGGATGATGTCGGCGTAAATGTGCAGTCATATTCGTTGTGTTCCCACTAGTGCTTTCAGGTTAATCTCGTTGAAATGACCTTAACGCCACAACACGGCAAATCTCCGTTAACGAGCTACTGCCGATCGCTCCGTGCATGGGGCTAGACAGCCAACACGTTAACGAGCTAACTGCGCTAACACACTAGTTCACACCAATGTAATTGAGCATTGCATGGCACATCCAACATACTGTTTTACTTTAGTCCATGACTCGCTTACCTTCAGGGTCATACGTCACATGAAAACCAAAATAATTCCAAACGCCAGATCTGAATGAGGTTCAATTTGCCTGTTGCAAGTAGAGCTTAACTTCTGTCTCGCTAGCTTGCCCTGCGCTCTTCCTTCTGACTATGCTGTCTGTGTTGAGCGCTCAGTGGATCTGCGCTGGACAGTGCAGCCTAGGCGGAGTAGTCGAACACAGATTCACTGAGCGCTCAACACAGACAGCATCGTCAGAAGGAAAATTGATAAAATAAATTACAAATGTTGTATTGTTCGATACATATGCGTACCGAACCGAAAGCACTGTATCGAACGGTTCAATATCGATACGAATATCGTTGCACCCCTAATATATATATAATTATAATTCCCATCTCGCCCCTGCGGGTGGTCTATCCTAGAGGCCTGGGAGCTTGAGGGTCCCGTGCAGTATCTTTACTGTTCCTTGGACTGCGCTCTTCTGGACAGAGATCTCGGTGCTGTTCCTGCTGGAGCCACTCACCTAGCTTTGGAGTCACTGCACCTAGTGCTCCGATTACCACTGGGACCGCTGTTAGGTATTTCTGAAGTTTCTTGTGTTCCTTCTTCCTGATGTTGCTGTAATTCAGCATCACTACATCTATCACTACGGTCGTCGTCTTCTGCTTGTCTACCACCACTTTGTCTGATTGGTCCCACAGGACCTTAGCTCGGCCATTCTCGACCACCCTAGGGAGTGTCTCCCATTTTAAACTTCCAGGCCATACTCGGCACAGATCTATGCCGGCCAATTGGTTTTGGCGTTCCATGTATGCCTTGCCTGCTAGCATTTTGCACCCTCCTGTTATGTGCTGGATTGTCTCTGGGGCATCTTTACACAGTCTGCACTGGGGTCTTGCCTGGTGTGATAGACCCCAGCCTCAATGGATCTTGTGCTCAGAGCTTGTTCTTGTGCTGCCATGATTAGTGCCTCTGTGCTTTGTCCAGCCACTGGTAGTACTTCTAGATGTCAGCCACCTTCTCTATCTGCCAGTGGTACATACCTTGCAGGGGCCTATCCTTCCAAGATGGTTCCTCCTCTTGCTCCTCCTTCTTGGGTTTCTGCTGGACGTGCATGCGTGGTTGGAGTTACTTCCTGATGTATTCGTGGATGCTTGTTGTAGCCCGGATCTTGTTCATTCTATCTATCTATCTATCTATCTATCTATCTATCTATCTATCTATCTATCTATCTATCTATCTATCTATCTATCTATCTATCACCTGTACATGTCTGTGAGAACTGTCATGGATCGCTGTGTGGCAAGCAGGAGGAGGACCCAAATGCAAAACTCACAGACACGGGGATGAACTTGAGAAACACAGCTTTAATGCTGGCACGGCAGAACACAGGAAATACAAAACTAAACTGGGGAAAAGTAAACTAACACTCGCAGGTAGACACAGGAAGATCCACACAACATGAGGGAGAACGCGACGCCGAACAGAGGGAGACGCAGACAGAAATACACAGAGGGTTAACGAGGAAAGTGGGAACACACGGGGAACACAGCTGACACAGATAACCATAACGAGACAGGGCGGGTTGAACATAACACTGACGGGAGACGGGCGGAGTCAAACAGGAAGTACAGAGGTTCAGACAGGAGGAGAGAGAGCACGGGGAAAACACAGACATAACGGGCTGGGGAAACATGGAACAACCACAACGGGAGACGAGGGCTCATAAATACACAGAGGGCACACAGGGGGGAGAGAGAGCACGGGGAGAACTTAGACATAACGGGCAGGGGAAACATGGAATAAAACATAAGGAGAGACGAGGGCTCACAGATACACAGAGGGGCACACAGGGGGTAAAAGCCACGAAGGGAAAACACTTAGGGAACAACACAACAGGGCAACTCAGGAAACATGGCCTAAATAGGGAACAAAATACAAACATACAAGAAAACTAAGAACACTGGGCCAACATGGCCCAGGACCATGACAGAGAACAATATTACAGTGGACTGTGCAAAGCTTTACAGGCTGATAATGAGTGTGTTTGTCAACAAAGGCAGCATCAATGAGGTAGAGAGTTTCACATGTGTGAAACTGTGGCGTCAGAATCTACTTCACCACAGCTTACTGTGTAGTCATGACACAGCAAACTACAAAGATTAAATACACAATGTATTTCACTGCAGATGAACACTGGGATCAGTATCTGATGTTCTGATGGTCACATAAACACTGTTTATGTCACTAGTGAGTCATAATGCCAATCATTTCATTTATTTTAGGCTTCAAGATGATGCTAGTTGGGTATTGGATACCAGCATTCTGTTGTGTAGAGGCTCAACAGCAGACCCAAAGACACATGTTTTGCTTGTTGGCAGTCTAGGACTAGTAGAGTGACAGCTATTACCATTACCAACTGGAGTTTTCCTAAATATGAAAAGAGCCACAGTGCTGTACAGTAAGGAATCACAGGATCCATTAAAAAAAGAGAGAAAAAGAATCATGACACAGTCATTAGAGTATGTAGTCATAGGATCAACATTTTGGCCTTCATCTTTCTTTCTTTGAGTACGATATGAACTTGCCAGTAAGATATACTGACAAGTTGACACATAGAAGATCCATTTCATGTGCTTAACTGCTTCATAAAAACACATGACATCACGGAGATCATATTTCAGAGCCTGTCCACAATGCAGGAAATTTCTATTGATAATCAATGCCATATGGTCGTCTGGTGTTGTCTCTAGTTACAAGAAGCATTTGAAGTCATCAAACAGGAGGATCACTTTCACGACACACGCTTATTACAGACAGATTGAATCAAGTGCTCAAATTTTAATCTCAACGCTTTTTGCTAAATATTCAATTCAGAAATCAAAATATACTGAGAATCTAAACAGGGATTGTAGTACACCAAACTCTGGACTTGGGGATGGGATGATTTAGCTTTTTAGTAGTGCTGTCACAAAAGTCAGGGAGTGATTAAAATGTAAACAGTTCCTCCTCCAGGGACCAGACATGTGATCTGGAAATGTGCTTGATCTCACAATGAATATCTCACATTGCTCAAATCAGTTTTATCACAGATGTTTGATGAAAAAAAATCAATATCAGCCCACTTAAAAGAACCAGAAATGGACTTAAGGCACAACAACTGATCATTTTATATCATTTACTGGATAGTGGCTTGTAACAAATCAAGTTTCTCATAACATAACAATTATGGTTCCACACATGTGTTACACATGTGTTTGACTGGGAAGAAATCACTACAGAAGATTCAACATCTCCTGGAAAATACTAAAAACGGAATAGAGGTGACTGATTTCAGAAATACACGCTCATGCTTGTGTTTTTTTTTTGCCTGTGTATGACACAGACTGATCAAGGACCTAAGTATGATTTAGACTTCTGCAGGAGATCCACCTACGATGTAACCATAAACCCCTTTTAACCCTAAACCGTAACCTTCCAAGCTATTCAGTCGCCGCAAGCTGTGCCAAGCCAATGTGTTGTTGCATTTCTCAGGATCTGCATGTCAGTTTACGTGGAAGGTTACAGCATAGGGTTAAACAGTGTTTTCAATTATGTCCCAAGTTATGGCATAGATTTCACAGATTGCACAAGTCTAAGTCAGACATCAGTTGAAAAAATGCTCCGTAGCATCTCTAGATGTCAAAAATAACGATGGGCACCTTTAATATACAGAATGTTATATGAACATCAGTATCCCTTCTGTGTAGTCAGGTTGGGCTTGCAAACAGACTCTTCTGGTTTGTTAGTTGTTGTGGGAGTGGATGATAGTCAGTCCAATTGACATCAATAGATTAAAAAAACAATTTCTTTGGAAGTATTACCTGCCCATCAAGGGCAGGTATCTCCATGACTGGTCGTTCAGGAACAGGAACTCATTGTTAATGGAAGCGTAAATAATACCATAGAAACAAAGTAATTATGCTTAGACACAGAGCCCATAGAACCAGAAGAAATTGCTTAACTGGTTTTTAGTTAACACAAGATTATCTGCTGAATGAGAGCTCAAGCCTAACATACTACAACACTGTAGAAAAGCTGCATTTCTTAAAAAAGATTCTTATTAATTTCTTAGAAATGTTTTCAAATAAAGCAATAACAGAACCCCTGCATTCTTGTAGGTTTACAGAATGCACACAACAAAAGTGTGCATATGCCCACTTTCCTGCAGTCTGGGTTAGAGACATGTCATACCTCTGTGGTTTACATTTTCAACATTGGCTCTTTAGTCATATTTTGCTTATACAATCAAACCAGTCTGTGATCATCTCTAGCCACCACCTGTGACCCTGAACTAGACGAGCTGTTAAGAAAACAAAAGGATCTGATATGCAAATTCATGACCGTTTCACATTTGACCCCTTTATCATGGTGTGGATTGACTTTGTGAGAATATGAATCAAATCGTGCTTAAATCACTAGTATATGATCTGGTTTATGTGAATGGTGCTGAAGAAAAATAATTATTGTATTCCCAAATATGGTTTTGTAGTTTTTCTGAGACATTTTTTGTCAAACTATGTTCACTTCGTCCTGCACAGGTTTGAGGTTTGTCCTTTTATTTCTGCACTCTTCTAATCATGGATTTGAGAGCTGCTTTTTTGTTGACTGTAGCTGGTGAGAACCAAGAAGCAACCTACAGAGCTGAAAAATTAAGTCCACTTCCTTTAAGGGCCACTTCAGTCGGGCTTTTATTCAAGTCCTACAAACCCCTAAAATGCCGACTTAACAGCTTTAGAGAACATGCAGACAGCCTGGTACAGAAAATGATTTGGGGCTGTGTAGAAAATTTTAAGATGCACAGTAGGTTACATCCTTTGCTAATGCACTGGACTGGATCACTCAGCCTCTCTGCTTTCTAACAAACTAAATGTCTAAATATTCTTTGGTTGTTTTTTTGTTTTTTTCAGTTTCTTTTTTTTGTTTGTGTTTGTTTTTTGCTTCTTCTTGCAGATGTGAAAAATGGATGCAATTACCACTGTATCCTCATGGGGATGCTAGTGAGGGTTGGGCCTCATTGCATATCTGCAATACTGCAAAAAACAATAATTATATTTTTAATTATGAAACTTATTTGTAGGAAAATGAAACTATAAGAACCTGCAGTAAGTTCACAGTGTTTATTATACAGTGTTGTGAAAATGTTAACGCTTGATTGCACTTCTTTTTGCCAAGGATACTACAATCAGTTATAAGGTACAAGTCTGAATAACCTTTTTCCCTCTTTTTTGTTTGTTTTTTGATCTATGTGTTATTTGATGATCTGAAACACAATTATGCCAAAAAATAAATAAATAATTAAAAACATTCAGAAAGGGGCAAATACTTTTTCACAGCACCAAAAATATTATTTAATCGTATAATTGTAGTTATAATTGTAGTGGACGACTGTTGATACTTTCAGTTTATGTTTAAATATATATACCAACACAGGGGTTCTAGGTTACACGGCACATGACATTCTTTGAATCAAATGTGTACACACTACTGTATGTCTTACAAAATCCTCACACAAACTTAAAAGGCAGGCAAAACTAGAACTCAACCAAACCATGTAAAATGGCAAATTTCTGGTGTTTACTGAGATGTACTTTTCTGGGTGCAAAAACCCTCCTAGCACTTTGAAATCCCTCACTGTAAAAATAAAAGAGTAAACAGCCAATGCATTCAGCTTTATGCTTCACTAAATAGACTCTTGGGCCTCCACATCGGGAATTCTGCCTGGAATGCAAAATGAGTGTCTGCTGCTGAGATACAGGTAAACGCATCGCATACAAACATGCACACCTCCTACTCTGCACTGAGAGATAAATCAAAATAGAAATTCTGTTCATACTTAACATGCAAATTCTCACTGAGGTTTTAAATCTTCCCACCTGCATGGGTTCTGCATGTGCATGTATATACAGACCGTAAAATCTGCGTCTTGTGTTGAATTACCAGACTGCTGGTTGAACAGACGGGGTTGCCTGGCAACACAGTTTGCACGCGAGGCAGCGAGTTATGGGATCACGGCGCGTTCGGTCAGGAAAGACCAGCCTGTTTTGGTCGAGAGAAGATGAGGGGAAACCCTGAGTTCATGCTGGCTGCAGATAAGAGCACATAAGCTGAGAAATTTAAGTGGACTGACAAGCATGAAACAAACAGACCATCTTAATATGCTGACATGTAGTCAGTATGCAGTACAACAGATTTCTATGTGCGGAGAACAAAAATGCATTTTGATGCAACCATCTGCCCATCGCTGATAACAAGTCAGAGTGTTTGTCATTAAGCACTCAAGGGGAAAATAATGAAGCCAGAATTTTATAAATACAGAATGTTGATAATTAGGTTACGTGTTGTATGTGAGTGTGATTTGGTTTTGTTTAGTTTTTTTAATGATGTCTTTGAACCGGTCTTTCTCCAGAGTGGAATGGTTGTACAGCATGCAGCATCTTTAATCACTTTAAAAAGCAAAAAGTTCTCATATTCAACCTGAAACTAAACCACCTTGTTGAAATTTACATACTACACTTGTACATACATAGTATGCATAGTGTGCTAAATGAACGTCTACTAATATTCATTGCTAAAAGGAGACATAACAACTGCCTTGATTACAGTCCACAAGTGATAAAGTTAAAAAAGACACAATTTACACAAGGTCTCACAACAGGTGCTGCAGGTCCCAACAAAGACCAAGCCATGAAGTCTGAGAACTGTCTGTAGATCACTGTGATAAAATTGTTTTGCACCACAGATGAAGGTGAGTTATGAAAACATTTGTCAAGCTTTGTCAAGTAGAGCCAGAAAACAGTCACATGATTACATCTAAAATAAGAAAAACTGTTTTTTTTCTGTAAACAAGATATTTTGTATATGATGATTCTAAAATTAGCACAGAAAATCTTTGATCCAGACGATGTTTTTTGCTTTGGTTACTGAATAACCAAAGGAAAAAAGTAGCACTTCAGGAAACACTGAGAAATTAACTATACACACGTTAACAAATGTCTTTTAATCTAGTGCTCATTATCCTTCCTGGAATAAACTGGTTACAGTTTTTCCTTATTTTTTGCTATTTTCTAGTCACTAAAGTCAAATTATGCGCACAATTCTAAAAACATGACATTCATAAATCAACAGCATGACTCCAAACTGCTAAAGTCTGAGTGCAGTTCCATTGGCCTCACTCATTCTAAATCACAGTTTTGCAAGTGAATACAAATTGCATCATTTAGCACACTTTGTTCACCTCGAACGTTGGTCTACAACTGTGTATAAAAGAGGCCTTGAGTGACTCATGCAGGAGTTAGGCAAGAAAACTGAGCAGCAAGAACACAGAGGAAGCATGAGGGGAAGAGTAAGAGGAGGCCTAGGTGGCAGCAGAAGACAATTTGCAATTTGATTTATTTATTTCCTTATTTATTCATCTTTTATTTATTAGTTCATGTGGTTCTGTAAATGCTTCAGAACAGAAATCCCTACTACTATTCACCAAAATCAGAAAAACTAAACTAAACCTTCCACTTACTTGTATGCGTTTGAATATGTAACATAGCTTCTGTCATGGTCCGCGGCCCGGCGTCCGAGGTGCTGATGGGATGCCCACTCCCGTGGGCGTGGCTGCTAACTCCACACCTGCATCCCATCCCAGGCGATCACCAGGTGGACTATTTAATCCTGCCCAGCCTGCTGCTCCACGCCAGTCCGTAGTCGTCCTTCAGCGGTAACGTACACCTGCGGGAAAGCCCTTATGCAAACCTATCCGTGTGAACTAACACTAACTCTGCCTTGTATACTCAGATCACAGCTCGGCGTGTTTGAGCCACCAGCCTGTCCACCTGCCTGTCCGGAATTTGGATCACGATCAGCCCCAGCCGCCTCGACCTTTCTGAAGCTTCTCCCCACGGACCCTCACCCCTCCCTCCGGTTCCCTCGGCCCCGCTATCATCGTAAGACGCGTACTCTACTTCCCTTCGTATGCTGCCGTTTTCCCCGCACCCCAATAATCCTTTTTTCCTTTTTCTGTTTCAGCCTCCCACAGTCCCGCTCTCGGCGTTCCTGCGCGATTCACCTCCCGGTCCCTCGGTTTTTCTGGTTCCGTGCGTTTTTTTCCCTTCTACCCTCCCGGGACACCCTCAGTTATAATAAAGTTTATTTTTTGTTCTCTCGTACCGCTGTGTGTGTGTTCTGCTCCTGGGTCCAACTTGTGCGTGGAACTTCGGTTCATGACAGCTTCGCAAAGCCAAAATACTCATGCCCTCATACTTCTGATGACTGTACACAGTTTCTGTTTGTAGCGTTTTGATTTTATCACATATATCTGATGTTTTGGGAGATATAAGTGTTTCGGTGGAGGTTTCGAAAAGACAGAAAATTGTTTGCGATGTCTGATGTTGCAAGAGATGTGGCAAGGGGTTTGGACAAAACTCTTTTGAATTTGAGGGATTCCAACGATTCTGGAAATGCTTTTAAAACACATTAGGAAAAACTGTAAGTGTGAGTGCCGTCTTTTTACTTCTTAGCTTTCAACAATCGTGACTTAATGAGTAACACCACAAATAACAGTGAGTGTCCAGCCCCCTCACATTAGTGATCACATAAGATAAATTTATTACAATAGCTATAGCTACATTATTCATAGGAAGTTACTGTCCTGCACAGCTTCGGTCTTCATTGGCAGAAAACCTCCTGCTCTAATCAAAACAAGACAAAGGTAGAAAAGGATGGGGAACAACAGAGACAGCCTACAGGGAGGTGGAGGTATTGTTGTGCTAACAATGTGGGATGTGGAAGAGAATTACCCAGGCTTATGTAAGTGATAAAAAGGGGAACTCCTGCCCTGTTCATCACCCTGCAGCCAAATATACCCCTCCCCAACTGCAGTTACCACCCTCAGTGCTGGCAGGGTGGTGGGAGCTGGATGTGGAGCTGAAAAGATTGACATTGTGGGAAACACTCACTCACAACACCCACTGAATCTGCAAAACTTGGCAGGACTTAGCACAGGGAAACACAGCACATGTGTTCAACTTTTCAAAAGTTTTTTTTTTTTTTTTATCAAACACAACTCTAAAAGAAGGTAAACAGTTTAATTATCTGATGTTAAAGTTATGCTGGAAATGTAGTTCTGTAACAATGGTGGTTGAGTAAAGGTCTAGGCATCACTTGAGGCAATAGTCTTGGGATCATGACTGTCTGTTTAAAGTTTATTGGCAGTAGCTGTTGCAATATTTCTATCCAGATCAGAGTGCCAGACTAACAGTGTTACCCCTCGTGCTGGGTTGCTGAAGTTTCTATTAAGGTGATCAAAGAGAGGTTTATCCACTTAACACACTGTTTGCTGCTACAACTACACATGTTTCTTTTCCAAATATTTATTTATAAGTGACTTATGTATGTATGTATGTATATATATGTATATATTGTACTATTCTTAGTTAGCGTATTGTCTGTCTTGTCTTAATGTTGGTTTAAAATGGAGCACTGTAACAAAAAATAATTTCCCCCAGGGATCAATAAAGTATTCTGATTCTGATTCTGATTCTGATCGTTTGTGGAAAAGGAATATAACTAGATTTTCAAATTTGCATGCAAGACAACAGTGTTGTCAATGTTGTTACACATTAGTTTCTTGCAATTTATGCCTAAAGACTCATGGTGACAGGTTTCTTCCTACTTCTTTTCTAATACTAACATATCTGATGGTTTAAGTCTGCAGTTCAATTTCTTTATACTGACAGAAAGGGCTGTTCCACTGGTCTTATCCATTCAAGATCAAAGGTGGTCCACAATGCACAATCAGTTCAATCTCCGTACTTTACACTAATGTTGTTTTATGCTAGAAAATATCCGTTTTATGCATGGCAATATCTGGGAATATTTATAGGTACAGTACTTGGAGCTGCTGTCGATGAGCACTCAAAAGTCCAGTCCATACTAAAAGTTATAATTGTTTAAAAAACTCACAGCCTGTCCAATTTCATGACTGCTTATCAGACAAACACATACGCACAGATATAACCACCAGTTCTGTGGCAGTTATTTGAGCAGTTTCAAATATACTTCTTGAACCTGAGACTGGTTTCACTCCCTTTTGTTTCCAGACAGGTTTGGTTGCTTTGAAAAGCAGAAATGGTACACTTTTTTTTTTATTATTGAGAAACGTTAAAGGGTTGAGTTAGGATATTTATAGTTTCTACTCACGTGACAGCATTCAGCTGCTTTTTTCAAATTCACAAGTTAATCTGATAAAATCCTAAGAAAACAAAAAATAAAACACCACCCAGTCCTCATACCTGAGAGACTGTCATACACAGCTGGATCCAGCTGGTTCCTTCAGGCAGGTACACATAAGCCCTGTGTTTACACACCTGGAGAGCCTGCTGTTTCAGAGACAAACATGTAGAAACATGCAGGGATGCAAAGAAATCCCACTGTTTGTACTCTCACTGAACCACTTCACACTTCTCACCAAACCCAGCAAGAACACACAGCGAGTCTTCAAACACAACATTTTTTTATTAATTAAAAAAGACTTGGATGCACAAACTTTACCAGACATTTTTTTGTGACTCACCTCATGAAAAATGTTTCAATTAAGTATTGCTGCTGTTGGGTTTATTAGTTTTATGACCCATATGACCCATTGTTTAACAAATGCTTGATGCTTGATGGGTCTAAAAAGACCTGAATTCAGATATTAAGAACCTCATTACTTTTGTCCATACAGAGTATTTAGTGCAAAGCTATCAGCTAATGGTAGCATACATAGATACAGATAGTTGTTAATCAGTATTAAGTAACATAAAAATAAAAATGTTAGCAAAAATAAAATAAAATATTAATACTATAAACAAAATTGGAGCACTCTTGGTGTCAGAGCAGTCAACCCCACTGCAAGATCTACAATCACTGGTGTTATTTGCATGTGCGCAAGCTGCTAGTTCAGTGCAAGTCCTTTATGCAAAGAGTCTTTCTCAGACCTGGGACAGTTTTTCCAGGAAACTTGTTTTGCCAGGGAGGAGGTGCTGCCTCGCAGGCTAACGTCAGGAAACAAAAACTGTGTCTCGTGAACAACACATTACATAAGACTGCAGCACGTCTGAGTACAGCACCAACATAGATATGTGACTAATGACATTGTGAATATTACTTTTTTAAAAATTTCAAATAAAGAGTAAAAATTTAATTTTTCAGTTTGGCCAATCAGACCCTCTTAGTGGTGCAAATACGTAGTTTTTAAAGCTTGGAAACATATGTTATCACCCGGTGAAAAAGTACATACAATAGGGGAAAGATTTGTGCAGACAGCATGTTCGGGAACATTGACTTTTAGTCTGAAGCTATTTCTGAGTATACATGTACCGGTGGGAAAGACGCAACAATGGTTGATGTCAAAACTGCATCGTCATGACAGCTGTAGGGTTTTTTTTCTTTTGAAGTCAGCAATTTCATATGCCTAGTTTACACCTTATCATAAGTTTCATTTTCCTGTGTGAAGATTTACCAGCAGTGTCAACCCCAAAGTTTCATCTGTGTGATTCATGTGATGGTTCTCCATTTGATATTCATCAGACTCTTTGTGATGTTAAAATGTGACTGTCTGATCAGTGTAAACTATATTTTTTTCTTAGTGTTCACTGAAGCTCTAAACAAAAGAAAAACAACTTGTTTGTTCTTGCACAAGTTTGCTATAAACCACACGTGTAAATCTGTGATCAAGGGAGGAGAAAGAGAGAACTAACAGCAAACTGAAGGATTCAGAGGAGGCTGGCTCAGCTCAGCTCTTCATGTTTGACACAGTTCAGCTATCCAAGTGGTGGGATTTCCAGCCCTGCAGCTGCTCTGTGTCCCCAGGAGGCTGTAGGGAGTTTTGGAAGGAAATCAAACATTACTGCCAGTGATTCATTTAACACCAACCCTCCCCCAAATCCTCGACTATCATGCAGTTTCTCTCTCTTTCCCTGCCATCAACCTCTTGACCTCTGTGTCCATCCTGCCCTCGTTCCTTAGCCTCTCTTACTGTAATCCAGTGCAATAATGGATTCTGGTTTTAGGTTACCATGGAGTTTAGTTACATTGATGCTACTTGTTCTGTTTGCCTTAATTATATTTAGACTCTTCACACATCTAATTTTTATTGGTTTTAGTTGCACATTTACACCACATATTACACATTTAATTTTGTTTTAAATTGTTCACCAATGCAGACAAGCATGGTTTTATTTGCTGCTGAAGTTTCAAAATATTGACTTGCTCTTAAGACTTGACTTTCATTGTCTTAATTAATGCACTCGATATTATCTTTGCATTTGACAAACACGAGTTTGATTTGAATGTTTGTGACTCAGACTGAGGGGTTTGATGATAGCTGTAGTATTAACCTTGTTATACAGTGCTGTGTTTGGGTTTTTGTGTAGGTATTTTTCTATGCAGAGCCTGCGCAAAGACCTACACAACCTATTATAATGTGTTTGCATGCAGTCCTCCAGAAACCAACAGCACATAACTCAACACAGATGACATGTTGGGTCAGAATGAAAAAACATTAAAGATATAAACCACTAGCTAATGGACCAAGAACACCACAAGCCCACAGGCCACTTGTATGTTACACTGTTACTTATGTTATTAAACAGCTACAACATGTAAATGACGGTCTGCATAGGACCAGTGCAAAGGCATAAAGAGCCATTAAACAAATGAGCTGAAGGGAGAATGGCACAGGAAGTATTCCATGTATTCAACAAGCATCCATCATGGATGCCCTCTCTTGCATGTGCTATCCATTTATTTCTAGTAGTGCTGAAGTGGATTATTTCCTGATGTGTGCTGCACGTGTTAAATCACAGCTGTAAAAAAAATATCCTGAGCTGATTCTTCCTAAATTGGAAAGAAGTGAATGTACAGTGCTTTTCACTTTTTAATCAGAGTACAGCAGTCAATTAGAATTCTGCATTTTTTCTTTTCTCTTTTTCCCCTCTTGACTGCTAACTGGGAGACATTACATTTAATGTTAATAATGGCTGTAGCCTTAGACAGTTAAGGGAAACCTCTGGATGGTAGCAGCTCTGCCTGCACACTGAGCTAATCAGTATCTGATATTCAAAGGCTGACAGAGCTTTGACTCACCTTAGCAGACTATACATCTTTTATGCATTCACACAGTTATTCACTGCATGTCACATCCCATTTCATATACAGCCTGTGTTGGATGTGACATGTTGTTTGATACACACAGCCTGAAATGTTCAATCAAATCAAAGCAGTGTCTGACATGATTATTAACCCTTCCTTGAGTCTGGACATGCAGTGCATCCTGGGACAGCAGATACGGTCTCAGCAGAGCAGATGTGTGATTGGTGGCGACAGGAGGCTTGGTGTGGAAGAAAATGAGGGCTGGCAGCAAAAGTAGTAGCTCTTTTTTCATCTTGGTGCCATGTTCCTCGCTTTGCTCAGTGCTTATTATACAGATGTCCTCAGCAGCAAGTCTGCTGTGCGTGCAGAAAAATCACAGTGAAGTCATTAAAGTCAACACAGGGAGAGGAAATGTCATTAAGTAAGCAGGTCACAAGAAAGAAAATATGGGGATAAGTAATGAATTATGTTTTATTGAAAACTGTAAACAAATATACCATTTAGTTGTCAAAACTGTACTGTTAATAGAAATGATGCATTTGATGTCTATATTGACTTTTGGTCTTTGTAAAAAGAACTTGATCATTCGTTGATTTAATTCTTTTTTACACTTAAGATTAGCTTCATTAGAAGCATGGATGTTTTGGTTGGCAGGTGCTGGCCCTCCGTTTGGCTTCACCTGCACCTATATAAATCATTGTCTGTGATATTGGTACGTTTTTAAGTATTTTTATGCACTTATTTGACAAAGCCTAACCAAGTCTATCCAAGAAGACCAGTCTCCAGTTTCCATGAGTGAAATTCTAGTATTTGATTAATGTCTTACTCAGCACTAATTTGGAGGATCTGATTCACGCCCCTGATTCACTCGACAGGAACACTTCACTAACCAAGACCGCTAACGTTACCTGACATTCTATCACTGCTCACTCATGTCTAAATATGGGCATTTCTAGCTCTAAAAACCATGAAGATGGCCATAGAGATAAAGTCAAGGTTTCAAAATAAACCAGTGGATAATGCCTAGGTTTATCTAGGTATGACTATGATCTTTGCATAATCCAAAAGGAAGAAAGCAAAAATCAATAAATATATACATAAATAAATAAAAAAGAATTACCTCTTCTTTAAATTGTTAATTAGCAGATGGCTTTAGATGACCTCAGCTTTATTGTGGGCTTATTACGACTATTAAGAATAAATGTATTCCTGCTGTAAAGTCCCCTTTGATCATTATTTTTATAGCCCATAGGAAACTTCACTTTGCATCAGTTGTCTGTAAATTAGGAAGGGCATTGTCTAAACCTTCACACATTGAGAGATTTCTTTAAGCTGTTTCAAGAATTGAATCAATGTTGTATCTTCTGTGAAGCCTGTGTACTGACAGCCCAAGCTATCAAAGTAACATGTGTTTTCACTTCTCTTCTTCCTTTGTTCTTGCTTTCATCAGCTGGAGCTGATTTGTCTAGGAGCACGACGTCACTATATCCTGGTAACACAAAAGCAACAGTGCTGTTTTGAAATGGAAATTATATTACACATCAAAGCATCACAATCAGATTTGAATAAAGTAATAACCATTTCAGTTGGAAGTAATGACAGAAAGAAATTATAATATAATGATTATCGTGTGTAAGGAGTGTGCTGGTTATTAGATGCCCAGTTTAGTTTCACTAACTAAAAACATGGGGCTGGGACGTGACATTCTGGCTTCAATACAGCGACCATGATGTAAATGCTATAAAAATCAGTCAGCTCTCGACTAAATCTCAGTGCTTATGGAAGCTTTGTTGGTGTTTAAAAAGCAAAATCCATATGTCATGTCTACTCTGGGCATGATTCATGCTGATAAGTTTATCGCATTAGACAAGGAGTGTGTAGAAATTAGTGGCATCTGGTGCTGCGGTTCCACTGGACTGCCCCTCACCCATCGCCTTTAATATGAAAATCCAAAGGTCATCTCTGGAGCCAGCGAACGGTTTGTCTACTCAGTGTTACTGTAGAAACGTGGCAGAACTGCACTGCAGCAGCAGAGTTGAACAAGACCCTGTGGGGCTATGAAGGGCTTGAGCTCAGCTAATGAAAACATAATAGTTCCAGCTGGTCAAATGGGTATCACTGCAGTGCACAGGTAGATCCCAGTCAGTGGTTCACCTCTGATATCACTGGAGAAGTCACATGTCAAGCAAGAGATTGCACAGTATTATCGAAACTATAACATCATGTATAACTTTATAACTATAACCTTTTTTTCACTTAGATGTTTTCACTATGTATTTATACAACACTGTATTTAATCATTAGTTATTATTAATATCTGGATGTCTTCCAGATCAAGTCTTTTGTCTTGTTTTCATCTCCTCACCCCCAACCAGTCACAGCAGATGGCCATCCCTGCCTGAGCCTGGTTCTGCAGTTTCTTCCTGTTAAAAGAGAGTTTTTCCTTCCTACTGTTGCCATGTTCTTGCTCATAGGGGGTCTGTAGAGTCTTAAGGGTCTCTACCTTGAGATAGCTGTTGTTGTGATTTGGTGCTATACAAATAAAGTTGAATTGAATTGAACTGAGATTGAACTGAATGGCTCACAAAGAATATAACAGAATAGAAAAAAAGGCCAAAAACTGAGATGCCGCTATTTGAAATTAAAACTCCACGCTGCTCTTTCTCCAGTTCCCACCAACATACCTGCAAAGTTTAAATGAAACAGGTTAAACAACACACACACACACACACACACACACACACACACACACACACACACACACACACACACACACACACACACGTCATTAGCTGCACATACTTGCCCTCTAACACCTGAGGTTTAATGGTTGCAGTGCCTAGTATGTTGATTTAGCATGCTAAGATGCACAAAGAATAGAATTTTAAAGGGAATAAGAAAGCATGCACAAAATTTCATGACAATCAGTCAAAATTCTGGTAAAAATATTTCATTTAAAACAACATTTAAAGGAGGTCCATCCCTTATTGTGATCTTTCATTTAGAATCAGTGTGATGAACAGTCTGATACTGTCATCTGCAAGTATAGCTAACAATCTGTACAGACTAAATTGTGGGTATTCGTGATTCCAAGAGGATAATTCCTCTTGGGGTTCTTGTTGGACAAATTGAGCTTGAACGCTTCCTTTCTGTAATGTTGGTAGTAGACGGAGGGCTGGCCCCAAAGGATGTCTTTGCAGCCAACACAAATATCACCAGGGCAGCTGCCTTCAAGTCAGTCCTTGAATGTTAATAAAGCGTGCTTTGTTGTCAGCATCGAACACTGCAACAATAAACAGGGCAGGTTTGGTTTTATGTTTCAGTATCTAGTTCACTTCCCCGAGGACACAAGAGAAGAAAATCTCCTTCTGAATTTTACAGAAAAAAATTGTAATCACTCAGTATAGACACTTTTTGACTCAATATTTGCTTCATTTTGTTATTTTATTCTTATAATAAAATGAAATGTAGCTTGTATGCATGGTTAAATGGGTTTAAGTAATCGTTGACTCAAAGGAGAAAGGCTTTTCTTCTCATTTTTGTGGATCTGAAGATTTTGTATGTTGTACAGATATATAATATAGTATTTTAAGTGTGTGGTATCTTGGAGAGTAGAAATAGACTTTATATTTTATGGTTAAACATCCAAAGAATTCTTGCAATTTCCCTCCTCATTAAATACCATTATATCTCTGCTCCAAACCTCCACAACAGTCTATCTATAGGATCAGAAGAATATTTCAGGCACGTAAAGGATCGTGAGCTTCTCTGGCCTCTTGAGTATGTGCTCGTCCATCATCATGACCACCTCTCCCATCCCAAATCAAAACATCGCACGACAGCTGGCAACAACCACTGCTGCTGCGTTTGTCAAGGCTGCACCCTGGAGGAGGGTGTTTCTTTCAGACAGTGATGGTCGGTGATTTCAGAGGGTAGGAAGGATGAGACAACTCGACACTGCTTCAGTCCACAAGTCAAAGCGTGCATTGATGTCTGACTTTGTTTCATCATTTCTCTTTGAATCCACCATGGGCCCTGATTCAAGACACGAGTCCCAGGATACAGAAGAAGGCTAGTCCTGGATTAGGAATTAGACCAGTGGATCTCTGTTATCCTGTCTATGATGACCCACAGCGTTTCAGTGCAGCAGAGCCTGTCCTCAGGCTCCACAGGACTGCTGGCCATGTCAGCTAATATTAATTCTATCCCTGTATATCTCCAAATTACTTCCTTATAGGCAACTATAGAACTCGTGTTTAAGAGCAGCTCTCAGATTAATCATGTTTGCTCACAGAGGGAGTCATGAAAGATCCTGATTAATCCCATAGTGGATATATAGTAAAACTGAATAGTATGCTACTCTGCAAGAGCACAATTCAATTTTTAATTTCAATTTAGTAATGTTTTGTTTATTTTTGTGAAATACTTGTAACAATTGGGATAATCAACAATGAAACTGATTTCAAATGTAACATACTCTATTTAGAAGAGATACATTTACAAGGCATCAATACATGAGAGGTAAGCCAATATCATTATGTACTAGATGGAATTAAAGAGTGCAGTTAACAAATATCAGGAAGTTCATCCACATTCAATTTGGACAATAGGCTTCAAGATCATCTCCTTTTCCTCCTCTGCATCACTTTCAGAGCTCCTGTCAGTCCAGTATGTGCACTTGTGACACACTCACAGTCTCCTCTGCTTCGTCTCTGAACGTAAAATTCATTTTGAACAAGATTGAAATTTGCCAGATTTAAATCACAAACAAATCTGGGAAGTAGGACACTAGATTGTGTTGATTTGGTCAGAAAACTCTGCCCTTTCACTGTGAGCAATGCAACAAGGTGCAAGCCACAAGTCAAATACATTCACTGTAGTAGTCCTGCACTGGTTTGGTTTTGTTTCTGTGTTCCCGAAACAAAAACCGATTGGGTTGGGCAGATTGTGGACCCACCTCTGGGTGGACTCTGGGGTACATGTCCATTGCCCATCTCACCTGCTGCTCACCAGCCTCATCAACAGCCAGTATTTACCAGCTTCAGCACACAGTCCCTGCTAGATTGTCTTCCACTCTTGATGGTAATTAGGGTGCTTTATAGCGCTCCTTCGGTCTTGAGGACACTTGGCTCTAAAATCCTTGTTTTCCAGTGCGTCCAAAGAGCAGTTTACTTACCAAAGTCCTTTACCTGTTTCCAGCGAGCTGGTCCATTTCTCTTGGAGCACTCATCGCAGCTACCACCACAGAGCAAACCATAGCCCATCCCCCCACACTTGCGTATCCTCCCCAGCATATCCACAAGTAAGCAGTCTCTCGTACAAACAAACCTCAGAATAGCTCTTTGAAACCACTGCTAAAGGACTTACCTAAACTAACCACCTCTCCTCTTTCCCAGAGAAACCAGTCGCGGTGCCCAGATCTGTCTCCCACAGCTACCCTTGTTGTAACCTTTATCCTGTATCAGTAAGCTGATGTTCTCTCTCTGCTCTGGTTTGAACTTAATATCCCAAATGCATGAGTGCAAATGTCCAGGGCAGGATTGCCATTAAGCATTCTAAAGTTAGCAGTAACACTGTAAATAGTCTACATATACATAATAATGTACATCATAAGATGACTTAGAATGTGACTTTACCACATTTGCTTTTCTTTTTATGAGTACTGTCAGTTTTCATCACGTGTTTTAAGATGTTAGGTTATAGGCTAAGAATACAGATTTTACACGTTTGCACTGATACGCCTTCCTTAGCTTGTGAATATCACCAGAAACAAAAACAGAAGGCTTTACCAATGAAGCCATGTAGTAATGTATGTAAAGAGAATTGACTTTCAGCTGCTCCGTTATTCCCAAGGGGTCACCACAGGGGATGGATCTACATATTTGGATTTTATTTCAGCTGCTCTTCCTGATGAAACTCTCCCATTAATCTGGATTTGGGACTCCAGCTAGGAATACACTAGCTTGTGGCCCCATGAGGCTGTACAGTGTGACAATGGAAGTGTTACTTTACATACAGTCACATTACATCTTATTCAGTGAAAACATGAAACCCGCTTTAACACTGAAAAAACACCTTTAGCTGTAACAAATAAGACTTCCACTCTGACAATACCACTCACAAGATAGAGAGAGATGCCTGAATAATAGAGGCATGATACAATACCAGCGGCGTTTAATATTTCATGTAGGTGATTATGATCAAAATTGACTCTTCTGGAGCACAAAAATGAACAACTAAAAATGGATTTTAAAAATATATATAAAACATAAATAAACTAAACATAAAACATAAACAAGACTTCAAAATATTTTTTCTTAATGTGATATATGAAGATATGGAAATTAAAGATGGAAACCGCAGATTATCTTAGCAGATATTTACATAACAAAACTCGTTTTTCTGTCTTTCTGATGTCATAGAGATGATGTATCTTTGGTGCCTCAAACTGCTTTAACAACCATCGGTACAACCATTTTTAAAAACTAAGAATTTACTGCAGCTGTCTGAGAAATAACAGTGAACAGCTTTCTTGTTTGAAAGCAGTGCTTCACTGTCGTTTTGTGGTTGCCCCTTCCAGTAAGCAGTGCCGATGTGTAAAGCAGGAAGCAGTGAGCTGTTATGTGTGGGCTGCAAGAGTGAGTTCTCAAGAACAGGCCTAGTTTCTCTTAAGCACTGTTTATCACGGTGACAGCTCCCTCCCCAGATCTTAACTCACACCCTCTTTCCCAAACGTTCTGCTAAAAAAACACATTTTATGGACTGGGTAAGATTTGAGTGTTGACAGACAAACAAGTCAGGACAGGAGCGTGTTCCAGCACATGCGTGCACACGCCTCACGTGACGTGGCTGCAGCTCACTGCCGCGTCATCACTTCTTTCCTTCCCGCAGCACTCGGCTGTGTCGCAACTACTAATTTCCTGTAACATCAGCATCATCCTCAGAAGAGATGTGAGAAAAAAAAAAGAGTAAAAGAGAAGCCTGCTTGCTGTGAGTTCCAAAAAACACTGCCTCACCTGATTTCTACAAGCTGTCACAAAGCAGAAAACCCACTGTGAGTGACGGGAAGTTGTACATACGTGATTCATTCCCCTGTGATCGTGCAACTTAATATTTTAAGCTGATATTCAAAGTGGATATTGATGTGTTTCCAAGATCACAACAAAACATTCAACATGTGGAAAACCTAGACTAAGCAGCTCTGAAGCACCTGTACATCGTGTCTTTTAGTATTAAAATAAAGGGTACTTAAATTACCCTTTAAGTCTTTTGTTTTTAGCTAATTTCTCCTTCAATTAATAAATTAGCTAAAACCCCACCTGCAAGTGTTGGTGCTGCTCAACTCACTGACTACTCAACTGCTGTTTTTTCTTTAAAAACTGGCTATTTAATTGCACGTCTTTGTCCTGTGTCCCTGCCCTCACCCCCAACCAGTCACGGCTCTGCTGGAGGTTTCTTCCTGTTAAAAGGAAGTTTTTCATCCCACTGTGTCTGACGTGCTTGCTCATAGAAGTAATCTGATTTACGAGGTTTCTCTGTTTTCTCTGTATTACTGTAGGGTCTTTACCTTCCAATATAAAGTGCCCTGAAGCAACTCTTGTTGTGATTTGCTGCTTTATAAATAAAATTGAACTGAAAATTGAACTGAATTGGTGAAAGCAGTACTTAGATCACCTGATATTGTATTGTTCTCTTGATGAAGCATTTCTGTTGTGTGCTTGTCCCATTTCAGGGACAAGTTCTAGTATTTAGTATTTATTTAGTATTTATTTATTTATTGTCATTGTCAAGAACAATGAAATTGCGTTTGGGGCTTCCATACAACCCAAAAAAAAGAAGAAAATAATAAATAAATACCCCTTAAAACCCAAGTGTACATATTTAACCCAGTGTGACTCCAATGCAATAAGACAATCCTTAGCAATAATGTTCGTAGAAATTCAGACAAAGACCTGAGAAACATGACAAAATACAACAATGCAACCCATTCAATATTATTGTACTGTGAGATATGATATCAGATATGATAGTTATCTATTTAAGAAAGAGGGGGGGGGCAGGAGGGGGAAGAGAATAAAGATATGATGCACCAATGCAGACCAGTTCATTGCTATTAAGAAGTTGGATATGGTTATTGTCCGTGAGAGGGGGGCAGAGAGTTCAGGAGCCTCACAGCCTGTGGATACAGGCTGTTGGCCAGTCTGGATGTTCTGGCCTGTATAGACCTGTACCTTCTCCCTGAGGGCAGCAGATGGAAAAGGTGGCGCGCAGGGTGATGTTGGTCCCGCAGGATACTGTGCACCCTCCTCAGACAGCGAGTGGGGAAGATATTACTGATCTCTGGCAGACTTGTTCCAATAATTCTGCCAGCTTCTTTCACCACCCGCTGGAGTGCTTGCTGATCGGCCTTGGTGCAGCTGGGGAACCACACTAGAAATCCATACGTCAGAACGCTGCTGATGGCACAGTTGTAGAAGTTCAACATCAGAGATCTGGGAATGTGTGCGCTCCGCAGTCTCCTCAGGTAGTAGAGGCGCTGTTGGGCCTTCCGTACAACTGAGGTGATATGGTTGCCCCAGGACAGTGCATTAAGTAGCTGACATTAAAGTCACAATGTTACTATTATAGTGTTATTTCATTTCCACTATGACAGCTGAAATCCAAAGAGTCAAAAAAGTTAGATTTACTTTTAAATAATCTCATCTTCTATTGATGTAGTAGTTATAATGAGATAAAAGGATATAGTGGCTTTATGCCACAGTCAGCCAGTTTCTTTGTACCACGGCTGTTTCATGTCCCTATTTGGTTCTTTGTTATTTTAACCATGATTATGAAGGTTACAACTTGACAACTTATTTTTTCTCCAAGACATTATCTTCTGTGGACATTACAAAGTTTTTTGGTGCCTCTCTTTAACGTCTATCATTCATTCTCCCATGGGTGATGGATTACAGGCACAAACAAGCTAGTTATATGATTAGGCTGGAAGACTTGCTGTTTTCAGTAGAAAAATAGCCCCGATTTGCCAGTAGTAAACTTTTCATGTACTTGTAATTGGTAACATTAAATAACATCCTTAATGATGACAAAGGCTTTCCCTTTAAGTAAAAAAGCAGGAGTCATTCATAGATGGTTTAGTCTGGCAGTGAATTTATATCCTCCATCTGGAGACAGCTCCTCCTCCCACCTTCTCCCTCCCCCTGAGCTCTCTTGACCTCTCGACAGCCACGCCACAAAGGGAGGGGATTCTCTTATCTAGGGCCTGGGTCTGAATAGCAGTGCTTTCCTGGGAAACCTCTACTCCAGTGGGAAAGGACAACAGATCTTTTGTGTTGTTTCTCTTCCACTGTTCAGCCCTTCAACTAACCCCCAACCCCACCCCCCATAATGTCAGGTCTACAGGGACTACTGCCATTACTTGACCACCCTCCTCCTCCCCCTCATCTCATTATCTGCTCTCTTAAAATTCTTCCATCTTCCACCTGTAGCGGCCACCGATCCAGCAGACTGATGGTGCTACTGTATACTTGATAAATGTTATTTGAATCCAGAGTGAACCAACCTCTGCAGTCCCCCCACCCACCCCCATGCTTGTTTGGGAAACAAAGACAGGTCCACCTTTCCCAGTTCATACAATAGCTGAAAGAGGCAACCTCATAGCAAAGCATGTTTGTTCAGCAGCTCTGCTGTAACACTAGCTGCCCCACATTCAGCATACCCTAAATTACTCACACAGTGCACTGTTAAAAAACTGAGATCACATAGAACACGTAGAATGTGACCTGGAAACACGGGTTTAGCTCAGTGAAAAAGCCTCAGTAAACAGAAGAGACTAGATTTACTCACCACAGATTTGACTTTTAACCAAAAGCACTTTTTAAACTAGCACAATGTCAGTCTGGATCCTATATGATAGGAAAAAATGTTAAACGTAAATTCTTTCCAATTTAGCCTGGCTCCCGTTTCTTGTCTGGTGTTCACTTTGGTGTCCCAGATGGAAGTTTCTCAACAACTGATGGATAAATAACCTTCACTGTTTGTGCAAGTATTTGTGATGCAAAGAGGATGATGAGAGGGATGGTAGCTTTAGAGGTCCTTGGTCTTATTTCCAGTGCCAGCTAACATTTCCACTAATGATAAATACCTCTACAAGATGGATCACAGATCATTTTGGTTCATTCATAGTTTTAACAAAAGGTGGCCCTAGTTGCTATTGCTATCCACTAGTTTTGGACTCTGTATTTTAGAGTCTCAGCTTTAGTGCTTTGTCCATTGTCATATTGGTTTCATGGAGCCAGTGACCTGAGTTGTACATGAGGGAGTCGAATGCTAATTTTATCTGCTAAGGACAACAGGCTAACTACTTTGTCTATTCAGGAATGCATCTTAGCAAAAATGTAATAATGTAATTTAGTATTTTTTTTTTTTGTTTTTTTGTAAAACACTAAATTGATAATTAATAGATAACAACAACAATAATATCTTAGCATTAACAATATTGTTTTGGTTAAAGAGTTAGCAGTAGAGCGAAGATGAAAGAACACAGTTTTTTACTGTATATAAAAATGGCTTTAATTCTTCAGCAGTTAATCCAATGTGTGTCTTCAACCCAGCAAATTCGCACTAAAAGTCGGCATTTTAAGCCAAGTCATAACCTTTAACTTTAATATGTTTTAATATATAGCTACAATGACAAGAATTGAACCCAAAAACATGAATCTAACTATCTTCTTTAGTCAGGGAACACTCTATGTTTTTAAACCAATCTACAAACCACTTGGAAAGTGAAACTAACCCTTCCACAATAAGTGGAACAGTGGAAGATTTTCACGTGACAAGCAATCCCACAAAACTCCAAGGAGAGTGTGTTATCAAAGGGCCATCTCCATGTTAATGTTTATTGCTACCCATCTCCTCTGTCACTTTGGGTTATATTTAGCTCCTGCAGACTTTTTACCCATTTGGGTCAGGGCTGTCTCTGAGGCTGGAGCACTTGTGCCTGGGCTTTTTGCTCTCAGACTACAGGCATCATGTGAATTTTAGAAGGTCTTCAGCCTGCTCTTCCATTTGTCTAATGGCTGCTGGACTTCACTCAGTCTCCAACCGAGTGTGACACCAACACTTCTCTTTAAAGGTTGCCATCATTTTTTAAAAGCTAAGAAGGGTAGATAGAATATGGACCTTCTATGTCTGGTTTTATTGTAATGTTCAAATGGAAAGATGAATTTCAACTTGAAATAAATTTTTAAGATTGGCTCACGGTATGCTGCATGAGACTGGATCAAGGTTAAAATGAAAACTTTGTTGGTGATATATATATGACAATAAAGGCTGCAATGGAGTAATATTTCACCATTACAAATATTTCGGTCAGGTTTCCTGCTCAGTGCCACCAAGAAGTTTAAATTCACTTTCTAAATGAAGTGAACCATGACATATATCTGATATCCTGTTTGAGCAGAACTAAAACCTCACATTACTGATAATTCATGATTATTCTGTCAGTTATGTATACAAAGAGCTGTCGACTCTGAGCTTGCTTATATAATATAGAGTATAAATTATTATTCTGGAAGACACCATCATTTTAGTAACCCTACTAAACTTATTGAATTTTCATATGATTTCTCCTGCCATGACCAGCATGGTAGGATGACGATAAGTTAGC
The DNA here is from genome assembly GCF_057382185.1 of Mchenga conophoros. NCBI lineage: Eukaryota > Metazoa > Chordata > Actinopteri > Cichliformes > Cichlidae > Mchenga > Mchenga conophoros. Next base: position 11,788,808 of record NC_140541.1, read on the forward strand.
CAAACCAAATATTTATTTTAACAATTGTCTCTTCTATGGTAATAAAAATGTTTTCTGTATGAGTATTTTTAATAATAGGACTATAAAATAAATCTGAGAGTCGGAGTAAAGAAGATCAGTTTCAGTAATCAGATTAGGGATTAAAGCAGCAAAAGGCAGGAAGAGGAAGCTGAGCTGAAGACTTGTAATTTCCCCTCACTGAATCAGCGAAGGGGCTTTCAAGCACGACAAGTCTCAGTGTGCATTTTTTTACAGGCTCAGCCCTCCTTACATGCACACAAATTTTAATACCCACACATAGTTGGGATGGTAAGCAGGGTTTTCGACAGAGTACATTCATGGCTTGAAGGCTATCCTTGTGAAATGTCTCAATGATTCATGGAAAACAGCTCATTCTATAGTTTAGAGGTTGAGGGTTTACATGTTAAATGAGGAGAGCTTTATTTTGAACACTTTAAAGCTTTGCTCAATCTCCAGTATAAGTGTAATTTTAAATTATAACAAGCTCACTTTGTAACATGTGCTAGCAAACAGTTCAAAAATCATACATTCCTATCAACAAGGTCAAGGAGAACTGAATTCATGCTTTTCTATAACTATCGCAATAGTAACTCTACATGTTCTTCCAAATTGCATTTGATCTTTTGTTTTTGTCCTTTTATCCTTTTAGAAGCATTGCTAAAAAAAAAGAAAGAAAGAAAGAAAGAAAGAAAGAAAGAAAGAAAGAAAGAAAGAAAGAAAGAAAGAAAGAAAGAAAGAAAGAAAGAAAGAAAGAAAGAAAGAAAGAAAGAAAGAAAGGCTTTCTGCTCATATGTCAGAATACACAATTGTTTATCTAGAGAAAAATTCCATGGGAGATGGGATACACCCTTGACAGGTTGCCAGTTTGTTGCAAAGCTAACATGGAAAGAAAGATCGCCATTCATGCTCACATTTACAGCTAATTTGGACTTTGGAGGGCAGCTGGGACAATCAAAGAGAACTCATGCAGGCACATGCATGCACCACACAGGGAGCCTCAGCTGGCTAGCAGATTCAACCCCAGGAACTTTTTACTATTAGGCAACAGTACTAACCACAGTACACACCAACATGACAACTCAGACAATGCAAGTTCCAGTTTTGCATAAATCAGTTTTAATGGAGTTAAACTAGAAAAAGCTCCTGATGCAGAAAGGATGTTTAAGTAGAGGTTCAAAAGCAAGTCTGTTAACATGGCTATTGACAAAGATTCAGTGGTATATGTGCTCTGTGACATCTATGTCTTTGGTAGCTGTTGCACCCTCATCTCTAATTGAATTATATCACGGCTCCAGAGGCACCAAGACATCTTTCTTCATTATTATACGGTGCTTAGGCTGAGGTTACACTTGCTTGTGGACTCACAGACAAGCAGGGGGTTTTTTTTGTTATGACATTTTCTGTGAATTATGGAGACCTTTTAGTTTTAGCACAGTCTTTGTAATGAGCTACCTGCCATTTTTCTAAAAGTTCATACGTTTATTTATTGATGCTGACTTCTTTCATTTTAACTACAGCAACATCTATCATGTAAAAAGAACATATTGTTGAAGCTGCGTTCTTTTTCTTATCACAAATGTGTAATTAAATGTTTTACTAACAGAGCAATTTATTAGTTCAGCCCGTTTAATATAAAAGTGAGCTGTATGTGACCAATGACATAAAATAAGTTTGGCATCCCCGCCTTAGATGATGACATGTGATGTCACTGGGGCCAAAATGGACCCTCACATATTTGCAGACATGGAAATTTATAATGCACATTTATTGTTTAAGAATTGAAATTTAAAAACTATCCTCAACACATAACTTTAGTTATAACCTCTGAAAAAGTGATAATTTGCTACTTTTTGTTTCAAAAGTGTTTTAAATTCCCCTCCTATAGATCTGCAATGCAGCTAATGTTCAGGACCAGCTAACAGTATCAAACCCCAGATTAAAGTGCTGATAAAAGTGATCTGCTGGCTTCACATCTGTTCCGCCATACCCTGTATGGTTTCACATTTCAGGACAGAACACAAATAAAAAAAAAATAAACTTATTGAGGATTTTTACATCCAGCTTCTTGTTATTAAACCGAGAATCAGACTTTTTAAAACTTCTTAAGATGATCATTTCACAGCAGAGTGCATTATTATTTAAAAGGTCACATATCTGGAACGTTGTTATTGTAATAATGTAAATCAGCAGTAGAAATATGTGTTTAAGTAATTGCATTCTCCTCCAGGACTTGAATTACCAGCAGTGATATTAAAACCAAGCAGACACTGAACACAGCAGCTGGCATTCCCATTTCTTCACCCAGCATGCTTCTAACGTGCACATCACATCATCATTTAAACGAAACCACATGCTCCACTGCCAAAGGTCTGTGACTTTTTTTTACCACGCACCATATAATGCAACTCCATAGCAGCTCCTTACTGTTGCTGTTTTCTAAATCTGATTGTAGCTCGAGCTTCAGTGGAACTGTTTTTGTGTTGCATCATTTTCAGAAATGAGTCACTGTCTCAAAGCCACGACTTCAAATACAAGTTTTGATTACAGTTTTAAAATGAACTGTGCAACCATTTCCCAAACGTCTTATCCAAACACTCCTGATGGGCGTTTTGTGCAAAGGCTTTGGCTCAGGATCAGTTCTGACAAAGCGACCTCAAACAGATGACTCAGTGAATCAGCTGCTCACAGCAGTAAAACTTATGATTGTCTTAAGTGGGATATTGTGATACAGTAATTCCTAAACAATGTCTGAGTAACTGACAGTCCTTTATCTTAACACTGCATTACTTCACCCAGTAACATTACTTCTGGTTAAATATCGCCAATTCATTCTATACTTTCACTTTATACTTCTATGTAACGACATGTCAGAAGAAAATAATGTTTACCTTACAAAATATATCGACCCCTAAGAATGGGTGAATTAGGCAAGTTGTGTAAAGTGCTTTGAGTGCTCAGTTAAAGTAGAACAGCACTATACAAGAATCAGTCCATTTACCATTTACTGCCTGAATCCATTCAATTTCTTCCACTGGAGCCGTCTCCAGCTGTCATAGGGCAGCTTTTTCTATTAAAGCCAACACTGCGTGTTAAGAAGTGACTTGAGACGAGTGATGCAACAGAAAGAAAAAACAGTGCTGGCAGTGTTTCATGGTTGTGTCACTGTTCTTGGAAAAGTGGGCACACAATAGAGACTGGCAGGTGTGTTACCCTAAAGTCCCAAAGTGGGAACTACAACGTGGAACTGGAGTAACTTATGATAGTTACAGACAAGCAAAACACTCACTTAAATCTGAGGGAGAAAATCCAGTTTTAAAAACACCTACTTCACAAGGTCCTAACCTTCAAAAACAATCAGGAAAAGATTGTGTTTTTACTTGAGACTGTGACTGTTTGATTTTCAGAGAATTTAGTCTTTGGAACAAGCAAAAGTACTTCGTTAGAAAAAGGACAAAAAAATAAAAACTTACAGGAAATTGATGAATGGATCAGCAGAACCAGATTTCTCTGTTATCAGTTAAATGTCATAAACAGAATAGTATTTAAAAACAAGGGCAAGCTTCAAAGCTGTCATGTAACCAAACTTGGATAGAATCCGGTTTGACTTTTAAGTCAGTACCTCTCTCCTTGAGAAAACTGGCCTGGATAAACAGGTTTCTTTAATCTGCTTGGCTCTGATAACGGAAACAAAAACAGTTTCCTTACAATGATCACTGCAAACACCCAACACTAGCACACACAGTGTTTGTAACATGTTTTCATATTGCAAGCTTCTTTTTTTTTTAGAACTTAGCAAGCCTAGCCTAAATTTTCAGACCATTTTATCAGCAGTGCTTTAAGGACTCAATCCATATCCAGAATGAACTGTGTATTCTAAGAAAGCAAAGAGCTATTTTACCCTGAAGGCAAAGGTTTCAGCAGTAGGAGACATGCAGAGAACATGGGGTCACTCAGCTGGACAAAACCAAAGGTTATAAAAACACTAATTCACCCACTTCTGTCTCTGGATGGAGCTCACCTTTGCATGACCTCTTTCAACATGTCACTGCTTAAAGTACAAATGAGTTTTCCATACAGTTTTCCTTCTGCCCCTGCTTGTATTCTCTTTTTAAAACCTCCCATTAATTAGCTTACAGAGCTTAGTGTGTGATATCAGTGTCAGTGAGTTCAGTCAGATCAGCTGCTCATGTTATTAAATTCCTAATGAGTCGCCCAAGAGGCCCTGATATCACACAAGGACACTTCAACAACACCGAGTACCACACAGATATCAACCCACTCAAGATTTTGTGGCGTGCTGTCATGACCTTGCATATTTACGGCAAGTTTGAGCTTTTGTGTCTATTTGTGTGATATTTTTTATGAATGTTGTGATGATTTTAGGTATTTCATGGTCAGGTCTGGCTTGAAGACATAACCCCTGAGAAACAGTAAAACTGAAGATCAATCTTAAATCATTTAATGGTTTCAAGAAACAGAAAGAGCAGATAAGACATTTTCTGTGTGTTGTCTTCATACAGGGGTCGGAATTTTTTTTTTTTTTTTAACCCTTCTGAGGCCCTGGGACCATTTTTGTACATTTTAGTTTTACAGTTACAAGCCATTTGCACTGTGTTGAATGGAATATAGCCAAATTCTCTAAAAAAAAGTTTGGTATAAACAATAAAAGGCATCAGTAAACCAATCAGAAGCCTGTTAGGAAGTCTTATATTGTTTACTAGCTGAATTAAGGATTTTTTTTATGTGTAAACTCCCCAACAGCAAAAGGGTCAAATTTACTAAATGGGGCAAAATAGTTTGTGAGCACAAACCCGTAACTGGCACTCATAGGTGTAATTTACAAAAGATTGTGCCGTTTTCTGAACACAGATGCAGTCAGTTTGGGGGCAATTAGCAGTAAGCTGTGTATGGCAAATATTAATAAATCAGTAAATATTGTCTTATATTTTGTGCCTTGAGACAGGAGCTCCCAGAAATACATATGCAACAGGCTCAGTTGCAAAAATCTCTGAGCTCCCATCGCTTACACACAATCTTGTCACGGCACACTGTGCTCTCTTTGTAAATACCAATAGCACTTTTATTTCAAGCCAGTGTGAGCTGGCACAACTTTACTTAATCTCAAACACTCTTTAAAACTACTACAAAGAAGAACAAATAGCTAAACAATTTTTAAACAGAAACAATGGTGTGTGGAAGACCCTGCTATCTTACCGAAATGTTTGCACTGACTTTTAATGTGGCAGGGACACACACCCACCACACAAGTGCACACATACTTCAGTGCTTGCTGCACATGCCCCAGGAAATCCAGCAAACTGCCAGTTTTTACATTCACCCCAAAGAAGTCTGTTGACCACACAAATCTACATCAAAGCTTATAGCAAAAAATTACTTCCGCACTAATGAATAATTTGTTAAAATGATGGGGTGCAAACACAGTTTATGCTTTCATTAGATATGATTTAACATTATTTTGACAGAACCCAGACGAGCAGGGAAAGCAAGCCTCTCCTGACACAAATGAACAAATAGTCTCTAAACAGTTTGCCCTCAGTTGCTCCTCTTGCAGTCCATCTTTGTCTGGTGTGTGAATGCATTGGGGGGATGGCCGCCTGCCAAACAAGTGCAGTCCCTATGATGTTTTGAAGGGGGGTTGACATTCCTGTATTTCTGAAGCTATCCAACGAAAAGCCAAAGACAGCTGGACAGGAACCACCTGACCGGTTGCTATGTGAACGCCTTTCTTTGCTTTCATCCTAAAACAATTGATAGTGACCAAGTCAGTAGCCAATCCACATCTGCTCTGGCTGATCAGCAAAGTCGCAATCTGACTTCAGGTCTGTGTTCTTGTTTGAGCTGAAGGTGTCTGCTAAACTTCACTACAGTTCCTGTCAGCTACTCTTTGCTGCCATTGGAGAGAACTTCTTACCTTAAGAAGTGGCTTTCTGAATTTTTCATTAACTAGTCATTTCTTTTCACTACAGCTTTAATATAACAGAAACTGGTGGTTACTGTGGTGATAAACGTTAATTTAGAGTTGAATAGAAACTTGAGAATATTAACATAAAATGATCCATCCAACCATTAATTTTCTATATTATATTAAGGTCCAGTCCAATCCTGGGTCTGCCCTGTGGGTCTCCTCGCAGTTGGAAAGGCTTGTTACACTTCTTTTCAATGTGGAGGGCTAACAGTCACAATCTTATTCTTTCAAGTACTACCAACAGCCCATGGCTGTAGGTGAGATGTCTTAAGACAAATCATTTCTGAAGGCATAAACACTGTGGCCCTGTCTGCATCAATTTATAGTTGAGAGCTGTTAGCTAGAAAACATTGTTCTGGTTGCATAACCCACTAATGTGATTTCCACACTGCCAGTATGCAGTATCTGTGGTCACTTTTAACAGAGTTACCTCAAAGTTGAGATCAGTCCACCTCACGGTACCATTTTATCTGTTAATCCTGTTGATTTCACAAAGAACTTTCTGTGCATACTGGATTTTTGCCATATAATCCAACAGTCTGGTACAAAACCAACTCAATTAGCACAACACTACAAGCTCTTATATATTATCTTGAATGTGTACATGTTGTGCCATGATTAATATCTGTTTTCAGTTTTGGTGAAATAAACAGCAGCTTTGTTCAATATGCAAAGATGCCATAAAAGGTGTGCAGAGACCAGGAAATAGTGGACATTGTAGGCAATTCATCCTACAGTGACACAAATGTAAAAAGCAAAAAAAAAAAAAAAAAGAGACCATTCATTGGACTTTACCCTTTTATCCAGCTAACAGTCTGCGTATGATTATCACTGTATACATATTTGAAGCAGAAATCCTCTATGATCATGCAGAAGGAAATAATCTCTTTCTCTCCACGGACTCTCCTCCTTCCTACTGAGAGGTGATAATGACTACTTGATATCATCGGTGAGGTGTGAAGCTTGGAGTCACATGTCTGAATGGTTTAATGTGCTTTTCCTCCTTCACATGCCAGTTTCTTCTTCTACATGCAGAACGTTACCATGGTAATGGCCTAAACTGTCAGCATACAGACAAAGACTTAAATGAGATTAGGGATGTGCAGATCCAGAGAAAAGACTTGGGGATGAAATGTGGGTATTTAGCATTCCAAGTGTAAACTGCAAGCCAGTGTGCTGCTTGAATGAGTACGCACTCACCATTCCCATCTCAGTAAAGATGTGTGTAAACACTTCTGATGAGCATCTTTGCTCCCATTTTCACCTCAGCGGGATGGGCAAGAGTGGAAATTTCTATCTACAGTGAGCATCAGCTGCTCACAGCATGGCACTTTTTCATAACCACAAATCTCTTCCTCCCATAAACTGCTTGTTTTTCCATAAAGCTTTGTTCAAATAAGTTTTTAATTCATTAGCATTTAGCACTGGAACAACTTCAGCAGAATCACAGTGATCAGTGGATTTGTTTGGAGCTAGCAGGACAAATACAGGTAAATAGTTTTTTGGATTTATTGTTTGATTTATCAATTGTCGACCACTAGCAAAGACAGATTCTAAACCAGAGGGTACTCGTTTTGTCAAACTTTTTTTTTGCTATAAAAAACAAAGAGTCATGGTTTGCAGACACAACACGCAAGGTTTGCCATGTCTGAGAAGCTCTAACCTACTCATATGGAAAAAATCTAGTGCTCATGTTGACTATAGTTATGTCAATGTTCCAGTAAAGTACTGCAGTGTGTTTTCTTTGCCTCCAAATTACAAAGCCCAGATTTTGTACCCAGAGTGTGGACAGGCCTAATCAGGATTGTTGTTTTTTTTAATGTTATCCTTAATGCAGTTCATATTCTTTCTCCAGCTCTGTAACCATTGGGATAATGGTCAATTAAAATTTTATGTGTTATCTCATGTGCCCAAATTGCCTGATGTCATCAAATCCTCCTCTCTTACATTTAAGTAAGTAAGTAAGTAAGTAAAATTTATTTATGTAGCACATTTCACAGATAAAAATCACAAAGTTAAGGTTAGAGATACGCTCTTATTGTCTTTTTTTACACGCCTTGTGTTCCAGTGTAAAGCGCTTTGAGCACTCAGATAGAGTAGAAAAGCATTATATAAGAACCAGTCCATTTAACAGTGTAAGGAAAAACAAAACCAATGAGCAGAAATAGGTGAAGTAGTAGGTTTTACAATCACATGGTGTGATTCAATAGTTTGAATCCAGGTTTGCATGCTGCATGCACTGCAATATTTGCAATTTCGTTTTACCTTTCTAAGACACAGTTTGATTAGGTTTAGGTTTTAATAATAGAATAGAATAGCCCTATATTGTCAATGTACATACATAGCAAAATTGTGTAGTTTTATTAAACTACACAATTAAAACTACCCAGATTAGATTTAGGTGGTGAATCGTGTTAATCAGGTCAGCTCTAAATTGTGATGATCACAATCATATTCTGTGCTATCAGATTATAAAATTTTAATTTTTCTTCTCATTTTTCTCCATATTCTTGGCAACTGGAGGACAAAGTAATCATTTAAACTGAATTATCTCCATTTTTTTCCAACAAAAAATTTATTTTTTTTGTCCAAAGCAAGAATTAGCAATAGGCTTCAGAGGTAGGCTTGGGTTCATCAACAATGATAACTTAGACCTCGGAGGAGGTGGTTAAAACATAACATGTAAAACATATGTAAAACAAACATATAAATAATGCAAAGTTTTCCCGTCTGCAGCCAGCTTCTGCAACATTTCCTTGGTTACCATGGGTATATGTCTTTGGTTACCATGGTTATGTGTCGCGCAACAGTAACAACACTAGCAGAGCACTTTTAACCACAATGTCTCCATGCCAATTTTACAAATGAAGAGTGTCCGAAGAAACTCTGTGAGTCAGCACTGCACATTTAAAAAAGACCCTACAGATGTCCACAGTGCACTAAGATATGAAGCTGGACTCACCAATCAGCGCGTTTGAAATTCACATTTTTGGAAAAATAATCATTTAGAGCATTGGATAAAGGTTCTGTCCAAGCCAAATTGGAACAATTAAATCCTTGTTCATTTGTTTTTTGCTAGTTTTGCTTTGCCTGATCCATGTGGATCGTCTGTCTGTGGTTTTACTGTTCTAGTTTCACTGCCCTCGAAGCATGAGTGAGGAGGTTAAATAACTGTGAGCAGATGACATTTGATGAATCATTGTTAAAAAGGCATTTTACCTAACAATAACTAAGTAATTTAAGTTTCCTAAAATGAATCAGACTTTAACCATGGGCTAGTGAGAGACTGGAACACTCACAAGAGTCATTTTTTTGAAAGAGTCATTGTTGCTATAACAACACTGTGTTTGGATAGCAGCTGAGTTTAGTTTCTCCACAGATAAACTGACCCAGAGATACACACAGCAACTCAGTCAGTGTGAGACCAAACAAAGACTCAGTTGTTTCCATGTGTCAGCTGCTGACCAGCAAGTCTTCAGACAGCATAAACACATTTCTTGTAAAAGCTTTGCCTCCACTCGTGAGTACATTAGGTCATCAAGGAAATCACAGTTTGTCACACTGGTAGGCCTATAAAAGCAGAGGGATTTTCATCTACTTTCATTTCCACTTCTGACATTCTTCTCAAAGGAAGAAACATAAAGGTTACAGATAAAGAAAGCACTGACAGCATTTACACAGGTCAGCTTTTGGGTTACAAACGTCATAGGGTAAAAAACGTTGTTTGTTTTTTTTCTGGTCAGTTTCCACTGTGATATAAGGAACTGCTAGCTGCCAGATAGAATATGGTAAAGGTCTACTGATGCTATCCCTAGTTTTTCCCTGACCTCGGTCACAGTCATGTTTTGCAAGAAGGGCTTAATACAATAAAATTGTCTTTATTCTGGCTAAGGTTAATTAGCATTAGCTTACTTGCTACCAGGGTAGCAGCTAGTTTGCTAATCTTGCTTGTTATTTCTTGTTGTACTGACGTTACCAGTAGGAAAATATTATCTAAAGCCTCATCAGTTTTTGTCCTTATGTGGGGTTTCTGTTATAGTCTGTGTTGTGCTTGGAGCTGGTCACTTGTTGACCTAAGTGATTAGTGTACCCATTTGGCTAATGTTCGCAATTGTTGAGAGAGGTATTGAGACAAGGTGCTTGGGAACTGGCATGAACATAACAATATTTGAATTTTCATGAAAAATCCATCAAGCAGCCTTCACATAGAATTCAGTCTAGACTCTCAGAGGCAAAAAAGAAAAACTGCATTTAGCCTGATCTAAGGCCAATACGAGGTAAATAAAGTTAATTTTGTAAAGGTTCTGTAGCAGAGTCCTAAAACTATATACCAGGCAATTTGAGAATAATAGTCCATTTTTAACAACCCGTTCAGAGCAGAAAAAAACTTCAGAAAAATGATTACTCTTTTGGTGCCATCATCATGGATAAAATGTGATGTTCAAATCTATCTTCTAATTCTTTTGTTTTATCATCAAGATGAGAAGCTGCTGCTCTGCTGCGAAGACTTTCTTCTGGTTTTTAGCTTTGATGTTGGTCAATGAAATTAAGTTCAAAACAGCCCCACTCATTTAGCTTTTAATAGATCCCAGCTCTGCTTGTTACATAAGAACATGACAGGGTCATGATTAGACGATACTGAACCAGCTCCTCTTGCTGCATTTCATTAAGTCAATAACCAGCTGCTGACATTTTATGGATTTTACAAGAGAGCAGACCTTTTTGAAGGGCACGTGGAAATCGTCCTGGAACTTATTAGCCTGAATCATCAATTAGTCCAAACAGTTTGTTGTTAATTTTCAAACAGCCCACAGCAGTACAGAAGTGTTTTTGTCCTTGCGCTTGTTTGCTCTTCACTCCTTGATGGCGAGCTCACAATCTGCTGAAACATTTAACGGTTAATGTTCAACGCTTCTCCAGAGCTGCAAACAGAAACACGAGTGGCTGTGAGTTAGCAGTAAAAGTCAGCTCGTGTTTACTCTGCCAGGCTGAGCCCTGGTGTGCATTGACATTTGACCTCACCCATCCCCCACTTGGCCAGCAGGCTTTAGTGTTTCTGGGAACTACTCTCAGTAGCACAATGAACTTCTGCCGTGGGTGTTTTTTTTTTCTTAATTTTCATAATTTCTGAAATTTTTAAACTGCAACAGGGTTTCATCAATATTTGCTGATAGGTTGCAAATACTAAATACCAGTTGATCTGTAGGAAATATGGGGAATTTCCAGGAAAACAGCAGGTCTTTGAAATAAAACGTTACCAAAATAGCATGAATAAATCTTTAAATAGGTAGCTAGTGAGAATGAGGGCTCATGATTCAAGATAACATGAACCTTAATGGGTCACCAGAATAGTAAATAGAGTTTTTCTTTTTACCATGAAGCCTGTATTCTGACACAAGGTGAGTCAGTTTACTTTGTTTCCTTTTGGTTGCTTTTCCCTGCTTGAAAAAGATCTTCAAAGAAGGTTGTTGGGTTTCACCAATTATCAAAGGTTTACAAGTGTTTAATTTGGCAATGGGAATGCTGAGGCAGCGGTGGGATTGCGACAAGGATTCCTCAGTGAAGTGATTTTGCACATGTCAGACAGTAACAGAATTTCATATACTGCTGTCAAAGCCACTTTACACAGGAGCCATCTCATCTGTTAAGCAACAGAGAATGAAGTGGTAAAGTGGAAATGTAAAAATATAAATAGCAATCCAGTTTTGAAACACTGTGGTAAATAAAGAAATAAAAATTTAAGGAAAGAAGATTTCCAAGTGAAAAAAGGGCAGATGCACTCTTGTAGCATCACAATAGGACCAGCACTTTAAATATCATATCTCACAGCCAAACAGCGCAATGGTTCAAAGGATAGATTCAGGGTTTATGAAGCTTTTAAAAGCAGACCTTCCCAGGCTTTGTGGTAGCCATTAGTAGGACACGCCTCCTGTTGTAAAGCGGACACCTGGAAAGGTCTTTTTTATAACTGGGGCACAAAGCCAGTTGTACCACAAAAACAAGCAATAAACACATTAGGCAGCCTCCACCCAAACCTGCAGGACTTCATCCAAACAGAGCAGTCAGTGTACAAAAACAGATTTAGATACAGTTTAAAGACTTTCTGATGGTATGAAAGCATATTTAGAGAAGTGCTGTGTCCTAAGTTCTTGGTGCTAGAGGCGCCAAGCGGTGCAGTCACAGTTATCTCCCTTAGGCCATTGATTAACCATTATTTGTTGATATTAATTTAACAATTGTTTGCTTATTTTGTGGTGGTCATGTAGCCTTGATTAACAGAAATATGGGTGTTTTCTCCCTAATGTAGCAACAAAACCCTAAGTAAGGTGAAAAGGGGGTTTAGCAATAACTTGAGATACTATTTTTGAATCTTTTCACTTCCTCTTTTACTCTGTAAAAGTTAGATTAAGGCAATAAAGATACTTGGTTAGGAAATGATCATTTAAGTCAGTTTATGGATGATAACACATCATGTTGATCCAGGGGTGCCCATTGATGAGTAGCTCAGAGTAGAGTTTCTGTCTCTTCATATCAGAAACAACCAGAAGGTTCTGGTTCTGCCATGGGAAACAAACCCCAGCATGTGCTGGAGAGATTTTATATATATATGTCATTTTTTTGGGGAATGCCTCAGAATCTTCAAGAAGGAACTGAAAATGTGGATGGCCATCTGGAATATCTTGTTTGTTTGTCTGCTACAGAATAACCCAATAGATGGAAGAAAATGCATGCATGAAGAGAATCCTTCCAAAGAGCCATTATGTTGGTTGAGTTGACATTAAGTAAAGGAGAAGCTCCTCTTAACCATCTATCATGGCACACCCTGCCACAACAGATGTTGTGCCCTACCAGTAAGATCCCTCAGGTCAGATCTATGGTTTTCTTTCATTTGTTTTCACAATTCCTCAATAAATAAATGAGTTTGGGTCTAAAGATGTAGAAACCAGCAGTTGCCTTTCTTTCTTTCGTTCTTTCTTTCAGAGCAAGGCTGGCTAAGTGCCACATTTTCAAAAACAGATTGAACAAACAGAAATGACAGATAATGTGAGAGTCTCTGGAAAGCAGCAGGATGACAGAAATGAGAGCAGGAGAAAAAGAGAGGGTGAGTGGGCGGAGGCTCAGAGAGTGAACAAAAACGGGGGCAACAAAAAGTCTGCTGCATTTCCATCTGAAAGACGTTTCCCGTGGAAGAAGGATGTCCTTTCAAGGTGTCTGCTGAGGGCAGCCTAAGCAGGGAAGCTAGAAGATCCCTCCATATATGCACACTCTGACTTCCAGATAACCCCAGCACCCCTCCACACACTCCAACATCAAAGTCACCACCTCAAAGCTAAAGAAACTTATTCCTACACAAAACAAATCTTCCATTCATCTTGCACTTTTCAGGCCCTGTAGGCATGTTAAAAATTGTGATGACATTATATAGAAGTCTGAGATCATTATCGAGCATCTGTTATGTATGATGAATGACCTCATTCTGTTCACCAGAAAAAAATAGAAAACATTTAACTCAAATTCAAACCAACCACAGTGTGTAACAGCATCATTACACAAGCAGACATGAGCGCTGGTTTTTAACCAACAACCCAATGTGGCTCCTTCACTCAACTCGCCAATTATATCACAACCTTTTTCACTGGAAGGCTGAATTTCCACAAGCAAAAGAACTTCAAAGGAACTGCACAAAAAAGGGCACCAACAGGTCAACAGATGAACTTTTCACTGGCTTGGGAAAAATACTGATCATTGTTGGGATCAAAAATTCCTCATTGAAAATTAACAATATGAGGGTGGTGGTGGGAAACTGGGACACACTCCGGTCTTTAAAGCATTAAAAGCATTGCCACTGCCCAAGAAACAGTTACAGTTATTGATATTTAACAGATAATTTTGGATCCTCCTATAACTTATAGTTTACCATTTGTGTGACCACAGGGAGCTGTAGCTGATTGTTGCCTAGCTTCACCTTCACTCGAGTCACTTGAGAACCAGACACGTTAACTGTGTTTGAGGTTTCGGTGCCTGTTAATAGAATGACTAACAAATTGCACAGCCTGCTGTGTGGTACAGCCCTTCCCAAAATAACTATAGCATTTTAATAGTCTGTTACCAAACATCAATTGACACCTTTCCCTGTCTTTGCAATGCACCCATACACTTTATGGATGCATGACCAAGGCTTGCTAGCCCTACCTGACAATTGAACATTTGACCATTTTGTCCAGATGTGATCTTTTCTGGTTAAAAAAAAAAACCCAACATGGCAGCAGCCAAACAAATTAATATTTAGGCTTTAAAATGAGTCCGAAATTGAATGGGTGATGTTACGCTGGCTGCTGTATATTCTATGTACAGTCTGTTGTCACGATGAAAAGCAAATTAACACAAAGGTCGATACGTCTGCTCAGAAACTGCCTGAGTATCTGCACATCTGTACGTTTTTATGCACTATCGCAGTAATGCAGCGACATGTCAGTAGATTCATTATAAAACAAAAAGGAATTGATCATGACACACATTCAGTGGCACTCTTTTTTTGACAAACTGTAAGCTGACACAGCTCACAGCCTACAGCACTAGCTTTTGTAGCTACTGCACCTTTTTGGTGGATTGAATTTGTGTGAACATTTTTCCACCAAACTTGAGAAATAATTTGACTTTTGTCTTTCACGTGAAGCTGATAAATTGCAAAAGATTATGTTTTTTTAAAGTTACAAATGCACTTGTCACTGGACACAATTTAAAGATCTCATAAAGGGGAAAAAATCAGGCTGACACTGGGTTTCATTCAAATTGTAGCTCTTGAAACTCAACAGTTTATAAATCTCTATCTCCAATTCCTTTTTAATCTATTCTAATGTAGTAAAAATGAAAATGTAGTCTACATCATTCTACAGCATACTCTGAATGATTCATTTGCTCACCCGATTGCTTACCACTGATTGTCCAGTCTTGCTGTTTTGATCAAGAGCTCCTCCCAGCATATCTGAACCCCTCCTTTCAAATGTAGTCTGACTGTTACCTGTGGCATGTGTTGTCTGGGTGTTGGTGCATTCTTTTCCTGTGTGCAAGAGTACCTTAAGTCTCTTTTCGTTTAGCATCAGCAGTGTTTCAATGAAGTGTCTAAATATAAAAATGCACATACAAATCCATACAGTTCAACATGATCAGAAAACTTGACCAATGTATGTGTGATGTTTCTTGCTGGTGATAGATTACTGGCAGCATCACTGAGCTGCTGTTTGATTATGCAAAGTCTGACAGGCCTCTTTTGTCATTGGATAAAATGCATAATTTATCTTCACTTTACTAGGCAGGAAGCAAAAAGAATAGATTACCATTTCCCTTTGTGTGTATGTGTGTGTGGTACTGGGGGAAGATGAGTCTTGGTGCCAAGATTAATGGTCTGGACTGGTAGCGTCAGCGGCTGGAGGAGCTTTTGTGTCCCTGAAGGCCTCGTCTCCTTATAGAGGCATGTTTCTGCTCTCAGACTAAACTGCAGCAGCACGACGACACATTCATCAGTCTGCTGCTGAACACATCACAGGAACAAGGGAATAAAAGCAACACACAGCACAGCGCAATGTGTGGAAAACCTCCCATATCTCACTCATTGTCTCACTGCCTTTAATCTCTCATGTCAGCAATGGTACATTATTGATCAAATACAACCTAACACACATCTACTGCATACATTCATATCTTAATTTAGCCCAAATAAATACAACATCATAATAAATAAATATAGCTGGGAAAGATTAAAAAACAACTAAACCAAAACAGAAGAAGAAGAAACTGAAACAGAAAAAGTGAGTTTAGGAAATGAAAATTTGAAATAAACCCAGTGGTCCAGAGTCCGCACCTATTTACTGTACGCAGACATTTCCCATATTAATTTGATGACCTCTGCCTCCACCAATGGGAACATCCAACCAGTGTATTGATTCACTGGATTTGAACAGCAACACCATTACTTGAAAAAAATTCCTTCAGCATCACACTACTTTGGTAGTGTTACTACTAGTAACTAAAAAAAACCTCTTCCACACTTTTCCACATTATTCCACATAATTCTTCCACATTTCTTTTTGATGTTGAGATCAATGTCTCTGTCTGTTCTCAAAAAATCTTGGCACAGTTCCTCTGTGTTCTGGAAAATGTGAGTGTGGCAACTGCTCATGAAATGCATCAAACTACACACACATTATTCCCTCTGGTTCTTTGTCAGCTTGCTGAGCTCATCAGTCTTATTCTTTAAGCAGCTCACATTCCTCATGATGATACCTGATTTATCAGAGAACCAAGAAGATGCAAGTCTGAATGAAATACATGCAATATGATTAAACCTAAACAACAATATTACAATAGTAACCAATTTGTTTAACCAATTAGCTAGCTAGTTGTGGACTGTTTCCTTGTTTTTCTTGGAACCAGACAATACAAGGACAGCTTTTTCAATGGATACTAAATCTGAATCATCCAATTTCAAAGCGCCCGTGAATGGCAAGTTTTTTGAACACTAGCCGTTCATGGTAGTGTTCAAAACTTTAGTGTTAGACAGAAGGGATATGTGAGTTTCACATTGTCGGTAGGTAGAATAACAATGAGTGTAATAAGCTGATCTGCCAGGATTACAGTGAGCTTGGCTGAATTAATGCTAAGATTCATTTTGTTCAGGTACTTACACTGTAAGTTAGGTACAATAATTTTCTTTTGGTTGTGTGTGTGCACTTTGTCTTGTTTGGAGACTGTAGGGGTTGGTACCTTGTGACAGCAGCTTCATTTCCTCTGTGTTGTATATTGTTGTGAAAACAGTACTCACACATGCTTTACATATAGCATGGGGAGGGGGAAGAACAACAAAGAGCATGACCTATATATGCCCAGGACATCTGAACAATGCACAGCTTATCAGTCCCCCGAGCACACAACAACAGCTGCAGGAGCTAGAAAGAGATGATCCACCAGAGACAGAAGCTTTCTGTTCGAATCCTCCTACACCGTCCAAGTCTCGACATGTTTCATGAAACCAGAGCAGTGATTTAACCAAGTCCTCACACTTAGTTCAAGACCACTTATGGTCTTTCTTTTGTTCCTTCAATATTTCCATTTCAAGAGGTTTTTGGTTTTACATTTCAGATGGATGTGGGGTCTGACCAAAAAGATAAAAGGGCATTTTTTAACCTCACAGTCTGACTTTAATTACAAACTGGACTCGGAAATATGAAATTAGTTTAGTGTCAAAAGATTTTCCCATCACAGTACAATTATAATATTATCTATATCATATTTAACATTAGTTAAATTGCCCACATTAGGTTTACTGTGTGTATTCATGGTGCCGCCAGGAGACAAAGACAAGTCAAGAAGGCTGTTGTTGAAAGCATACAGTGTCAGCTTATTATCTTTTAATTTTCTGTAGCGACTGAAGCTGCACAAAGACACGATTCTCTGTAATCAGCAGTTTGTTTTGCACCAGCAGACAGCTCTGCTCCTGCTTTAAGTACATAATTGGAGAGCTGAGGGAGACACCAACAAAGACCAAAGAGGGAGGAAAGAGAAATTAAAGGAGGTGGTGGGGAGTGAAAAAATGCAGACTAGCTTCACGCCCTGGAGGACGGGGCTGTGGCCCCCCCACACCCTCTAGCAGATCATTACATGAAGGAACCTTTTAAAAAAACAAAAAGACAAGCGCGTCCATGCTCACAGGTGTACACACGGGTGATCACACCCACAAACTACACCCTTTTTGGCTCCTACCTCAAAGCACACTGTGTTCTGTTGATCTTATGTGCTGCACAATAATGTTTAATATTTAGTATTTACTGTCATATTCCCATATATCATTGTGATGTTGTTTATTCTATTACTCTTGTTCTCTTCTGCTTGCTTTCTTTTTTCTTTCTCAGCAGGTGATCCAGGTGATTGATATATGCATTTTTTTTCTTCTTTTTTTTTCTGCTCATTCTGTTGGTTTTTGTCTTTTGCCCTTCTCCCCCGTCCCTCTTCTCAGCTGTTTCTCTTTCCCTCTTTCTTTCTCCCCTTCTTTCCCCCAGTCAAGTCTGTCCCGTATTCAGTAAGTGAAAATAAAATAAACAATAAAAGGTGAATCAAATTGACCATTACGGCAAGGCTGGGATGGTCAGTTTGGTAAAGTAAATCCGTTGGGCATCTTTCTTTGCCTTTAGACAACAATTCTGATGGCAAAAGAGCCAAACGGGACAGGCAAAAAAAAAAATAAATAAAATAAAAAAATAAAGAACATGTTAACTTAACAAACTTGTATGAATTGATTTAAACCAAGATGTTATATTATATAATCTGTAAAAGTGCAGAACATAAACAAACCCGGGATAGTAGATGTTTGCCTATTGCAGATTGCATGTGAAATATGGTTAACTCAAAGCAAGAATGTTAACTAAGAATATAGACAAATGGTCTTCTCACCCACTTTGTCACAGGGTAATGCGTGGAGAGTTTGGGTGCGTTTGGTAATTGTAGGGTTACACGGTCTTATTGCAAATGGATTTACAGATGCTATTGGCTGATAGTTTTAATTATAAATTCTAATATATAAATGGTTACGGGGCTTAAATGGCTTTTAGGAAGTTTGGAAATACCCCCAGCATGTTATGTAAAGTGTGGCTCATTAGCAGCAGGGTATAAAAGGCTGCCAATTACCCAATTAGCGCTGTTTATATTTGCTGCTGATATAGGTCACTAGTGTTGCACAGAGCTGTTAAGGTATGAAAATTAAAACTTTCATAAATAAAAATAATAAGACTTGGGTTGTTCTAAATCCAGCCTGCAATAATTGTAGCCTGGCTGCTCGATGGTCATTCATCACACTAATATTTGTGGCATGCAATTTACTGCAAATTGTGCTAAATCTAATATGGGAAAAATCATGTCTTATGCCTGTTGTGAAGCCCGTATTGGTTGCTTCTAGCAGTCAGGGGCAAATGCTATCAGAATGAGTGTGTAATTGCCATTTTGGATGGATGATTCGGAGCTCTTAGTGCAATACCAAAAATTTTGTCTGTTACCTTAAACCCTTCACTCATCCCCCTTTTCTCAGTGGTTCACACTCAGCAAGTCACATTTCCCTCTAGAATCTGTAACAAAGCAGTCACAAATGTACCATAAACTTACCATAAACTTCCACATGTGGATGGGAACCATACACCTATTAAGTAAATTCTAAATGAAGTCCACCAGATGACTGTAGATTTGAGACACTTCTGCATTGGCTTCTGGAACCTATACATTTTCTATATATTGCAATGAAGAAATTATATGAATGTTTTTTTGTTAAATAGATGTTACACATTCACAACTATTTTATGAATGGATTTATGGATAGCCACACAACAGCCATCCCAGGTAGAGAGAGTAGCATTACAGGAGTGGGCTTTATGTATTTTCTTAAAGATAAACCACATTATTAATCCATTTCCTTTTCTGTACATCTAAATTTCATTTCATTTCTTGCATGGCGTACAAATAGAAAAAAAAAAAAAAAAAAAAAAAGAAGATCATATGATATGCTTTGGATCATTACCTGTTTTTCTCATTCTCCATATGTTTCTTTTCCCATCATTCTGGTACAAGTTCGTCTCAGATTCATCCAAAGGTTGTTTTTTTGTCAGAACTGTGAGTGCTCTTTTAGATATTTTAGCAAAGTCTAATGTGACCTTCCTCTTCTTGAGTGCTGTTGTAAATGCTTTGTGCCCATTCATGAAGAAAACACTTGATTGTGAACTTTAATATATCTACCCTTGGTTTTTCAGCCTAATGATGGCCTTCCTCACTTGCACTGACTTCTCTTTGGTCCTCATATTTAAAATGACAGTCAACAAGTTGAATCAACTTCAGAAATTATGTCTGTCTCCTTTGTCAGGGTGAGGAGTTAGGCCATTCGTGAGGGACTCAGAGTAGAACTGCTACTTCCTCCACATCTGAGAAAAAAAAAAAAAAATGCAGACTGCAACTAAAATGCTGCTCGGACATGAAAGGTGTGAAAAATATAACTGCCTAGTGCTTTGTTTTTTTGTTTTGTTTTTGTTTTTTTGTTTTTTTGTTTTGTTTTTTGTTTGTTTTTGTTTTTGTTTGTTTGTTTTTTGTTTTTTTGGGGGGGCGGCAGGGGGGGGGGGGGGTTAGTTTATCTGACTGCTTAGAAACTATCTGATCTCACCACTGACGGCAATTCTGACTTCTAACTGCACTTTCCTTAAATGCAACTCTAAAGAAGATATATTGATATTATATCATGTGATATATAAGTTTTTTAATTGCTTTAGAAACTGTAGGATTAACCTTCTGTCTTTGGATAAACATTGGTTTGCCCTTTTGATCTGCACACAGGAGAAGTTTCCCTTCAAGTCGTTTTGCTAAACATGTTCTTCTAGAAAGGTTGTATTTAATACCAAGCCCTGATCTTTCCCAACCAAGTTTGTTTCCTTTTTTTAAATTTTGTTTACTATTTTTAAGGTCATGCAAAGCTACAAGCTTTGCATGATGTTAAAGAACAGAGAGAGGTTGGCCAGAAAGCCCTGAAGGTATAACTTCTATGTGCTATGTTGATCCCAATCATGCATGTGCCGTCTCACTTCACAAGACAACACCCAACAAGCACTCCAAAGCAGATTTGACAAAACTAATGGAATATCACTGGAGAAATATTTGGCAACATTTGGAGGTTCCAAGTTCTCAGATGTGAAGATTTGCTCAATTTCTGTTTTTCTGTAATAGAAAATATAGATGATAATGGTAAGTTGGTCAAAGACAGTTTGGATTTTTAGAATTTTTCTGCCACATTATACTTTTAATTGACTGAAAATCTGTTTCCAGTTATATACTGTTGTTCAGTGATGGAATAATGAAATGAAATGTTACCGTTTGAAGGAGCATAGAACAACAATTAGAAACCAAAGGAATTCAAGTACTCTTGCAAAACCCAGGTCTCAAAATGAATGATGGAGGACATCAGAGCTGAAATTCTACATCAGAGGTTCCAGGTTTTAAAAAAGAAAGTAGAATGAATTAAATTATGTCGTCCATTGGGGCAAGCTTTTGGAACAATGGTGTTGGTGGATATTCAAGCAAAGCAGCTGCCTCCTTTGTGCGTAAAGTTTTTCCACACGACTGTTTCTGCAAAAGTAATGATGACCAGTATAACAATATCATAAGATGTAGCATGGTGGCACACAATAAAAGTAATATATTTCATACCTAAAACAAAACTTTAGCACTCATTTTTTTTGGTTGATTGAGGTATTGGGCTTCAATGAGGCACTAAGAAGTCAGATTGATAAATCATGTCAGCAATTGGTCAGTTGGTCAATCTAAAACTCTAAAAGATGACACACTTTGTGTTCTCCAACTACTGTGTACAGTTAACCAAAGGTCTGGTTTCTGTAGACAATAAAGCCATCCCTTCAACATAAACAAAGACAGCCTCCTCTGGGGGTTGTGCTTATTTGGAGGAGCCTGGTTTTACAGACCACTCGTGTAGCTAAATGTGTTGTACACATGTGGCCTTGAGAGATGTTTCCAGCTGCAGCTTCAGCATGTCTCAATCTGACAAATGGGTCAGATGAAAAGAGGCTCTACTGTCAGTGAACTGACATCAAGTAGAAGGAGACAAGTACATTTTTTGGGCTTCCTGGCATCACTTTTGGCTTTGCTTTAAATGCTTGGCTCCCTGCTGATTACTTACCACTAATCATTTACATCAGCTGAAATATAAAGATATTTTATGTGTTTATTTGTGGAGAAAAGTGTGAGCCTTTGTTAGCGTCATTCAGAATATAATATCAGAGGTAACGCACTGATTTTCACACCACAGCATTCTGAAAGCTGAACTTGAGCCAAACCCTGCTGGCAAAGAGCAAACAGAGACTGTAGGTAAATGCAGACTGCTGTAATGATTAACTAAACCTGGAAGCCAACCAGACATGTGTCTCACTGAAATGAAAGAAAAAAAAACACATGTCACAAATCCTCACAGAACCTCACGGTGTTATTCCCACTAACTGCCCACGTGTCTTTTCAATTTCAGATTGGTTTTCTTGAAGTCTTTCTTATTGTTGGCTTCTTAATGTATAAAGTACTGCAGTCAAGAGTCTGAACAACTGTCAGCTCAATAAGCTGTAATTATTATTTGAGCACAAGCTATTAAAATTTGGGCCCCAACTATGTTCAAAGTATTTAGAGTACTTGGTAGAATACTGCAGCTTTTAAATATTTTACTCAGTGTAAACATTGTATAGCTTCAAAGAAGAGCTGCAACAAGATGATCCAGAATATAAAAATGTTATCAAAAGGACTGAATGTTTTGGGGGTTTTGTCTGGGTTTGAACGAATTTCAGGGCACATTAAAGGAATAACACAGCATTATGCCATTTTGTCATGATAAACAAATGTTAACCCCAAACACAAGACAGGAAATCTGTTGTGTTTGTGAATCGCTGTAGATGGACTGGGTTCTTTGTGGTATACTGTTGCTATGGTGAAGGGTAATCCTGAGATGACAAGACTTTTTTTGTGGGAAACCACTCGATGTTTTCCTGAACATCAAAAAAGAATCAAACACATTTCTCTCAAAGTGAGCTTTATAATGAGGATGTTCGTGAAACTCTAACATGCTAGCTTTTGTTTTTATCTATTTTAAGCCCAAAAGTCTTAGAAAAGACTTTAATTTGAAAGCGCAGAACACATGAATTCTTTTTTTGACAATTATAATATTAATAACAGAGATTTTCCTGCTGCTGTGACATTTCATTTTGTCTCAAACTATATATATTAGTGTGAGATTCCTTGGTCTAAAATATGTAAAGAGAGAAAAAAAACTTTCATTAGAAAATATCAGTGGCCACGGGTACTACTGCATTCTGATTGGCTGGTGGCTCTTCATTATATATAGATAACCTTGCAGTTCTTGTGTATCATCATCTTTCCTTACATGAATCCTCACAGCTGGAGGCTTTTAGTTTCAGCTGTTACTAGGCAACATCTGCTGATGGCAGAAACACAGATGTTTATTTTAGGCCTGACATAGATAGTGCCAATAAAATATTTATTTTTTGCCAGTGCCGCCTCAGTATAAAATCAAGTCTGTAGCCATGTTTAGTTCTGAAGTTATTGTCAGCTCTGAGTGCCACAGTCATAATGATAACATGGTGAAAATGAGAAGGGTGCAGTGTTCACTGTGTTTAGCATCTTAGTATATCATGTTAGCTAGCCAACACAAAACCAAGATTTTACACTTCAGTTTGTGCTGTGTAATCCTTTAAAAAAAAAAAAGTGCTGCCGTTTCTGTGGACTTTTATGTTCTCACTGTGTGTGAGCTGATTCTCTCTGGCTTCGTCCTGCAGTCCACAGACATGCAGTTAGTGTCCTATGTTAGCTAGGATAGACTAGGCCATCCACCTCTTGAATTGGATAACCAGTGGATGGATGAATGGATGGATGGACCATATAAACACTGGTGGCTTTAAAAATCTGATTTTAAAATTTTGATTTTTAAAATCAAATTTTAGCTTTGAAAGTTTGATGTGTATTATTTCTTTAATTGTAAATTCAATGTGTTGCTAAAAGATGGAAACCACAGCTTTAAAAAAAATTAATAATACAGGAAATGCTCAATTTTACAGAACACAATTTTGTTTTATTCATGTGCAGAAGCACAACACAAACATACTGATATGTTTGTGCTTAATAAATGAGCACCAACAACTGCAGTTCCTCTAACATTCATTTGGACGTTGCTCAAAAAGCAGGTCAGTGCTCAGAGATTCTTTAGTTAAAATGCAGCTTTATAGCAGTAAGATATTTACCTCCTGTTACAAGGGATGATTTTGGCGTCTACAGTACATTTTTCCATTTCTTTTTGTTGCTTCTTTGTTTTAATTCGGTCTTTTAAACTCCACTCCACTGTTATGAGTGACAGGTGTACCAACACAGGACGTTATAGTCACTAGCTGTCTGCTAGATCTCCTCTTCACTAATCTGAGTCACTGAACTGTCTCTCTACTGTTTTTGAGAGGCACAGTTCAGTAGTAACTTATGTGGCCTTTTCAGCCTACATCTTAAAACAGGATCCATTCTGTTAATGCAAATGAGGACGTTTAGCACATCTACGTACTGCTCTCTCTCTCTATTTATAGACAATCAGAGATTTGCCGGGAAGAGAAGAAAAAGGACAAAACAACTCAGGAAAGCCACAGTTTGGAGTTTAGATCAGGACGTCACATTGGCTACTGCCAAAAGAAGGAAACGTGAGAACAGTAACCTCCTCGAGGCTGTAAATGAAGTAATCACACAGTAACTAGTAAAAATAATTCAATGAATAAAAACTCTCCATACACAAAAGATCAGAAGCAGATCAGTGTAAAAGCAATGTGTGGAGGATTTGTTGACTAGCAGTGGTACAGCAGAGCCATGTTTTCACAAACGCTGGTCCATGGTGTTTGCTTTGATGCAAATGCACGAGGAACCTTATGCATATGGGCAGCGTCACATCACATCCTATCACTGGTCTCACACTATTCCATCGACAGACAGCTGTTTGCGTGAATTTTACGGAAGAGGATTAGGGCCACTGGAAAAAAACAAAACGTGGGCACGTCTTTTTTTTTTTCTTTTCCAAAATTGTGAGAGAAAAAGTCAGTTATCAGCAAGCCAAGAACTTTGTGCTTGAAGTTTGTGTTTTTGTGACTGTTTCAGCCTATGAAGAGATACTTTGTCTTAGTTTTGACTTAGCTCAGCTACAACAGAGATACCCACACAATGACTTAAGGCCACATAAGTGTACATGTAGTTGCTCTTAAACCTTCACCAGACTCCCCATCTTTACAGCAGACAGTCATTATTCTCTATTTACTACATAGCGCTTTATAGTTACTGTCTGCCACTTTATGAGTGTCTGGATTCATGGAGAAACATTTTACTGAGCCATGAATTTTCAGTTTTTGAAAAAGAAAAGAGCAGACAGTGCAGTGCAGTCAGGAAATACACCTATTATCCAGTTTGTCAAATAAATATTCAATACAAATACTATGTAGTTATGAGTCTTATGTGGCTACTTATTACATTCTAGGTAGCTTCTTTGGGCTCGAATGGAATTAAAAGAAAGCAGAAATATCACACAAAAAAGAAAAAGTCACTAAATCGTTTAGGTGTTGATTCATATTATCAGGCAATCGAAGGAGGGATGTAAGTCTGCATCAACCACAGATCCAGTTCCTCCAGTTTTAACTGGAAAAATCTGTACAGTAAAATGTCCTGTTAGGCTCAACGAGTGTTTTGGGGATGTTTTTGGCTCATTCACTCTAAAAGCTCTGTGTCCCTGAGGCTGTTCAAAGGCTGCCTGTAGTTTAAGGGTTTTCCATTTCAGCCTGTGTTAGAGAATCCATCACAGTGAATCACAATGTCTGTAATTATTGCTGTTAAATCTATAGTGTTTCTCTGGTCCAGGACTGCACTGTAACACACTGTAACTGTAACTAACACACACAAACACCTCTGCACACACTACTTTCCAAAACACAGTTTGAATGTACTTTAGGTATTTCAACAATGATTAAACGTTATATTTTCTGCATGCACTCCACAGTATTTTGGAAGCAAATATTGTCCTTCCTGCTCCAAATTTTGCAGATTTCCAAATATTAATATTCTCTAATGCACTTAAAAAGAAATATAAAGTATGCATATGCATTATTGTTCTTAAAGCTACCCAGAATTATTTAAAGATTTAGGATTAGAACGTTTATCATCTAACACAGAGTAAAATAGTTAGTCAGTACAAAACAGCATTTAAACTCTTCATCGGCGCCATGTTTGATGCAGTGCTATCAGTGTTATAACACAGGGCTTCAAATGAGTCTTAAAACGATATCCAGTGTTTTCGACAGCAGCTTCCTACCCTGTATGAATTTCTGATCAAACATTCTGCTCTCTTATGAACCCTCCCTGTCTTGTTTTTGGTCCTGGAAATGCTGCTGCTTAAAACATAACAAGAACACAGTCAATGTACAGTGTGATGCATTTAGAAGCTACCATGCAGCTTGGATAGATTCAGGTAAGACATGTGTTTTGTGTTTAAAGTGAAAAAGCACGCGGTACAAAGAATATTCGCACGTTTTCTCATTATTCTCACAGAGTCCTCAGTTTGCTTCTGCCTTATTTAGTAATGAAGTTCTTGTTCTGCAGAGATGGAAGGTGATTAACTTTGGAGTAATTTACTCACACAAAACGAACAGAAAACCTCTAAACACACAAGACTGACTCACGGTGGATTCAGATATTTTACTCAAGTACACTCACTCACTTACATACTTCTCTAGTTTACCTCAATGGTTTCCAGTTTGAAACTGAAGCCCCTCATATCTTCCTCAGGGTTTGTTTACATGATTTATGCATCTCTTTGCATCACAGTGCACAGCACTGTAAAAAGGTGGCCTGGTCTTCAGAACGTTTCTCTGCAAAAAGCACCTCTTCTCCTGTGTGCTCTGCTCTTCTTTACACTCAGTACTTCCGGTTACCGATCACAGGTGTTCAAACATGAGTTTTTCTACAGCAGCTATTAGATATATCCAGAAGAATTACACATATATGAAGATATTTCTTTGAATGTGGTGGACATTTTATGAGCAAAGTATTTTTATAATGAGCAGATTAATCAGTTATATAAACAGTTACTTTCAAACAGTTTAGCCCAAATACCTCACATCCACCCACAATTTGTGACTTGTATGATGAGGAAATATTTAAATAAACTACAAGATAAATGCCCATATTAGTTACAGAGTGATGTGAAATATTTGGGACAGAAATCTATACCGTCCTAGGGCACATTAGCCTAATTTGATCACCGCTTGCTGCTGTAAACAGAGCACCGCAATGCAGATCCATAAATTTCACAAACGAGCTCCGGCTTTCCTCCAAACATTTATTTCATGTGCAGATGATTAAAACAAAGATCTGAGGTCAGGCTGTTATTAGCTTCTGCCTGAACTCTGTGACCCCGGACTTATCGTTGACCCCCACCTGTGATTGTATCTTGATGAAGAAATAACTATCTCTGACTTACTGTCAGCAGTCATGTCGGCCTTTTTTTCTCCCCACCACACATCCTGCTGCCACCGTAACCTCCACATCACCTCTACTTCTCAGCAGTGTGTAAATGAAGAACGTGACCCAAAACTTTGATTTAAAATCTTTTTAATATACAAAATACTTCAATTTTGGCTTCTTAGTACATGAATCACCTGAAACTGCTCCTCTAATAATACAGTGTAGTTCTCTACTGTCTGTTAGCAAATGAAAAGTGCAAAGTAGTGGACTCTGTCTTCTGTCCACCACGCAGAGGAAAGGCTACTTCAATGCTCCAAAAGCAGTCAAGATCAAACCTTGATCCTACAGATGTCTGTGTTCAAGACAGAAAGAGCAGGGGCACGAGTGACCCGAGCCACGTGCAAAATCAAACTCGTTTCCACAAAGATGTCCTGTGGGTGGAAATAATAATAATAAAAAAAAGAGTCCAGGGTGAGCCAAAGCTTCAGTTAAAGCGTGTTCAAAGTCTGAGATAAAGCCACAGATAAATGGGCCAGCCTGTTTATCTGTTCCTCTCTCTCTCTGTCAGTGCTGCAGCTCCAAACAGCCCAGTCAAGTTTCCTGTCTTGATTTTGGTTATCCTTGTGTGTTTTCTGTCCTACATACTCTTGCCCGCAAAAGCATCTGAGCAGGACTTCAGAGGCTGAACAGCTTTATTCCAAAAACGAAAAAAAAAAGTCACTGTTAAGGGCAATACTGGTAAAACCCGAACTCCTTGCAGTAATGTCCGGCGGCTGTTACCGCTTCTTTTTCTGCTTTAAGGATTTCCTTCTTTTCAGAATCATCTCATACAGCTTGTCCATGCCCTCGTGAAGCCCCTCGCCTATTATAGCGCAGGCAGGTTGGATGTGGTAAGTGGTGGAGGGGGTGAGCTCGTGCAGGGCCAGCTGCTTCTCGATATCCGCCACCGGGAGGGATTTGGGCAGGTCCTGCTTGTTGGCGATGACCAGCAGCGGCGTGCCCTGGTTCTCCGCAAACTTGGTGACTTTGTGCAGTTCAGTCTTGGCCTCCTCCAACCTGTCCACATCTACCGAGTCCACGACGTATATGATTCCGTCAGTGCAGCGGCTGTAGGACTTCCACAGGGGCCTCAGCTTCTCCTGCCCCCCCACGTCCCAGAAATGACAACTGATGCCCTTCGCAGTGCAGTTGCTCAGCTTGATCTTCTCCGTGTTGAAGCCGATCGTGGGGACCGTGTTGACAAATTCATTAAATTTAAGTCTGTAAAGAACCGTGGTCTTCCCAGCAGAGTCCAAACCCAGCATGACGATGTGAAGAGACTGGAAGGCAGAGATGCTGGAAACGCTGTTGCCCATTATGGCATTTATTCTGCAGCTGCTGGTTTTATCTCCCGATTCAAGGGGAAGAAAACAGTCCTAAAGCTCAGAGCCTTCCACTTCACGGGTAAAAAAAATCCTTAGGTTGGGATAGTGGAGAGCGGAGAAGCCCCGGTGCGCTGTGGATGACCGATGAGCTCTGCTGTGGCCCTCAGCAGCAGCAGCAGAGGACGCAGAGCTCCGTTCATTAGTATTCTCCTCACACACTCGCATCCATTTGGCGACGAAGGAAAGCTGCGCTGTAAGAACACTCCAGAGACAACAAGGATGACACCGAACAGCCCAACGATCTCTCTGGAAATTGCGCACAAACAGCTCCGCGGTCCGCACCTGTGCGGAAGAATAACATCCACCGTTTAATTCACTCACTCCTGGAGAACACTCCTACACCCGCAACGCTCTCCGTGGCCGTGGTTTTGTGAGGCTGTGTGAGGCTGACAAATCAGAAGCGCCCCGCTACGCTCCACCCACCCGGGACATGCGCCAATGAGAGGGCGAGCCTCTGCGGCGATCGGGTTACTATAGACACGCGAGACTGACAAACATGCACAGCCAGCGTTCATAGAGCCGTGGAGGAGTGTTTGTGCATGAAGCTTTGTTTTATTTGAATTATCAGGCTGACTGAAAGAAACACAAACAGGCAGAAATGGATGGAATGAAACAGGAAGGTGTGCAGATCAACGGCGTTAACATGTTAAAGAAACTGGGCGTAGTTTAGTAATCGCATGGAAACAGTCATAGTCAGGTGCGCCACCTTCTGGTGAAACACAGGAGGCACAGGAGGCATGCAAAAGCTGAAAGGAAACCTTTCAGTCTCACGTTAATAAAGATTTCCTGTTGTGTAAAATAAATAAATAAATAATAAAGGTTGCCCGTATTTAAGCTCGTGTAAATGACTTGTTGGCTCTAATATGTGAAACATACTCCATACAAGTCATGTTGAGCCACAAACAGCTTTGCCATCACAAAGTAGAAGCTGCTAGAAGTTTTTGGAAAGGTCACTTTTATATAGAATTTATTTATTTGTCCAGCTAAAAAGTCTCACTGACATTAAAAATGTCTTCTTTAAACGTGATCTTGAAAAAATAAACAATACAACAGTAGTTATTAATCTGTCATCTGTTCATTTCTTGAAATTTGATGATGTTCCATGACATCAGAGGTGTAAGTGAGTGAACATAGTTATAGTCTGCTGCATTGCTTTCAGAAAACAGAATAAGAACACATTTTCTTACACCTGGTCTCAAACACTGGCCTCCATAAGGCTCCACCCTAAAAGGAGGAAGTCTTACTCACACAGAGACCTAGGTCACCTCTGTGTCACTTACAGGACTAGACTGCTCACAGGAAGCCCTTTTATCATCACTTGTACTTGAACCTTTGGGTTAAGAGTGTGAGCACAAACGAGCTGTGCTGTTTGCTGTTATGCACATCAGTTTGAAATGACTTTGACCCTCCTTTGAAGGATCTGTGCCATGGTTTCGTGGAAAATTATAGTTTTTTCTTTGTTTGTTTACTTAAAATGACAAAATCGCAAATTGAAGTATTGCATATTTACACTTAATGACCTGCCATTTAATGCCATTATCACTTAACATGAACAAAAGTATTATAACATGTGTTATTGCTTTCAGTCTCCCTGGTTTCGTGGGTGCAGTTTGATTTCTGCATAACCTCATGTTCATCACTGACCCCTCCAGGCCCTCCTTCTGTGCTGTAGAGGTTTGTGCAGGCCAGTCAATAACGTTCCCTTTGGTCTTCTGGAGGTAGTTCTTCACCAGGAGAAATGTATTTCAGGTCGCTGTCGAGCCAGACCCAGTTTTGCTGCTGACTGCTTGAGGTCTTCTTTTAAAATCTTCACATAGTCCTCTCTTTATGATCCTTCCACCTTGACGAGATTCCCAGTTCCAGACACACTGAAGAATCCTCACAGCATAATACTCAACTCAGCATCACAGCAAAGTATAGACCTGTCGGTCCACTGTGTCCATTTCCTGCTTTGCTTCTTCAAAGCAGGAAATGGAGATTACATAAACGATTAAGGTTAATATGTGCTAATATGTGCATACGTGTAAATATTTTAATAATGTTTGCTTTAACACCTTCCTGTGATTATTTTCATGCTGGTTTGAAATAAAGTATCTCCCTCTTGTCATGATTCGGCTGTGTGGCAGGCAGGATGGACCCAAATACCCAAAAGCAGATCATACAAACAACACTAAACTAAACTGGGAAAAACTAATTACAATGTGCACCAGGAGACACAGGGTGAATCACGCACAGCGATCAAGGAGAACGCAACATAGAACTGAGGGAGACGCGGGACATAAATACGCAGAGGGTTAACGAGGGAACACACAGCTGACACAGATAATCATAACATGACAGGGCAGGAGCAAACACAACATGACGCATACTGACGGGAGACTGTCAAAGTAAAACAGAAAGTACACAGAGGCGCAGACAGGAGGGGAGTAGAGAACATGGGGAGAGCACAGACAAAACGGGCTGGGGAAAACATGGAATAAAACACAAGGAGGAGAAACGAGGCACGGGAACTCAGATACGTGGAGGGGGACACGGGATAAAGAAATGAGGGGAATTCTAATAAACTAAACAACCTAGGAACCATAGAATAAATAGAGAACAAAATACAAAAACACAAGAAAACTAAGAACGCTGGGTCAAAATGACCCAGGACCATGACACCTCTGCTGTTACTGCAGCCTACTGCAACTTACATTTAAGGTTTTTGAGAGGCAAAGCATGAAATGGACACAGTGGACCGGCATGTGTATTACAAGCTTTGCTGTGATATCATGTAATACTCCCTCCACCGTGCTTTAGTGTAGGGACGGTGTTCTTTGGGTTGTACTCCTCTCCTTGCTTTTTCCAAATATAAGCAGTGTGACCAGTAAGCTCTACTTTCAGCTCATCTGACCAAAGGGAGAACTTCCAGTATAAGTGATCTTTCTCCAGGTTGTCCTTACCATACTTTAGTCTGGCTTGAAGGTCTCTCTTCTGCAGAAATTTAGATTTTCTTGGTCGGGAACAGGGCGATTTTGAATAAGATAAGATAAGATAAGATAAGATAAGATAAGATAAGATAAGATAGAACTTTATTAATCCCTCGGGTGGGTTCCTCTGGGAAATTCGACTTCCAAAAAGCACAGCAACGACCGAAGTTACAGTTACAGAATTGTTATATATATATATACACACACACACACACACACACACACACACACACACACACACACACACACACACACACACACACACACACACATATAAATACAGAGACAAATATAAATAAAATATACAAAGGGGATAAATAGAATAAATAGGAATAAAAAATAAAAATACAAGTGAATTGCACATTTCAAGTATTGAGTCTATTGCACTGTTGACTATTTACAAAAAGTATTGCACAAGGTATTGTACAGTGAGGTGAAGAGGCACTACAGCTTAGTTG
This sequence comes from Mchenga conophoros, assembly GCF_057382185.1. Taxonomy (NCBI): domain Eukaryota; kingdom Metazoa; phylum Chordata; class Actinopteri; order Cichliformes; family Cichlidae; genus Mchenga; species Mchenga conophoros. Next base: position 11,820,744 of record NC_140541.1, read on the forward strand.
TTCCCCCCTCCTTTGTCCTCCTGTTTCCTGTTTCCCCTCCCTCTCCCCTCTCTGGAGGCACCCCCAAAAGTTTTCTTACTTTCTTACAAAAAAGTTTTCTTACTTTTTTGACAATATTTGCTGTTTGTGTGACACACTACTAAAAATATAAAAAGCATACAGTACTGTACTTGTTTGAGACGTAACATTTTAACAACAACAGTATAGATAACCCTCGCTCCCAAAATGCTTTGTTCCAGCTCGGCTCTCCCCTGCTCTGGCTCTAGCGCTCTTGCTGCTACAGCAATGGTGGCTGAGACTCAGCAGAGTGGAGGTGTAAGTGTCTGGCTTAAAACAGGATATATTAGCTACATTTAACCTTCAGTTACTCTTTATATAATTAGGTAGGAGTCAGGCCATGTTTCTTTTTAGCTGAAAAACATTACACCAGGTAACCTGCAGTGTTGAAAATTTTCCGACAATGTTTGCTACCCTACAATCCGTCCTGCTCTGTAGTAAATTCAGCGACATTTGACCGTCCTGTTGCTCCCATTGAAATGTATACAGCCTATTTAAAATCTAAAACTTTAAATTGTCCTGTTTGAAATGGATACTAACTAACTGACTGACTGAATGCCCATTAACCTTATAACTCCGGTTGTGTGTGTGTGTGTGTGTGTGTGTGTGTGTGTGTGTGTGTGTGTGTGTGTGTGTGTGTGTGTGTGTGTGTGTGTGTGTGTGTGTGTGTGATAACAGATAAGCAGTGCAGGAACGCACGAGCAGACTTAAAATGCAACAGTGGAACCTTTGATAGAAAAAACTGAAAGAAGAAGAACACACAGAGAGACAGCCAGGTTCATAATGGATATGAGGACGTTTTTTCAAAAAAAGGAGCCACATTCAGGTAAAAGTGTAAAATCAAATGATCCATCAATCAAGAATAATGTTGGATCAGTGTTTCAATATTTATATCTTGTATTAGATGTTCATGTGCTTTGGTTATCTGCCTTTTGGTTGAAAGTACACTGAGAGGGGACTTTTTGTTAGTGATCTTAATATAATTTTTTTCATATTAATGTAATTTTTCATCTAATTGAATACCATCTATTTGTGTATGATTGTCAGTCCAAAGAGGGAGAGAGGAAAGAGGGGAACATGAGGAGAAAGGGCAAGGTCAGGAAGAACCAGGTAAGAAAACAGACAGGGAACAGTGACAGGCACAACACAAACTGTTAAACTGACAAAGAGAAAAAAACTCATAATCTGGAAGCTGTGTTCTCCCTATATTAAAGCTGCTAAACAGAATCTGCTAAACAAACTGGGTTGAAACATTTTTGACCCTCTTTAACAACATTCCAACATAACATTATCATTGGGGAGATTACAATTAATGATATATTTTTATGTGGTTCAGCCACAACTCTACTGAAACCTCAGTCAGTAATAGGTAGGCCAACTTTTGGACCGTCCAGTTGTCTGTATGACTGGTGCAGTACATACGTCACATTTGCACACTATCAGAAAGTGCCAAACAGCCCTGGTGGAGTGAGGAGCTGTAAAGAGAAGCAGATGCTCTGTTTATATTCTAAACATGTTTTAAGCTTGTTTCAAAGATTCTGTACAGCAGCTTTAAATGTTTTCCAAAAGCACACATACACTTATCAGTGTTTCTCAAACTTTTTACAGTGTGTGCCACCTGATAAAAATGTCAAGCTCTCCCAAGCACCACTATGAATACATGAAAGTCATAAATCTTACAACACAAAATTATTATTATTAAATTAGTAAAATTAGTATCTGCAATAAAGATTTTTTCATACATTGTTCACATTCTACGACAGGCAAAGTTGCCTCCATTTTTATAGTTTTTATTAATATTTTGTAATAATTTATTTGTAATAATTTATTCTGTTTTGGGAGTGTTTTTTTATGTATCTGTATTATATTATAGATACACATTAAAAGTGAATCTGTCCAAAAAATGCACTCAGTTTTTACTCACTATGAGCATCATTCATTATTCTCCTCCAGTAATTAAGGTTAGGAAATGTATTTTTTCTATTCCAATCCATTCTTCTTTGGCAGCATTTAAATAATCTTTATCAGATTTGATGGTTTTGTTACAAACATTTTGAAAAAGTGTTTTGCTTTTCTTTCACAATTGTGGGATTAAATTGTGTTAAAATGCACAAAACAGTGATGTCATGTTTTGTGCCGAGGACCCAGGCACAGAGAGACTTGATGAATTTAAGAATCTTATGATTTAATAAAGAAATTTGCAGACGTGCACAGAGATGGTAAAATTATGATGACTGATAACGGAGTTGAAGACAACAGATGATGAGGACAGGGAGGAACAGGGGTTTAAATGCACCAAGGAGACAGTCAGAGAGAACTTGGGACAACATTTAAGGATGCAGGGACTGACAGAGACAGGTTTAGCTTGCCTGGCTGGGCAGCTCTCTGGGTGCTCACCACCCCCAAAGCTCTGATCCTAGAATCGCCCCTGGTCGGGAACCCCACAGTTCATTCCTGTGCAGAGTTCTAGTAATTAACTTCTTTTAGACTAAAATTCCTGACTCAGCTACGTCATTCACTCATGACACATCTCTCACTAGTTTTCCCACAGTCAATTTTTGCCAGAACACCAGAAACCCCTCCTGTATACGTTACATTGTAGGGTTTCAGGGGGGCATAACCTGCCGTGCACCTCTTAGAAACGTAACCACTCCAACTATTGTTATATAGCACTTTGACACAACCACAAGGTACTTAACATATAATGCACCAGCACAAGTATAAATGTAATGACGCTGGCCACTTGTATGCATGTTGGCTACCCTGCTTTGTGTCCCGGCAGACACATATGTGGCCCATGATGCATTACCGCCACCGTGTGGTAAGGAGTGTCACTACAGTGCAAAAAAAAAAAAAAACCCAACAAAAAAACAATTGTGATATCCTGTGCAATAAGGAAGACCTCAGTCATTTCTTTATTTGCCGATGTTACGTCCCCACATAAAAGCTAGGCGAAGAAGGTGGGGGACAGTAACAATTGGATCCGGCTTGGAATGAATAGGATGCCAGGCAGAGGTGTTTAACACAAAATAAATCTTTATTATAATCTCACTCTCACACACACACACACACACACACACACACACAACCGAACTTGGGCATGTGCAAAAAAACACTGACACTGCTCTCCAAAAACTGTTTCCCCCCTGTGGACAAAACCCTGCCCACCCCCGTTACATCTTAACAACAATTTTCAGCTGCTCCCTTGATTTACAGTAGCTTGTCACATCAGTTTTATTGACATAGCATCTTTCAAGAAATATCACAAAGTGCTCTACAACAAGAAATCCTAAAGAAGAATTATTACAATTATCATTGCAATTGTTACATCAAAACAAGTTTTAAAAGATGTGTTTTTCACTATGTGGTCCACAGATCTCAGGCTCAAATGGGGAAAGTTCCAGAATCTGGACAAAACCTCTGTTCTCCTTAATTTTCAGCCTTGTAAGATACACAGCCAGCCGACCCTGATCACAAGACCTCAAGGACCTGCGTCTGGATGTTCAAGGGTGTGACATGAAAGTACTTAGAAGACTTTGTTAAAAGTCTTGCATTTTCGTTCTGAACAATTTGCTGATGTTCCAAGGAGGGTTAGTCAAGACAAGAGAACAAGGAATTACAGTAATCCAGACAAGATGAAATAAAGGCACGAACAGCAATTTCTAATTCAGAGTGTGATATGTGTTACACACACTCTTAACAGATGTGTTAAGAGAAAAAAGCAAGAGTGAGCCAGAGATTTAACACGATCATCTAAAAGGAACGCTGCTTAAAAAGTTGCCCCCAACGGTTTCTGATAGAAGATTTAGTAAATGTGGCAAAGGGGGGCCTACAGTGTCCATTACCTTTGGCACAAATCTGTCTGGGGACACAAACAAGGACCTCTGTTTTTTCTTCATTAAGCTGAAGAAGACTGTCAGTCATCCAATTTTTAATAGAATCTGAGCACTTATGTAAGACCTGTAGCTATGCTTACTGTAACTCATATGTGTACAGGCCTGTAATAGCCTGTGTAAACATGCTGTAGCAAAAAGGTTCTCTGATAAATCTATATGTATACCAATATGCCTAACAGGTAGTTTAAAAAAATCTTAAAAGAAACAGAATGCCGCTTTTTATAATATACTATTTTATAACAATGTGCAGTACAGACTTCTTCCACTAGATGGCAAAGTCCAACAATAAAACTTGTGAAGAGGTTTCCTTCTATAGTCAGCTGTCATATATCTATATTTCATATGAAACATATTTGACTCAAGAGATGTGACATGAATATCAAGTAAAATGTTGCCTAATCTTTATTTTAGTGCATTTTCACCAATTTATTAGCCTGGATGTAACATAGCTGGACTACAGAATGGGTAAATTTGTCATAGGTCAGAGAGGCTCTGGTGGTCAGAGCAACTTAGTGATTGTGGAAGAGTAAATAGTTCATATTTAAAAGTCACCAAAATAAAGTGTCCTCTTGCCCAGGGTACTCATAATCAGCAGCTTTAAATAAAGGTGGCTCAAAACACGGACACACACATCACACAGTTCCACGAAACGGACATTAAATGTTAGAAGAGCCAGGGAACATGTGCATACACGTTTTCCAGCCCCTTCATTTTGTATTCTAGAGAGGATACCTGCAGGAGAAGCGCTCCGCCCTCCACCTCTCCTCTTCTCTCTAAATGCACACACATTACTCACACATACACAAATCATACACACAAGCTTTGTCATTTTACTGTATGTGGTAGAGCCCTCTGCTGACTGCATATGTTCCCTGAAGCCTGATTTATTTCCTGGGACATTATCACCAGGAGTATACTGGAGGTAAATAAACTCTATTTTGCAGCCTCTCAAAAAACTGAAATGACAGTCAGGATATATCTGCTCTCCTGTTGCTGGATATCGTTATCTTCACAGGAGCACAGTGGAGCCATTAAACCAGCACCCACACATGAGAAAACAAAGTCACCCTGCTGTGCAGGAGCACTGACCATTGTTAGTGTTTACATACAGATAATACACCCACATTGTTTCTATTCTTTTAAACTAAGGGCACAAAATACACATCTTTATCTAACACACACACACACACACACACACACATACGTGTGTGTGTGTGTGTGTGTGTGTTAGATAGATAGATAGATAGATAGATAGATAGATAGATAGATAGATAGATAGATAGATAGATAGATAGATAGATAGATAGATAGATAGATATCAAAGATATAAAAAATTTAAAAATATTACTATTTAAAATCTAAGTAAAAACTAATAAAATACATAACATCAAATTGTTTCCAAATAGCTGTTGTGTTAAAATGTTTTTCTTTGAATATTGTTGTAGAAAGCTCCAGTGTAGTATAAATGACAGTGAAGCAGTAAGTTGGTATTGTGGGTTGAACTCTTATAGCCAGCTAAGCTAGCTGGACTTCTCTCATGTTGTTTCTGTTTCCAGACATGATTTTATTCAGTAGACTCTCTGAGCCAGCTGCCTTTCACACTCTCAGCGGACCCTGACAGGAATCTATTGATCACATTGGAATTTATAGCACATACTTACTTGTTTTTAAGTAAAAGAGGATTTTCATCCAAAGGGCCCACATGTGTATGCACCAAATGTTAAAAATCATGATTTTTTTCACTTCATTAGAAATGTTTTTCAGAAACACTTTCATGTTCTCGGTGGGAGTTGATGGGCTACTTTGTATCTATCTTGGTATGTTTATCTAGTGTTTCATGGGTGTGTCAAAATTCTCCTGCAGACCGGCTACAGCTCCGCAGAGTTATGTTAATTTGATGCTTGTGTTTCTACTAAACATAACTTTGATTTGCGAGAGGATATTAAACATTCGCATAAAAGGCTCAAAGTGGGTCACATGGGTAGAAGCAGCATACAGAGAATGAATGTTTTCAAATGAATGATGTGGAGCTGCCTCACAGTTATAACTACCACTTTGCAAACAGACGCGTAGTAACGAACTTATGAAAGAATAATAAAGATAAAATGAATGTTGGACTTTTTCTCAAGGACAAACATGAAACAGGATCCGTGTCCATGAAGACATGGTAAAACATGTCAGATCAGCTTCAAAGGCTATGGCTATCACTTCCAGCCATTTTTAATGACGCTGGTGTTTGAAACGTTTCTTCTTTGTCTGGTTTTGTCAGAAAGGCTGTAGACAATCAGACTGCAGCTGCCATAAAAGATGACTGATGTAAGAGAGGTGTTTGACTTCGAAATCGTGCTAAATGACTCGTGGGCATGTCAGGTTTTATTCAAAGCTCTGCCAAGGGAGCATATCAGGAAATGTCTCTACACTCATGTGTATGATATGAGCTCCCTTTTAAATTTAGTGAAACTCTCCACTGTAAAACCAAACTCTGAGAATATTTAGGACTTTTGCACCTCCCAAGCTAGTCACAGCTCACCAAACAGCAGTTAAAAAAAAAGTTGCACTAGCTAAAAAATGTTGAACATTTCTACTTTTGCCGACTTAAATATTTTTCCCACTTTAATGAAATGCACTTCTCCATTAATATAACACATTCCAGAGTGGGTATGTGAAGTTCCCAGTTTGAAATGAAAAACAGTGGGTTCCTCTTCTTTTAAGTACTACCTTTAAGGGTCACCACAGCACATTCATCTGCCTCCATCTAACCTTATTTCCTAATATGTTAGCTAAAATATTACACATGTTCTGTCACACTGGCTTGTATATTTAATCTGTTTTCATTTTGACTAGAAAAGCTGCAACCCTGTGAGCAAACTGGGTAGCTCTGTTAATGTTACAGAGACTGTATAGTTAAAGGTAGGAGAGTGCTAAGAGATGTTTTTTTCTGATTATAAAAATGATAATATTCTAAGAATATGAGGCTCCATAAACACAAGATGTAATGAGTAATGGTTCCAATGAAACAGAAGTAGCTGCGGTACTTAATTTGAGAAGTTATAGTTAGACTACTAATATTTGCTTAAAAGTATTTGTGATCATTTTCTTACAAAACATAACTGAGCTTCCCAGCAAAGCAGGATCAGAAATCCGAATGTTTGCCTTTTAAATTTAGCAGCTTGAATGAATCACCTTTTTAAATGTAGATCATCTTGCCAATTTTTTAAAGACCCAAGCAGAAAACTTTCATTATTCATAGGTAAGGCTTTTTATATCCAGAAGTGGTGCTACATGTTGTTTTCCAGCTGAATGGAAACATTGTAAACTGTAGGCGGTTGTCGGTGGAGCAGGTTGATTGCTGCTGTAGCTGCAAGGTGCAATGCATGTCTTCTGTTACCCAACGTGAGACAAGTGTGCTCTGTATTAGCAGCTCCTTCAACCTGCTGTGGGGAGATAAAGCCAGAAGCTCTCGATATCAAATGTGCCTCCAGCAGAATGGAATAATGGAAGCCGACAAGACGGGTTCACCTCCCTGAAGAGAGCATCTGGACTCTAGCAGCCATTCAGATAAAAAGACAGAGAAAGTGGAGAGAGGGCCTGAATTCGACTTTCATGCTTCACATCTCAACTCGAGTGCTTTTGTTAGAAGTGGAGTGTTGTTTTTCCTCTCTCTCTCTACCCAGAGGAAAATTCTGCTGCTCGTAACAGCCCTTTCTCAGTCTCCAAAGAAATAAATAACCTCTTTTTTTATTCAAGAATACAGCAGAAATAAAATACACAGTTCAGAGGGAATGTAACTGATTTCTCATTTTGTGTCTGGTCATTTATAAAGCAATCATTTTTTTCCCTGAATCTCACTGTTATCTCATGAGCCGTTTATTTCAGACAAATAAAGATCAATGTGGGAAGAGAAAAAAACAGAGCATTTTAAATTGGGACAGGGCTGAAATGAGATGAAGGGTTTCCTCAGGACTTTGCTTGAAGCAGTTTGAGAGAGTGGTCAAAATTGATTATGTTTAGAGGAAAGAGGCTGCAGTAAAAAGATATCTGACTTTGAATTTGCCTGTTTTTAACACATAAACAAAAATACCTGATTATGACTCTGCAGGTCCACATGACCTCTGGGGTTGTCCTGTGCTGTTTGATACTCTCTGCTTTTAAGATTAGGCTTAAAACGTCCTGTTCTGATAGGGCATATAGTTAGGGATGGATCAGGTGATCCTAATTTCTCCTTAAATTGTGCTGCAATAAGTCTATGCTGCGGGAGCTTCCCATGATGCACTGAGTGTTTTTGTTTCACTCCCCTCATTTCAGTCTGTCCTCTATTCTTCCTGTGAAAAGGTAGATTGTGTTTCCCACTGTCACAGAGGGCTTGCTCATAGGTCAGAGGTGTCAAACATGAAGTATGAGGGCCAGAATCAGGCCGACAAAGACTGGACAGCCTTTGAAAATCTGAATGAGCGCATACATTTTGGACGTTTAACTGTATGTGCATTGGGTTTTTAAAGCTTTTAGTATTGAATAGCTGGGTCCAGAGTGAGCTTTAGAGCTGTTGGTACGTGGGCTTTAAAGCCAATTACCTCCTGTCTGCTGCTGTAAGTGGATTTTCTCTGTGTGAGGGGGGGAAGGGGGTATGTTTATTTATGAATGCATTACATAATGTTTTACAAGAAAAAATTAAATCACCAACAAATGTAAACTTTTATCAGGGATCTTTACCTTACAATGTAAAGTGATTTGAAGCAACTGTTGTTGTGATTTGGCACTAGATAAATAAAGCTGAATTAAATGTTAGATTTTACTGATTAAAGACTAGAGCCTCTGAGTATTGTTCCTGAACAATGGAGAGTTTTCAGATCCAGGCTCTTTATTGTGCTGTTCGAGCCATTCCTTAGCAATTTTGTGGTTTTGATGTGTCAAAATGTTCTCCTAAGATAAGGTGCTGCTGTCAGTGAGTGTGGTTAGTAAAATGGGCTGTACTTACGTAGCACTTTTCTACTCTAATTTAACACTCAACGCGCTTTTTACCACAAGCATCACTGACCCAGTCACACGGTGCTTTAGTCTAAAAGTACTTTGCCTAACATTCATGCACATACTGGGGACAATTGGAGTTCACCGTTCTGCCAAAGGGCAAATGAACCTGCTTTGCCAAGCTGTGCTTGGTCTGCAGTGTTTAAGTAAGTAATGGTGACCAGTGTCACAGTTTGAACAGCCATTCAATGTGATAGCCATATCGGAGACCTGGATAACTCCTGGAAAAGAAGAAGACTTTAAAATAAATGGATATGAATTCCTTCATGTAGACAGGATCAACAAGAAAGGAGGTGGGGTGGCACTTTACATTGATAAAAACCTAAAGTACAAAAGAATGGGAAGAATGACAACTGTTATTGATGGAGTGATGGAATGTTTATCAGTGGAAATAATTATAGAAAAAAGGAAAAACCTAATTGTCAGTTGTATATATAGAACACCAGGATCTAAGATTGAGATATTTAAGGATAATATGGAGGACTTATTTACAAATATAAATCAGAAAAGAATGTTTATTTGTGGGGACTTTAATATTGACTTATTGAATCCAAATCATAATAAGAGTACAGAAGAATTTATTGATTCCATGTACAGCATAGGTTTATTTCCACTGATAACAAGACCGACCAGAATAACATCTCATTGTGCAACTCTATTAGATAATATATTTACAAATATAATAGAAGGAAAGATAAAAAGTGGGCTGTTAATCAATGATATAAGTGACCATTTACCAGTCTTTGCATCGTATAATTGCCATTATAAAGTGAACAACGATGGACATAAGATTATTTACAAAAGAATAAGAACAGAGAAGACCTTAAATTGTCTTAGAAATGAACTTTTAAAGCAAGATTGGAATATTGTATATGAACAAACAGAAGTTAATAAAGCTTACGAAGGATTTTTAAGAACATTTAACACATTACTTGATAAAAACTGCCCAGTAATTGAAATCAATAGGAAACACAACTATGCAGGAAGACCATGGATGACAAAAGGACTACAAAATGCCAGCAAAAAAAGAATACCTTATATCGAGAATTCATAAAAAAGAGAACAATAGAAACTGAAATGAAGTATAAAACTTACAAAAATAAATTAACTAATATAATGAGATCCTGTAAAAGAGAGTATTACATTAAAAGGTTAGAACACAATAAAGATAACACAAGAGATATATGGAATGTATTAAACAGAATAATCAAAAATGAATCAAGGAATAATGATTACCCTGGGTACTTTATAGAAGGGACAAGAAGTATTAATAACATGGAAGAGATAGTAAATGGCTTTAATGAATTCTTCGTAAACATAGGGCCAAAACTGGCAGAAGAAATAAAGGTTGATGGAATAGAAAGGGACACTGGTGAAAATATTGAAAGGAATAGTAGCTCAATGTTTTTAAGAGCAGTGGAAGAGAAAGAGATTTATGACATGGTTAGAGGACTTAAGAACAAAACCAGTACAGACTGGAATGATATTGATATGGTAACGGTAAAGACAGTTATTGATGGTATCGTAAAACCATTAAAATATATATTCAACTTGTCGTTTCAAAAAGGAGTTTTTCCACAAAAAATGAAAGTTGCTAAAGTTATTCCCATTTACAAAACCGGTGAAAGACATCATTTTACAAACTATAGACCAGTGTCAATACTCTCCCAGTTCTCTAAGATACTGGAAAAACTCTTCATAAAAAGATTTGACAGTTTTGTGGAAAAATATGAATTATTGACAGATAGTCAGTATGGGTTCAGAAACAACAGATCAACAGCTTTGGCACTGATAGATTTAATGGAAAAGATAACGGAATGTATGGATAATAAGAGGTATGCGCTCGGAGTTTTCTTAGATCTAAAGAAGGCGTTTGATACTGTTAATCATGAAATTCTATTAAAAAAACTGGAAAAGTACGGGTTTAGGGGAGTGGTTCTGGAATGGTTAAAAAGCTATGTAGGGAATAGGCAACAATATGTACAAATAAATGAATATAAATCTAATTTGATGGATATAGCTTGTGGAGTACCTCAAGGTTCAGTACTGGGTCCAAAAATGTTTATTATGTACTTAAATGATATCTGCAGAGTATCGGAGATTTTAAAGTTTGTAATATTTGCAGATGGCACAAATATACTGTGTGCAGGTGGGGAATTGCCACAGGTTTTGGAAATGATCACACAGGAATTAACGATATTAAAGAAGTGGTTTGATATAAATAAATTATCATTGAATCTCGATAAAACCAAATTTATGTTGTTTGGAAACCAAAAGAAAAACATCGAAGTAGAAATATGTGTTGACAATGTATATTTAGAAAGAGTAAATGAAATAAAATTTCTTGGGGTGATCATTGACCACAAGCTCTGTTGGAAGCCACACATTACTTATGTTCGGGGGAAATTGGCACGGGGCATTGCCGTCCTGGGAAAAGCAAAGCATATGTTGGATCAGAAAGCACTGCACATTTTATACTGTGCTTTACTACTGCCATACATGAGCTACTGTGTAGAGGTCTGGGGAAACACATACAAAAGTAACACACAAACAATAACTATAATACAGAAACGGGCCATTAGATTAATAAATAATGTAGGGTACAGGGACCATACAAATGCACTCTTTGTCAAAATGCAAGCTATTAAATTCCAAGACTTGGTGAAGCTTAAAACAGCGCAAATAATGTATAAAGTCAGAAATAAATTGCTTCCCAAAGAAATCTGTAAATTGTTCATAGAAAGAGAAGGTGGGTATAACTTAAGAGGGAAATGGAATTTAAAAATACAAAGTGCTAGAACAACTTTAAGAACTATGTCAATCTCAATTGCAGGAGTTAAATTATGGAACAGTCTAACAGAAGAAATAAAAGACAGTCAAAACATAAAACAGTTTAAAGTAAAATATAAAAACCTAATTTTAAATAAGTATAAGAATGAAGAAAACGGGGTTAACCCAGGACGGTAATGTTGCTGGTAATGGTGTTGCGGTTCTTTTTTGGTTGTTTTTTTGTTTTTTTGTTTTGTTTTGGTTTGTTGTTTTTCCATAACTTGTGTATCTGCAAATATACACATTCTGTATTTTTCATATGAAAGAAACTATACTGTGGTGGGGCTTGCTAATTTCTTGTTTTTGATTTATGTATGTTATGTTTTGTTTTACTTTATATGTTTATATGTTTCATATGTTGTTTGTTTAATTTAAGACAAAAAAAAATTTAATGAATGAGAGGTAAAACTTGAGGGGGTAGGGACAAATAAGTAAATACTTCAGCCTACTCCTTTTCAAACAAATAATGGAATGATATTTTGTAATGATTGTGAAGGCACATGTTTGAAATGTTTGAAATAAAAATGAACTGAACTGAACTGAACTGAATAAATGTCATCATTCATAATTAAAACTGTCACATCCACACATTTATTAATTCTGTTTCAGTCACAAATATTCAGATTTCTACTGGTAGTTGTTTTCCTTATGCCAATTTAGGCTACTTTGTCTCTATACATAAAAATAAGAAAAGCTAGTGTACTGTTCTGGCAGACTGAGGGAAATAGCTTCCTCCCTCCAGATATTTCCTACACAGTGTATATGTAGTAATGACAAGATTGCATTTAATCAAATAAGCTGCTGTGGGCAGGTCATTATCATCAATCAACTATGTAAAATGACCACATAAATCTGATTTTATCTAGTGGACATGTGCAGTATATTTCCTCTCCATCCATTACTGACTGAAGCCACACACTTGTTTCCTCAGTTAATGTTTAACAGAGTGAGAGGCAACAAGCAGGAAAACAGGTAAATGGATCTTTGTTCCTAGTTTTCCATCTGTGATAAGAGTACAAGACCTTGTGGTGCAAATGTACAAGTATATTTTTGTACCAGGCAGGCAGACTGCTGCTCAAACTCAGACAAGCCTACACTCGTTCATTTTAATGTTCTCTGTTTTGTTTCATTTAAAGATTGTTGATACATTTAATTGTTGCCAATTTGATTCATTTATCTGCTTTATCCACTTTCTACTTGCTTAATATAATTTAGAGGATATTATCTAATTCCTTCACTGTATGCCTCTCTGCTTTAATAAATTTCAGACTGCATGTGTTTTAAAGGCACTTCTATGTAAACATATGTCCAGTATTTAGGCTCTTTTAGATCTGTTTTTGGTTTTTACTACCACTGGCTCTGCTTAATAATCTTGCTGTTTTCTGCTCAGTCTCTAGCATATTGTCTCTCTAATAAGAGACTTTTGGTGCAGCAAAAAAATGACACTGCAGAAGGAGGCCATTTCAGAGGAGCTCCAGATTTAACTAAAAATTCTCTGTAGGTTCAATAATTTATGACATTGTTATTGCACTATATTGTTTTAAGTTGCTTTACCTAAATGATTTTCCATTTAAGCCAAACTAGCAGTTATTGTGTCATTTGTATCCATATCTGTTGGGGAGAAAACCTGGTGACACAGTTAGCATTGTTCCCTTCACTAAAAAGGTCCTGGGTTCAAAACCACCTGCTGGCCTGTGTGAAGTTTTTATGTTCTCCCTGTGCTTGCAGGGGTTCTCTACATGATCTCTGGCTTACTCAGTTGTTTGTAGGTGCACTTTTTCTTCTGGCAATCTGCTGGCTTGTAAGTCCCTGCAGTAACACTAACTGATGCAAATGATGTAACAGTGAATTTACAAGCTGCAGGTCACAGCCTCTGGAAACCTGCAGGCAATTACGAACATCCCTTCCCTGTAGTAAAACTGTGTGTTGTTGCATGTTGTATATTTCCCCCTGTTTTTCATAGACAAAAGTCAACAATGAGTTGAACCATCTGTTGAGGCTTTATTAAACTGCCTACACTGCCTGCAGCCCTCAGCTGTCACGGTTTACCTGCAACAGGATGATTTAACTTTTAACAAAAAGCAGGAAGTTGGTGATGTTTTTTCCACAGTGAATGAATCATTTGGTAGTGAATATCTGGGGGGAAACGAAGGTGTGTTTGGGATTTGGTCAAAATATATTTATGTATATTTGGGTGTTTGGGCTAATAAAGGAACAGTCACCACATCCACTCAAATTATCCAGAGAAAGTAGGGCTGCTTAAACATCCATCTATCCATTTTCTTACTTATCCAGTTCAGGGTGGAGGTGGCCTATCCCAGCTGTCAACTTAAACAAGTTAAACATAAATGAATAACAGATTTCAAAATATTATGAGAAAAATATATTTTAAAAATTGGAAGAATTTGGTATTACCTTTTATATTACTTTGCAAAAAGTTATGCATTACTGTCCAAAACTTTGGATGAACTGACAATTTGCACTGGCTTAGAGTAACATTTGCATTTCCTCTTACTCGTGGAGAAGTGTCAGCGACAGCAGACGGTGGCTGGTTGTAACTACAGCAAGTGTCAGTGCACCCAAGTTGTGGTTCCACATGAATAGGTCTGCACCATCTCATTAAAGAAGAAATTTAGACCACTGGTACCGGTCCGTGAGTTGTTTGGTACCGCGAGAGTTGAGGCTCGGGTGTGAAATTTATTGTTTTCAGGGACTTCAAGGTTCCCTGGGTCTTTTCCCATGTGTTATGAATAAATCCTTCCTTTTTTGGTTGCTGTACTTGTTTTATTTTGTTGTATTTTTCCGCAGCACCTTAAAAAAGGCCGGTCCGTGAAAATATTGTCAGATATGGCGCCAAAAAGGTTAGGGGACTGCTGATCTAGAGGAACTAACTCTGAGAACTGGTGAGCTAGTTAATTCAAGACTACTTTTCATATGTTAAAATAATTTGTTTCTTCTTTGTTTCTTCTTTTAAAACAGAAATGATATTGTACATTTCACTGCCCTTTCTGTGGTGTAGTGGGAGGAGAAACTGCCAAGAAGGTGTTGTGTATCATCTGGACAGAGGAAATGGGAGACTTGGTCGTGGAATGACAAAATGCAGGAAAGCATTCAAAGGAGAAGGAGGCTAGGCTTGGAGGCTGGGCATACAACAAAGATAGAGGTGGCAAATCTAAAGAAAAAGACATGATGAATTACATGGGAGGCTAGATACTTAAGACAAAGAAAAGTACTTGTATCAATTTTTTAAATAGAGATATTAAGCTGGAAAGGATGTGCAACAGGTTAGGGTGATTTAGGAGTTGGAAATATGTAAACAAGTGAAGAGAGCGTACTGGGAAGATGGAAGGAGTATTTTGAGGAGTTCATGAGTGAATGAGGGAGAAAGGAGGACAGATGGAGGAAAGTTAGTGAATCATGAAATACAGAGGATTGTGGAAAGGCAGATGGTTCAGATGACATACCTGAGATGTCCAGGAGAGAGGGCAGCGGACTTTTTGGTCAGACTGTTTAACACAATCTCGTAGAGTCAGAGGATCCCTGAGAATCAGTATACTGACACCAATTTTTAAGGACAAAGATGATGTGCAGAACTGTAGTAACTATATGACATGAAGATAAAAAAAAAAGAGTTGTTGAAGCCAAGCTAAGAAGAGAGGTGGTGATCAGCGAGCAGCAGTATGGTTTCATGCTGAGAAAGAGAACTACAGATGCAGTATTTACTTTCAGTTTGTTAATAGAGAAGTATAGAGAACAGGTTGAACTGTGTTACAGAGATAATACAAGGTATAGTAACAAGAGAGGAACTGTGATAGTGCATGATGAAGTTCAGTGGCAGAGAAGTATGTCAGGGTGAGGACAGGGAGACAGTGGTGAGGTGCACAGCAAGATAACAGATGGAAGACAATGTGATGTGTATTTAGAGCAGGTAGAAGAGAGCCTGGAGAGGTGGAGATGGAGTCAGAGAGACTGGGGTATTGTGAGAGCGATTTCACACCTGTACTTTGTTTCCTCTGGTCCAAATCAGTTGATGAGTTTGTAAACTTGCAGCTTTTTCCCATGATTCGGTTTCTTTTCACACAGAGAAAAATCCAAGTGAACATTTTTTAATCCGTTGACTCTGTGAAGGCAACTTCTGTGACAATAATTAAGTCCACAACAAATTTTCCAAAGGGGACAATGAAGTATATTTATCATATCCAAGCGAACCAAAATGTGTCGCTACAAACCACGACGTGGGAATATTCAGTCTGCTTATTAGCCAGGCAAAAGTAAATACAGGAAGAAGGAGCTGTTTTATGGACTATTGGAGAACACAGAGAATTTATGGCTAGTAGCCCATACAGACCTTTGCACATATAGTACCTTGCTGCATCCCAGAAGACAAAGCACAACTGACTACACAAAGTTATTTAGCTCTAATTTGCAACATTTTCCAGAATATTAAGCAGCATCCCAGGTCATAACCAAAAACACCTTTAATATTTTCTTACAACTAGATTACCTATTGTGATCCGGGCATCCGATTCCATTCGATCTTTTAAATCACGGTTAAAAACCTATTTGTTTAATCTCGCCTTTCCTGCTTGTTAATGCTCGCACCTGACTCTTAGACTTACTCTATTTTTCCTTATACATATTTTTTATGGCTTGTGCTTTTATTATGTTTTTATTTTAATATGCATTTTATATTACCCCTGTGTATTAGTGGCATTGACCTGTGAGTATATTTGATACTTTGCTAAGGCCTTATAATACTCGTGTTACTTCTCTGTGTCTTATGTTAAGCACTTTGGTATACCGCTGGTTTTTAAATGTGCTCTATAAATAAAGATTGTTGTTGTTGATTGTAGATTACAACAACATGGTACAGAAGCAGCTCCCTGATCTTGATCCAATTCCAGGCATTCCCACTGAAAAGAAAGAAAATAGGCCCAGCAAATTTTGAATTTCTTTTGGCATTAACAAGAAAGTGTCAATCATTGTCATCAGTGACCAATGCAAGCAATAAACCAGTGATTTGCAGATGCAACCTTCAGATTCTATCCAGCATGATTTCCTCCCAAAATAATTACTCGAACTTTCCCCCAGACAATGTTCAGTTTCCAAACCAGTCTAATTATAGACTGGTTCTCAAAAAGCACCAAGGAAGAACTGGCTCTGCAGAGGCGCCAGTGTTCTGAATCCGACCCTGGCTGTGCCCACTCAAGGCAATACTTGAGATTCTGCATCTCAGAAGCAGGGTGCTAAGAATAGTGTTGGGCTATATTTTTAAGAATACCGCAAAACGCTGCACAGAGCAGATAAGGGGGGCTAGAAGTCAGACATAGGAAGAGAATCTAGTAAAAGAACCCACACAGAATAATCTGTCTTCACAATGAAGACTGTGGGAGAACTCTCAAATTAAATACACACACCAAGGGCGATGGATAGTAAGGTCCAGGTGAATCAGGAAAATAATGGGGACGGGGAAAAGGAACAAAAGTGGGAAGTAAAAACACAGAAGGCTGCAGGAGGAGTTAACGTTAACTACAAGATGGTCTAAGAACAGATCCAGATACATGATACAGACAACAACAGGAAAAGACTATGGAACTGATGGCAATACCAAAAACACTGGCAGCCATCAGTGCTACCCCACAGTCTTCTAGTAGATCCTTCTCTCAACCCATCCGGTCACGGCAGATAGCTGCCCCTCCATGAGCCTGGTTCTGCCAAGGTTTCTTCCTGTTAAAAGGGAGTTTTTCCTTCCCACTGTCCCAGAGTGCTTGTTCTTCGGGGGTCATATGATTCAATTGAATTCAATTGAATTTATACTTTATACAGCACCAAATCACAACCACAGTCACATCAAGGCTATTGTAGGGTCTACCTTACAACAACAGTGAATAATACTGAAATGAGTTGAATAGATGCACTAATGGTATAAGTGTGAAAATCCTAGGTGGCTTTCTTCTTGATTTCACAAAGAGTCACAAGATACTAGACCTCTGACCTTAACCATGATTTAAATCATCTGAGACTTTTTGTAGATGCACCTATAATTTGAAAATCCAACATCATCATGTTCAAAAAGTTGTGTATCCACACCACCCACCTGGCAGGGTGATGACAAAAGCCTGTCAGCCTTTCATGGCTGATGGGTAAAAAGTAAAGTTGAATTTCTTCAGTCATTTTCCTATGAAGCATAAAGTCCTTACGAAATTGAGTTCTGTGCTTTGGCTGTAGTCCTTTATTACCTCGTAAACCTCACAGTGGATGAAAAGTGATGCGGCGATTAGATCTGTCAGAGATGTTTTCCATCAGGGAATTGTGTTGCGGTTGTTGTTTACCCCTCGTTGCCCTGAGGTTCTCACATTATTCATCTCCTGGATATTGCAGTCAGAGTTGTAGCATTAGCACATTGATAAATATATTTTCTGTTTGCTGACAATATAATCATTCGTCTTGACGTCTTTCAATCATTGGCTCCATCTCCCCCTTGCACACACACAAAGGTTGCCATGGAGATTTGCGTCCTGCACTCTGGAGGTTGTCATGGCACCAATGTTTACCGGTGTTTTGTTGGCACGGTGATCTCTCTGCCCCCACCAGAATGAAGCAGTTTAAGTTTGCAGCTGTTGAACACTGCTGGATGTTTACAGACTCCTGAAATGGATCGCAATGACTGACATCGAAAGAGAGGAGGACGCGGGTGAGACTGATAGTGAGGGGAGAAAGGCGTGGGTTTATGGATATGATCTGCCTGTTGAAAGCATCATTGAAGTGGCTATGAGCGCCAATGAGGATACTCAAAGGAAAAGAGCAGCATTGTGCTGAGCTATAGCTGCATAATAAGGAATATATGATTTTTCAGTTTTATCACAACATCTTACCATTGGTCTCCCTTTTCAAAGCTGTATATTAAAAATTCTGCCCTCTGTGGTGCACATTAAAGGAGAGTCTGAAGAAGGGACACAGAGAACAGGCTAGTCATCCGAATCTATTTTAACACTCAACATGACTTCACATTTTTAGATAATAGCACCAAAAGATTTCCTCCCTGTTTCGGTGTAAGTTCAAAGAATAGTTTATTCTGTTTGCCGAGAGCCTGACTGTTCTTCATCCTGGTTTAAATACAAACAATCAGATACTAGAAACACACTCCCGACTCAAAGACTGGAGGGAAAAATAAGGTTAATATATGAAGACTGAGAAATGTTCAGCTCAGTTGCTGTCTGCTGATAAAAGGCAGTTTCTTGAACCTGGTCTCCGGTGCAATGTGATGAAATGCCTTTATCTCTGGCAAACATATCCTCCTTGAAACCAAGTAGGTTTTTACACAGATGAGGTTTCCTAGGAGACGAGAAAAGAGAAAGTAAATGGCAAGAGAAAAAGGCAGGCTCCACTGAGCTGCTATAGTACACTGTCTGACACAGAGGTGATGCCTTTAACGAGTGATATTCTGACCATTATGTCAGAACTTTGACCTCTTTTACATTTTACCCTCACGAGTTTTAACAGCAAATCCTACCCCAAAAACAACAAGGGTTCAAACCTGTGGGTGAGACCTCCATCCAGTCAATACCCTCCAGCTCTGCAAAGCATTTCATGGACATAATTATCAGAAGTGATGTCAGTGTAATTTAATTAACGTGCTAAAGGCGAGAAGGAATAATAGCATGTAACATAATACAAACTTAACTCATTTTGTATTCTGTTTAAGTCAATTTTTCTGTATACTGTAGCAGCAAATCACAACAACAGAGCCTTCAGTAATTAAGAGAAAACCCAAAGAATCAGACAAAGCCCTATAAGCAAGCATTTGGTGACAGAGGGAAAGAAAAACTCCCTTTTAACAAGAAGAATTTATTCAACAGCGCCAGGCTCAGCGAGAGGCAGCCATCTAATGTGGGAGGGAGACCAGATAGACTGAAATGAGGTGAATGAAGAAGAAACACTCAGTGCATCGTGGGAATCGTCCAGCATCGTATCTAGGAGAGGCTAGCTGGTTCCACAGAAGAGGTGTCTGAAAGCTGAAGGCTCTGCCTCCCATTCTACCGTTAAACGTTCCCAGGATGTTTACAGTTTTTTCTGAATGCTTAAACCCTAACTGTGATTCCTGTAGCACAATCTCTAAAACTATTCAGACTTATAGCAAAACCACTCACTGAGTTTGCAAAACTAAAAGCACAAAAACTGCTTTGCACTCAGTTTGCAATTTTGTAACACACACTTTGCAAAACTGTAGGCACAATTCACTGCACAACACTCAATTACCAAATTTCCAACACACTCCTAGCAAAAGTATACACATGTATGGCTATCATTAACACTAATTTGCCAACTGTCTGGCACACTTTCACATGTGAAAACTTTTTTAGATAATTAGTTCACTTTGCAATCAGCCTAAGCACTATAATACAGGTAAGCTGTGTGTGCGAAGTACAATGGAGGGAGCAGAAAGAGTGAGAAGTAGAGGAGGCCGAGGAAGAGGACGTGGAGGTGAAGAAGTAGGATGAAGAGGACGACAAGGACAAGGAGGAGGAAGAGGAAGACGAGGAGGGGGAGAGGAAGATGAGGAGGGGGGAGAGGAAGGGTAGGAAGAGTAAGAAATAGAATTGCTGATGACATCAGAGCTACAATAGTGGACCATGTAATCAACCGTGGAATGACCCTGAGGGTAGCTGGCCAACGGGTCCAGCCTAACTCGAGCCGCTACACTGTAGCAAGTACCATAAGGACATCTTGAAATGAGAATCGGTTAGTACAGTCACTTCGCACAAAGATTTGTAGCACTGCCATATGCCAATGAGAAACACACCAATACCATTGATGTAAAAATACTGAAATTGTTACTTTACAGAATTGCTAGATGACCAGATGCTGGGGGCAGAGGAAGCATGTTCACTGCAAACCAAGTAACCCATATAGTCATTATGGCGATTGCAAATAATCCTATACTTGGAAATAAACACTTGTGTTTGTTTTGATGTGTTTGAATAAACACCAGTACTTGAAGTTTGGATCCCTCTATGCTTATGGATCTATGACAGAAGTATGAGCTCAAACTGACATAGCCTACCTTGTGCACAGAGAAAGCAAAAGCCAGATGTGTTTTGTATTCATACCATCAGTGTGCAGTTGGCGCATTGTGTGCTTAGTAGATGATGGCTTGTGTGTACTGTTTGATACGGAAACACCATTTTTACGAAGGTGTGAAGAGTTAATCTAGCTGTGTTTGCTTTTGCAAGAGAACTACGATGTTTTGATTATTGGGTGACAGGTTTTCTTATTTGTGTGAAGAGTTTTGCAAAATTAGCCAATAGTTACAAAAAATGTGCTTAAGCAATCAGAAAAAACTGTAAAAGTAGAATGGGAGGCTGCACTTCACAGCCAGCAGTCTGAGTGAAGTGCTGTATTGGGGTGATACGGTACTATGAGGTGTTTAAGATAAGGTGGTTTTAGTCAAAAGGAGATGGATTTGAAATTTGATTCTGGATTTAACAAGGAGCCAATGTGGGAGAAATATGTTCTGTGTTTCCGATCCCTATCAGTGATCTCATTACATCAACTTTTGAATTACAATAGTCCACCCTAGAAGTCTTAATTCTTCTTCTTATTTTTTTTATTTTTTAGAGTGATAAACTGTTTCTATATTAAATGGCTGTTCCTCTGAATACACAGACTTTCAAAGATTTGTAGACTGGAGTAGTTCCAATAAACTTTCTTATGGAAACCAAACCCTGTAAGTGCGGCTGTAAATATATTTAAGTTGCTGTAAAGCTGGGCTTAGCATAGCGTTGCCCTGAGGTAACAAACCACATTTTCATGCCTTACACTGGCCCTTCAAAAAAAAAACTTTTTTTTTCAAATAATGCTACCAGACACATCTCTTTCCAATAAAATGATGAGTTGAAGGTGGTGTGCCTTTCATTTGGGGGGGGGGGGGGGGGGGGACCCCTTTCTGCAAGCTGCACTACATGAGGGACATCTCCATTAGGAGGCAAGATAAAGATCACTATTTTACATGTTTATAGTGAAATAAATGTATATTAAAAATACTTGTATGTGCATGAATATGTTAAGAAGCATATTTGCGTTTTGCTTTCAAAGTAAAACAGGAAACATGGAGATTAGACATGACACATGACCCGGGGAGACGTAGTACAGGGGAGATGACATAACGGACAGCATGACCTTGACAATACAAGACACACTGACATAAACACACGAAGGGCAAGGGAGACTTAATATATACAACTGGCTGGACTACCTAGTGAACCTAAACAAACCATAAACGATAATCATCAAAATTAGGTTAAACACAAAACACTGGGTCACACCACCCAGGACCATGACATGTAGTTAGGAAGCACTCAGTTAAGCAAAAGTGGCATGTTGTATAGAGCAGTTTGAGTAATCTGGGAGAGTAGAAAAGCGCTATATAAAAATCAGTCCATTCACTGTCTGAACAGAGTTTCGGCATGTTACTTTTGCACTATTATGTTCCGGCGCATGTTGTTATTACATGGCTTGATTAAGGTACACATTAGGCTGACATCTGGGGCCAGAGCTGAAACCGTTCTGGGCCAGCACAGGGCCAGCAGTGTGTCTGCAACTGGCCCATGGCTGCACACCACCTACAGATGGCCCACATACGGCAATGAATGACGGCCCTTTGGTGGCCCAGATCAGGTTTGCCAGATGTAATCCACACATGGGCCAGCACAGGACCACCAGTGTGTCTGAAACTGGCCTTGTACTGGCCCATGTGTGGGCCACCACTGGCAAACTAGGTCTGGGCCACCAAGGGGCTGTCATTCTTTGCGGTATGCGGGCTATGTGTAAGCACATTGTGTGGGCCAGATCCGTTCCATACCAGTTTTGCTGTGTGTGTGTGGACGTGTATTACTTATTGTTGTGGGGACACAAATTTGTTTACACATTCCCATTGTGAGGTCTCGCCTACTTTATAGGGACAAATTGCAAGGTAAATCATTTAATTTTAGGGTGAAGGCTTGAGTCAGGGTTAGGGTAAGGTTCAGGCAGGGACTTGTGATGGGTAGAGTCAGGATAAGTCTCCAGGAAATGAATGTAAGTTAATGTAATGTCCCCAAAAGTGATTGAAACACAACGTGTGTGTGTGTGTGTGTGTGTGTGTGTGTGCGTGTGTGTGTGTGTGCGTGTGTGCGTGTGTGCGTGTGTGCGTGTGCGTGTGTGCGTGTGTGTGTGTGTGTGTGTGTGTGCGTGTGGGGTTAGGGTCAAATGTTGGATGTATTTTGGTGTTTTATTGTTCTGTGAAATGTTTACATTGTTTATTTGTTGTTTATTTATTTGTTCATCCTTGTTGTACTAATACAACTTATTATAGGATAACTTGGCATTTTACTACCCTTGTCGCACAGTGTTGCCTTGAAGCAACAAACCAATATCTGTTTGTTTGTTTTTTTTTGGGGGGGGGGGGGGCCTAAAGCTCCCCCAAAATAGGGAGAAATATTTTTTTCCCAAAAAATTAAAAAGTCATGCAGTAGAGGGTTAACAAAGAGCTCAATCTGTTCAAAATCAATAGGTGGACCCCACAATAACAGTAGTATATTCAGGGAAGACAATGCTTGGGTTTTGACTTCTGATAAGTAGCAGAGATAGTCACATGAAATTTAAGGGTTGAAGAGCCCATTTAAATTGTTTTAAAACTGCAAACAAATCAGTTTGAGATGTTTCTTGCTTTTGTCCAGCATAATAATTTTCTATAGCAGTACCAGTATTGCAGGATAGTTATATCATAACTGCACCAATTTAATGTCCATAATGTAGAGTAACAGAAATGATACCCTGTATGTTTTATGTATCACACAGGAATATAATTTTTAAAAACTTACCCAAAATATATTTGGGGCACATAATAAAAAAAAACGTAAAAAGAAGTGACTTACCTTTAATTCTAAACTCTGATGCAGTCTAATCTGTCAGCATCTTTCTCTTTGCTCTCTTCCCTGTTTGTTGCTGCTCCCAATCTCCCTTCAAACTATAAAACCTGATTGTGTTTAGCGAGCACACACACATAAGGATTGGGAGTGAACAGAAGAGGCTTTGGTTTGTGGAAGGGGCTGACGGGTGCCGAGCAAACAGAGCCTCGGCCTCCCTTCCAGGTTTCGATCTTACTCACCTTTCTCATCAGAGAGCTACTATGAGAACAAACAGACTTCTGTTCTGTTCCTGCTGGCAAAGACACAAACTCCTGCTGCGGTACCGATGCTTGTGAACATGCTGGCCAACCTTTTATTTACGTATGAACCCTGAAATCTCCACCAAAAAACAGGGAAAAGTAGAGCAGGAAAAAGCAGTCCATGAGTGCACAACTTCAAGTCACATTTTGAAATCAGAATACTTTATTAATCCCTAAGGAAGTTATGTAATCAATTTAGTAAATGATTTTTCAGCTGTACTGGATTGTACCACCACAGGCCAGTGCTAATAAAAAGGAAAAATGACTTTTATTTTCCTAAAAAAGCCTTCATCCCTATCTGAGTGATATAAAGGCAGAGCATTAGGTCTCTGAAGTCAGAAATGATTTTCTCTACTTCAAGTTTGTTATCATAATAATAATAACAATCTAACTATGATGATTATAAAATATATCTGAATGGCTTTTCCCTAAATCCTCCTAGACACATTAATCTGGATGAAACTTAATTATATAAACTATTTTGGGTACCAGGACAACATCTGTATAGCTTTTGGGAAATATTTTATAACACTGAAATCCTTTCTTATTAAATATATTATGTCTGGTAAGTGATGTCAGAACGAACAGTGACGTTACATCTAAGTTACGTGTTCATGTGTAAAGAACAAGTCAGGGTGACTACATGTGTAAAAATCACAGTATACTAAATTATTTTTTCTTCTCAGTTTTTCACGTCCAGATAACCAAAATAGGCACGTCATTTTGTGGCATTCAATGTTCATGTCCTGACAACATCATAGATTATAGGTCCACATAGCATGTCTAAGCTTCTGTGGCATCAAATGTGTTTTCAAATGCTTTTAGATGGAAACCATTTTTTTTGTTTTGTTTTGGTTGAAGGAAAAGAAAATGGATTCATCCTCAGGGCTAAAACGTGGGTACTGAACTGGTTGTGCAGATTTTAGTACTTCTTGCATGTATTTTTGTCAGTGATGGCAGCACGTGAGGAGGAAAAACAGGAGGCCATCATTATAGTTAGATGTAACTTATTCTGAACTAAGCTGACAATTAAAACCTAATTCATTGAATCTATTAGGACCTTGCATAGGCAAACAACCTAAATTTTCAGTAAACATACCTTTTTTGCCATTTTTACCTTTTTTGTACCATTTTTTAATCCATTATGATTTAAAATCTTGATTGATGTTTGCTATAACAGAGTCCCCCATAACCCACCCAGGACCCTAGGCCCGATGGTACAACTTTAATAAATCATGTAAGTAATTTTTTAGTTAAAATGACTGTGACACATCAAAACACTGAAACTAAAGTGGTGAAAGTATCAGTTCTGTACAGTCACTTTCTTATGTACAGATCTGAGACAGCAGAACGTATCTAATCTCTATTCCCAGTATATTCACACGATTGTCACAATGAAATGCAAGAGGTTATACATCTGTCATTTGCTTTGGTATTTATTGCAAGATGGTAAAGGAAAGCGGAAAATCTAAACAAACAGTCTTTTACTTTGCATTGCGTGAAGGTTTGTCAGTTTAAGAAGCGTAGACAAACTTACCTCTAAAATAAGAGAAGAGAACTGTGGTTCATACAGCAGGACAAAACTAAAAGCTAACTCCTCATTTTCATGACTCAGTATTTAGATACACAAGAACAGAGATCCATCAAGCTTCTGTGAGAGCCTTGTTTGAGTGGCTCATTCAGACCTTGACCTTTCCTTGATGCTCTTGATAGCTGCCACAGCAAAATGACAGCACAATGATAAAAAATGACTCGAATTACACTGAGCTCCTCGTCAACTGGCAGGAACGTCAAAGCCTTTGTCACAGACTCAGCTGTAGTTAAACTGACATTTGGCCGCTGCTGTTGACAGAAGGAGCCGTCGCACTTTATGGAAAGGCGAGGGGAAAAAAAGCACAATCGCTGTAGTCAGAGATGGCTGGACTCAGTCTTTGACTTCTTTGTTTACATTCAGCTGAGGAAAAAAAAATTGTGACCGGTTAGAGAATCTAATGAAAATGTTTCTAAAGATTCAAAGGAAAACCCACCAACTGTCAAGTCTATCAAGAACTAGTAAGTCTCGACTGAGCTGTCTTGGTGCATTAGTAAGGGCAGGGCAGGGATAGCTCAGTAGGTAGAGTGGTGGCCCCATAATCGGAAGGTCGGGGGTTCGATTCCCCTGAACAGCTACCCTGAGGCACCCCTGAGCAAGGTACCGTCCCTACACACTGCTCCCCGGGCGCCCAATGGCTGCCCACTGCTTCACTGAGTGAATGGGTTAAATGCAGAGAGGGATTTCCCCACGGGGACCAATAAAGTACACTTTCTTTCTTCTAGTAAATAGGTGTTTCATGCTGTCTGAATTTCAATGTGCATTTTAAGAACATTCTCATTTCTTAAATAAGGCTGCAGTGTAAAGCTTTGGCATTAGGTTCATGTTATTAACTGGCTTTTCTAATGTTATATATGTTCCCTTTAGAAATACTTTGCAGAGAACAATACCTTGTGACAGATAGGCTGTTACATACCACTGAACACTGTATTTGGTATACCTTGCTGGTACTGGGCTGGACCCTCTTTTGCCTCCAACACTGCTTTGTTCTTGGCTTAGTTTCAACAAGGTGCTGGAAACATTGCTCAGAAATTTTGGTCCATATTGACTTGATAGCATCACATTGTTGCTGCACATCCATGAACAATTCTTCCATCACAACCTAAAAGTGCTCTATTTGATTGAGATCTGGTGAGTGTTGAGGCCATTTTGCCATTTTGTCATGTTCACAAAACTAGTTTGAGATGATTTCAGACATGTTATCCTGCTGGAAGAAGCCATCAAAAGATGGGTACACTGTGGTCACAAAGGGATGGACACAGGCTGCAACAATACCCAGGTACTCTGTTGCATTTAAACAATACTCAGCTGGTAATAAGTGGCCCAAAGTGAGCAAAGATAATATGACCAAGAAAGTTACAGCACCACTACCTGTCTGAGCAATGGATACAAGGCAGGATGGATCCAGGTTTCCATGTTGTTTGTGCCTAATTCTAACCCTACCACCCAAATTCTGCAGTGGAAATAGAGAGTCATAAGACAAGGCAATGGTTTTCCATCTTCTATTGTCCAGTGTTGGTGAGCCTTTGTGAATTATAGCCTTAGTTTCCTGTTCTTCACGAGAATGGCACATGGTGTGGTCTTCTGCTCCTGTAACAAGTGGCTATTTTAAGTTACTGTTGCCTTCCTATCAGCTCAAAGCCGTCTTTCCATTCTCCTCTGACCTCTGACATCAACAAGGCATTTTTGCCTGGAGAACTGCTGCTCTGTGGATATTTTCTCCCTTTCAGACAATTCTCTCTAAATCCTAAGGATGGTTTTGTAAAAAAAAGGATGTGTAGTAGATCAGCAGTTCTTGAAACACTTGGACCAGCCCATCTGGCACCAACAAACATACCATGTTCAAAGTCACTTAAATCATCTTTCTTCCTTCAGTTTGAACTTCAGGTCATTTTGACCTGCATGGCTAAACTAACTGAGTTGATACCATATGATTTGCTGATTCGATATTTAGGTTAACAATCGGTTGGCCAGGAACAGCTAATAAAATGTCTGAGGAGTGTGGTTTGGATGGACTTGAACTTGTTGGATTCATTCATTGGATTTTTAAATTAGTGTGTATTAGTGTATCATTCCTTTATCTGTGACAAATTCCATAATGTTATAATTATAGTTTTCAGTCTTTATTGTATAAGAAGGGGTTTAGAGATCACAGTTATGTCTTACTTTGTATAGAAGGAATGTATTGCCTGAAACTGAACCTGCCTCTGAATGCTACCAACTGTTCTTTCACATAGTTATGAGGCTGTTTGTCTATTTTCTGCCAATAAGTTGACCTTTAAGACCTTGGTGGACGTACACCAAATTGTAATAGATTGTTAACATGAGCCCACTCTACACAAAGTTTTATCAGTATTATCTCAAAACTTTTTGATCTATCATGTTTACAGACCGAATGGCATAATCTCATTCCATTCATAGTAGTACACAGGAAACATATCAAATGATTAAGCTGAGAAAACGTACCATTTTAAGAATATTAGAAAGATTTCAAATTATTTAAATCTGCCTGTCTAATATACAAAGTTATACATGGTCTGGTGCCTCCACCAATGAGTGATTTTATTAAACAAAAGTCTAGCAGTGTTGCCGGGTCTCGACTGACTCGAGCCACTGTTAGATATACTGTCCTCTGTGTCCACTCTTCTTGTCATTGTTTGTTCTAGTATAATGTGATCACTGGTTTTGTCCTTGTCACATGACCTGTAAATAGTGTCTCTGTATGTTTTTACTAACTTGTGTTTAACACCAACCTGCCAGAGGGTCTGCAGATGGAAATTAGCCCAAGGCTATAATGTGGCATATTTAAATTTGTTAAAATGTTCATTAATATGTATTGCCCCTCTTTCTAAAAAATAAATAAATAAAATAAAAGAATTCTAAAATATTATCTGACTGAAAGATCATTAGCCCATTTTATGAATTTTGTGGCAGCCACATGTCTGAATAAAGTTAGGACCAAGAATTGTCCAATTCCTTTCTGATATGGGATTCTAACTGCTTAACAGTTCTGGGTCACCTATGTTATATGTTTGGTGTCATGATGCTCCCAATATTATGATGAGACTCTTCTGCTATGAAGCCATGCTTTTGAAATAGATGCAGTAATCAGTTTAACATGGTCTTGTTGAAATACACAAGACAAAACAAAGTGTGGATAGGAGCACATGCTTCTCTGAAACCTGTACATACCTTTGGCGCTTTTAGACAAATGCAAGCCGCCCATTCGAAAAGCTGTATTGAACTGGCAGCTTATAATCAGAGATGCAGGCTTTTGAAATAAGAGCTGATAGCGAGCCGCAAGTTTGTTAAAAGCTTTGCTCTGTAATCCGAAGAGCACAGATTCCATCTAAGTGTCGATTTGTCTGACCACAGAACAATTTTCCAGTTTGCTGCAGTCTATTTTAACTAACTAAGCTTTATCCGAGAGAACACAGCGTTGTTCCTGGATCATGTTCAAATATGGCTTCATCTTCATAGCTTTACGTCTCTGTTCGTGGCCAGTTACTTCAGATTTTTGGAACGTTTCCTGATTCCATGCAGTGATTTCCAATACAGAATCACGTCTGTTTTTAATGCAGTGCTGCCTGAAGACCTAAAAGATCTCAAACATCCACCACTGATTTCAGAAGACAGAGATTTCTCCAGCTTCTCAGAATCTTTTGATGACATTATGTTCTGTAGATCAGCGGTCCCCAACCTTTTTTGTGCCACGGACCGGTTTATGTCCAACAATATTTTCACGAAAAAAAAGAAGATTTATTCATAACACACGTGAAAAGACCCAGGAAAACCGAGTTAACGATAAAAACGATAACAAAATAACGCTGGAAACCGATAAAAACCCTGAAAACCATACATTTCACACCTGAGCCTCAACTCTTGCGGCCCGGTACCAAACGACTCACGGACTCCGAGGCCCGGTGGTTGGGGACCGCTGCTGTAGATGATGAGATACTCAGTCTTTGTATATTTACATTGCTTTTTTTTTTTTTTTTAATACCACTAACTTTTCCAGCTGTTTCTTTCCCTGCCTTCCAACCTGCATGAGATGTGTTGCTGGCCATCAAATTCAAAATGAGTTTTTTATGTTCTACTGTGTATAAGTTAATTAAATTTTTCACAGTGTCCCAACTTTTTGGTGGTAAAAAAGGGTTAGAGATTTCTGATTTTAGGCAATGGATGGCTTCTCTACATTTTTAGAGAACGTTGAGTTCCTGCATCATGCGCCACACCACAATGGGTCCAAATTTAGAAGCAGCATTATGGAAATGGAAATATCATTCAGCAAGCATGAGCAGAAAGAGAGGCAAGGACATAAAGACTCAAACCCCAGTGAAAATGTACAAAGTGTGCAAAAATTGAGCAGATCATTGCTTTTAACATGTCTTTTCTGGTTCGTACCTGTGCATACTGTGGAACCTGTAGGCATTTATGAGGCTTAGACTATAATCCACTTATTCAACAGTAGAATGTTTCTCTGGAAACCAAAGCTTTATGCCTATTGCGTGCAATGATTAAAAATGTTAAACCCCAGCGAACGAACATCTCGGACACGTCGGAAAAGACAATAAAAAAAGTCAACATGTCGAGTGAGTCGTCTCTTTGTACAGATTATCCCTGGATTTTGAAGCTAAGTACAGAGCTGTGTGCTGTTCTGTAAGCCCTGTCACCCTGGGGAGCTCATTACTGGCACTCCAGGCAGGGATTTGAAGCCTGTCAGCCCATACCCTACTGTAATTAATTCTACTCCTTTTGGCTCTTTTTTATCCTCCATTAATTTGTGTATTTAATTAATGTCTGCTTGCTTTTACGGCACAGAGAGTGAGAGACAGAGAAAGGG
The DNA here is from genome assembly GCF_057382185.1 of Mchenga conophoros. NCBI lineage: Eukaryota > Metazoa > Chordata > Actinopteri > Cichliformes > Cichlidae > Mchenga > Mchenga conophoros. Next base: position 11,851,193 of record NC_140541.1, read on the forward strand.
GTAGAGAAAGGAATGGAAAGAGAAAATGAGATACAAAGTTACAGACCTTTTTTTTATATGGAAATCCTCTCAATTATCTGAGTAAAGAAGCAGAGACACTCATTTTTGCTTAGTCAAGATCTGGTGGCTCTTTGCTTATTTGCTCTATAATTAGCTGTCTTAACTCAACATAACACTACTATACTACTATATATGACAAGTGATTAGTAACATATGACCTGTGAATTTTGGAGACACAGAAGCTGGTTGTCTAGAAAAGTATAGTGCCCAAGGCACATGATGTGCTTTGAAACTAAAACTAAAAGGCACTGCTTTATTTCTGTCTAATATTCTGCATAACATTATATTTTTGACAGCACATTTATGGCATCTGGGTCTAGCAAGGCAGCTGCAATTTCTTTGTCACCAATTCACAGAATTGATCAAACACCTTGGCACAATCACTCTTGCTGTTTCTGGGTTAAAGTCCATAAAGTTTCTCTCAAAGGAGATGCCAGTTTCCAAGAGACTCTTTAAGCCCAATCACACAGGCCTAGAGACTGGTTGGCAACTGCCTCGCTACCACCAGTTGCAAGGCAAAATTAAGTATTGCCTGAACAGATGTAGTGGTTGCTGATGGTTGCTATGAAATTAATTGCTAATTGAGTCATGCACCGATCAGTGACACTCCCCATATTCACCACGAGTTGCTAGGGGGGAAAAACTGCATTCCTCCAACTGGTTTGCAAGTGGTTTTGGAGGTTGTGTGCTGTCGCTGAATGAGATTGGTAACACAAAGATCTAGGCCTGACTGACTGAGAACTTAGCTTTGCCATGCACCATTTTAGCATTAGCCATCTTCTCCCAACTTTTTGCACACATGCTGTCAGGCCTGTCAGTTTTCTTCAAGACAAGAATCTTACCATTCTTGGAAGACTGAGCAGTTTATCAAAATGAGCTTAAGTTTCAGATGTCAAAGAGACGTAAAACAGCAAAAGGCAGAAAAATCAAAAAACTTTACCTTTACCACCAAAGTAACTTTCCAGGAAGTTATACTTATAAAGTCTGTGCCGTCCGTTCCAAAATTCCAGTATTCTCCAGTACATTTATGTTGAGGAATTTTTGAGTTCTATATGCCTCTCCTTTAAAGTCTCTAGTTAAAATCCTCAGTCCAGATAGTCTTTTATTTGGTGGGGACTACACTTGATTACCAAGACGGGCATGTCACTGCAGACTATGGTCTTTTCACAGATGGCTGCTAAAACTCACTCATCAACTGATGACAAAATTCATTTCATACTGACCCAAGTGGACCCCAGTAAATTTGCAGTTGTGGAAACTATAAAAGCCTTCCTGGTCATCTACACTGGTGATTTGCTCTATGCACGTGATCAAGAACCTCCAGCCCCCATCTTTAAGAAAATGGACAGTATAATGAGAGCAGTTCAACAATGAGAACAGGGACTGGTACATATCATCGACCCTTTTTCATGCTACCTGAGCCTCCCTTCTAGTTTCTCTTGGTCTTGCAATGTATAGCCAGAAACTACCCAGAATCTCTCCTGCATCCCCACCACCTTCAACTGCACACTTTCTCAGCCATTGTTTTTTTTCCACAAACAGAGCACTGATAACACCTGAAACATGACGGCCTGTCTCCCATGCTTCAGATAAGGAGTTTCCTGACTGTGGTGCCGTTTGTTGGTGATGGTGGTGGGGGTGAGGGGGTTGTTTGCGCAGCCAGCAGCAAGTCAATTCTCACGAATGTCGTGTACAAATATTTACATTTTATTTAGAGTCTCTTCCGTAAAAGTATGCAGTCACAAAAAAGGTTTTCAACTCAACACTGGCTGTGTCACTAGCACATTATACAGTATGCAGCACTGGGACGAAAGCTAGAGAAGCTTTGATAGACAGTGTCATTACAACAGTGGTCTCAACATTGTACATGGTTATTTGTGTGGAGCTCTACTTATTTTTGGCAAGCTTTATAAAAAACACAGAAAGAAAAAAAAACAGATTTTGCATAACAAAGATGAGAGAGTTCAGAACTAAGAGGTGCGAGTTTGGTTACTATATGGAGGTACAGGCTCAAGGTAATCGTTAATCAAGACATAAATCCTTGATGGACCAATCCTAACACTCAGTCAGTGTTCTTGATTGTTTAGTTTACTGTGACCCATATTTCAGCCAGTCAGTTTAAGGTCCGCATTACGCAGGACACAGTGAATCATGCCCCATCTCCACTGTCCCCCTTCCATCTCTCTACTTTGTGCTTTTAGGGCTAAACATGCTTCACTTTTCTCCCCATAATTTCGCCAGTGCTCTTCTCCTCAACTTTACTTTATCCTGAAATAAAATTAGCATCTAAACCCCACTTGCAGAACCACACACTTCATCATGATACTACCGTTTAGTAGAACAAAAGCACTCTCCCAAAGCACAATGCAATGCAGCTCATTAAATTTATTCTGTTTTGAGTCATTCTGGAGCAAAGTTACAAAGTTTGCTCTCACAAACCTAGCAGTTATTTAAGGTGAACCAATTATACTATTCCCTTTTTTTTCTTTGAAAGTGGTCGTTACTAACAATGAACACGGCCAAGGTTTCAGATAATGAGGTCAGCATATGTAGAAGGAATCCCTGTGTGTCAAAAGCTCAGGCGTCATGCTACTCTAAATACTCTTTCAGACATTTTATTTTTACTTTTGGTGCTTTTTTAATGTCATATGCTCACATCTCAGGCTATGAGGATAGAAGCTCCACCTATCTGCTGTTCATGCTTTCTTTATGAGGGGCAGCCAATCAGAGGAAAGTTGGCTTAAAGAGGTGAACAGAGAGCAAAAGTAGCTTGTTTCAGACAGAGGAGGAACTGAGGGGCTGCAGAAAGGCCATGTATGAACTCACGAAATGCTACTTGAAATTAAATGAGGTCCACTCTGAAACAGAGATTTTCAGATGCAAGTCACATGCATCCTGTCAAAGTTCCTTTAAAAGAGAGTCTCATAACTTAACAATTCATTTGAAATGCCTCCAGGCACTTATTTGGGTGAGATAGAGGCAAAAGACCTGCTGTGGTGATCCATAAGATTTGAGTGGATTATCTAAATTAACTTAGATTTCAATGATCTGCAGGGAATAAACACTACACTACCCACTTGATTTAAAAAATGATTCTGTCTGATTCTGTCCGAAAATAATGTTTTAAACAGCCCGCCACAGTTTGACTTCTACTACCATCTTGTCTGCTGCACAATTTTTGCACAGATTTTAATTCAGGACTCTTTGAGAGACCTTTCTCTCCCACAGGCGGGCACGATGCATTCACACTCCTCACACAAACTGGACTGTGGCGGGTTAAGCATGCTCAAATTGCCTAACGGGAGTGCATTCTAAGTCAAACATGGACTGTGGATGTCCATGTCTGACATTCTGAGTTTTGGAAAGGTTGGGACAAGTTGAGTGAACTAGAACAAAGTGAGTATGGCTCAGGTCGAGGGTGATTTATCAATTGATGTTTAGAAGGTCAAGTTTGTTACAATAAATTTAATCAGAAAACAATATAACATTTTTTAGGAGGCCAAAACTCAAAAGATGATTTAAAACTGACACAAGGGTTTTAAATTTTGCTGAAACTAAATTATCAGTTTAAATCTAATAAATCCATTGATTCATGTTCTACAAAAACACTGCGCGTTTCAGTGTAAAACTGAGTGTAGAATCTTCAGTCTCAGATCTTCGAAAATAGAGGACACCAAAATATTTGGATCACTGAAATTTGAAGGACTGCAGTGAGGGAGAAGCTGAAGACAGACCAAAGGTGATGCTTCTTCTTCTTAATGTATAAATAAATAGAACAGATCTGACACGTGAGGATACGAGGATACAATATCTAAAAATGTCTTTTCTTAATAAAAATGTCTGTCTTGGCATTCAATCCACAGATCTTAACCAAATGGTTGCTTAAAAAACTGCTGTGCCATAATAAGACTACAAAAATACATAACTGTGCAAGACTGAAGCTATTAAAAGAGTCTCTGTGAATACTGCAAGCTCCATAGAGCACTGTATTGTTTGCTGGGGACGTGGGGCCTGTCTGGTGATGTTGCCCTGGGCACGAAGAGCTGAAGGCAACGCTGCAGGAACGACAGCAGTAGTGGCATTCAGAGTGAGCAAACAGCTGATATGCAGCATTTCAAACGTTGCAATTTCAAAAAAAAAAAATTGCTCCTGAAGAGCAAGGTGTGCTGGTGTGGGGCAATGCTTGGGTTCAGATGGCATAGTCATCCTGAGCAGAGGGGCTGAAGGCGGAGCTCCGCAGGACATCCAAGCAGTTGACCAGGATGAGCGTGCCGGTCAGGTGCTTCCAGCGTTTGGTGATGGGGTTCTTCATCTTGTCCAGGCCCATGTGAAGCTCTTGGATCACATCCCTGTAGCTATCGCCAATCTGAGCTGCCCACGTGACCAGGAAGTCGTATGCCGGCTTCCACATGGCCTGCAGACAAGAAGAGAAACAAACGTGTCATGATCTCCTGGGACACTGACATGTCGGAAAACTGTCACCGGCTGACAGAATGATACAGATGCACTCGGTCCACTTGTGATTTTGACAGAAGGGAAAAGTGAAACATTTGTATTTCTCAAGATGTGTCACTGTTCCTTTAAAACACAATAATCAGGTCAGGAATCACCTACACTTTCAGCTGCTTAGGTCAGCTGATTTCATCCTCTGAGAAACATGAATGTCTTAATGTTACAGATTCAAACAGACAAGCAAATAACTGAATGTTCAGTCCTAAAACATAATAAAGCTGATCAGGCTTGTACAGAATGGATTTGTTGTTTTTGCCAGTTGCAACTGAAGTTGTTGTTGTGTGAAATCTTTTTTTGGGATGTTAGGACACGCATACCTCGCTGTCCACCACCCCGTTCTTGTCACGGTGTGGTGCCTCGTAAGCATCCATTTGTTGGCGCGAAATCTTGACGAGCCTCTCGGCCATCTCCCTCCAGCGGCCGGCTACCTCCACGGCAGTGGTGAGCAGGACAAAGTCCATCACCAGTCGGGCTACAAGACCCTGACAGTCCATCTTCAACAGGGCCTGCAGAGAAAGGAGAGGGAGAAGATTTCAGATGTGGGTTCTAAATAAATTATTCACCTTTGAGTGATGGAGGTCGATTCAGAATCAATTCCTGATTCTGAAGAATTCTGGTTTGGAATCAGTGTTTAATTTCATTTCATTTCATTTCAATTCAATTCAATTTTATTTATATAGTGCCAAATCACAACAACAGTTGCCTTAAGGCGCTTTATATTGTAAGGTAGACCCTACAATAATACACACAACATGAACATACATACAGTGTGTTCACAAAAAGTCTGTTTAAGGTGCAAAGTGACCAGACGCCAGACAGAAGTCACCCTTTACAAAGATACAATTAATAAATAAATGCACATCTAGAGGTTTCAGTTTTTTCCACAGCTGGCCTCTCTAAACCACTGCAAATCTCAGCTTTGTGCAATTTTTACGAACTTCGTGTTGGATGTAGAAGTAAGAACCCTGTGTTGCTTCAGTAGCATATTTATGACATGAGGAATGCAGCAGCTCAACACTGATACACACAGGATCCAATATGAGATCCAGTACACAACAATGTTCTTACAAAATTCCCCAGTCTGGTCAAAAATGTCTCTGGTCTTTTACCACGTTCATGATGTAGTTGGGTCTAAATGAACAGTAATTATCTGACTTTCTTCTAACCAAAAATAGGACAACTGAGGACAGAGAGAATACAAACTAGGAAAGAAAAATGCATGATGCTAAAGTGACTCCTGTTTGTTTGAATTTAACTGGTTTGGACAGGAGCCCGGCCCCTCCCATCAGCCCCTGCAACCTCTCTGTCTCTGTCAATTCTGCCCAGATGACTGGTGATTGTGGGAAAACTAAAGACTGCGGAGACTCGCTGTGTTCCTACGGCGGAGAGGACCTGCAGCACGTCAGAGCAGATTTGCAAATCCAAATGAATCTCATGCAAATAAGTGCATTTCCACTAATGTGTGCTGACTTTATGAGTACACTTGTGAAGACAGTGTATTCTAGAGGCTTATATCCATTTATGGAGAAATTTTCATAAAATGAGTTGCAAAGTGTTTTTTCAGCTTTATTTTGATAGATACAGTGAAGAAGGGTCAGGAAAGCAGGGGAAGACATGTGGTAGAAGGCCACGGGTTGGACTCGAACCCGGGCTGCTCTCAGCAGTGTGGCATGTGGTCGCCACATGGGGGGGGGGGGGGGGGGGGTTTACACCTGGAGTGCTAATCTTCAAGCAGTGCAAGTTAAGAACTAAGTCTGAATCCTGCCCTTTACAGAAGCTAGAGGGCCCAACAGCACTGATATTAACTTTAGGCCCAACAGTTTGATGTTGCCGTGCTGGTTCCAGGTTTGTGCCAACAACACTGATCTCTTTTTGATAGAAATGCATGGAAACTGTTTCAGACTATATCACCAAATGAGGAACGAAAACTTTCTATTCTGAGTGTCCTCACAAAGACAGAAGTGTCAGCACACACTCGGATGCAGCCTTTGACTTGCAGGCTCAACAGAGCGTAGGTGAGTTTAAAGCTCCACTTTGGACCTCAGCTGGATGTGCAGGAATGTGTGGAACGACAGGATATTGGGGGGGGGGGACGGGAGACTGGGGGAGGGGGTAAGGAATGCAGATGTCATGCTCCAGCAGCCTCTCTCGCTCTGAGAGAAGACCAGAGGATGAGATAGCGGCAGCTGGGGGCCAATCAGACGGCGTTTTGCTGTTCTGCTGGAATGCTGATCTGTCGCCACATTACATCAAAGACAGAGAAGCAAACTGAGTCGATCAGACACTTCTGGACAAAATCTGCAGCTAAAGTTTGATTTGGACTTTGAGTGACAGACAGAATCACGCAATGTTTGTTTGGTATTTTTCTGGATATCTTTGTGAATGTTAAGGGGAAGAGGATTTTAGCAATACAAGCACCTGTTTCCTTGCTAGATAACAACAGGAAATTCCTGCCAAAATAAAGGAGAACACTTCCTGTCTCAACACAACTTTAAGTCTCTAACAATATTAGAATTTGTTTACTGAGGCAGAAACTGTTGGACTGACAAAGTCCAGCAAACATTAGGAAAATAAACACATATTTATTGTATTTCGTAGGTTCAGAGTTTTTAATTTTATTAACAAGGCGAGTTTAACTGAGATGTTATTATTTTGCTGTATACTGGTATTTTAATGTTTAACTTTTTAACGTATTTCCAATAAAAGAGAATAAGCATTCCCACTCTGGACAAGGAACTTTATGAAAGCACACAAGAACAGAAAATAAACACATGACACAATAAATATAAAAAGAAGTGAGTGGTCACTAAAAAGATAAAAATGCAACAGCACAAAAACCAAGAACAATGAGCTAACACACCACCCTGTGTCCTGCCGCAGAGCACACAGCCACGCGGTGACCAGGGACCGAGGAATTCCAATGAAGGCTCACAAGTTAGACGAATCTCAGCTTTGAGGTTGCAAGCTTGAAGCAACTACCAGTACAACAGGGTCACCAACAGCCACTTTATTACCAAATATAAGCTACACAGCAATGGCTAATAAGAAAATGACTTTACTTGTGGAGAAAGGGTTAAAGGGGTGCTCACACAGGATGACTTGATGCAGTGACGTGGTGACCACACACCATACAAGTCAGCGACATTTAAGCCCCTTTTCAATTAGAACCTACTCAGATCAACTCGCCACGGTTTTCAGGGTTTTCCATTAGGTTACAGTACCTGGGACGAGGTCGTTTTTAGTACCTGCTCAGCTAGGGTTCCAAGCAATCCAAATAGGTACTAAATTCTGACGTCATCAGACTGCATGGCACTGATTGGCTGGTCAGCAGTGTTGGTCAAATTACTTGAAAAAGTAATCAGTAACTAATTACTGATTACTTCCCCCAAAAAGTAATCCCGTTACTTTACTGATTACTTATTTTCAAAAGTAATTAATTACTTAGTTACTTAATTACTTTTTAAAAACACGATTTACAACCTGAATAGGTGATAAAGCCATAGATCTTTCAGCCCAATTCTACTTTTTCTACATAATCCATCATACAAAATGTAATCAAATGGAAAAGTCTCTTTTTTTAACTTGTTTTATCAGTTTTAATCTTTTAACTTTATGCATCAAGCAAAAATTTAATTATATGCAACATTCTCTGACTTGAATAAATTAGTTTAACATTTAAACCTATTTTCTGCACATTCCAGCACATAAAATAAAAAAGTTTTTGTGTTTACACTCACTCTTTCAAATAGATGCACGTAAAACACAGCAGAAAATAAATAAAGTCAAAGACTCAGCGGTCCTGTTGCTCTTTTTTCACCTGTAAAGCAGGACTGCGGTAGGCGGAGGTTTACCCTGGTGCAGGTGTGCCGCGGTCAGTTGAAGAATCCGCGAGTTTCTCTGTGAGTTTCCCATTACGTCGTTGCGCACTTTTTATGGAATCAAACTCAAAGTAAGGTCAGTACTTCCACGCTTTAAACGCTGCACGCTCATACTCTCTCCCACAATCGATATGTGATCCATTGTTGATCTGCACACAGCTGTTGTCACTAACGGCGCACTCGCTTACGTCACTGTCATGAGACATTCTCGCAAAAAAATCACGGTTTTAGTAACGCAATAACGCAGCGTTCCTACGGGAAAGTAACGGTAATCTAATTACAGTTTTTGCAATAGTAATCCCTTACTTTACTCGTTACTTGAAAAAAGTAATCAGATTACAGTAACACGTTACAAGTAACGCGTTACTGCCCATCTCTGCTGGTCAGTAGTGTCACTCGATGAGTCATGAGAGCGTCTCGTTGACGAAAACCAATTTTGAAACTCGACAAGGGAAATGGCTACAAAAAACAACGCTGTGGTCCCTGAGTCTGACGAAAAGCAACAGACTGAGCAGCAGGTATATATTCGCTTCGATATCCACCTTTGTTGTAGCGTTCATCTTGCACATTTATTGTGACGCACAGACAAGCATGCAAACAAGGTACTCCTGGGTTGTAATGGAAAACCAGTCGATCCGAGTCGAGTAGGTACTAATGAAAAAGAGGCTTTCGCAACTTCAGGGAATGAAATAACTGCTGTCAGCGCAAAGTGGGCGGCTCCAGAATTAATGTTTTCATAGCTTGAAGTCAAGTAATTGAAGCAACTACCAACAAGAGTAAAGGATACTGCTGATTGACATATGAAAGGTTGGTATATAGATTAGGGGGTTACCTAGGCTGCTTACTGTATGTCTGGATTGTCCCCTAGCAACCACATATCAGCTACAAAGCAATGCTGAGTGAGCTAATCACTTGCTGTTCCACAGGGGCATCTGAACTGAATGTGAATGACTGAAGCAGCCTACCTGCTGGTGCTACCTTCCCTACCATTGGCGACCCAGTATGTGTTAGGGTTGGAGGTAGGGTTTCTTTAACAACCACCCCTTTTTAAAAGTCCGAAACTTAATTCAAAATGCAACATCTTCTAGTTTCTGAAAATGTGCCTATTTAGCATGTTGCTAAAACAATAAAACCCAATAAAACTGTGTCTGGAGCTGCTCCAGCATTACAATAAAACCCTTAATCTAACACTAGACAGGTTACTGGCCACCTGATAGACCTTATCACACTTTTCTAGAGTAGTAGCACAGTGGTGTAATAACTGTCGGCTGTAGCAATGGTCCTTATAATGACCACCCGGTCCATTACAGGCATTATCATGCCTATAATGGACTGAGTGGTCAGTAATCCTTCAGTCTGTGAGGATTTTCTGCTTTACATTTTAAACTTTAAGTGTTATTTTAAGTAAAACTTGAATGTTGCTGCTTCAAAGTTTTATGTTGGTAAGCCAAAAACCAGCATTTTAAGTAAACATGCTACAAACCCTATCTTACATGTGATCTGTAATGCTGGAGCAGCTCCAGACACAGTACAGGTTCTATGAATGTTTTTTCCCTGCAGTAATGAGGTCTATTTCACTGTTTGAGTTTAAAGAAGATGTTCAAAGAAGATGTTCTGTGGATCCGCACTTTGGTCTCTTTTTGGAGCGTCTTGGTGGTTGGAAATCTTCTCCTTGCTGTAAATTTTTGATGGCGTGTTGTAAAGTATTTATCACAGAGCGTGGCTCCCTCACGAGTCACCGAGTCTGATTCTAAACTAATAATTGCACTGCAGAAGGCCGAGCTGGGCACACTGTCATTATTGCCATTTAAAAAGCTTCTATGTAGTGGGATAATACTCTGCCTCTATAGAGGAATCAACTACTGTGCTGCGTTTTTCCAAAATGTCAGCTGCTTTATGTGTTATAGGACTCTCTGAATGTTTGTGTGTGTGTTTGTTAAATGCCACCGAGTTTGTTTCACTAGCTCAGCAATCAGTGCTCTGAAGCCCTGCAGCTCTCCCTGCTGCATAAATCATCTGCTTGTCAAAATGAGAAGAAAATTCCTCCAGACATATTTTCAGAGATAACGGCGGTGTGGAAACGAACGAAGCGGGTGGTTTCGGTGTCTGTTGTTACACACCAAAACACACACACAAACACACAGAGAGAGAGAGGGTGCCTTTAGACCTGTAGAAAACAACCAAACTAAAGCAATGACAATTTTGATAAATGATTTGTTTCTTCCATTGTCCTGTTGCAGTTCTTTTCCCCTCACCTAGAAAACTGACAGTCAATCTCTCCACTTCAATCTCCTCTTTATTATTTTTCTATCCCATCTTCATTTTCCATCTGACTTCCTCCACCTCACCCATTTGCAGCCTCTGTGCTCTATCTTTGGCACACTTCTTTCTTTCTTGTCTGTTCTTTCTCATCTCTTTACCACTTTGCGAGCAGTGGTATCAGCCTCAAAAACTAAAACATTGGAGAGACTGGAGAGCCCAGCTGCTGGTTTTTACCCTGCATCTGAACTCTCCTAATTCTTAAGTAACTCCCCCCAAAAAGGCAGAATCTCCTGAGAGTAAGCGAGCTGTTGTTCAGACAGTTATTCCAGAAGCAGCAACTCACCACACCCAACCACTGAAGGAGGGGGAGGAAGAGGAAGTGGAGGGAGGAAAAAAAAGAGGAAGGAGGCCAGGGATGGGGGAAAAAAAACCCTAGATTGATCTGTGTACAAAAATGGCATAGCAGAGCGCAAATTGCATATAATGGGCCTCGCCATTTTTCAGAGCCTTCCTCCAGAAATAGGATGTTATTATTATTCCCAAGCTCGATTTGCTCCACTGATCTCACTGCAAGTAATTCAGTGGGGTCAGATGTTCAGCTGCAGAACTGAGTGAGAGCTTTGAAATGAAAATCCCCTTTTAGCTCTGAGATACAACAGAGGTCCCCCGCCCCCCATGTGGTCCCACGCCTCAAGATCTTGTGGAATTTCTACACCGGCATCTGACTGAAAGGAAGAACAGGACGTGGGGTTTCTTTGGTGCTGAACAGAAGACATTCAGCTGAAAGAGCAAAGCTCACAGTCTTTTTTTAAGGGTGACAGAAGGAAATGTGTTTATTACATACTAAACTTAGTGAGCCAATACAAAATTCTCTTTGTATTTGATGCTTTATGTTGAAACAATGGAAACTTTTCTTTTGATTTTCCTGTTGTTGGGTCAGAATTAGAGCTTAAACGATTAATCCTATGACCTCTAAGTGACCGTAACCCTCATGGTCTTCCAAAGTCTGGAAATCAGGGGGCAAGCAAAGTAATCATTCAAACTGACATGCATCATAATTTAATTATTTTACAAAAGTCCTTGTTGCTTTACATAGAGTTTCAGAGATCAGGTTGATCAGTGATTACTTGCACAGCAGACGGTTCATCTAGTCCAGGGGTCCCCAACTCCAGGCCTTGAGGGCAGGTGTCCTGCAGTTATTAGATGTGTCTGTGATCCAACACAGCTGATTCAAATGGCTACGTTACCTCCTCAACATGTCTTGCAGTTCTCCAGAGGCCTAGTAATGAACTAATCATTTGATTCAGGTGTGTAGACCCAGGGTGAGATCTAAAACCTGCAGGACACCGGCCCTCGAGGCCTGGAGTTGGGGACCCCTGATCTAGTCCTTTGACTTTTTGGGGACTTACCTAAGCTGTACTTGGCCTTTTACCAAGAGTCAGGTGGGACAGACTTCATCCCCACTGGACTAGTTAACAATAGAGACTGATGGATGTTTAGAATATTAATATTATGAGTGACATAATAATAATAATAATGGATTGGATTTATATAGCGCTTTTCAAGGCACCCAAAGCGCTTTACAATACCACTATTCATTCACTCTCACATTCATACACTGGTGGAGGCAAGCTACGGTTGTAGCCACAGCTGCCCTGGGGCAGACTGACAGAAGCGAGGCTGCCATATCGCGCCATCGGCCCCTCTGGCCAACATATGAAATCATAAAGGACTGATTGTGGTGGGAATTCAGTATTTTTGTGTACTGTGTGAAAGGATTGAAAGCTAGAAGATGTGTGTGGCATCAAAGACCTTTCGCATACCATAAATTGTTTTGAGCAACCACCTATCCCACATGCTCTCATAAGCCATGAAATTCAGAATCAGAATACTTAAATTTTCGACTTTTTGATCATTTCTCACACCACAGTACGGACGTTGGTTTCTGTTACTCTATGTCAAACAGTAATAGAAACCAGTGTCATGTTTTTGTTATTGAAACTATGATATATCTCTTGACAATGTTGCTGTGAATGGATGTAGAAAAAAAAGACCTGAAAAAATCTCTAGATTACCGATAATATTACCATATTGTGATACTTGAATTTTTGTCAATACTTGAATTTTTTACTTGAATTCAAAACTTATTTGGTTGTACAGCTTTAATATGTTTTTCAGCCATTATAATTTTACAGTATTAAGAATAACATTTTGCATGGCTTCGTTAAATATACTGAAGCCACTTCACTATAACTGATTCTGAATAGTTTTGTACTCTTTCCATTTTTAGATTTGCCTGAGTTTGTATGGAAGTACCCTACTCATCTATGAGGCATTTATCTTGACCAGACTGATATGGTCCAGAGACCTCAATTACTTTGAGCAGGCACAGAGCAACCCTGAATCCTAATATCAGAGATGCATTTGAAAGTCCTGCATATCCACTGACAAGAAAAGAAAACTAACATCAGTGTTACTGAGGAAGCCAGCACTGACCTGCCACCATCGAGATGGAACCACAGAGATCGAAACACAAAAGCCTAATCAGACTTAAATGATGCTCAGAGGATATCTGGAGAAACCTCAAAAAATGTTACACATCATACTGGGAATACCTCACAAAGTTGCAAGGAGATTTTTTTTTTTTCACTCTTTCAATGAAAATGAACAAGCTGCCACAGAAAAGCCACAGCACACTCACATCAGTGTCCACACTGAAAAAGTCTGTGGAGTTGGTCTTTTCAGTCATTTAAAGACCCATTTTAAGAGCACCACAGGAGGTCCATCACACTCCACTACTTTCTTCAAAGTGATCACTGATGATAACGGCATGTAACACTGTTACATTTACTCTTGCATTACTACTGCAAATGACCATCAACAGAAGGTACTTTCAGCTGATCCCCTATTTCCCAAGAGGCCACCACAGTGGATGTATCCACATGTTGATTTGCCACATGTTTTTGCTCTTCCTCACATTTTACTCAGGCTTGGGAGAAGGACTAGGACTACAGCAATGTGAGACCCAGTCAGGCTGGGTTTGTTTGTACCCCTCGGAATCAAGCCAGGGGTCTTTCAGACGTAAGGTTAATGTGTTTAAGTAATAGACTTAGGTGTCTATACATTTCCCTTTAACCATCCAATCCTTGTCATAACATAAAATGACTGCATTTGCAAAATAATTTTAATAGTTGTAATAATACATGTTTTGTCATTGTCATTTATATTTCTAACACAAATGCTGGCAAATTATCATAAAAATTGGATTTAATCAGTTTCCACCTCTGTGTGGAAGAGAAAGACAGAAAGGTTATGACACTGACTTGTCAGAAAAACATTAAACATTTACAAGTTTATTCCCTCAGACTTTTATGATTTAGCTGCAGAGAGATTTTCCTAATATTTCTACTGCTTTAGCTATTTTCCATTAAAATGCACACTATTACTGCAAAGGCAAATCAATGTTGGCGAGTGAGTAAGCATCTAGCAGGCAGGTTTACAGTTTAGTGTAAAAACCTGAACGTGCCCAAACATCATGTTGAGGTTACAACAGGCCATGAGCAGATAAGGGGAGAGGAATGGAGTGAGTTAAAAAGAAACTTCAGGGGGAGTGCAGGACCGAGAGAGCCTGTTAAAACTTGTCCAGAATTTCTCAATCACACAGCACTCGGTTTAGGGCAACATAGTGTTGAAATCATGTAATTTTCTTATAACATCAATAAATATTGTTCAATTTTTTGACATGGGTGGGTCTCTACTAACCCCTGAGGGAGATGTCTCGCTCTTTGATATAAGTGTACTGTTATCAGGAAACCTTAATGTGTCTGAAGTATGTGAATCCCTTGCAACGCCCTAGAAAAGTAGCATTGCAACTTTAAAAAATAAAATGATTTAGGTTATATGTCAAAATTCAACTTTTCTGCTCTTTTTCTTAGGCTCACAGCAGTAGTATCTCCCAAAACATTAAATCTGAATGCTTGCATGGCATCTACAGCATTTTATTGAACATTAAGAAGTGCTGCTTGATAATAGCTTTGTACAATTTGAAACAAAGCATGAAAAATTAATAGAAACAACTACAGTTTATGACAAGACTGAAACTCTCAAGCTGCTGAAATTCCTTTTTAATCTAATTTCTTCGTGAACAGAATGCAACCAAATGACACTGAATGAATTTGGTGTCCAGCCCGACACTATGAAATCGTCTGCTGAGGTTTTCCTGCTGCTGTGGGTGAAGCACAGGAAAACACCAGCAGAATCAACACTGAGCTGAAAATGAAACCACGTCACATCATTTTCTCTCTTTGCTTTTCCATAACAGTTTCACAGGGAGGGTCTCACATGCACCGACATGCACACACAGATTAGCTACCAAAACATATAATAAAAAAATCTCAGATTACAACACACACACACAGAGGGAGAGTGACTTCATTCTCTGCTCCTGTATATATTTTCATAGGAAAAAACTAGCTGCCACTACATTATATCAGGCTTCTAATTCTCACTTATAGAACCTTTAACAGAAACTTGATTATACTTGGACCTAATTGCAGATTTCATGAAAAAAAATCAGAAAAGTTAGAAATCTGTGATTTTACACTGTGTCAGACATTTTTCATTCTACATCTCAATCTTTCCCCCCGACATATCTTTGTCACAAAACCCTTAGTGTCACGCTCTCTTGCTCTGGAGAGTGTTCTCGTGTGTGTGCAGGTTGCCGCCCTGGTGCATGGAAGTTAATAAGATTGTGAAGCAGCTGGATGCACACACCTCATGCCCATTCTTTATCACACTTCTGTGCTTTTAAAGGCAGGTTTCTCCCATCCACCTTCCCCAGCAAGTTCAGCTTCAGTAGCTGTAACATTAGACTCTTCTTTTCATGCTTTGGTTTTTTCACAAATACATACCCGCTGTTTTCATCTTTAGGAAACTCTTAGTGTGTGCTTCATACCCATGTGGCCCCCAAGAAGAATTCACAACTGACTTCCAAGCTAAACTGGAATTGGACTTTGATTATCAACCTACCTGCCTGCTTATCAGTTAGTTACCCTGCTTTCCTGCAGCAGAACAACAGCAGAACTCTGGCTCCTCTAGCTATGCTCACCACACCAACTCTCTCCTTTCTCTGGTCTCCAGAAGCCGATACAGACTTCCAAACCTGTCTATTCCCCCAGGTTTTTAGATTATTGATGTAGATGCCTCCCTTACTCAATCAATCTCCCAGAACATTGGCTCAGATGGTAAGCTACATCCTGTCTATCTTCATCTGAAAAGAACAACGATGTTGCCATTAAGCTAGCCCCAGAGGGAGTGGAAACATTGGTTCCTTCTTATTGGCAAAGCACACCTGATCCAGGTAACCAGCAGCAGGTAGGGCAGGGATATCTTAAAAACAAGCAGGATGCTGGCCTTCGAGGACTGGAGCTTGACACCCCAGCTCTAAGAGGTCGAGTCCTTGTCATGCTGTGTAGGGACTGTTTGTGGGTGTTCTAAATTTCCTTTTACCTATTGCTTGAAATCCAGGGATGTAATACCAGACACAGATTCCCAAAGAATGTCCCGATGCTCCTCCCATAAATATGGGTGAACTAACATGGAGAGACTGACATGAAGCCACAGTCAACCAAGACCAGACAACATGATCCAGACATAGGAGGAGGCCCTCCCAACTGTCTTTATGTTCCCTCCTCCATACACTCTCAAGTAATCCAATGGGCTCAATGCTGTGAGATTTGCATGCCAGCCTCGAGTGAGTTGAACCAGAAACTTTATTAAACAAACATTCTGATGGTCTGCTCTGGAAAGGGAGGTTTATTCTTATGTGTCAGCCTGCTCGGTCTATGCCTTAAATAAATCTTTCCTACAACCCCCATCAGATCAATTATAACCTCTGGACCCTACTAGAGCAGGGCAATATGACCAAAAATATTTATTACGATATACATTTGAAAATTTGCGATAACGATATAACTGACAATATACACTCAACAAAAATATAAACGCAACACTTTTGTTTTTGCTCCCATTCCCCATGGGATGGATGTAGAGACCTAAAATTCATTCCAGATACACAATATAACCATCCCTCCCAAACAGTGGTCACAAATCAGTCCAAACGTGTGGTAGTGGGCACATCTGCTATATTGAGATAATCCATCCCACCTCACAGGTGTGCCACATCAGGATGCTGATCTGACATCATGAGTAGTGCACAGGTGTACCTCAGACTGCCCACAACAAAAGGCCACCCTGGAATGTGCAGTTTTTTGTGCTATTGGGGGTCTGGGGACCCAGAACCGGTCAGTATCTGGTGTGACCACCATTTGCCTCATGCAGTGCAACACATCGTCGCATGGAGTCTCTCAGATTGTCAATTGTGGCCTGTGGAATGTTGGTCCACTCCACTTCAATGGCTGTGCGAGGTTGTTGGATATTCGTGGGAACTGGTACACGCTGTCGTATACGCCGGTCAAGCACATCCCGAACATGCTCAATGGGTGACATGTCCGGTGAGTATGCTGGCCATGCAAGAACTGGGACATTCTCAGCTGCCATCTGCCCTGAACAATGTGAACCATGATTCATCCGTGAAGCGCACACCTCTCCAACGTGCCAGACACCATCGAATGTGAGCATTTGCCCACACAAGTCTGTTACGGCGACGAGCTGGAGTCAGGTCAAGACCCGGATGAGGACGACGGGCATGCAGTTGAGCGTCCCTGAGACGGTTTCTGACAGTTTGTGCAGAAATTGTTTGGTTGTGCAAACCAATTGTTCCAGCAGCTGTCTGGGTGGCTGGTCTCAGACGATCTTGGAGGTGAACCTGCTGGATGTGGAGGTCCTGGGCTGGTGTGGTTACACGAGGTCTGCGGTTGTGAGGCCGGTTGGATGTGCTGCCATATTCTCTGAAACGCCTGTGGAGACGGCTTATGGTTGAGAAATGAACATTCAATGCACGGGCGACAGATCTGGTTGACATTCCTGCTGTCAGCATGCCAATTGCACGCTCCCTCATTGCTTGTGACATCTGTGGCATTTTGCTGTGAGACAAAACTGCACATTCCAGGGTGGCCTTTTGTTGTGGGCAGTCTGAGGTACACCTGTGCACTACTCATGATGTCAGATCAGCATCCTGATGTGGCACACCTGTGAGGTGGGATGGATTATCTCAATATAGCAGATGTGCCCACTACCACACATTTGGACTGATTTGTGACCACTGTTTGGGAGGGATGGTTATATTGTGTATCTGGAATGAATTTTAGGTCTCTACGTCCATCCCATGGGGAATGGGAGCAAAAACAAAAGTGTTGCGTTTATATTTTTGTTCAGTGTAATTGACACTAGACAAAATGCTTTACAACTCCACAATTTTATCAGTGCAAAAAAAAATCACTGCATTTTCACTTAAACAAGCAGCTGTTTTTTACGTGCATTAAAGTTATATAAAAAATTTAACAGTGCAAATGCAAATTCCTTGCTGACAGTTTAACCAAAAGGCATTTCCAGTGGAAATTAGCCGACATATCCTCAGCATAACCACGTATAATATCCACAAAACTTAAAAATACGGTAATATTATGTTGTATCACTCCGCGAGGTTCCTGCCTACGATAGACTTTCGAGCACCGTGTACCACATAAAATAGTTTCGAGGTCAGTAAACACAACCAGAATTCATACATAAGGCACACGGGATTATAAGGGGCACTGTCTATTTTCAGAAAAATCTAAATATTGATTTTAAGTGTGCCGTATTTTCCAAAAAACACGGTAATAACCACGGCCCGCTAGCATGCTCTACCAAAAATAGTGCTTTGTTCTGTATCTGACGGACGAAAGCTAAGCCAGTTCCACACCACTGAAGTTGCAGCATTTTTACAAACCAATTCTGGTTCATCCGTTTCATTCAACGATCCGCTTTCGCCCTTCTCATTCTGCGTCGCCGCCATGCTTTTTCCGCCATTTGCGCATGAAAACAAAGGCACTGCGCATGCACGTTTTACCCATATTCTATCGCAATATTTCATTTTCTTATCATTGCTCAACATTATACCAGTATTACCATGAACGGTATGATATGGCCCAGCCTCCCTACCAACAAACCCTTACATTGGAATAGGTTTTGTTACTGTCCTTCTGAAGGGAATACAGTAATCCTTGAAGTCTAAGATTTTCTAAATCTTTCCACTTCAAAGCACCTTCTAAATTGCTCACCAGCTTAGAGATAGGTAATTTATTGATCCACCATGATTTTCACCTTCCCAGCATTCCTAATGACACCAATTCAGACTGTGAGGGTCAGTCATTTAAGGTGTGCAAGGATTTTTGTAAAATGCCGGGTGCTTAGGTTAGCCTTTCCTTTTGGTTTCACCCCAAAGAAATATATATATATACATATTAGGGGTGCAAAGATACTCGTATCGATATTGAACCGCTCGATACAGTGCTTTCGGTTCGGTACACATTTGTATCGAACAATACAAAATTTTGAATTTATTTTATCAACTGCTGTCTGTGTTGAGAGCTCAGTGGATCTGCGTTCGACTACTCCGCCTAGGCTGCACTGTCGAGCGCAGATCCACTGAGCGCAGGGCAAGCTAGCAAGACAGAAGCTAAGCTCATTGCAACATGGCAAATTGAACCTCCCCCACCCGCATTCAGATCTGGCCTTTGGAACTATTTTGGTCTTCATGTGACGTATGACCCTGAAGGTAAGCGCGTCATGGACAAAAGTAAAACAGTATGTCGGATGTGCCACGCAATGCTCAATTACATGGTGGGAACTACTGCGTTAGCGCAGTTAGCTCGTTAACGTGTTGGCCGTCCAGCCCCACGCACGGGGCGATCCGCGGTAGCTCGTTAACGGAGATTTGCCGTGTTGTGGCGTTAACATCATTTCAGATTAATGCTGACAGCACTAGTGGGAACACAACGAATATGATTTCACATTTACGCCGACATCATCCTAGTGCAAAGACAAGTGGAAGCAGACAAAAACAACAATCATGCATGCTACAAACTTTACCCGAGTCATTTAGACAGCCGTTAGCACATGATTCTCCTTATGGGGACCTGATATGTTTAATATGCTGCTGAGAATATAGCCCAGAAGAAGCGTATAGTATAGCTTTTATTTTGGAAAGAGCCATTTCTCTGTAATAAACTCTCTTTTCCAAAGATGAGTGATTTCTCATAGTTGCTCATTTTTACTGTTAAAATATTAATCTGTTCATAGACATCATCCACCTGCCTCAGACAAGTTCAAATTGGTCCTATGTGCAGGGTCTGGGTCAAGGAAGACAATGGGGTCGCATGGATTGCAGGCGCCTACTAGTCCACAACTGCATCTTCTGTTTAGTTTGGGAACAATGAGGCAGGAAACATCTGCAGGTTTGAGATCCAACAGACATAACTTGGATCATTTCCATTATCCACAACAACAACAAAACTCTCTTTACATACCAACAAAACTCACATCTGACTGTCCTGCAGGGCCAAACTATTACGTGTGCGATGGAAGCTATATTCACACCACTATTTGTATTTACGCACTGAAACAATTCCACAAAAGATGTATTAAATGAAATAACAGTCTAGCACTTTTTAGAATTTAAAACTTCCCTAAAGCTCAAAGCAGCATCTAAAAGGGTGAAATTGAGCATAATAATAAACACACCCCATTAACATCAAGTTTAAGTGTGTTGAGATTTAACCTGTGAGTTTGCCTCATGATGGTGTTTTTACCGTCTACTGGTGGAGTATAAACTGCTCCACAAATTAATGGTTTGTAGACAAAGTAAAGGGAAAGTACATTAATGGTGTAAATGCTTTTCTTTCTTTTTTTTAACATAATGCCACTTTATTTTTCTGTTGCCAACTGAGCTGTCCATAAATCTGAAATCACTCCCCATTTATTACACTGTTTAGGATGCTAAATGTTCATGTAGTCCACAGCATGTCTCCCCTTTACTTCCTTTAAAACATCTACCATCTATGGCTGTGTTATTATGAGAAAGAAAATGCTTATTTTGTTTAGATGAGACATTTTTACAGCATTATAACACAGATTTTTTTTCATAATGACTGAAAAAAAATCACAGACTCCAGTTAGTCACGCAGAGACAGCTGAAATAAATCTCCAGCTGTACTCCCAAGGTATCGACAGAGAAGTCAAGCTTGTCCCTGCCTGTTGATATAAACAAACCTTGTGGAAAAAAACACTAGAATGCACTGTATTGCTCTTTGAAAATCACTCTCAGCAAACCAAAAAAAATTCACTTTAATCCTAGTTTAGTATTCTGACTACTGTTAAAAAAACAACAACAACGAAAAACTTAGCTACACTAAGTTAGTTAGTGTAAGAACACCCTGACCTGATGGTGGCGCCAGAAAATACCCGCGGTTGTCGTAATATTAGAAATAATATTTTAAATTGAAACCAGCTAATTGGTTTGAAGTGTAATAAACACTCCAACATGTTGTGGAAATTAAAAAATGTAAGAAAAGAATTGATGGATTTATATGAATATGAGCACAGCAGTACAGCCCTACTGATTTTACTCCTGAATAAAACATCATGCAGATGTATGGGGAATTAGTCTGAGTGACAGACTTCCCTGCTGTTCTGCCTTCCTGTTACGGTTTATAAAAGATCTGCAAGTTACTCACATGGCAGAAGTAAGTCTCAAATTGTTGTCTTGTTTCTGCCTCTCCAGTGTGAAGATTTGCTCAGTTTCTGTTCTAAACTACAGAAAATTTGTTCTGGACGGTTGGTGGACCAAAACATGGCTTATAAAGATGTCACCTTAAGCACAGACTCTGGAACACAGCATACATCAGTGGCCAAGTTACAATATAAGCACATAACATAATCATCTCATAACATAATACCTTTTGTGCCTCTGCAATACAGGTGCAGCTTAAACTGAATCTCATAATCGTTGCGAAGGAAGATGTATTGCAGGACTGGATGTGTGCATATATACATACAATGTTCCTTTTCTCTACTAATAATCAAAGCACACTAAAAAAGCATCATACATTTTAACACAAAGACTGCTCTTTGGTGCAGCCACAGTGCTTTTGATTTGGTTCTCTTTCGTCTAAAAATAGATTTCAAAATGGCACGTCAAATGGCACACAGGCGAATCGTTGGAGAATGTCCCCCCGACACAGAAAATAGCTCAATTTCCAGAGGAGGGAAGATTTGATCACGCAAATGATTCTGCTTTCGGGGGTGGGGGGGGGGAGCAGTGTTTGCACATCGGTCAAACGAGAATATGTATGCTGGTAAAACAACCGTTCGTGATACTGAATCTGAGTGATCATTGCGTGCTTTGATTGTCCTGAGAGTAACCAGTAGTTTATGTGTAATCCAGACAGGAATAACATAAAAACAGGCCTATGTTCAAACTACCAAGCAGGGCATATTTTCAGTCACCACCTTTTATTATGTTCTTTTCCATACTGCAGTTTCTCTGTCTATAAATGTTTCTAACTAGTGTTTACAACCCTGTGCAAATTACAGTGTTTCTGCTCGGCATTACTTCAGCTGTAAGATGTCTGTGACCTCCGAGAAACTCTCAGGAGGATAATGTACTGATACAGAAACAAAGCGTAGAAACAGTGCCTCAAGTCAAAAGGGAAGACAGCCCACTAAAAAGTAATATTTCAGGGGCACACAGACATGTAAAATGTAAGTCGTAAAATGAAAAATGCCAAATTTTACGGAGCACAGTTCCACAAACAGTGTGTTTAGGCATGTAAGGATGAGGCTCGATATCCAGACAGCCTGAGGCGCTGAGGCGAAAATCCACATTTCCATGACAGAAGATGTATAACTGAGTGCCAGACAGAGCTGGTTTGCACATTTACAGTGAGCACAGCTCAGCATTTTGGCCTTTCCCCCTCCGAGAAAAAAAAAAAGGCTGAATGCACTGAAAAGAAAAAAACACAATACATAAGCATAATGACCAGGCTTCAGACACATCTGTTCACTTTAGAAGAAAAGCCCCAGTAAAATCCCTAAAAATGTTAAACTTCGCTAAAGCGTTCCACATTTGATATTCTACTTAAAGCCCAACTGAAAAAAGAGACGTAAAGAAAAGGGTTTTTGTTATGAGCTGACAAGCACCTGTGTTTCTTTCTAACTGGCTGAGCTGTATCGCTAACCCTAACCCCTAATGATAACCTAAGAATACGGGATTTGTTTCCCAAGTTGTCACAACCACTGGTCAAAATCATAGTAATTGGAACTGACACAAATGAAAAACATGCATTTTTCACCAAAAAATAGAGTTTGGGTTACTTCTCATCATCAATCACACGTTAGCCTCACAGAATTAATTAATTCAGTATCATTGTTTCCATTCCTGAAATGTCTTAGTGTACATACCAGAGTAAGAGCCAGTTTCATTAAGCTCTCAACACTTTTTTTTCTTTCCTGGTATTTGATTTATTTGCACATAAAGTAAAAAAATTACAAGTGCAGTCTATGCTATCTATTGGATTTGTAGGATCAGCATACTCATGGGGAAAAAGTATTCTGCTGCTCTGCATAGCTCCTCGGTCCTGATTAGACCCCGATGCCTACACAGCAGTTATTGACTGCACTCCCAGAAGAATCAGTAGACTGGACCACAGCCTAAATCCTAAGGCAGCTGTGGGAAGATAACACAGCAGAGGGATAATTATGCTTTAAGAAACAAGTGTCCAACCAAGGGGATAAAGAACAAATAATGCCTCTAATTGGACCAATGAAGGCCATAATGTATCGAAATGAAACTGAAAAGTTAAAACAGAAAAGAACAATTTTCATTTCTTCAAATCGGTTGTTCAAAGAAAACGCTATGTCACTGCTACAGAGGAGGATGCCAAGGTAGTAACTTACTGTCAGGAGTTCTTTCTGGAAGGACTTCCTCTCTTTGCTCTCGGCATTGTTGCAGTCTTCCTTCAGCCTCTCCAACACTGATGCAACCCTCTCTGGTTCGCTGTCCAGCTCAGCGCGGCAAAAATGCGTTAAGGGTAGGTTGACATATCCAAGTGCATCTGCGAATGCTCGCCAGTTGCCAATGTTCTCCATCAATATAGTTCTTACAGAGGCGTAAATATATGTGAGGAACTTGCAGGGCTTCAGTATCTGCTCAAGTAACAATGAGGTTGTGAGGTCAGGCCCAGTGAAGTAAATTGGCTTAACTTTGCCGACCACTAGCACATTCTTACAATGAACAAGTCCCATTCTGCCCTGATAATATCCAATGTACCATTCTTTTGTCCACAACTGGCCCTTCAGCTTGATCTTCTCCTCACTTAACAGAGCTACAAAATCTCCTTTCCTATATTCAAGCAAGTACTGATTTTTTGTTTGTCGTATGACAGTTTTGATTAACTTTCCAAACTTCAGGTTGTTTATTCTCCTGTCCTGAAAAACAGGATACTTAGTGGCAATGGCAAGAGGAGACAAGACAATCTTACCAACTTCCTTCTTCTTCAGGAATCGCCGTTGCGCTGATGTCTTTGGGCCTGCTTTGGGTGGCGGTGTTGGTGTCTGGACACAAAACTGGGCCAGTATACAATCTTGGTCATCTTTGACCTGGATTCTTAGGGTGAAATCCGACACATCGTCTGCGCGTGATGCAATGACATAGACAAGCCTGCTGACTTTGCCTAGCTTAACTTGGAATCCTCGAACTACCCTGGCCTGCTCACTAGCCTTTACCTCATAATTGGCCATGTTGGAATAAACTCCTACACGAAGGTCCTGCGGTCGGGACAGGATAAACTGGTGTTTGCCCCAGAGCTGGAGAGCAACTGGTGGTGCAGACTGGGCCTGCTTGCCAACCTCACTCACCAACAGTGTCTTTGGCGCACAATCATGGCCGAACATAGCCACCACTGTTTTGAAGGATGGATGGATGTGTTTGGGACCATACACTCCCAAAGTTATCTTCTTAACCACATGCTCCCAAACTGTGGAATTTGGAGATAAGGATTGAGCCTGAGCCACGACACACACGTACATACATGGCTCAAGGTTATCCAGGCACACCTGGACTGTGTCTCCATACATGTATGCCTGAGGAACAGGAGTGTAAGGTCCCTCTTTACAATCACTTCGTACACACAAGACTTCAGTAGTCTGCCTGCTCTCCATTTTTACCACAACAGACACTTTCATCTCCAGGGTAACAGTGGTTTTGGTTTCCATGTTGCTGAGTTTAATCTCCACCACAGGGCTGACAGTGGTACAGCGGTCACTGTTGAGCTCTAGCGGCGGGTCTAGCAGAGCTTTAATTGAGATCTGCTGTGTATCCCCAGGGGCGACATGGCCCTCTGGTACATGGATGCTGATGCTGGTTTCCGGAAGCTGGACAGCTCCGCCTGAGCTGTCTAGTCGACATACGATGTTAGTCTCCACCGGCTGCGTTTGGCCCCAGCCTGGGTTCTGGCCAAGGGAATCCAAATCATGGCAGGACCTGGCCAACTTGCGGTGTGTAAGCCATGCAGTCCGGAAATCCTCCCTGCTCTGAAACTGCTCTGGTGCTGGTGCTTTAAGGCCTCCAAAGAAACTAGCAGAGGCCTGAGGAGCATCGGACTGTGCCTGCAGGATGGATAACTCCGACAGACTGTAGGAACGTTTGCTTCTAAAAAACGGGTTGTCTCTGCGCATAACCTGACCGACCCCCACAGGACTTACAGGGTTCAAACTGATAACACCGCTGCCAAAACCATTAATGTCAACAGTGCTGCTGGTGGACTTGGGCAACGATGGAGTGACGGTATCAAACAGAAGAAGATCAACTGATTTTTCATTACTGTTTTGATCAAGTGAGCTCTGGGGACCCCCGTTTAGAAAGGGATTTGTAGAGGTATGGTTAGTTGCAAAAGGATTTCCATTTTGGAAGGTGGTTGGTTTAAGAATCACTCCTGCCCACTCGCCTAGAAGGTCCATTTCTTTGGCTGCCTCCTCATTGCAGTCTCCCACAGTGTCAATCATCCCACTGTCGCTGAAGGACGAGTCTCTGTAGTTAATGGGCTCCACATATGCTGCAGGAATGTAACCCATCTCTTTGTTATTGTGGGCATACCACCACTCTCCTCCTGACGAGTCCAGAACATAGAGGCGATCTCCTTTAGAGAACTTCAGGGTGGTGAAGCTAGACGGGCAGTAGTCCTTAATGGCAACAACCTCCCTGGCAGTGCCAAAGGAGGCAGTTGTGTCCAGTCGTAAGGCACTGGGAGAAGGCACTGGAAAAAAATAAATAAATAAAACATGAAAGTGTGATATTTTTGTGGTGAAATACATCATTATGTATATAAGGCAAGTGCTAGTCATCAACTTTTCAGTGTTTCTATAGAGAAGTAGGGTTAACTTCTAAAATTCTAGAAATAGGGCTTTAACAAATTTTTATTTATTACAAATTATTTCAAGAACTAAATATTTTTTGTCTACATATGCAGAACCTGGGCCATTTATATTCAGCTATGGAGTGTCACTACCAGATGTGCAGACATGGAAGGAAAGCTCTCTCACTATTTCATGCCCCTATTTTGTTTTTTTTGTTGTTGTTGTTTTCTTTGGGGGGGGGGTTTGGTTCCTGTGTATCTTACCTACACTTAACAACAATATGTATGGCAGAATGATGGCTCAATGCGGAATGAGTTAGAATGTTCTTTGTGGAGTTGTTTACACAGGATTTTACAGAGAGCTCTACAATTATCAAAGATAGTACCTATAATCCCCATAAACACAACTACAAAACAGAGTCTGCATCTAAAGAAGTTCACTGCTGAGTCTGGGGTTTATTTAAACTTTATTCCTAGTTTTAACAATACTGAAAAATTTACCCTAAAAAGCACTTAAAAGTAGTATTTATCAAAGTTTATCTCTGAAAAATTGTAATCAGCTTATTTAAAGTAAAGTACTTCAAACCTGAGAGAAAAACAGAAAAAAAGAAATAAATGACTCTTGTGTCATTAATTTCAATACGCTTTTCAGGCCTGCTGACCTTTGACATCGGTGAGACTGGCTTCTGACACTCCTTCGGTGAGATCGATGAGCGTTCCCTCTGATTTGCAGCGAGGCAGGGAAGCGTTGTTGTTCGTCGTGGCTCTGATTCGATGGGCAGCCATGTTTGGACCAGTGACTGCACACCCGGCGGTGTTTTCGAGCTACTCTAGCGTCCTCTGAGCTAACGGGGAGATCAGATGTCAACAGCCTCCCATGATCACTGTAAGACAGAGAATATATTGAGTCAGCAGTTATTAATTATTATTTAGAATATACCAATGCGTCCTCTCAAAGTAAGATTTTTAATCTTTTAATCTGAATGTTTTTGGTTTTCTGTCTTCTTTAAGACAAACTAAACACCAGTGTGTATAGCTATAGTGGATGTTCAAAATTATTTGGATGATTAAAGTCTCCTAAACTCTTTGATGCATCCTTCAGGAGTTCAGGATATTCATGTACAGATTCAGCCCAGAAAATAAACATCAGTAGAATACAAAATTAAGCACACGCATGAGTTTTGGCTGCCTGGGCGATGATAGCAATTAATCTTCATAAATGTTATCTTATTTATTCAGACTAATCTTCTCCTTAGTGATAAGACTATTTCTGTAATAATTAACATACTCGAAAGAAAAAAGAGATTATCTTGTTTTTGAGCTTCTAAAATCTAAAACGCAGAAGGGTTATATTCAGGGGACAAGTCAGCTGCCAGATATGATCAAGTTAAAACACAAAATATTCCCTCATCTTTGGTCAACAGAAGGCAAACTCACACTGCTGTCCACTCTTAGCTGTTGGATTCAAATTAACTAAAAGACATAAATATAACACAGGATCAGTGTTTCCTCCAAAGTGATTACTATCACACTGATAAAGGTTAAGATTAGTAGTCTGTATTTTTTCCTTCTATTAATAAATCCTCCAAAAATACCAAAACAAATAAATGTTAGTTTCTCAGCCCCAGGCTGTCTGGTTCCTGCTGAAGACACAAATCTTTAAAAAATTGTTACAAATATAGTTTCATCTTAAAACTGAAACTATTCTGTAAACAGCATTTCTATACAGGTGGAAACAACAGAAACTGATTCATTCACCTTTGATGCTCCAGCTTGTCTGTGGTGCTTCAAAAAAAAAAGACGTTTTAAGAGCTCAGTTGCTGTAGTAACTGTGTGTCTGTCTGTGAAGCAGTTTATACTTTCACACAGGAAAATGTGAACGATACAACATAGCTTGTGTTCAACATCCTTTAGTGCAATACCAAATATTGAATGAAATGTCTCTTGATATAGTTTTAGGATAGAATAATTGGACTTTTATCTTCTCTTTGTGAGTTACACGTGGCACATATTTCCACACATTGTAATATTTCTTGTTTTTTGTAG
This sequence comes from Mchenga conophoros, assembly GCF_057382185.1. Taxonomy (NCBI): domain Eukaryota; kingdom Metazoa; phylum Chordata; class Actinopteri; order Cichliformes; family Cichlidae; genus Mchenga; species Mchenga conophoros. Next base: position 11,879,301 of record NC_140541.1, read on the forward strand.
ATGCATCATGCGACGTTTAGTATAACTTTCTGTCTGCTCTTGCAGTCCTTGCCAGGAATCAGACTAGACTTTAAACCCACTGCAGTCAATATAAACACAAGGCTTAAAGAACAGGAGCGTGAAGAAATGCAAACAGCAGATATGGGTCAGTGGAACATAGCAGTTTGAGAGACACCAGGCATTTCACTGTAATCCATAATTTATAACACAGTCAGCTCAAAGATGGCATAAAGCGCAAGGAGGAAGAGGCCGAGGAAGACTTGCAGCTGTACTGCACTATACAAGCAAACATCCAGTCTTTCACTGGGCTGTAGCTCAGGAGTTTTAGCAGGTCATCTACTAATCTGAAGGTTAGTGGTTCAATCCATGGCTGCTCCTGTCTGTATGCCAAAGAATCCTGATACTGAACTTGCTCTGATGTGTTCATCTGCGTGACAATGTTAAATAGAAAGCACTTAGGTGTAGCTTGTGTAAAGTGCTTCGATTGCTCATGTACAAAAGCACCATATATGAACCATTTCAGTATTCTGGCTTCAGCTAACTTTGGCAGATGTCAGACACACTTTGTCTATCATTAACATCAATACGATGTTAATATTCACCTTCATAAAATCTGGTAAAGCCAATTTCCTGTTCTCTGCTTTGTTAACAGTTATCTTAGTTTGAACTATTTTGATTGATCTACTGAATTAAATCAGAATTTCTAATGGAAAACAAATACAGTTTATGGAAACCTATACAATGTGCAATGAAAAAGGTGACTGAGGGTATTTCATCACATAACAGCAAGAGATCCTCTTAGACAGCTGCATGCAACCCTGGTGTGCTTCTAACTCACACACGTACACCAAACATTAGATCAAAAACACTGCAGCCAAAGTTTTACAGGCTTCTTTGAATCTTATGTGCACCACGTGTGTAACTGCTTAATTAAACTGGGACTCTAAAGTTTGAGCGCTCCAGTTTAAATTTGTTCAATCAGGACATGTATGTTCTTTGCTTCACATCACACTCATTGAAGCATTTAAAGATTCAAGTTCAGTTCATTCTGTTGCTTCACATAAAACATAGATATACAGACTGTTTCAGACACAAAGGGGATAGGAAGAGGTTCAAACAAACAGCTGTTCTGCTTTAGGTTCTGCTTTTAAAGTTTGATTTTAGCTCCAAAACAAGAAGTCACAGCTTTACAGCTTCCCACTGTCAGCTGTTGACATTTAGAACATCAGGGGAAATTACTGTCTTATGCTTTGGAAACCATTAACAGCCCATTCACTGAAGCAAAATTATTAATTTGGTATATAAAAGCTGCAGCATCAGCTACTTTATAGTATCCCCATAAAACCACATGCAGGGTTTCTGAGTCCTAACAGGCTCAACAAATACCAGCTTATGATTAATCTCTATCCTGCTGGGAGACAAAGATTCACTTTATAGCTGTAGCAATGCATAAAGGTGTGCGTGATTAACCTTCATTACTCTCTAGCACATTAAGTATGGTTTTGTTTTGTGCTATAACCCTTAAAACTGTATCTGTGTGCCATGTTCTCAGTATTAGCACAGGCTGGGCAATGGAATCTAAGGCACATTAGCAACAAAGGCCATTATCACTACTGTCATAAAAATTACTTTATTGTCTTTAGTTTAAACACTGACACGTTCTTGTGGGGCGACTGTTTAGTTAGTGTTTTCAACAAGATAAATTACTTGTCAAAGAATATGGCCAGTTTGCTGTGGGAAGGTTGTACATGGAAATTATGTGCATATAGAGCTGCAAATACAGGTAAGCATATCTACTGACTGTAAGTTAATTTAGGATAGATTTTTTAACTTTTCTTTTTTTTAACTAGAATTTTTAGCCTCTTTTAGTTGTCTGGCCCACAAACGTTATATTCTTTGTTAGCTTGGGCCTCATTTACAATGGTTGGAAACTCCCTAGCAGTCTCTGGAAAAAATGTGCATTCTCCAACCAGTTGGTGAGTGGTTGCTAGAAGCTGTTGGTCATCGCTGAGTCACAATCAGAATTAAAATGCTGCACCAAAACCCTCCCTGAGATTGTTTAAGTCACTAGCAGACTGCATGGAAGATATTGACTTGTTTGCAAACACTCGCTACATACCTAACCTAAGTGAAACTCGAAAAAGTGTGACACATACTAGAAACAGAGACACTTCACTGGTGCAGCAGATACATTTTAAATGTGCAACTTTTAATGAACGGTCTCTGTTCAAACCAGTATTAAGGTCAAGCATATAATAGATACATCAGTCCACTGTGCCTATTTATAACACAGTCACGCATGCAGAAGCTGAGTAAGCTCAGTAACAGCAGAGGGAAATATTTCATTTCAAACCAAAATGAAAATTATCAAGGGAAAGCGCTTAAACAGACATTATTAACACATTTACATATAAATACATATTAGCCGCCTAGCTTAATCGTTACTAGCATAGAAGGATTGTACTTCATACTATCTTTGGTCGCTAGGAGCTTCTTGGCTTTAAATATATGATCTCCCCTGCTGGTACTGCAGCTTATACATGCATGTTCACTTCATGATTCAGAGAGGCACAGCACGAAATGGAGTGTTTGGAGATATCTTCCATCTAAAGAAATGGCCTCCAACTAAAGATTATTTTGGTAGTTGACTAATCTGCCAATTTTTCTTCAATTAGTCAATTAGTCAACGATCATTTCAATAACTCTCATCCTGCGGGCAAACCTCCTGTTCTAGGCTCCAGTGCCTCACATGTTCAGGTCTGCCCACCTGTGAATATCACCCTGTTGTCTCGTCTCACAGCAAATTAAATTAATGACTTAGGAAACATATGAATGTGAAAATAATCAAATGTGTTTTTAACAATACTCAATAGGATCATCAGAAAAAAAAATATTAACTACTATATACTAATACATTTACGTGGTAATAGTATATGACGTGTCGCCAGTAAAATTTCACGTCGACTAATTTTCATAGTCGACATCATCGATATTGGCAACGAACTGCTGCAGCCCTACTGGTGACCACTTCACCAAGTGACAGCAAGCAACATCCCACAAACATTTACCGAGGAATACACATTTTTCACTAATGAATGGTAGTTACTGGGGGATTGACTAGTTTCTAGTGCTGTGTGACTGGAACTTAACAACTGATTTCACGGCAACTGCCAGCAAGCAGTTGAGGAATACTTACGACCCTACCAGGTACACGCCAACCAGTCTCTAGAATTGTGTGAATGGAGCCTTACGCAGGTCTAGCACATTCATTTTTGGCCTCTGCTGGCCAGAATTTTTTAAAAGACATTTTTCAGGTGAACTGCCAGTAGACCAGCTAAACACTTCAGTATTTTCTCTGGTATTGGAGGTAACCAAATGAAGTGAGTATCAGATTCCCATTCATGAGCATTTTTGCCACCAGTAAAGGTGATATAATATTGCTATCATAATTCACTTCTGCTGCCCACAAGTGGCCAAAATAACAGCTCTGAGGCTATTTTAATTAAGATGATTACTCATGTACATTACACCAATATTAAAGCTGTAGCACTGGTTGTAATTGTATCGGCTATAAGAATGCCTCTTATGACTTTACACAAGACTACATGCTCATGTGCCAAAATATAGTCCATGTCTGAGTTTTTTGCTGGATGAAGCGAGTGGGTCCCTTGGGTCATCTGCACGAGCCGTTTTTAGGTTTTCCAACGTTCAGGCCAAAATCCTCTGGTGGGGCACATTTTTGCTTGGCAGCTCTGAGCTGCTGAAACAGCCTGATGAGGCTCTGAGAGGAGTAGAGTGTAGTGACAGCTTTATACATATTTTAAATCCACTCTTTTAGTACAGCTTCATGTTTTTGACCATTAATTTGATTATTTTTTTAACTTGTGTCCCCATTTATTGTTTTATCTAATGTCCTATTGGATTTCCAGCCATCCTTAAAGCTCCTTTCTGAATATAAACCGCTGCACAAACAGGTTCATGAAGAAAAAAATTAGCTTTAATCCAAAAATATCACTATAATCCACATTAGTCCAGCCCTAAAGACAGTTTTCTCACTATTAACTCAAAACCAATGTTAGTATGTTCTGCTCAATGGCATATTGTCTGGATCTCATCTGAAATGAGTGGGAAGACCTGGGTGAGGTGAGGTCAGATGTAAACTTTGGGTGGTCTGCAGCAGCAGCTATCCAAACCTCAGCCGGACCACCCTGCACTGTTTAACACTGTAAAACAATGGTGGGCGAGGTCCTTCTGGCATGTATATCTGAGAAAGCGCAACAAGAAGACTCTATTCATGCAAATCACAACATGCTGCCTGGTAATAAGGCGCTTGGAGAGGCCATAATGAGGCTCAGACAGCTTCTTTGCTAACAACATGTCAAAAACTCTCCCTCCAGACTTTTTCTAATAACATTTCTGCAAAGTGTAACTGCTTTAACTGACTTCCATAACAGTTTCACACAATTTCATGTTTCTCATTGGGAGGATTGTGTCAAAAAGGAAAGCTGTGGCTGGTATTCTCCTCTAAGCCACAGTAGAACAAACACAGATGAATGCAGAACAAGTGACCAGAGAACACACAGTAACAGTCTTTTATTTTCATCGATTGTGAAGAATTTTATGTAAAGACCTAAAGCCTGACTGTGGAGGCAGTTCAGCTAAATAAGGCTCTCTGAAAAGAGTAATGCACACAAACCAAGTGTGTGGACAGAAACACTTGAGCAAATAAAGACTTGATGAAGATGTACAGTATATGAGCAGAAAGCTGCATGAGTGCAAGCTAATAGAGTTAGTAGATCCGAAATAGGAAAAAGTGGGAGACAGTTTCCAAGAAAATATCAAGAGTATCTGGATCCAGGAACTAATTCATGCTTAGAGTGGAGGTTATTTCCAGCCTTGGTGGGGGTATACAGTCTCAGGCTGTTCTTGACTTTCAACAAATTTGGCAGCTTTGTTCATCTAATTGACATTTAAAAATACATTTTCTATTATTGTCTAAAGTTACAGCAAGTATTACATCATCTATGAAATACATGTGAGAATATTCAGTTTTCAATGTATTTTCTAATTTCTGGAACCTTTTTTAACTTTCATTTACCTGAAAAGTTTAAACTCCTGACATGAACTTCAGATTGTGTCCTGGGACAAGACAGACAGCATTAACTTACCATGTTTTTAAAGGTGAAAGAAACCGGAGCTCTCTGAGAAAAAACATGCTAAAAACCCATACTCCACACACAGAAGGACCCTGCAAGGGTTTAAAAAAACTCTAGCTTTTTGGAATTTAAGAAATTGTGATTGCACAGACCAAATGACCAAAAGAAAGGTTTATCAGGAATACAATGAAACTTTAGTAGCAACTCCAGTTTGGAGTTGAAGAACCTCCTTCATTCTGCTAGAACACTTAAGATAGGTCATTGGGGGATCTTCCAGTATGACAATGACCCAAAATATATTTCCGAGCTACCATATGAAGCTACCATAAAAATAAGAGACTATTCGTTTCTTTGAAAGTGAGCAGACTTACAAACTCAGCAAGGGATCAACTAATTATTTCCCCCAGTGTAAATGTCCAAAAAGAGACTTCTTGTCGCCTTTAACTACTGTTTAGCTTCTAGCTTTAAAATGTACATCCTTAAAATACATCTTTACAGAGCAACAAGCAATAAACTCTAAATTATTTACACATCCCATTTAACAGGTTCAAAATCGTCCAATAAACTCTGGTGTAGTGGACTGTACTGCAGGCAGCGAGGAGAGATAATTTGGTCATATCTTTTGTTTTGCTGTCTTTCTCTGCGTACTTGTTTAATGGTACTGATCCACTGTCAGCCCAGTTAAAGCCCAGCCGCCCTCAGGCTGTCTGCTGCTCTGTCTTTTAAACTGTCTGCAGAAGGAGGGCTAAGAGGAGGAGAAGGGGGAGTGGGAGAAGGGGGAGTGGGAGAAGGAAGTGTTAACTGCGTTGCAGCGTGAGACGATTTCTTCCGATGCAAAGCAAGGCCATGAATATAGAATAATAATCACATCCGTCATTCTCCAACCTCTGCTCTCATTTCCTGTCAGGGCAGTGAGGTGGTCAATTTAGGCAGGCAGCAGGAACGGCAGATAGTTGACCCTGCTGAGGCGCCTTAAGCCGATTTCCACACTTCAGTTCACTGCAGCGGCCGTGGGAGAACATCTCAGCTTGAAGAAAAAGTCAAGTCACTCAGCCTTTCCTTCACGGTCCCTGCAGAGGAAGTGCTCTGCAAAGCTGTCAACCGTGCCACTCCTTTTATTCAGCCGTTCACTTCCTGTAGGGTGGATGTCCCTCAGGAAAATGCTGGTGCCAACTGGTTTTTATTACAGATTCACAGGGAAATCACAAAGAGCCTTTGAACAGCTTATAAGGCACAGTGGGCATCTTCATTATAGATAAAACCCACAGTTTAGAAATAATGTGCTCTCCCTGTGACTCTTAGTTATGAAATGTTTTGTTTTTCCCAGACTCTCTAACTTTAATGTCCATATGACATTTGTAGCATACAGAAATGTTATTAAACCTATAAAAAAACAACAACACAACAACTTTTTTAGTGTCAGCATCCATTTCCTGCACAGCAGTTGGGGTGGAGTTATCATATGCTGTTAAGCAAGCGTCTGTACTGCAACATAAACTAATTTCAATCCTGTACAGTTTGCCTTTATAAATGACCATGCCAGTATGCTAATTATGCATGTGTAATTTTAAATTAGTTTCCTAGATTAGTAGAGCTGTCAGAAATGACAAAGAAATGCAGCAAGTGTTAATGATAACAGACGAATCAACCACTGGATAAGAGGACAGGTACATTAACTAATATCAACTCCAACACTGCCTGTTTTACTTGGAAACATATAAGTTGGTTCCAAAGGCACCTTCACGTTCACTAGCAACAACATATCTGCTTCAAAACCATGACAACAAGTGCGTGAGTGACTTTATGAGTGGACTCAACCTTAAGTAGGCTGATGTTTGTTAATTAGCACTAAATGTTAAGCAGAACCAAGGCTAAAGAGACAGGGCTGATTATTGCTTTGATGTTTACTGTCACAAAATATGAATATTTCAGAACGTCTGGGTGCACATATTTACAAGTACCACTGGTAACAGGATCTTCTGTGTTGGGTTTTAAAATCCCAACACCAGCCTGTGCACGGTGAGCTAATTAAACACGACTTCGCCTTGGGCACAAAGCCTGCTAATAAATTAAACTTATGACAGATTGTGATTTTACATTAATGACACATTTATTTTATTTTTCAAGTACAAAACCGTAGGAAATTATTTTTCTGGCCCCACGTTTTTGGGTGGATTTGAACAGTTACCAATCAATTCATATTACAGATGAAATGTCCCATTGGACTGGTGAAATGTCTGTATTGTGTACTACTCTGTGACTCTTTAATTCCAGCTTCATAAAACAAATCAAATCCGGTTTTGCTGTTACTAACAGTGAGATTGGATTTAGCATTTTGAATATACTTGGATCACAGATTGTGGCTTGAAACAGACCCTGCCTTCCTGCTTGCTCATCATTTTTTTTCCTTTTATGCTGTTACTTTAAAAAGGAGAGTACACCATTTGTAAAGAACAGGACTGCAGTGGATAGCCACTAATGATGCTTTGGGCTATAAAACCACCTACTGTACAAGGTTAAAGATGTTTTCCTCACAGCAATAAAAGGAGCCCGATGACCAAATGACAGGCCTCATATTGACCGTCAGCGTAGCCTGGGCCTCTGCTGTGATTTTAAGGGCGACTGCTCCTTAGCAGGAAGTGGCTGAGGAGGAAATGCCTTTGTGATGAGAGGCGGCCAGATCTCTGCTTACTCTCCCTGCCTGTTGCATTTCCTTCAAAGAGCCGCCTTCAATACATTGATAGCATCTGCTCACTTGCAATCATAGATCCTCAGGACACACCAACAAAGAAGATGGCAGAAAAAAGGGCATCATATTATGGTTTTCCTAACACAAAGCTTTTTCTTATTTCGAAATGTTAACAAAACATTCTTGTATAAGTTACTTTCTGACTAAAGACGGACTGAACAGAAACAACAGTGACTCCACCATTGCGTCACATTTAAACCCACTAACACGCACAGCCATCTGAGTGTGTCTCCAGCAAGGGAGGATGAGGCAGCTGACGAGCGCTGGCTGTTAAACAAGCTCTCAGACCTTGAATTAACTTGTGAATTCATGAGATAATGAGAGAAACCCAGCTGCTGTGTTTGCAGGCAGCAGCCCTGCGAGAGATGCAAGAACACAAACACTCTCATACTGAGTCAACACTGCCGAGGCCTTGAGTGTGCGGAAACAAAGTTCCGGTATTTCATGTCCCGCAGCGAGGCAGAGCTCTGGCGCAGGGTATACACAACTGTCAGGGAGACCTGTTTCTGTGCATTTGGAGAGTCATGCTTCGCTGTCACAACTACACCTTAAAAATATTCAAACTAGGTACTGGAAAACAATTGCAAAAAAAAAAGGGGGGGGGGCTGAAAAGCGATAAATATAGTGGAGGACATGGGATGCTCTGGTATGGAGTTAACACCAGTGTTTGCCACCATGGGACATCATACACACACAACAATAAAAAGCAGAGAGTCAAACAACAACTCAACCCTAATTTGTGGCGATTGCATTGGTTGTGTCTCAAGATACTCATGACATCACTATAGCCCATTTATGCTGGCATTTGAAGGCCTCATCGAAACAGGAGGCAAAGAAATCGCTGAGTTTGTTTCTCTGAGATTTTCTCCAGAAAAGTCTCCAGAAAAGTGAGCATACAAAACCAGAACCAGTGGGAGATGCTCATTAATCCCAAGACAAAAGAAAGGGCATCTTGGTTCCAGCTGAAATAAACACTGTGTAGCTCTCAATCAACACAGAAGCTAAGAAGCGTTGTCCATTGAGTCGAATGTTGAATGGTGAGTGGTTAAAAACATTTCTTTAACAGAAAAGGGAAAATAATAATAATAACTAGAAAGTGCATTTTCTGAAGAAACTGCAGTGTGAATGCTTGAATCTGAATGTATGCACTGAAATGAATTAATTGCTGAATTTTGAGTTAAAAATATTGAATGAGATAAAAAACAAAAAACAAAAAAACAACCGAATTTAACCTGAAAACAAAGGTGCTGAACTGCTAAAAGCTGAAGGTTACACAGAAGAAGGAGTTGGAAAAAAACTGAAAATGTTTTAAATGTAAATTAGAAAACCCTAAGAAATGAGAAAAGAACATTTAGAGTCAGAAAACATCTGAATGAATATTAAAAGGTCATATTCTTTGAATCACTGAATGACTCAAATGTGATCCCTCCACTTTGATCCACACAGTTTAAAAAGTTTAAATGCCTGAGCTTTGAAAGATACGGTGTTGGAAAGAGAACAATAATGGCGACAATTTGAGGGTAAAATGATGGCTGTAACACTGTGGACACAGCAGCAGTTGAAAGAGAAGTGCTTAAGATGAATCTTGGCAGAGTGGCAGGCAGAGCTCGTTAAGCAGGCAGGTGTGAGCCTGGTTGCTATAGTGACCGCACCCAATGGCTCCATACACACGTACACAGACATGCGCCTCACTTTTGCTGCTTAAAATGAACAGAAAAGTCAGGCCGAAACAAATCGCTCCCAAATGAAAAGTAAAAGTCGTATTGACAAAATTCTTTCACCGTGAGCGACAGCAATGTCTAGTCTACCTAATTCTCAGTTTTCATGCCTGTGGAGCTTATTATATGGACGTGGTGACAGTGGAAAGACACCATGCTCTTCTGATTTTCAAACGAACCTTCTGAGCCATTTTAACATTAGAGTCTATGGAAGAGTTGGAGGGAGGAGGCTGTGCATTGGTGACATTTATGAAAGAACCATAACACCTAGTACAATAGTAAACACATTGGATGAAAGAGGACAGCCATGGCTACGTTTTGAGGGTAAAATCATACCTGTAGAGCAAACGCTGCGGACACAGCAGCAGTTTTAAAAAAGATTTTAAGATTAATTTTTTTGCTCCTCTCACTCTAGCAGTTGAGCTGCCTCACTCTAGCCCCAACATTCCGTCCCATACACACCCATTATAAACTCTGAAACGGGTGAAAAAACATCATGAAACTTAAACTGGAACTGAAGAAAAAGTATAATAGATATTGAAAAGATAAATACAAGTTGAATAGTTGAATGTCTTGTCTTCGTTTTAAAGTTTGAATGGTGGCTCTATGTGAACGTATGTTGAAGTAGTAAGAATTTAAAAATGAGTAAGTTGAATGAGAATTTGAAGGGTCTCCCCATTGAAATACATGGGAAATTTTTGTTGAATAAAGTTGAATAAAATTAAAAATATAAATGTTAAAAATGAGAAAAATAGAAGCAATGTTGTCCAAAATAATAGGAATCTAACGATGTTTGAATGGTTTTTCTAAGTTGAACGGTTTTGAAGGAGTAGGCTTTCAAAAAACGTACGGAAAAATAAAATATAACTAGAAAGTGCATTTTCTGAAGAAACTGCAGTGTGAATGCTTGAATCTGAATGTATGCACTGAAATGAATTAATTACTGAATTTAAGTTAAAAATCTTGAATGAGATAAAAAAAAACAACCCGAATTTAACCTGAAAACAAAAGTGCTGAACTGCTAAAAGCTGAAGGTTACACAGAAGAAGAAGTTGGAAAAAAGCTGAAAATGTTTTAATTGTAAATTAGAAAAACCTAAGAAATGAGAAAAGAACATTTAGAGTCAGAAAACATCTGAAAGAATATTAAAAGGTCATATTCTTTGAATCACTGAATGACTAAAATGTGATCCCTCCACTTGGATCCACACAGTTTAAAAAGTTTACATCTCTGAGCTTTGAAAGACAAGATGTTGGAAAGAGAACAACGATGGCGACGTTTTGAGGATAAAATGATGGCTGTAACACTGTGGAGACAGCAGCAGTTGAAAGAGAAGTGTTTAAGATGAATCTTGGCAGAGTGAGAGAGAGAGCTCGTTAAGCAGGCAGGTGTGAGCCTGGTTGCTATAGTGACCGCACCCAATGGCTCCATACACACGGACACAGACATGCACCTCACTTTTGCTGCTTAAAATGAACAGAAAAGTCAGGCCGAAACAAATCGTTCCCATATGAAAAGTACAAGTCGTATTGACAAAATTCTTTCACCGTGAGCGACAGCAATGTCTAGTCTACTGAATTCTCAGTTTTCATGCCTGTGGAGTTTATTATATGGACGTGGTGACAGTGGAAAGACACCATGCTCTTCTGATTTTCAAAAGAACCTTCTGAGCCATTTTAACATTAGAGTCTATGGAAGAGTTGGAGGGAGGAGGCTGTGCATTGGTGACATTTATGAAAGAACCATAACACCTAGGACAATAGTAAACACATTGGATGAAAGAGGACAGCGATGGCTACGTTTTGAGGGTAAAATGGTGGCTGTAGAGCAAACGCTGTGGACACAGCAGCAGTTTTAAAAAAGATTTTAAGATTAATTTTTTTGCTCCTCTCACTCTAGCAGTTGAGCTCTCTCACTCTAGCCCCAACATTCCGTCCCATACACACCCATTATAAACTCTGAAACGGGTGAAAAAACATCATGAAACTTAAACTGGAACTGAAGAAAAAGTATAATAGATATTGAAAAGATAAATACAAGTTGAATAGTTGAATGTCTTGTCTTCATTTTAAAGTTTGAATGGTGGCTCTATGTCAATGTATGTGGAAGTAGTAAGAGTTTAAAAATGAGTAAGTTGAATGAGGATTTGAAGGGTCTCCCCATTGAAATACATTATAAATTTTTGTTGAATAAAGTTGAATAAAATTAAAAATATAAATGTTAAAAATATGAAAAATAGAAGCAGTGTTGTCCAAAAGAATAGGAATCTAACGGTGTTTGAATGGTTTTTCTAAGTTGAACGGTTTTGAAGGAGTAGGCTTTCAAAAAACGTACGGAATAGATAATAATAATAAAATAGAACTAGAAAGTGCATTTTCTGAAGAAACTGCAGTGTGAATGCTTGAATCTGAATGTATGGACTGAAATGAATTAATTGCTGAATTTTGAGTTAAAAATTTTGAATGAGATAAAAAAAAAAAAAAACAACCTGAATTTAACCTGAAAACAACAGTGCTGAACTGCTAAAAGCTGAAGGTTACACAGAAGAAGAAGTTGGAAAAAAGCTGAAAATGTTTTAATTGTAAATTAGAAAAACCTAAGAAATGAGAAAAGAACATTTAGAGTCAGAAAACATCTGAAAGAATATTAAAAGGTCATATTCTTTGAATCACTGAATGACTCAAATGTGATCCCTCCACTTGGACCCACACAGTTTAAAAAGTTTACATCTCTGAGCTTTGAAAGACAAGATGTTGGAAAAAGAACAACGATGGCGACGTTTTGAGGGTAAAATGATGGCTTTAACACTGTGGACACAGCAGCAGTTGAAAGAGAAGTGTTTAAGATGAATCTTGGCAGAGTGAGAGAGAGAGCTCGTTAAGCAGGCAGGTGTGAGCCTGGTTGCTATAGTGACCGCACCCAATGGCTCCATACACACGCACACAGACATGCACCTCACTTTTGCTGCTTAAAATGAACAGAAAAGTCAGGCCGAAACAAATCGTTCCCAAATGAAAAGTAAAAGTCGTATTGACAAAATTCTTTCACTGTGAGTGACAGCAATGTCTAGTCTACCAAATTCTCAGTTTTCATGTCTGTGGAGTTTATTATATGGACGTGGTGACAGTGGAAAGACACCATGCTCTTCTGATTTTCAAACGAACCTTTTGAGCCATTTTAACATTAGAGTCTATGGAAGAGTTGGAGGGAGGAGGCTGTGCATTGGTGACATTTATGAAAGAACCATAACACCTAGTACAATAGTAAACACATTGGATGAAAGAGGACAGCGATGGCTACGTTTTGAGGGTAAAATGGTGGCTGTAGAGCAAACGCTGCGGACACAGCAGCAGTTTTAAAAAAGATTTTAAGATTAATTTTTTTGCTCCTCTCACTCTAGCAGTTGAGCTGCCTCACTCTAGCCCCAACATTCCGTCCCATACACACCCATTATAAACTCTGAAACGGGTGAAAAAACATCATGAAACTTAAACTGGAACTGAAGAAAAAGTATAATAGATATTGAAAAGATAAATACAAGTTGAATAGTTGAATGTCTTGTCTTCGTTTTAAAGTTTGAATGGTGGCTCTATGTCAATGTATGTGGAAGTAGTAAAAGTTTAAAAATGAGTAAATTGAATGAGAATTTGAAGGGTCTCCCCATTGAAATACATGGGAAATTTTTGTTGAATAAAGTTGAATAAAATTAAAAATATAAATGTTAAAAATGAGAAAAATAGAAGCAGTCATGTCCAAAAGAATAGGAATCTAATGGTGTTTGAATGGTTTTTCTAAGTTGAACGGTTTTGAAGGAGTAGGAGTACAAAAAACGTACGGAATAGATAAAATAGAATAATAAAGATTAGAAGAACAATACTGTGAATGCTTTTCAAGCATTCACACTAACTAGAAAGTGCATTTTCTGAAGAAACTGCAGTGTGAATGCTTGAATCTGAATGTATGCACTGAAATGAATTAATTACTGAATTTTGAGTTAAAAATATTGAATGAGATAAAAAAAAAAAAACCCGAATTTAACCTGAAAACAAAAGTGCTGAACTGCTAAAAGCTGAAGGTTACACAGAAGAAGAAGTTGGAAAAAAGCTGAAAATGTTTTAATTGTAAATTAGAAAACCCTAAGAAATGAGAAAAGAACATTTAGAGTCAGAAAACATCTGAATGAATATTAAAAGGTCATATTCTTTGAATCACTGAATGACTCAAATGTGATCCCTCCACTTTGATCCACACAGTTTAAAAAGTTTAAATGCCTGAGCTTTGAAAGACACGGTGTTGGAAAGAGAACAATAATGGCGACAATTTGAGGGTAAAATGATGGCTGTAACACTGTGGACACAGCAGCAGTTGAAAGAGAAGTGTTTAAGATGAATCTTGGTACAGTGGCAGGCAGAGCTCGTTAAGCAGGCAGGTGTGAGCCTGGTTGCTATAGTGACTGCACCCAATGGCTCCATACACACGTACACAGACATGCGCCTCACTTTTGCTGCTTAAAATGAACAGAAAAGTCAGGCCGAAACAAATCGCTCCCAAATGAAAAGTATAGGTCGTATTGACGAAATTCTTTCACCGTGAGCGGCAGCAATGTCTAGTCTACCTAATTCTCAGTTTTCATGCCTGTGGAGTTTATTATATGGACGTGGTGACAGTGTAAAAACACCATGCTCTTCTGATTTTCAAACCAACCTTCTGAGCCGTTTTAACATTAGAGTCTATGGAAGAGTTGGAGGGAGGAGGCTGTGCATTGGTGACATTTATGAAAGAACCATAACACCTAGGACAATAGTAAACACATTGGATGAAAGAGGACAGCCATGGCTACGTTTTGAGGGTAAAATCATACCTGTAGAGCAAACGCTGCGGACACAGCAGCAGTTTTAAAAAATATTTTAAGATTAATTTTTTTGCTCCTCTCACTCTAGCAGTTGAGCTGTCTCACTCTAGCCCCAACATTCCGTCCCATACACACCCATTATAAATTTTGAAACGGGTGAAAAAACATCATGAAACTTAAACTGGAACTGAAGAAAAAGTATAATAGATATTGAAAAGATAAATACAAGTTGAATAGTTGAATGTCTTGTCTTCGTTTTAAAGTTTGAATGGTGGCTCTATGTCAATGTATGTGGAAGTAGTAAGAGTTTAAAAATGAGTAAGTTGAATGAGGATTTGAAGGGTCTCCCCATTGAAATACATTATAAATTTTTGTTGAATAAAGTTGAATAAAATTAAAAATATAAATGTTAAAAATATGAAAAATAGAAGCAGTGTTGTCCAAAAGAATAGGAATCTAACGGTGTTTGAATGGTTTTTCTAAGTTGAACGGTTTTGAAGGAGTGAGATGCCAAAAAACGTACGGAATATATAATAATAATAATAACTAGAAAGTGCATTTTCTGAAGAAACTGCAGTGTGAATGCTTGAATCTGAATGTATGCACTGAAATGAATTAATTGCTGAATTTTGAGTTAAAAATATTGAATGAGATAAAAAAAAAAAGTCCGAATTTATCCTGAAAACAAAAGTGCTGAACTGCTAAAAGCTGAAGGTTAGACAGAAGAAGAAGTTGGAAAAAAGCTGAAAATGTTTTAATTGTAAATTAGAAAACCCTAAGAAATGAGAAAAGAACATTTAGAGTCAGAAAACATCTGAAAGAATATTAAAAGTTCATATTCTTTGAATCACTGAATGACTAAAATGTGATCCCTCCACTTGGATCCACACAGTTTAAAAAGTTTACATCTCTGAGCTTTGAAAGACAAGATGTTGGAAAGAGAACAACGTTTTGAGGGTAAAATGATGGCTTTAACACTGTGGACACAGCAGCAGTTGAAAGAGAAGTGCTTAAGATGAATCTTGGCAGAGTGAGAGAGAGAGCTTGTTAAGCAGGCAGGTGTGAGCCTGGTTGCTATAGTGACCGCACCCAAGGGCTCCATACACACGGACACAGACATGCACCTCACTTTTGCTGCTTAAAATGAACAGAAAAGTCAGGCCGAAACAAATCACTCCCAAATGAAAAGTAAAAGTCGTATTGACAAAATTCTTTCACCGTGAGCGACAGCAATGTCTAGTCTACCTAATTCTCAGTTTTCATGCCTGTGGAGCTTATTATATGGACGTGGTGACAGTGTAAAGACACCATGCTCTTCTGATTTTCAAACCAACCTTCTGAGACATTTTAACATTGGAGTCTATGGAAGAGTTGGAGGGAGGAGGCTGTGCATTGGTGAGATTTATGAAAGAACCATAAGACCTAGTACAATAGTAAACACATTGGATGAAAGAGGACAGCGATGGCTACGTTTTGAGGGTAAAATCATACCTGTAGAGCAAACGCTGTGGACACAGCAGCAGTTTTAAAAAAGATTTTAAGATTAATTTTTTTGCTCCTCTCACTCTAGCAGTTGAGCTGCCTCACTCTAGCCCCAACATTCCGTCCCATACACACCCATTATAAACTCTGAAACGGGTGAAAAAACATCATGAAACTTAAACTGGAACTGAAGAAAAAGTATAATAGATATTGAAAAGATAAATACAAGTTGAATAGTTGAATGTCTTGTCTTCGTTTTAAAGTTTGAATGGTGGCTCTATGTCAATGTATGTGGAAGTAGTAAGAGTTTAAAAATGAGTAAGTTGAATGAGGATTTGAAGGGTCTCCCCATTGAAATACATTATAAATTTTTGTTGAATAAAGTTGAATAAAATTAAAAATATAAATGTTAAAAATATGAAAAATAGAAGCAGTGTTGTCCAAAAGAATAGGAATCTAACGGTGTTTGAATGGTTTTTCTAAGTTGAACGGTTTTGAAGGAGTTAGATGCCAAAAAACGTACGGAATATATAATAATAATAATAAAGATTCGAATAACAATACTGTGAATGCTTTTCAAGCATTCACACTAATAATAAAGATTAGAATAACAATACTGTGAATGCTTTTCAAGCATTCACACTAATAATAACTAGAAAGTGCATTTTCTGAAGAAACTGCAGTGTGAATGCTTGAATCTGAATGTATGCACTGAAATGAATTAATTGCTGAATTTTGAGTTAAAAATATTGAATGAGATAAAAAAAAAAAAAAAAACGAATTTAACCTGAAAACAAAGGTGCTGAACTGCTAAAAGCTGAAGGTTACACAGAAGAAGGAGTTGGAAAAAAACTGAAAATGTTTTAAATGTAAATTAGAAAAACCTAAGAAATGAGAAAAGAACATTTAGAGTCAGAAAACATCTGAATGAATATTAAAAGGTCATATTCTTTGAATCACTGAATGACTCAAATGTGATCCCTCCACTTTGATCCACACAGTTTAAAAAGTTTAAATGCCTGAGCTTTGAAAGATACGGTGTTGGAAAGAGAACAATAATGGCGACAATTTGAGGGTAAAATGATGGCTGTAACACTGTGGACACAGCAGCAGTTGAAAGAGAAGTGCTTAAGATGAATCTTGGTACAGTGGCAGGCAGAGCTCGTTAAGCAGGCAGGTGTGAGCCTGGTTGCTATAGTGACCGCACCCAATGGCTCCATACACACGTACACAGACATGCGCCTCACTTTTGCTGCTTAAAATGAACAGAAAAGTCAGGCCGAAACAAATCGTTCCCAAATGAAAAGTAAAAGTCGTATTGACAAAATTCTTTCACCGTGAGTGACAGCAATGTCTAGTCTACTGAATTCTCAGTTTTCATGCCTGTGGAGTTTATTATATGGACGTGGTGACAGTGGAAAGACACCATGCTCTTCTGATTTTCAAACGAACCTTCTGAGCCATTTTAACATTAGAGTCTATGGAAGAGTTGGAGGGAGGAGGCTGTGCATTGGTGACATTTACGAAAGAACCATAACACCTAGTACAATAGTAAACACATTGGATGAAAGAGGACAGCGATGGCTACGTTTTGAGGGTAAAATGGTGGCTGTAGAGCAAACGCTGTGGACACAGCAGCAGTTTTAAAAAAGATTTTAAGATTAATTTTTTTTGCTCCTCTCACTCTAGCAGTTGAGCTGTCTCACTCTAGCCCCAACATTCCGTCCCATACACACCCATTATAAACTCTGAAACGGGTGAAAAAACATCATGAAACTTAAACTGGAACTGAAGAAAAAGTATAATAGATATTGAAAAGATAAATACAAGTTGAATAGTTGAATGTCTTGTCTTCGTTTTAAAGTTTGAATGGTGGCTCTATGTGAACGTATGTTGAAGTAGTAAGAGTTTAAAAATTAGTAAGTTGAATGAGAATTTGAAGGGTCTCCCCATTGAAATACATGGGAAATTTTTGTTGAATAAAGTTGAATAAAATTAAAAATATAAATGTTAAAAATGAGAAAAATACAAGCAATCATGTCCAAAATAATAGGAATCTAACGATGTTTGAATGGTTTTTCTAAGTTGAACGGTTTTGAAGGAGTAGGCTTTCAAAAAACGTACGGAATAGATAAAATATAATAACTAGAAAGTGCATTTTCTGAAGAAACTGCAGTGTGAATGCTTGAATCTGAATGTATGCACTGAAATGAATTAATTACTGAATTTAAGTTAAAAATCTTGAATGAGATAAAAAAAAAAACCCGAATTTAACCTGAAAACAAAAGTGCTGAACTGCTAAAAGCTGAAGGTTACACAGAAGAAGGAGTTGGAAAAAAAACTGAAAATGTTTTAAATGTCAATTAGAAAACCCTAAGAAATGAGAAAAGAACATTTAGAGTCAGAAAACATCTGAATGAATATCAAAAGGTCATATTCTTTGAATCACTGAATGACTCAAATGTGATCCCTCCACTTTGATCCACACAGTTTAAAAAGTTTAAATGCCTGAGCTTTGAAAGACACGGTGTTGGAAAGAGAACAATAATGGCGACAATTTGAGGGTAAAATGATGGCTGTAACACTGTGGACACAGCAGCAGTTGAAAGAGAAGTGCTTAAGATGAATCTTGGCACAGTGGCAGGCAGAGCTCGTTAAGCAGGCAGGTGTGAGCCTGGTTGCTATAGTGACTGCACCCAATGGCTCCATACACACGTACACAGACATGCACCTCACTTTTGCTGCTTAAAATGAACAGAAAAGTCAGGCCCAAACAAATTCTTCCCAAATGAAAAGTACATGTCGTATTGACAAAATTCTTTCACCGTGAGCGACAGCCATGTCTAGTCTACCTAATTCTCAGTTTTCATGCCTGTGGAGTTTATTATATGGACGTGGTGACAGTGTAAAGACACCATGCTCTTCTGATTTTCAAACGAACCTTCTGAGCCATTTTAACATTAGAGTCTATGGAAGAGTTGGAGGGAGGAGGCTGTGCATTGGTGACATTTATGAAAGAACCATAACACCTAGTACAATAGTAAACACATTGGATGAAAGAGGACAGCCATGGCTACGTTTTGAGGGTAAAATCATACCTGTAGAGCAAACGCTGTGGACACAGCAGCAGTTTTAAAAAAGATTTTAAGATTAATTTTTTTGCTCCTCTCACTCTAGCAGTTGAGCTGTCTCACTCTAGCCCCAACATTCCGTCCCATACACACCCATTATAAACTCTGAAACGGGTGAAAAAACATCATGAAACTTAAACTGGAACTGAAGAAAAAGTATAATAGATATTGAAAAGATAAATACAAGTTGAATAGTTGAATGTCTTGTCTTCGTTTTAAAGTTTGAATGGTGGCTCTATGTCAATGTATGTGGAAGTAGTAAGAGTTTAAAAATGAGTAAGTTGAATGAGGATTTGAAGGGTCTCCCCATTGAAATACATTATAAATTTTTGTTGAATAAAGTTGAATAAAATTAAAAATATAAATGTTAAAAATATGAAAAATAGAAGCAGTGTTGTCCAAAAGAATAGGAATCTAACGGTGTTTGAATGGTTTTTCTAAGTTGAACGGTTTTGAAGGAGTAGGCTTTCAAAAAACGTACGGAATAGATAATAATAATAAAATAGAATAATAATAAAGATTCGAATAACAATACTGTGAATGCTTTTCAAGCATTCACACTAACTAGAAAGTGCATTTTCTGAAGAAACTGCAGTGTGAATGCTTGAATCTGAATGTATGCACTGAAATGAATTAATTGCTGAATTTTGAGTTAAAAATATTGAATGAGATTTAAAAAAAACAACAACAAAAAAACGAATTTAACCTGAAAACAAAGGTGCTGAACTGCTAAAAGCTGAAGGTTACACAGAAGAAGAAGTTGGAAAAAAGCTGAAAATGTTTTAATTGTAAATTAGAAAAACCTAAGAAATGAGAAAAGAACATTTAGAGTCAGAAAACATCTGAACGAATATTAAAAGGTCATATTCTTTGAATCACTGAATGACTAAAATGTGATCCCACCACTTGGATCCACACAGTTTAAAAAGTTTACATCTCTGAGCTTTGAAAGACAAGATGTTGGAAAGAGAACAACGATGGCGACGTTTTGAGGGTAAAATGATGGCTTTAACACTGTGGACACAGCAGCAGTTGAAAGAGAAGTGTTTCAGATGAATCTTGGCAGAGTGAGAGAGAGAGCTCGTTAAGCAGGCAGGTGTGAGCCTGGTTGCTATAGTGACCGCACCCAATGGCTCCATACACACGCACACAGACATGCACCTCACTTTTGCTGCTTAAAATGAACAGAAAAGTCAGGCCGAAACAAATCGTTCCCATATGAAAAGTAAAAGTCGTATTGACAAAATTCTTTCACCGTGAGCGACAGCAATGTCTAGTCTACCTAATTCTCAGTTTTCATGCCTGTGGAGCTTATTATATGGACGTGGTGACAGTGGAAAGACACCATGCTCTTCTGATTTTCAAACGAACCTTCTGAGCCATTTTAACATTAGAGTCTATGGAAGAGTTGGAGGGAGGAGGCTGTGCATTGGTGACATTTATGAAAGAACCATAACACCTAGTACAATAGTAAACACATTGGATGAAAGAGGACAGCCATGGCTACGTTTTGAGGGTAAAATCATACCTGTAGAGCAAACGCTGCGGACACAGCAGCAGTTTTAAAAAAGATTTTAAGATTAATTTTTTTGCTCCTCTCACTCTAGCAGTTGAGCTGTCTCACTCTAGCCCCAACATTCCGTCCCATACACACCCATTATAAACTCTGAAACGGGTGAAAAAACATCATGAAACTTAAACTGGAACTGAAGAAAAAGTATAATAGATATTGAAAAGATAAATACAAGTTGAATAGTTGAATGTCTTGTCTTCGTTTTAAAGTTTGAATGGTGGCTCTATGTCAATGTATGTGGAAGTAGTAAGAGTTTAAAAATGAGTAAGTTGAATGAGGATTTGAAGGGTCTCCCCATTGAAATACATTATAAATTTTTGTTGAATAAAGTTGAATAAAATTAAAAATATAAATGTTAAAAATATGAAAAATAGAAGCAGTGTTGTCCAAAAGAATAGGAATCTAACGGTGTTTGAATGGTTTTTCTAAGTTGAACGGTTTTGAAGGGGTAGGATTACAAAAAACGTACGGAATAGATAAAATATAATAATAATAATAATAATAAAGATTCGAATAACAATACTGTGAATGCTTTTCAAGCATTCACACTAATAAAGATTAGAAGAACAATACTGTGAATGCTTTTCAAGCATTCACACTAATAAAGATTCGAATAACAATACTGTGAATGCTTTTCAAGCATTCACACTAACTAGAAAGTGCATTTTCTGAAGAAACTGCAGTGTGAATGCTTGAATCTGAATGTATGCACTGAAATGAATTAATTGCTGAATTTTGAGTTAAAAATATTGAATGAGATAAAAAAAAAACAAAAAACGAATTTAACCTGAAAACAAAGGTGCTGAACTGCTAAAAGCTGAAGGTTACACAGAAGAAGGAGTTGGAAAAAAACTGAAAATGTTTTAAATGTAAATTAGAAAAACCTAAGAAATGAGAAAAGAACATTTAGAGTCAGAAAACATCTGAATGAATATTAAAAGGTCATATTCTTTGAATCACTGAATGACTCAAATGTGATCCCTCCACTTTGATCCACACAGTTTAAAAAGTTTAAATGCCTGAGCTTTGAAAGATACGGTGTTGGAAAGAGAACAATAATGGCGACAATTTGAGGGTAAAATGATGGCTGTAACACTGTGGACACAGCAGCAGTTGAAAGAGAAGTGCTTAAGATGAATCTTGGTACAGTGGCAGGCAGAGCTCGTTAAGCAGGCAGGTGTGAGCCTGGTTGCTATAGTGACCGCACCCAATGGCTCCATACACACGTACACAGACATGCGCCTCACTTTTGCTGCTTAAAATGAACAGAAAAGTCAGGCCGAAACAAATCGTTCCCAAATGAAAAGTAAAAGTCGTATTGACAAAATTCTTTCACCGTGAGTGACAGCAATGTCTAGTCTACTGAATTCTCAGTTTTCATGCCTGTGGAGTTTATTATATGGACGTGGTGACAGTGGAAAGACACCATGCTCTTCTGATTTTCAAACGAACCTTCTGAGCCATTTTAACATTAGAGTCTATGGAAGAGTTGGAGGGAGGAGGCTGTGCATTGGTGACATTTACGAAAGAACCATAACACCTAGTACAATAGTAAACACATTGGATGAAAGAGGACAGCGATGGCTACGTTTTGAGGGTAAAATGGTGGCTGTAGAGCAAACGCTGTGGACACAGCAGCAGTTTTAAAAAAGATTTTAAGATTAATTTTTTTTGCTCCTCTCACTCTAGCAGTTGAGCTGTCTCACTCTAGCCCCAACATTCCGTCCCATACACACCCATTATAAACTCTGAAACGGGTGAAAAAACATCATGAAACTTAAACTGGAACTGAAGAAAAAGTATAATAGATATTGAAAAGATAAATACAAGTTGAATAGTTGAATGTCTTGTCTTCGTTTTAAAGTTTGAATGGTGGCTCTATGTGAACGTATGTTGAAGTAGTAAGAGTTTAAAAATTAGTAAGTTGAATGAGAATTTGAAGGGTCTCCCCATTGAAATACATGGGAAATTTTTGTTGAATAAAGTTGAATAAAATTAAAAATATAAATGTTAAAAATGAGAAAAATACAAGCAATCATGTCCAAAATAATAGGAATCTAACGATGTTTGAATGGTTTTTCTAAGTTGAACGGTTTTGAAGGAGTAGGCTTTCAAAAAACGTACGGAATAGATAAAATATAATAATAAAGATTAGAAGAACAATACTGTGAATGCTTTTCAAGCATTCACACTAATAATAAAGATTAGAAGAACAATACTGTGAATGCTTTTCAAGCATTCACACTAATAATACTTTATTGATCCCCATGGGGAAATTACTCTCTCTGCATTTAACCCATTAACTCAGTTAAGCAGTGGGCAGCCACTAATCAGGCACCCGGGGAGCAGTGTGTAGGGACGGTACCTTGCTCAGGGGTACCTCAGAGTAGGGCTGGGCTATATCATACCGTTCACGGTAATACCGGAGTAATTTTGGGCAATGAAAGGAAAATGAAATATCGCAATAGAATATGGGTAAAATGCGCATGCGCAGTGCCTTTGTTTACATAAGCACATGGCGGCAAATCAGAATGAGAAGGGCGAAAGCGGATCGTTGAATGAAACGGATGAACCAGAATTGGTTTGTAAAAATGCTGCAACTTCAGTGGTGTGGAACTGGTTTAGCTTTCATCCGTCAGATACACAACAAAGCACAATTTTTGGTAGAGCGCCCCTTATAATCCCGTGTGCCTTATATATGAATTCTGGTTGTGTTTACTGACCTCGAAACGATTTTATGTGGAACACGGCGCTCGAAAATCTGTCCAATGTTTTAGTACAACTTTGCTAAGCTACGAAGCCACACCGCTTGATGGATTGTCGGAGCATTACAGCTATCGTAGGCAGGAGCCTCGTGGAGTGATACGTACTGTGCTTCAACATAATATTAACGTATTGTGTGTGTATAACCTTTTTTTAAGTTTTGTGGATATTACACATGGTTATGCTGAGGATATGTCGGCCAGTTTCCACTGGAAATGCCTTTTGGTTAAACTGTCAGCAAAGAATTTACACTGTTACATTTTTATATAACTTTAATGCACATAAAAAAACAGCTTCTTGTTTAAGTGAAAATACATTGATGGGTTTTTTTGCACTAATAAAGTTGTGGAGTTGTAAAGTATTTTGTCTAGTGTCAATTATATCGTCAGTTATATCATTGTCGCAAATTTTCAAATGTATATCGTAATAAATATTTTTGGTCATATTGCCCTGCTCTACCTCAGAGTAGCCATTCAGTGGATTCGGAACCCCGACCTTCCCATCATGGGGCCACCATGCTACCTACTGAGCTATCCCTGCCCAAAAAAAAAAAAGAGGAACGCTTCACAAATTTGCGTGTCATCCTTGCGCAGGGACCATGCTAATCTTCTCTGTATCGTACGAATAAGGACACGTGCTACAGAAGTAACATGAGTCCTTATTTTTTGTCCTTATTTTTAACACAGTTTTACTCAAGTACAGTTCTTTGTAGATATGTTATAATTTCCATACTCTCTGAAGAAGAGAAAAAAGAAAAAGAAAAATATGTGCGACATTGTTCACAAGTGGCAATAGATAGTAGCCACAAGGTGATAAAATGTCCAGGCAACCAACCATCAACAATTAAAACAGGATTAAATTCACTCTGAATGAAAACAAATGCAGTTGTCAAATGAATGAAAGAGTAATGCTAAATAGAAAATAGAAACAAGTAAAAAAAGGACAGTTGTTACAAAAACTTTTTTCTCTAATGATTGGCGACCTGTGCAATTAACATTTTACACCTCAATGACAGGCAAAAGTTGCTGACATGGGAAGGCCCAAAGCAAGAGAAAACATCCAGATAGGTGTGGACACCTAGGACAGATGTTTGTTCATGTACAACTTTTTAGTCCATTATGTGTCACCGTTGCATTGGTACCTTTCAGTATAGTAGTAAAAAAGTAAATGACTGTTACGTTTCGGTGTTGTCAGTGTTTTGTTTTTGCGTGACTGTCATGTGTTTCCTGTTTTACTTTGAAGGTCTGTTGTTATCTTAGAGTGTTCAGTTTACGTTTCCTTGTCTCGTCAGGTCTAATTTGCCCCAGCTGTGTTTCCCTCCTGTGGTCCATTCCCTGATTGCTCCTTCTATGTATTTAAGCCCTGTGTGTCAGTTGGTCATGGTCGTGATCTCCCCCGTGTTGTAAATAGTTTGGTGTTTTGTTGTAAATAAATAGTCTGTTGTAAATAGCTGTGAATGGGTTTGTTAATATTTTCGTTTGAGACACCTTCGTTTTGGGATTTTGGTGGAGAGCTTTAGTTTTTTTCTCGTGTGTTTTTTTTCTTATTTTTATTTTCATACGTTGCACGCCGGTTGCCTAGGCCGGGGTGTAACAATGACCACTAGAATTTACATCACACCAAGAAATCTGCTTAAAGATACAGTAATAACACTAGTGTAAGCAGTGCTCTGTGCTATTGAAATTAGGACAAAGTGCTGCTATATAGGTAGGGATGGGTTCTGACATAAACAGTAGTAACCAGACCGAAAAGCAGCGTACATTTCGGTGCTTTATTTTGGTGCTTTTTTTTTTCCTGAGATGTCGTACACTTTGGATTCTAGCCAATCATTTTACCTTTCCAAAGATAGTAGGCGGGCCCAGGTACGTACGTTCTTTTAGAGCAGAGCTACAGATTAAAAATGCCCAAGGCGAAGTGGTCAAAAGTCTGGCTGTACTTCACAGCAAAAGATGCCAACTCAGCAGCCTGCAACAAGTGCTTTAAGCTGATACTGTGCAAAGGAGGTAACACCTCGAATCTGATGAAACACCTGGCAACGCATAGCGTTTTTAAAAAAGCTGAGAAATGCACCGTATTTGATAGCTTGCTGCAAGACCTCACACCGAGCACATCTACTGCGGGTGTGGTGCCTGTTATCGGACCCGGAGTTAGCAACATCCCCCAAGAACCCGAAGAGGAGAGTCCTGGCCCCTAGCCCTGCCAGTGTAGCAGAAATGATGACGGATGATGATGGCAGCAGCAGCCGTTCTTCTTTGGGTGAGTAGCTTAATGTCGTCCGTGTGTAATTTACGTTGAGTATGCTAACCACGTTATTACATTAATGCATGTAAGGTGAACTAGCAAACATCATCATAGCTACATGCGGCTGTCTTCTTGTTTGATGGCAGATACTCCCTTCACCCTGGCCAAAAAGGCTAAAACGACCAAAGGAAAAGTGGAAAACAGCTAAATATGAGAGGTTTGTGTTTATTCCATTGTTTAAGCACTGCTTCCAGCCAGGAGTGATACCTTATATGCCCTATAGCTACAGAAAAGGCTAACATTGTTATCTTTTTACAAAAAAACAGCTGAACATGAGAGGTTTTTGGACAAAGTTTGTGTTTTCCATTCTTTAAGCACCAGTTCGAGCACCATTTCAAAAATACCTGACATTCACTTGTTTTAGTTTAAATTTGTATACGCAATTCCTGGAACCAGGAAGATGACCAAATTACTAGTAAATAAATAGCTGTCAATGGATTTCCTGTTAACCAACGGCTTAATGATCTAATCAGCACTCAGACTTTAGAACCATCCCTGGTTCAGACTTCTCATCTTGCCGATGCTCCACCACTCCACCAGGTTGAAAGAAATTCAGCCTGGTAGTTTTCTTTCAATCTTGCTGATTAACAGACAAACTGCAGTAAAGCGTTTGTCTGGAAACAGTTTTAGCTATCACCTAAAAACCAAAGAAGGAATCTGCTCAACTCATTGAGCCTGCACTGAGTTAGGTGTCTCATACCGTCATTACTCTTGTTTTATGAACTCTATTTGTTATTTCTGTTTTTTGACTAACAGAACTCTCCAAGCCAGAACTCCTGATTGCCTGATTGTGCTGGCTCACAGACTTTCCTTAGAGTACTGCGATGATGACCAGGGGCAATAAACCGTGCATGTTTGAATATTTTGACTCCAAACTCCTCTGTCTCTGGCAGTCCCGGGTGCATTCTCTTAAGCACATATTTACGGATAAAGATTAGTTGTAGATACCAGTTCAGTTTTCTTCTGACACCACAAAAGTATTCTGTGTGATGTGTCACTGCTGCAGCAGATGCCTCTATCATCCAGTCTTTCACTTCACTATATAAACACACCAAGGTGGAATGGAGCTGCAGGAAAGAAAAGTATGGAGGAATGCGAGGAATGCCAAGCTTCAAATGAAATCATGCACTATTCTAGTGAAGGAGGAGGGAGAAAAAGAGGAAAATGTATTCTTCTGACGACAAAGACGAGGTTAGAGATCACGCTTTAACTGTCACTCTCTGCCTTTACCAGCAAATTCACTGGGCTGTTTTCAGTGTTACCAGTCTTGTCACGATCCTGAATACAATGGCAGCACACACACAGACACAAACCCATATACCCTAGCCCCAACACACACCCCCACACACACACACTTCATTCCCTTTTGCTTTCTTTAACAAGTCCACAGACTGAAGCCAATGATATGTAAGCTGTGAAGCTTGAATCTATATTACACATCCTAAAAATCACACTGATGGACACGTCAAACAGTCCTTCAGTCCACCATGATCGTTTATTAGTTTGGTCATGTTTCCCACTCACAGTATTAATTGATGAACTGAACAGATCGATCACAATACTAGCAGGCTGCGACAGTTACATTCTACACTGTAGGTTGTGTTGTAGGGTTTCATAGGGGGTTGTGGTTATGGAGCTAAAGTGTAGATTTCCCACTTATTCCATGGTCCCTGGAGAGGTGATACTTTAAGAATTTCAGCTAGAAAACAATGACAAGGAAACTTGCTATTTTCTAACTCTGTTAACTGGCCAGACTGTGTAAAACAGCAGGCTAAGGTAATACAATTACTAATGTTATGGATGTAGCTTAAAAATAGTTGTAAAAGTGCATGTTAAATAAAAAGTGCTGCTTAGCTGTAGCAGGGTCCACTTGTAAACTGCAAAATGGGTGGCTATTAGAATTTCCTTTAACTAAAAAGGAATTCAACCAAAATATTGCAAATACTGTATGGTAATTTCTATTTTTTTTACAGTATTTGTACTATAAATACAAACAGTATAAATACTAAATGTATATATGGTCATTTGATATTAAAAGATACAGTGGGGCAAAAAAGTATTTAGTCAGCCACCGATTGTGCAAGTTCCCCCACTTAAAATGATGACAGAGGTCAGTAATTTGCACCAGAGGTACACTTCAACTGTGAGAGACAGAATGTGAAAAAAAAATCCATGAATCCACATGGTAGGATTTGTAAAGAATTTATTCGTAAATCAGGGTGGAAAATAAGTATTTGGTCACCTCAAACAAGGAAAATCTCTGGCTCTCACAGACCTGTAACGTCTTCTGTAAGAAGCTTTTCTGTCCCCCACTCGTTACCTGTATGAATGGCACCTGTTTGAACTCATCATCTGTATAAAAGACACCTGTCCACAGCCTCAAACAGTCAGACTCCAAACTCCGCCATGGAGCTTTTTTGCTGTATATATGTGTAAATACAATATATACACATACAAATGAAAACAATATGTGGTCATGATGAGGGACAGTGGCGTGCCCTCATTATGAGGCGTTTCTGACCATCTAGCCCACCTCACGTGTCCCTGCAGGTCTGCAAGTGTATATCGGGAAGAAAAGAGGACATACCAGGGAAGCTCTGCCATAGGGCCATAGGTCTCTGGTCACTAAATCGCTGCTAGTCAATTCTTGTGTGAAGTCCCATTAAGCCAACAGCAAATGTTTATTGTGAAAAACATTTGTTCATGTTATCTCCTACAAAAAAGAACAGTTTCCAAAACTTTTACAGTCTTAATAACCACTCAGGAAGGCTAGAAAATCAACAAGCCACACAGAGTTTGTCACTCTAATGAGGCCCAATTAGCATCTCATCAGACAAAGTACTGTGTAATCTAAACAGATTTACAGGGTGTTTTAGATCTCTGTACACTCGCCATGTACCTCACATGTTGTTGAATTCCTGTCAGAAATGTCACACTCCTCTCAGAACTAACACAACTGTCTGACCATCAGACACTGCCATCCTTGGAGTCACCTCTAATGTGCTGCAGTTCTGAATACCAAACAATATTGCAGGGACACTGATGTTCACACAGACTGTCATACAGCACGGTTTAAAAACCTTGAAGAAAATCAATCTGATAAACACTGTGTTTCCTTCTTGATAACAGGTGGCGATGACTCTCGTGCAGCAGTGGAACACTCTAAGCGCCAGCTGATGCTGAGCGTGAAAAGAGGGGAGGTAGTTAGGAAAAGACCGAGCTCCAGTATGACTCACCCCTGATATAAAGGCTGGCTTCAATCCCTGACAAGTAAAGCTGATGATGGTGGCCCTGTGCTGCTGGGTGGGGGATGGAGGTGAGGACCAGCTGCCTGTCTGATGCCAACAGCAGCAGTGCCCATGCTGTCATAACTCATGCTGTAATCAGCTGGAACTGAGCTAGAGCAACACCAGGACACGCACGTTCACCCCTGGAGGGGAGAGGGAAGGAGGGGAGGGGTGGGGGTGACGCTTATCTGGAATCACATGTATTCATTCACACAATGAAGTCCGTACAAGTCCAGCTGAAACACAAGACCGGGCCTCCCAGTGACAGAAAGATGAAGTAAGTTTTGCTCCGGGTGAAATGTCCAGAACAAACAAAACGACATTGAGCCACGTCAACCTCAGTCACGCACCACAAATCAAATTTACACTGCAATCAGCCATATGACTGTTGGTGTATCTGCAGTGTGGCTCACAGAAATGTCTGAGACAAGGAAGGGTAGCCTGGAATGAAATAATAACACACGTGGTATGGTCGCTTCGGATTCAGAAGCTGCTGTAGAGGATGCTGTTTACTTAGTTTTGCGTAAGCCGCACACTTCAAATACATTACAGAAATATTTAGTTTTTCAGTAATGTCCTTTTTAATTCATAGATTTGTTTTCCACCTCTCAAACTTCTGGTAATATTCTAAATGTCTCTTTTTATACTTAAATATTGTGCATGCATATCTTATTTCTCTGTGTAACAGACCTCCACTATCATCCAAAAACTATTAAAAATACATTAGTGAGCCATAATGTTGCACTGGGTGACAAGTTCATTAATTACGATAAACACACACACACAGAGTAGTTATTCTGACTTAATCACACATACCCCATCGTGTTGTCACAAAGATGCATTAATCCCTCACTCAAAATAGTCCCCAGTAAAATGGTAGATATTCTCATCAAAGCAACAAAGATCATTTGGCTTTATATATTTATAAAGGTTTTATATTGTGCTCTGAGAAATGTGTATAAGGGGAAAGTGGTATGCTTGGAGTGGAAAGTTACAGACAGGGCAGTGTAGTCAGTGACTATTTAAAGATGGACTGATACGCTGTTGGATTCTGTGCTTTCATTGTACTTGTTAACTATGGAGAAAAAAAAAAGAAAACTTCAAACATTGTAGCAGTCTGAATAATTCAATTCAATTTTATTTATATAGCACCAAATCACAACAACAGCTGCCTCAAAGCACTTTATTTTGTAACATAAAGAGCCTACAATAATA
Organism: Mchenga conophoros; assembly: GCF_057382185.1. Lineage (NCBI taxonomy): Eukaryota > Metazoa > Chordata > Actinopteri > Cichliformes > Cichlidae > Mchenga > Mchenga conophoros. Next base: position 11,909,528 of record NC_140541.1, read on the forward strand.
CAGAGAAACCCATAACAATGAAACAATCCACTGTGAGCAACCACTTTGGCGACCGTGGGGAAGAAAAAAACCCTTTTAGCAGGAAGAAACCTCCAGCAGATCCCAGTTCAGGGAGGGGAACCCATCTGCCCCAATGAACACTGTCTCGTAAACTAACAGCAGTCCTAAAAAAAGTTCATATTTTTGGGCAATTTTTGTTTTAATGCAATATGTAATGCACTTGTAAATAGGGCTGCCACAAATGATTATTTTGATTGTTGACTAGTCACCGATTACTTTTGCGATTAGTCGACTAATCAGATCATGCATCCATTGGACGTAAAACGTACAGCTTATTGCACCAGCAGCATCTGCTCTTATATAACTATCATTAGCTTACAGCTTTAAGTGTTTAAGGTATGTGCTAACTAAAAATAAAGACAAGATGATAGTTTATTAAATTTTAATGAAATTTGCAGATTGTTTTGGTTTAATAAACTCCTTGCTATCTAAAATATAACAGGACACCGGAGTATATTCTCGAGCATCTCACACTTCTGATAATCAGTTGTCTGCTTGACGTTTATTCAGCTGTGTAAAAACTATAACTTGTAACCTTACTTGTAAATAAACTTACCCTCTTCCCTTCCTTACACAGAGAACATTACAGCAGGAGACAGGAGGCAACTGGCTTTAAAATCCATGTACCAGCAGCTCACAGATTAACCAAATATGTAAAAAAGAAAACAAGCTTTCGTAACAGAGCTATTCTGCGGACTTCTTTTAATCTGTTGATCTTTTCATGCTCTATTTTTATATCAACTTATCAGCAGGTATGACGCTCAAAGCAATAGAGATGTGAATGAAATTTGACTATATTTTCATGATGTCAACAGATGACAAGGAAATCACACTCAGAGTAAAACACTATTTGCGCTTTGAGACGTGACGTACAAGTGATTACAAAAGAACATTAGAAAGACTGCTCTGAAGTGTTATTTAAATCCAAAGTGGGCGTTAATTCATTTGTAGCGATTTTTCAACCCAGTAAAAGAATCATCTGATTTCATTTGAAACATGACTCACTGACAAAAAAAAACAGCCTTCCTATTGACAAAAAGGGAAAAGCACTAAAGATGCAAAAAAAAAAAAGAGAGTGATTCTACAAAGTGGCATTTGTTAAGAACGTCAAGGAGCCACCACCAGTACACCACACAGACAAAGTGACTCTGGAAATGTAAATAGCTGATCGGACTCTCAGCACAGAGAAGTAAATAGCACACTGTGCCACATCAACCCATTACACACCAGGTGTGCTTAAATAATCAGCTCAGAGAGCTCAATATTTACACACTCAGTGCATTTATATATGTACACATCACACACCATGCCACCTTATATGCTCTCATATACTGTGTATACACGGAGAAAATGACAAAAACAAAAATAATTCTCTACAGAGACTTTTGGGATGCATATTTGCCAAAGTTTAATTATTTTATTAACTATTAAAGTATGAGCTAGTAAACTGTAGTTGCTTATTTTTTAGCGCTGAATCTATTTTTCATGTAATTGTCTAAGCTGTCAGAAACAGATCTCTTATTTTTGTGACAATTAAGTCTGTTCAGCTGTCTTGAGTGAGTGATGATCAGTCTTTCACTAATACTATACAGATTCGAGATCAGAAAAAGCTAGCATGCTGTTTTTGTTGGCATATTAAATTATCTCAAGATTCTTTACATATTTCTCAAGATTAAGATTAGGCTACTTTTACCTGGGGTGGTAAGGGCTGGGTTCCAGATAACAAATGCCCCAATGTAGCAAAGAGATCATAAAATATGTGTAAAGTTAGCAATTATTCTACCAGTTATGATCACAAAGTCACCTGTGATGCTAAATAACTTAAGCTAACCTTGGACTCCCCGAGAAGCATTTTATTCGAACTGCATTTTTGAAAGAACAAGATGACTCCCAAACAGCTTCGAAGTGATGCTCAACAAGTGTTGACACATTTTATTTAAGATGATCGGAAATAATGGTGACCACAAAAAATGAGGTTATGCTAGTCAGGGCTGAGGTCCATCATAGAGACGCATAGAGAACTAAAACAACCACAGCCCATGGCCCGGCTGGCAATTAAAAAGGCACTTTCATATTGTTTTTACTTTTAATACCCAGAAACTACACCCATCCTTTATACTGTACATATATGAATGAACTCCAGTTATTTTCTGTTTTGTTATTACTGCTGTAATACTTCAGTCAAACTGTTTTTACTTGTGTAGGATCCACTGCAGGATGGACTTGCATTACTGTATAAATAAAGTACTTTATGAAACACACAAGTGGGGAATTCAGCACTATGTTATCTAAATTCTGTTGGAATTCAGATAACATAACTCTGCTTTTCACCTAATGTTTTTGTGGGTTGTTCATTTTTGTTCCATTGGACATCAGACTGAGATTTGCACAGGACATATTTTGCCTGTATGTGTCCTAGAACCTACTGGCTTCACTAGATGCAGATAACAAAAGGGTGACAACATTGAGCAAGTATCTAGAAACTGCCATAGCTTTAAAACCTGTACAAATGCTACAAAAGAGCATTGAAAATATTAGATAAAAAACCTTTTTCATATCACCATTGTCAAATTTTAGAAAAATACAAGTTTTTAAATTTTACTAATTTCAAATTATTTAAATCTGCCTGTCTAATATACAAAGTTATACATGGTCTGGCGCCTCCACCAATGAGTGATTTTATTAAACAAAAGTCTAGCAGTGTTGCCGGGTCTCGACTGACTCGAGCCACTGTTAGAGGTGATTGTGAACTGGCATTCAGGCGGACCACCTTTTCACAGAATGCTCTGTCATATCAGGGAGTGAGCTTCTGGAATAGTCTTCCACTGTCAGTGAGGGAAAGTACAAGTCTACCCATCTTTAAGAGTCACTTAAAAGGGCGGCTGAGGGACACACAAACATGTAATCATGTTTAATAATCATGTTTTATATTGGAAGGGAAAAAGAGTTAGTGTATTACAAAAAGGGAAACAACTGTTAGTGGAATGGGTGAACGCAATATCACGATGGTCAGGGCATGTACAATACTGGGGTTTGTGCAATATAATTGATGTGTTTCCGTTATTGTTATCTATACTGTCCTATGCGTCCACTCTCCTTGTCATTGTTTGTTCTAGTATAATGTGATCACTGTTTTTGTCCTTGTCACATGACCTGTAAATAGTGTCTCTGTATGTTTTTACTAACTTGTGTTTAACACCAACCTGCCAGAGGGTCTGCAGATGGAAATTAGCCCAAGGCTATAATGTGGCATATTTACATTTGTTAAAATGTTCATTAATATGTATTGCCCCTCTTTCTAAAAATTAAATAAATAAATAAAATGAATCCTACTGGTGATGAGCTTTTCTTAAACGCAGCATTTTTACATTTTATACAACAAAATTATACAAACAAAAGAGTTTCTAATGACCCATGGGAGCTCTAGAGTGGGGCTAGTGCTAGGACTGCATTACAGTCAAATGTTTTCTGTAGTGATGGGGTGGATTTTTCTCCCCTTGGGCCAGTGAAAATTAAGGGGGCCAGTAAAGCTCTGATCTACTGGTCCAGGTGGTGAGTAGGTGGAGGAATGATACATGGGGCACGTAGGGCCCTGGAGGTCAGGGACGCCAATGCAGAAGCAAGGCTGATGACCCAGTGTGCATTGTGTGAAAGCTCTGACCCAGAAAACTGCAACTTGTAGTTATTGTGAGGATGATGATTGTGGTGGAGGTGCTGGTGTCAAATCTTCAGTCGCAATCAGTGTTGTGGTTAATGTGTTGTCATGGAAACCAGTGTGACCCCCTCACCACCACCACCACCCACAGTACACGCACCCACAGCCCTATTTGAGCTAGGAACTAAACATTAGCATACAGTGAGACTATCAGGTTGTAACACTGCTACAGCTCACTATCCGACAGTTATTACAGCTTACCGAGGCTTTAGCTGTGTTTCAGACGGATTTACACTTGAAGACGAGTCACACATGACTTTTAGCAGCGCAAACGAGGCAAAAGAACCGCTACATGAACGGCGGAAAGACCCGTTACTGTAGTTATTAGGCAGGTATGATAGAGTTGCACTCACAGATAGGAAACAGCGAGACGGGGAGAACAAGCCAAATAAAGCCGTGTAACTGTTTAAGTGAGAACATTTTGGAATTAAAACCCAGCTAGAAAGTGCCGTTTTCTCCCCTAACAGCCCAAATGTAAGCACCACTCTCCACGCTGAGGTTCATAAAAAAAGAAGAAGAAAAAGTTGCTGCTTTTAAACTGCCGCCCTCAGGTAGAGCATAATTGTCTCTTAAAAATCATTTCTAACTGACGCGGAGGCAAACGAAGACGAAAGAAAGATGGAAGCTTACCTGGCAGGGGAGTATTAATATTGTTTTGTCCCATGAAGAAAAGCGGTTAGAAAAGCCGAGCAGGCGCCCTTTCCGTCGAGCTCTCCCGGTGGCAGCGCTGGATGTGTATGTGCGGTTACACCGAGGACTCCTGGAGGAAAGCAGCCGAGCTCCGGCTGATGTCACCCGGACAGGGAGGGGCCTCACCGGGAGACATTTCCATAAGGACATGATGTCACGATGTTGCTGCTTTAAATGACTCTTCTAGAGCAGCAAGAAGCAACAATGACATCTACAGCCACATTCAGCATTCAGTGTTAGAGTCAATAAACGGCTAAGCCCAAGTGCTTTTTTAACTGTTGTTAAAAAACTGTTGTGACTGTTGTTGTGTCACTTTATGCTTTTATCTTCATGTATATGTAGTGTTGATATTATATGCTTGTTGCTTACTTTTAGCGTCACTGATGCTGTCTTTAACTCGGAGTTAGTATTGTTACATCAAACTATGACGTTGTCTGTCTTTGAATATTTTAAAAGGACTTTTAGGTTATTATAGCTGACTTAAGCCAAACTTAACACATAAAAATACTCAGTGTCTTCATCACCTGGAAAAATTCCTGCCTCTTTATTATTCACTGACAATATCTGTGGTTTCCCCCATTTTCAGATGGAGGTGATAAATATAATGTGTAAAGAGGACTGGAAGAGTAGTTTGATGCACTAGAACATTTGTCTGATTATGGCTGCAATGATACATCGTGACCAGGAAATATTTTGCATATCTAAGAATTGTGTGATATTCACATTGTGACTAATATACTCTTCTGTCTGTGACATTTCAGAGTATTACTGTTCAGCAACAGCATTGAATTTGATTTCTTGCTGTTCTGAATTTAAAACTGTGCCCACAAAAAATGTTTGATTTATACACAGGTGTTTATTTTTTTCTGCTTAAGTGTTTGGCCAGTTTTTTACAAAGTGCTGTTGCCAAAAACATCCTAAATGAAAAACGAAAAGCTGCATCTCTAGATGTGGATTCCAACCACAAAAGCTTCTAAGCCAGTTAGAGTTGAAGGATCACTATTAAATCCAAAGTTGCACTGAGGATTTTTGGGACAACTTCTCTCAGTTTGGGTCACAAACATTCTCTTTTACATCGCAGACACTGTTTTTCTTTTTTCCCTAGTTTGATGTGCTTTGCTACTGTGGCAACAAGTGCCTCAGTTTCATCTCTTGGGTGTGATCTCTGCTGTCTCTCTGCGTAGCTTTGCCTCTCTTCTTTGCAGTATTGTCTTTCTCTGCAACATCCAAAACAAAACAAACCAAAACAGATTGCCGTTAACGACAGCACAATCAAATTTATGCAACAGTTTCTGATAATGTATCAATACTCTTATTAGTTACAGTATTCAGATTAGTTTTGGCGTTCACACAGTCGATATGGCGAAAAAAGAATTATAACTCTTGAGCTTTGACTTCCTGTTTACTTTCTTTCAATTAAGTGTGTGTCCAGCCACCTCTGGTCAGCCACACATAGACTGTATTAAACCAGATTGTAACATGCAATCTGATAATAAATAAAGCAAACAAGTATTTGTGTATTGAAAGCAAAAGTACAGTGGCTTGCAAAAGTATTCGGCCCCCTTGAACTTTTCCACATTTTGTCACATTACAGCCACAAACATGAATCAATTTTATTGGAATTCCACGTGAAAGACCAACACAAAGTGGTGCACACGTGAGAAGTGGAACGAAAATCATACATGATTCCAAAATTATTTTACAAATAAATAACTGCAAAGTGGGGCGTGCGTAATTATTCAGCCCCCTGAGTCAATACTTTGTAGAACCACCTTTTGCTGCAATTACAGCTGCCAGTGTTTTAGGATATGTCTCTACCAGCCTTGCACATCTAGGGACTGAAGTCCTTGCCCATTCTTCTTTGCTGTTCACAAACGCTGTCCATCTAATCTGACTGAGCTGGAGCTGTTTTGCAGTTTTCAGATCTTGCCACAGACTCTCGATTGGATTTAGATCTGGACTTTGACTGGGTCATTCTAACACATGGATATGTTTTGTTTTAAACTACTCCATTGTTGCCCTGGCTTTATGTTTAGGGTCGTTGTCCTGCTGGAAGGTGAACCTCCATCCCAGTCTCAAGTCTTTTGCAGACTCCAAGAGGTTTTCTTCCAAGATTGCCTCGTATTTGGCTCCATCCATCTTCCCATCAACTCTGACCAGCTTCCCTGTCCCTGCTGAAGAGAAGCACCCCCAGAGCATGATGCTGCCACCACCATATTTGACAGTAGGGATGGTGTGTTCAGAGTGATGTGCAGTGTTAGTTTTCCGCCACACATAGCGTTTTGCATTTTGGTCTCATCTGACCAGAGCACCTTCTTCCACATGTTTGCTGTGTCCCCCACATGGCTTGTGGCAAACTGCAAACGGGACTTCTTATGGTTTTCTGTTAACAATGGCTTTCTTGTTGCCACTCTTCCATAAAGGCCAACTTTGTGCAGTGCACGACTAATAGTTGTCCCATGGACAGATTCGCCCACCTTGGGAAATCTTTTTTGCAGCCTAAGCCTGCTTTGAATTACTCAATAACTTTATCCCTGACCTGTCTGGTGTGTTCTTTAGACTTCATGGTGTTGTTGGTCCCATTATTCTATTAGACAACCTCTGAGGCCGTCACAGAGCAGCTGTATTTGTACTGACATTAGATTACACACAGGTGCACTCTATTTAGTCATTAGCACTCATCAGGCAATGTCTATGTGCAACTGACTGCACTCAGACCAAATGGGACTGAATAATTACGCACACACCACTTTGCAGTTATTTATTTGTAAATATTGTTGGAATCATGTATGATTTCGTTCCACTTCTCACGTGTGCACCACTTTGTGTTGGTCTTTCACGTGGAATTCCAATAAAATTGATTCATGTTTGTGGCTGTAATGTGACAAAATGTGGAAAAGTTCAAGGGGGTCGAACACTTGCAAACCACTGTAAGAGGAAGCTGGAGATCCATCCATGTGTGATCTGGCCTCTTTCTCTCCTATTCTCTCTATCCATCCCTCCTCCTCACTTGCAGGTTCTTTACTATTATTGCCTTGAGGTGACTGTTGTTGTGATTGGAATTGAATTGACCTCATTTGAATTCCTCTTTGTGCTTTTGCCAAAAGGCAAGCAGAGAAGCTAGACTCAAACAAGACTCAAACTGATCACCTATAACCTATTCAGAGGTTTAAATTAATTCAGATCAATTAAAAAGATTAGAAAAAAAATTATATGCATCTAAACGTGATAGTAGCAATTAATTGTTGTTCTTTAACTCTGTCAGGGACCTGGATCTGAGCAACCCAGGGTCACTGAGCACTTATGGACTTGTGTCACATTACATGTGTTTTTGCTGCTCTGTGCTGCTGTCCCTGTTGTTCACGCTTGTGTGTATATAGGCAGGTGTGTGTGCTTGTGTGGGTGCGGCTGTGACAGGCACCTTCAGGCCTGGTGGGTGTGGCCCTGCCAGGTGGTTGGTCACACCTGAACATCATCACACACCACAGCTGATCAAGCCTCATCGGAGGAGCTACTTAGGAGTGTGGTGGAGCTCTCGCCAACGCTAGATCATTATGTGACTACCCGTCAGTGTTTTCAACATATCAGTAAGTGCAATCCTGCCGCAGTTGGAAAGTGTCTAACGTCTGCCTCTGTTATTTCCCAGGAGGAGACTGGAAACGAAAGGGCAGCAAGCACGGGGTGCATGGACACTTGGAAACGAGGACACAGGGCACGGACACTGGGAGGAAGACACAGCATGGGAGTCTGGGGCGCACGGGGATTTATTGTTGTGTATTATTTACGTCACTGTAAATAAATGTACTGCTTGCATTGAAGAGTCCTGCATTTGGGTGCTCCTTTCCCTCATCTGCATGGGCTGCCAGCGCAGCCGTGACAAATTCACCGTCCATAATTGCACTCAAATATGATTTTCACCCTCAATAAACATGAAATAATCATTTTAAGTAGGATACAACTAAAATGTATATACAGACTAGCGGTCAAATGTTTTAGAAAACCCCAATTTTCCCAGTTATTTATTCCAATTCAAGTCATTTAAGTCCAATGAATAGCTTGAAATGGTAAAAAAGGTAAATGGTGAACTGCCAGAGGTTGAAAAAGGGTAAGGTTACCTAAAACAGAAAAATAACGTACATTTCAGAATGAACAAGAAGGCCTTTGTCAGGGACCACAAAATGGGTTAACAATTTAAAACTGTTCTGCAGCAATGGAGGTCTTTCCTACAAAGAAATTTGAAAGAAAGTCAAGGTGTCAGTGAGTACAGTTTCCTTCACTATATCACAAGGCACTCAGAAACTGGACTAAACTCTGACAGGAAGAGGTTTGGCAGGTCCAAAGCCACAACTGAATCAGAGGTCAAGTTTCTGAGAGTTAACAACTTGCCTGATAGGCGGCTCACAGGACAACAGCAATCACTGCTTAATAGTGGTCTTAGTAAGAAAGTCTAAGCTTCGACTGTGAAGAGAAGACTTCGAGCTGCAAGTTTGACAGGACTAGTTGCAGCAAGAAAGTCATTACTAAGACATCAGAATAAGACAAAGAGGCTTGCCGGACCATGAAACACCACCATTGGACTACTGAAGACTAGTATTATGGACTGATGAATCAAAATTTGAAATCTTTGGTTCAGGATCTTTTTACACAGTTGAGTAGGCGAAAGGATGGTTCCAGAGTGTGTGCCATCAACTGTCAAACATGGAGGAAAGTGTGGTGGTCTGTGTCTGTTTTACTGGATCCGGGATCAGTGACTTGTACAGAGTGAGAGGCACCCTGAACCAAAATGGCTACCACAGTATTCTGCAGCGCCATGCAATACCCTCTAGTATGCGCCTAGTTGGTCAGGGGTTCATCCTACAGCAGGATAATGACCTAAAACACAAGTCCCAGCTATGCCAGAACTGCATCAGGAAAAAAGAACAAGATGGTAAGCTTGAAAACATGGAATGACCAGCACAGATTCAAATAAAAATCAAAAGTTGATCAGTCCCATGGTTTAAAAACGTATTGGCATCATGTTTCGTACAGTGTGCCAGTCCACAGATCACAGTCTAGACTGTAAGGTGCACTGCAGCTTCTATCTTAAGTTCAATTGCATCAGCATCTATGACTTTAATTGACATAATGCACAAAGCAGACAAGCCTGAATGTTAGCCATATACTGTAGTACCGTCACATTGTACAGAATTGTACAGGAAGTCTGACATTGACACTAAGTACAGATACAGATTCCAAAAGCCTGAAAGAATAATTTATGATTGGAGGAGAAAAGGTGAGAAATCTTTACTTTAGCTTCGACAGAGGTTTCTGTCTGGACCAACAGCAGACCAACACTGCCATCCCTAAAATAGTGCTATTATTATGCTTTAAAAAATAACGTATTTATTGTCAATATAAGTCTTTCAATTAATGCGATTAAAGACAAAGTGGAAATGTAAGGCTCCTGTCTGCAATATATCAAAGTCTGGGTTCCTATCTGTCGCCACATCCTGACAAAAGCAGGCAGCCAAAGCATGCCTATGAAAGTAGATTACATTACACTCAGCACGATAGAGCTGACAGCTGATCTACATAATCGCTAACAACACCTGACAAATTGTGTTATGTTTCACAGACCTGAAAATAAGCGGACTTCTATCTCTGCAAACACACAAACAGCTTCACTATGAGTGAGCAGCAAGAGTAAAACCAAAAAAATCCCTTTAATTATATTCAGTGGTAGAACTGAAAAAATGCATTAGCTTTTATTATATACAGAACTTGCTGTGCAAAAGTTTTGGGCACTTTGGATGTTTAAATTCATAGCCGTTACTAATACCATAGAGGAGGCGTCTGATCATTTATTCATTTTATATTGCAAAGTGCACTGAGGTGAAGTAGTGCACTTTCAAAGATACAGGGTGCAATATAACTATTTATTTTCTGATTATTGCAAGTTTGGTTACAAGACCTGTTTGAGGTTTATCCATAAACTCATTTATCCTGAACCACACGACACAATATGAGTTTTATCTTGTGGTATGTAGAGGTAACTATCCTTGGTCTAAATGTAATACCAAAAGTAAGGAAAACTGTGTTTGGTGGTTTATTTCTTTGTTGTAACAGTGCTTCTTGGCAATAAATCTCATACTGTTGGAAAGCCTGTTTGTTTCCTCTTGGTGTCTCATGGCTCCATTTAGGGTTAGGGGTCTTAAACGTCTGGAGTCTGACTATTACTAAGAGATGAACATTAAACTAAGTAAGTCATTTAACCCGGTCATTACTAGCAAATTAATCTGCGGTTCGCCAGAGTGCAGCACAGCTCCTACTCTCCATGAGATGTTAATTCCAGCTGTCGCTCTAGAAGAAATGCTGGAAGTAGCTGAACAAAAGAAGGAAAACCAACCTCTGAGCAACTATTGACATGTAACAAACTTTGTTTACCTCCACTTCCCACCAAACCTGAATTAGAGCTCATTTCCTAACATGTGTCTGCTGTTCGAATGGTGTCACCAATAGAGATTGTTAAGCCATCCTTCGGCTTCTTGACAAACTACAACATCCGTTTGTATTTACTCTTGGCTTCATGTGGGTCAGCTTTTGTCCAGGAAATGAACACTGGGCTGATGGATGGATATGAAAGAGTTGCAGCTCCACATCCTGTCTCATTATACTGGGCTGTGTAGCCCTACCATATGGTACCTGACTTTAGAGAGTTGTTATTATATTGTTGTGAGATAAAGAGTGCTTTTCTTTTTCTTGACATTTATAATTATTTCCTCTATGTCCCTTCCAGGGCTCTGTGGTTTTCTTCAGTCCCTGTCCAGGAAGAAGATTTTGCCTCGGGCTCACCAGCTCTTCACCTGTCAGAACAGTTTCCTGCACAGTAAATAGGGCACAGCAAAGATCCTTTATGTGAAATTTACTCTATCAGAGAATTCTGATACAACTTTTAAGCTGTAAAGTCAAAAAGTAATCTGCCATCTACATCTAATGTTGAAGGCACCTTGTTGTACGTAAGACTGCAATTTCTTCTGACTATAAAGGAGAAATTCTTCTCTTCAGCTCAATTAGAAAAAAATGACTCTGAAATACTAATATCAGCTGACTTGATGGTAGCATTGGGTTTAAATCCTCACACTAAGTTAAGAGACGAACTAGCACAGCTGTAGGACAGACAAGTACATACTCTGGATCAAAGCAGTGATTCCTGTGAGGAAAAACTTAGACTGTAATAACCCTGCAGTTGGGAGGCTGTGTAAAAACTTTAATTGAGACAGGACTCCACAGATGAACTTCTCATCACAGCGGCAAGTACAGCCGGCATGTCTGCATGAAAGGGAACGTTCTGAAAACAGCATCAAATATTTAACGAATCATCTTTGAGCCATCAGTCTTGCTGTTGTCGGGTAAAGGAAGTGTAAACACACTCTGAGACTCCCGTTCACTCACAGCGTGGGTGAAGAACAGGCCTAAAGACTCTTTTTTTTCTCTCTAAAGATCCGATTAATGTTTTGATTGAAGTCGACCACTCACTGTTGTCAAAACAGAAAGTCTGACTAATTATTAATGTTTGTATTTTTGACAAATTAAGAAAAAAACACCAGCAGATTAGGCTCGAATTTACGAATCTCTTATTGGGTTGACCGACACGAAGAGTCAGGTTGATTTTTATAAAGAGTGTCTGACTTTACCAGTTTTGTTCTGTTGTCACCTATGATCATAAGATCTGGGTAGACACAGAAAGAAAGAGCAACACGTGGATGACTTACATACATTTTTGTTATGTTTCTCTAATTTTGCATCTGTACACTAACACAGCAGATCTTAAACCAGACAAGCAAGATGTGACTGGCATGCCGATGTTCAGTTTAACAGCAGTATTGCATTAATTGTTTATGAATTACCCACAGGTTTACATAGTCAGTCACTGTCAGAGGCTCCAAATTAATGTGTTAGATGTTTTCTGGTTCAATCTCACCAGGCCTTTCTGGGCTTGAGCGTAACCTTTTGTTTGGACCTTGTTGCATTCGTGAAGACATCTCTTGATTGCAGACCTTGAAAAGGATGTGCGCACCTACACAAGATTGTTCTTCAAACTTGAGTTGTCGTCTGTGAGCTGGTCAGTGCATTCATTCTTTTTAACAAAGTATCAGACTATTGATTTGGTCGCTTCTAAAGTTTTCCTGTCTGATAGGTTTATTCTGGTCTTTCAGTATTACGGTGCTCTCCTTCACTTGCACTGACATCTCTTATTGAGAGCTCCAGTGAACAACTACCAACAAATACAACTTAATGATTCACTTGGAATCAGCTCCAGATCTTAGAATTGCTTAATTTGCCATGAAATAATGAGGGGGCAGGCCCTACTTTTGAGCCTCTGACAGTGGGGGCTATGTATAAAAATGTGGGTATTTCATAAAAAATAAAAAATGCTTTTGTTAATCCCTTTCAATTAAAACTGATCATCTGCAATCACATCCTGCATGCTGGTTAAAAATCCTTTGTGTTGGTGAGCAGAGGCAAAAATTATTATTAAAAAATGTCATTTTACAAATAAATAAAAAAGCCTATGGACCGACCTGTAGGTAAATTCTTCTCCTGGTCCACTGTTGGTTTGCAGTTGTATAATGGCTACTTATGCAAATATAAATACTGACAACAGTCATTCTTCAATAACAAAGTTAAAACACCTTCTTTGGGTCACCTTTGGTGAAAACAGCGATTTCATTATTCATTGTCCCGTTGTCCAATGTGTGCAATGAAAACTGAAAAAGCATAATGCAAGCTGGAAACAGACACAGTGTGCTTTCAGAGACAAAAGCTGCGAAAGAAAACAAGCTGCTTGGATGCAAAGTCCTCTTTGGTGCGCTGATGCTAAACATTGGCTCTGACTGCTGAACAAACTTTCGAATTGAATCATTTTTCCTGGAAATCGCTAAAATTGCCATGAATTCTCACAGCACACATGCTGACTTACCCCAGCAGCTGAAGCACGGGTGTAAGCAGTGATAACACTGAGCCAGCTGGTACAATGCAATGTCCTTGAAAGCGTAAGGTGAAAAGAGAAAGCAGTCATTGATAGTGTTAGTTATACCTGTGCGTGACAAATCCAAATGTGTGCTGTGACAAAAAAACCCCAAAAAACTTCTGTGTCTCATACCAAAGTGTTCAAAGCATGTAGTCTAGCTGACCACGCTGCTGTTTACTCTGAACTGTACTGCACCAAATTAGATGGTCTCTCAAAGGTCAACCGGCACAAGCAATCATCCCCGTGGTGTCAGAGAGCAAAATTACAGCCCTGCTTTCATATTGTCTCTTCTTGTAATGCATGCAGTCATGCTTAAGATTTATGTAGCTTCCAGAAAAAAATGCTTGCACAACAGTTACTGTATGACATCAAAAAATACCAGTTATAAGTGTACACGGAGCTGCAGCGCTTGTGAAAGTTGGAGATAAGAGCCAAGTTGGTATTTTAAAACCGCTGATAATGGGCCTAAAAGACAGTGAAATCAGCCTGACTTGAAGGTCGATCAGTCTCAGCCTTTGGTTTTAAGTTAGGGAGAGATAATGATGAATAGCAATGTAAATTTCTTCCCTTACGGGGACTGATGCTGCACAAATGCAGTACATTCTGTGGAACATTTAAGTGTTTTCTTGCTGAACACACATCCACTGTGCCTCAGTAATTAGTCCCAGTGAATGTGTTACTCTAAAAGGACAAAAAACATCTTTAAAATGCCCCTCTGGCAGATTTGTCCCAGTGGTGGTTCACTTCACTGCAACAAAAAAAGCCCTTGCCCTCGCCACCTTGTTTGGACAAAAGTGTGGGTCTCATGAGTAGAACTCCAAAGCTGATTTGGGAAACCTCTATTTGAATACTAATATTTAATTGGTGGGGCTTTCTTTTCAAAAACGAACCCTAGCCCGATCTCTCATCAGGCTAGGAAACAATCTTAAAAACTTATTTTCCTGAGAGAAGCAGATGCTGTTTGAATATGAAACCACAGCAGCCAGGACCTTAGTGGTACTGTTCCGGCTTCACTGTTCCATCTTCGTGGATACATCCATCTATACCATAAACTATATGTGTCAAAACAAAGGCCTGATAGCCAAACAATATTTGGGAGATAAAAAGCTTCAAATAATTATTTGGATAAATGAGCTAGTTGGGCTGTTGTGTCTTTAGGCATCTCGTGCAAAGAACTCTGTCAGCTTTAAACAAGCTCAGCTGAATCTATCATTTAAACACTGGCCGAGTAAGGGCATCACTTGGTGCTGTATTATATCCTCAGCTTATCTTTAGAGAAACGAAAGTTCTTAAGATACGTCGTATTAGTATAAAGTATAGTTAGAGGGTTTTTTTTAATATATGTGTATACACTACATGAGTGGCATTAATTTCATTGTTTAAATCTTTAGTAATAATTATAAAGTGAACATTTTTCTTTGCTATAAATGGTCATAGCCTCTTAATGTACATAATAAAGGCATAATGCAAAGATATTTAGAGTCCACACATATCATTCCCTATGTGTTATCAATACAATACAATCAATGGTAGTAAGTAACATAGTTTTGAATATCTCTATATCGCATTATCACTTTGGCCTTCAGATCAATTTATTAATGTTTAAGGAGAGGTCAGAGGTCAAATATGGCATGATATTTTAAATCTTTATAAGTACTTTCTATATGTTGACAGTACACGCCACACTTCTATGGCTTTTTGCCATTTTTTATCCAATAAATTGTAAAGTGGACCTTAAAGACTTTGATGGATTTAAGGCAAATTTGAATGGATTGTTAACATGACCCCACTCCACACCCCTACAGTTTTATTAGAATTCATTCAACATTTCTCAAGCTATCATGCTTACAGCCTGAACAACACAAATGTAAACACTACCAGAAGCATCAGCTCTTTGATCAATGTAGAAATCTCAAAAGCAGAGAAGACAATGTTACATTTCTAAAACATGCCTGAAGGTGGTTTTCCAGAACAAACACTTGGAAAAAGAACTCTAACCATAAACTATCATAATATGTAATTTATGTTTTTTAGATTATTCATTAAGAATAAAATTAAATAATAAATAAATAAATAAAAAGAAGAAAATAAAAAAAATAAATAAATAAAAAGAAGAAAATTATTATAACTGAAATAGATCAAAAACTCTTTCCCATGGCCATTTTCCCCTTCTCCAAAATATACGGTTAGAGTGAAGGTTAGGAGGTTAGGGCCATCGCCAACTCAGAGGTTTAAGGCATTTAGTTATTTATTTATTTTTAATGAGGAAGAACTAACAGAGTAAATGTGAGTTATCTGGGTATAAATTTGTGGCGGAGGTGTGGTCCCTGACTCAGCTGCAGGGGAGGGGTGGTGCAATGAGCTCAAGGGGGCTTTTGCTGTTTTATAGTGAAGCCGGAGACCAGATAGGAGGAGTGCGTACAGTCAGCTGGAACATTGGTGGACGAGGTGCCATGAACATGAAACGTGAGCATGAACATGAAAACTATATGTGTGCAGCGTTAATAAACACTCCTAAAACTGCGTGTTGGGTCCCAGTCTTTGTAAAATTATTATTAGATTCTCAATTTTTTACTTTTTAGTTCTTTTTGCTATTTGTTTTATTGTTTAAATGAGAATGTCATAAATAAAAATATCACAAAAATAAAGTTTAATAAAGAAACCTGCTGAACATTTCAGGACTTTTCCCACTTATTTCACAGCTATGTTATACACTTGTAAAGCAGAGATGAAACTCTCCTTCTCTTCTCTGTATATTCTAGCTGCTGGTTTCACCTTTTTTTGCATTTCATACATCAGCTTTTCTGTAGCTTATCAAACACGCTGCTTCACTCCTCAACCAAATGATTGATATTCTGTCCTCGCCATCAGACAGGAGACAGAAAACACCCGCTGCTTACAACCAAACACCACCTGAGGAAGCAGCAGGCATGTGTCTTGTTGAGCATTCAGTTTAAGGTCTCCTTATTCAGCAGTGGCCCACGTCTGCACACAGAAAACAGGCAGAGAAATCACTGTTTGATTAGTTTAAAGTGCAGTTGACTTGCACTTCTCCGCAATTAACCCCTCACTGTTGTATTCAGGTACTTTCTTTAATTCCTTCTTATGCAGCTTGAAGATGAGAAAAATCATCATGTGCAATAACATCAGTGCACAGTATCATCCTGTTGCCCCCTGAGATTTGTTTTATGGCTGCATCATTCATTTTCTGAATGCCTTGTCGTGTTTTGCGCACTGCCCTAAAATCCAACCTGACAGTGTGTAATTTTTGAAAACTTTAGGGTATTTATTTCTGTCGTAGCTCTCCCCATGCTTCAGGAGAAAACATCATCTTTCTTTTCTGTCCGCTGCCAGCTTCTGTCGGTTTTGTCCCTCTCGTGCATGTGTGGAATAATTCTGTGCCAGCTCTCAAAAACGCACTAAAAATCTGTTTGTTCGCACAGGTGTGTGTGTAAAGTTTTATTCTGCTTGGACTTGTAAACCTACACAGGTTTTTATGTTTACATTTTCTATTGTAAGCACACTGAGTTTACATATAATGAAATACACTGTAGATGTAAAAACTGCCACTTCTGTAATCCTGACCCTTGTCTGTGGTCATCACCACATTGCTGACCTCTCAGCGAGATTGTTACAGTTAACTAAAACTTAACTACCCAGCAGCCTCCCAGTAGATCTACCCATGGTATAAATGTGAAAAGAACCTATGTAAGTTTCTACTTGACATATAACATTCACAAGATTTTAAGAAAACTTGACCTCTGACCTTGACCTTGTCCAAGATTTTGAGTATGGTATCAATTTCAAAATCCTACGTCGGCTCGTTCTCGAGTTATTGCATTTACAAAGTTGTGTATCCGATACCTCATTAGCCTGTTAAACAGGGTGAAAAACATTTGGTTAACTTGTAGCTAAAAAGGAATTGATGGATGCTTTTTTGAGACCTGGATGTCTACAAGTTTGTGAGTCAAAGTTATGAAAATAAAAAATGTTAAAACTAACACTAAAGCTAACAAAAACTAAAGTAAAACTAAACTGAAACAAGAGAACTCACTGTGGAAAGTAAATGAAACTTAACTAAGAAAAAGTCAGAATGAAATAAAAAATAATAACTGGTGAGAAAATAAACGTTTTTAATTAGAAAATAAAAACTTGCAATCATTCTATGGCACATTAAAAACTGTTGACGTTTTTCGAGAAAAAAAATGTTTGCATTTCTTTAAAATTTCTTTAAAGTATACTATAGGGTTAAATGTGTAAATAACAGGACTTATGCTGGTCACTTGGGCTGGGTGGCTGCTCAAACCTGTTCTGAAGGGTGCAAAGATGCAAGGCAAGGAAGCATGCTACTGTCCTACACAGTGCAGATAAGTAAGTAGCAAACACTAGGTTGACTTTTCTCTTGATTTGATTCATTACCCAAATCCTTGTCTGGGTTTAACCCTAACCCTTAAGGTGAAAAGAAATTGTCAGGAAACCTACCGAAATTGAACTCTTTTTAAACTTTTTTCACCCATAAATGTTGGGAAAAAGTATTGATTTATGATCAGCATAAGAACACGAAACAGGGAATCAGAAAATCTAAAGAAATAGCAGGTTTGACGACCACATCTTGCCCTGTCACCATAAAGATGTATTCAGTTATTTTGTCCACACATGCACGGCAGAAACAAACAGATCATCTATTAGGAGAACTTGCAAACACTCTGGGGGAGATGCTGCATATTTTCATTGCATTAACACAGTCCGAAATACTGCACAGGCGTATCAAATTTTCAAGATAGAAACTAAATTACAAATTCAATCAGCTGCTTATGACTCCTTCTCTCCATTTCGCGAGGGACTTGAGCAAGTAAGAGAAAGATAATAAATATTTGATTAAGGAGATTAATGAGAAAATCCACTGTATTCTTGGAGCATAAAACAGATGGGCTTTGCAGCATGTTAATGTCAGACGTCTCTGTCATGAAGGTGTCATCTATTCCCATCAGAAATGCAATTCAACATGACCCTCAATATAAAATCTCAGTCTGTCTGTAAATGCACATATCTTCTGTATCCACCATATACCCATTACAGCCACTATTCCCACAAGAATCTCTTCATTCTAAACTTATAAGCATGCTGAATGGTGATATGACACATGCCTGGGAGCTTAGCACCAGACTGCAAGGCATTAAAATTCAGCTCACAGGTGAATCTGAAGAGCAACAGAAAGCACCGGAGTTCAAGTGCTCTCAGCGGAGACAGAGACAGATTCTTTTTCTTTCTCTCCTCTGAACACAACAGGTATGCTCAGACACACGTGTGTGCACAAATGCATTTCTGCTTGCATGCTGTGCACATTCAATCACAAACATGGCAACATATTCTCACAGACATGCTGATGTTTCTGTTTCTCTTAAAAGACAACAAGACATTTGTAGCCCAGGTAGCCAAAAGGCACTACTCTAAATGCACCTCAAAATAAAGGAGGACACTATGACACACATTTGGGTTAAGGTCTCGATTTGGTACGACTGAATGTGTCTTTACAAATTCTTTGCATAAGATAATAAGATAAAATACTCTAATGGAACCTTATATTGAGGCACATTGCTCGAAAGTTGTCTGCCATAGTGGAAGTGATACAACCACCAGCTGCTAGACAAAATTTGTGTCTTTCCCCACTGGTTGGCAATGGTTCTTGGAGGTTGCTAACTCTTGCTGGATGAAATCAGCAAATACTCCCTACCTACTACTGAGCACTAATACATCTTGATTAAAGTATGATGTAAACCAGAAATGATTCACCTTCATAGAAAGACTGGTACCTCAGCTTTGCATCCCACAGGTTTCAAAGGGCACAATTGTTACTTTGAAGGCAAACGGTCTCCATTTCCAGTGTGTGTCACACTGGAACGTAGCTGGCCAGTGTTTGTAGACAAGTCCATCACTTCCATTCAAACTATGACAACATATGCTGGTGACCAAAGCAGTCACAAGGAGTCTTTTTCCAACCAGCAGGTGGTTACAATGGGCCAGTGACTAGTCTGCAGGTGGTTTTATGGGCTTTGAAAATGATTTTCTCAGTGACCACGATTAACCTGCAGCAACCAATCGTAACAGGTTGGGGAGCACTCATTTTCCACTCATGTGGTTTCCACAGATCAGTCCGTAGGTCTGCATGACTGGGGCTTTATTCACTTGATCCTACAATGTCACCACGATTGTCACTCATCCAAAATGGCAGACAAATTAACGTCACATGATTAGCGGTAACATGTGTGCAAAAGCTCAGTATAAACAGACTGAAACTAATTAAATAACAACCACATCAGGCTACTAACTTTGCAGAAAAGGCTTCTTGTTCTGATTAACGTTAGGGTGGCAGGCAGACAATTAGCCTAGCTTTGATATGTCATCACTGCTGCCAGTGTCATAATACTTACTGATGGCTTACCAGTGTTGGGGAGTAACGGAATACATGTACCGCCGTTACGTATTTAAAATACAAAATATGAGTAACTGTATTCCGTTACAGTTACCGTTTAAAAAGGTGGTATTCAGAATACAGTTACTTTGTTGAGATAAATGGATTACACGGCGGTATTTTCCTGTTTCATATTGTCGCGGGTCAGGACTGTTTGGGTTTTGTTTGACAGCTACGTTCTGTTGTTCCAGGTGGCAGCGTTACGGTTGCCATGGTTACAGGGTGACGCTCTTTCTCTGCGTGTTTCCTGGGTGAGAGAGCGGCTTTTTGTTGTTGTTGTGCTAAGCTAATAGGCAGAATGCTACTCTAAAGAATGTAGCCTCATGGGCAGTGTAGTCCGTGCTGCAGGGAGAATGGACTGCCATACACGTTATGTGTCTGTGACCGTGAGGAGGGAGAAAAAGGCGAGTGGAAAGGTACGAGTTGTCATCGAGCAAAAACGGGAGCTGGAAGCATGTAAATATAATAATAACCACTGCAGCCAAGAAGAGTGCCTGACGAGCCCAGTTGTAAGTAAGCTATTAAGACTCGACTGTAGGCTGTGTTCGTGTTTTCCTCCGAAACAATAAGTTCCGTTGGAGCAGCCTTTCAACGCCTCTCTCTGTCTCTCGCTAGCAAAGTTGACCCAGACAACAAAGTAAAGCTATTTTTGGCTACGAGCCCGACACGGAATCCGACGTATTAGTCAGAGGTCCCTTTACTACGGGTTCGGAGCCCTTCATAAATCACAGCAATAGTGCATTCACGTAGTTGTAAAAAGCATGATAATATATTAAGTAATCCAAAGTATTCAGAATACGTTACTCTCATTGAGTAACGTAACGGAATACGTTACAGAATACATTTTGGGGCATGTATTCTGTAATGGAATACATTTTAAAAGTAACCTTCCCAACACTGTGGCTTACTTTCCTACAAATCTTCTGTTGAGCTTCTGATTTGACATCAACTATGATCCAGTCTGATTAATACCCCGGCACCCACACTCTATATTACTGGTAAACAGCATCTTTCCCAGCCACAGACAGTAAAGATGTAGCAATCTGTTGCTCATGTCCCATTATGAACCCTTGCAATAAGAATTTTTACACACACTATCTTGGTATTTTGAAACAGAGTATGATGAGCATAGACAGTATAAAAGATGAATATAACTTACAGGTCTGAAATGTGAAGACAAGGCAGCATTCTCTTTAGTAGCCACCAGGGGGTGATGGCTGTAGTTGCAATAAGACATCTATGAAATAGAAATCTATGGGGAAACAACTGTCAGCCCTGAATTCAGCAAACACTTTCTTTAGAGTTTCAAATAGTTTCATTAGTTTTTGGGCTAGATCACTCATTTTGGGTCAAGTCGAATTAAAAAAAATTAAATTTTAATGATTTTAAGTGTCAGAAAAGGGAATACTCATTCGTGGTTATTAGATACTGGATCCACCAGTTGGTTATTTCTGTATTGGCATTGTTGTCTTTCTTGTTTGTTTGAAACACCAGTATAGCTGATGTCAAAAGAAAAGAGTGTCATGCCAGAAGATAATAAAACAGGCTGGAGGACAAGGAATATAAATCAGCCCAGTGCCCATTCTATGTAACCTAGTTGTGCTTACTGTGCAGGACATAAATAAATGTATCAATACAAGAATATGTACGGGAGTCTTTCTTGTAGTACAGCTCATTCTGGCTGAGGTCCCTAAATCTTCATTAGGTAGATTTTCCACTAAGAGGTGATGAAAAATACACAATTTCTTTTTGAGCAAAAGTACATTAATTTTCTATGAATTCCAGTTCAACGCTTTCCTATTCCCATTTTACCCTGATGAGCGTAATTTCTGTGCAGGTGCACCACTTTGTTTGTGAGCAATGAGGATTAAGTATGGGTGATGAAACAGTGAATAACATTCTCTTTCAGCAACAAACCAGAAGACTCTATTCAAAATCCAATTATTATGAACCTCAGTGTGGCAGGCCCTTTTCCTCCCTCTCAGTTTGATGGCATTAGTCACACCATTAGCCCATATAAAGAACAGAAATGGTGAGCGTCAACAGTGAGACAGGCCCTTCATTCACATAACCAGCAGGAGTCATTCTCTGATAGCTCCTGATGATCTTTTTAAACTACTTTCTTCTTGCATAGTTGTTTTCACAATGGCCATCCAGCATTAGCACAGTCATAACACCGGATGTGAGAATGTGTTGCATATGTATACGTGTCTTCATTTGGAGGCTGTAAAAACTGTTATGTGGAAGGAACCGGAGCCAGTTTTTACCCCGAGTTTCATTCTCAAGGCCAGCTCACTTAAATAATTGAAGCAACAGTTAAGATCTTACTATCCCAGTTTGCCATGTCTCAGCATCACACACTGTGTAGGACGTCTAAGAAGGTCCATTTAATGGAAACAGACAGAGTCAACATCTTTCATCTGTTAATATGATTTTTTTTTAATGTGCACATTCAATAGAACTAACTTGACCATATATCCATGAGTTTGATTTGATTTGTTCAGTACTTATCCCTTTGAGTCTACATGTAAACATAAGAAGATTCTGAATATCTGGATTTCATGCAGAATTTATTTATCACTTACATGCAGAAGATCCCTGGTTCAGAGACACAAAGCCAGCCTTGGGGGGGTCATAAGCTAGAGTGTTCCCAGTACTGACCCCAAGCTCAGAGAAACGTGAGGGTAACATCAGGAAATGCATCCAGCATAAAATCTGTGCCACATCAACTGCCTGCATCCATCTACCGTGAAAACCTGTGGGGAAATAAGAGCACAGCCAAAAGTACTTGTGTAAATACCCTACCACTCCGCCCAGCAACTGTAATCTCTTCATGGCCAGTTTCATTGCTTTTTCGATCAAAGAAATTTTAATATTTGCTGTTCAAATGGAATCAAACCTAAAAATGAGAAGAGTGACTAATATGCCGGTTTGGACACACTGGTTAATCTACTTCTGGGGAAAAGAAAACAGAAATGGCAAATCATACTCACTGTGATACAGATCAATATAACACGTTAAACTCCAAATAGGAAAAAGCAACAGAGCGTTATAGGTTAGCAGTGTGTTACCCTGCGAGAAACAAATTTCACAGAAATCCATCAGGTCATTGTTAAAATATTTTCTGGATCAATATGATGTTTAACTCAAAAATTCATGAAGGAACAATGAATCCAGCATTGCTGAAATATTTATAAGTTTTATTGTATGGAGTGAGGAGTGATAGTTCTCTTTTAGACGAAGGATGTTTGCGCAGTGGAGCTGAATGTTTTTGAGGTTTTTTCTTAGCTGTTTCTCAGACCGTTCAGAGGTACCTCAGTCGATATTCCAGCTCAATGAATGTGAGTTTGAGGGCATTAGTCTTTAATTGTACACTATAAACTGGACTCACTGTGGACTTTTTTGTTTTCTCCCCTTTTGATGGTAAAGTCCCTTTGGGTTTAATCAAGTTTTCTACCAGGCTTTCTACCAAGTTCCTACCACTCAGATGTCATTTGTCCGTCCTCAGCTGTCAAGTTTTAACTACATCAAGAGGTTTCATTTGGACAAGTGACCTCCAAGGTTAGCAGACGAAAGCTAAACATGAATAAGAGCCTGTGTGAAATACCCAAGTTGACATTATCCACGTCCCACTGAAGGACAGCCATTTGTAGGCATGTGTTCCCCCAACGTCACTTGAGTCATGTAAAGGACATAAAGTGACAGAACGATAATCCTGCAAACAAAGAACTGAGAGATATCTTAAATCCTTTAAATGTTTTCAGTTTTCAGTCTTGCAAAACACTCTAATGACCTATGACACATTTTATAACTCAAAGGTGGCCTTTAATATACTGGCCTGTTATTAAATGCATAAAACAAAATACACAGCAAATAAGCGCTAGAAAATATATGTTTCCTAACAGACCGAGAGGCAGTACACCCTGGCTGCCAATCTGCCGCAGGGCTAACACATAGAGACAGAAAGCCATTTGCATTCACATTCACACTTATGGGCAATTTAGAGTTACCAATTAACCTGTCCCCACTGACTGCATGTCTTTGAATTTTGATCATTATTTACACAAAAAATAATAATTGGAGATCGCAAATGAGGAAAAAGTTGCCTGTGGATGAAAGTCTTTGTCACCACTTTCCTCCTTATGTCTGGGTGATATCCCACTGTGTATGATTGCCCAATAAATGCTGGAGGTCTCTCATTTATGTCTGACACATCAGATGGCCCTTGTACTCTAGCTGTGTCTGTTTTGAATTGGCTTTAACGTTAAACCATTTCTTTTTAACTTGAGCCACAGTCTGCGTCTCAGAGGATACAATGGTAACTGTCTCTGTTATTGTAGCCCAAGCTTCATTTTTCTTTACCATCGTCACACCTGCAGAAACACTTTTGAAAAGTATGGAAAACTTTTTTTTGCTTCCACCTCAGAGACGATTGTTTCGATTTCTTCAGTAGTAAAGGTGTTTAAAACTTTGCTTTCTTTTACTCGCCACATTTTTGTAACTTCACCACTTTTTCTCACCTGGAGGTAAACTTGTTTCCTTATACAGAGAAATGGATGTATGGAGGTGGTGATATTCGAACTGCAGGCAGCAAGCATGAGCCTGCTGATTTAAAATGAGTCTGAGTTGCCAACGTATGCACTGCGGTAAGAACAAAATTGCCTGGTGCATACGTCATAAATCTGACAGTAATTTTTCATGAAAACTCATTTTTTGCACAGACTAAAAATGTTTCCACACACATATTGGTAAACGAGGGATGGCTGTAGCTCGGGAGGCAGAGCAGGTGATCAAAAGGTTGATGGCTCAATCCCCATCTGCTCCAGTCTGCATGGCAAATATCGCTGAGCAAGATACTAACCCCAAGTTGTTCTTTAATGCATCATTGGAGTATAAATGCTTGTGAATGGTAAATGGAAAACACTTACATAGAAAAAGCTCAGAAAAAGTGCTTGTATGAATTAGTGTGAATGGGTGAGACAATGAAGTGTTTTAAGTGCTAAGATTAGCTAAGAACCGCTCCATTTACCATTTACCATGTCCTTTGGACAAATGAGACCAAAATGGAGATATTTGGACATAATCCATAACACTACATGTGGAGAAAACCAAACCAACATCAGCACCTCATACCAGCTGTCAGGCACAGTAGTTTAATTTGGGTTCTTTTTATTTTGCAGCCTCGTGGCCTGGGAACCTCACAGTTACTGTGTCAACAACAAACTCCTCTTTATTTCAATGCAATATTTAGCTGTTTAACAGCTGAAGTTTGGCCTAAGCTGGCTCACGTAGCAGAACAAAGATCCCAAGCACAGCAACAAGTTGAAAAAGAGAAGAGCCAAGGTGCTGCAATGGCCCAAAGTACAGACCTCAGAGGCTTGCTCTTCTTTCTGAAATTGATCACCATGTCATGAGTTCTTCAAGACTACTCAAAAAGTAATAACCAAATAGTGTTCTGTACTTCTCCTCCAGCCCATCACTAATACATCCAAGCATGCAGATGATTACATCATCCACTTAAAAGATGAGGTTGGTATTTTCACCTGTGGTCCTGCCATGGCATCACATGTGATGTGATGAAGGTACTGGTTTTCACTCCCATGTGTTTATGCTCCACTACAACATTCATTAACTTTTGTCTCCTCTCTCTTAAAGTTTGAGTTTTGTTGTTTCTCCCCATGTTCTCATTTTTTCTCTTCTCTTTCCCCAAACCTCCCCAACTAGTCATTATAGATGGCTGCCCTGGGCAACAGTGGGGAAAAAGGAAGTTTTTCCCCACTGTTGCCCAGTTATTGTTGGGGTTTTTCCTCTAATATGGTTGTTCACTTCACTAAATAAAGCACCTTGAGGCACCTTGAGGTAACTGTTATATGAACTGGTGCTAAGTGAAGCGATGTGAAACAGAGTCAGGTTGTCAGGAACACACACACCTGGCTAGCACAGGTCCTGAGAAGCTCGAGGTCAGTCCTTGCATTTCCTCAGCTTCACCTTTGCTACACACTGAATTAAAACTCATCCAAAATCAGTGGAGCTAAATTTCCCATCAGTTTTCAATTGGTTTAGTTTGCTACATGTTTCTAATAGAAGTTTCTGATTTTGAAATGATTCTTGATCAAGCCAAACCAACATACTGAGTTTGCTGAGGAGAGAGAAGTGAAATAGGATAAATACAAAACGACTAAATGTAGGGTGATATTGAGAACACGTGCTAGAACACAGAAACAGTGATATTTTTTCAGCTTCTTCTTCTTTTGCATCTTCTGCTTTTTTCCTCTTCTCATTCCTGCCATGGCAGTGATGGAACTGATTACTCTTTCAGCAGAGGAACTGCTGCTTTATGTCATTAGGTGAGGTGAAGTGAACTGGACCCAATGATCTGGATATAGGGAAATAGACAGTGGTAAAAGTGACTGCAATTTAAACCTGTGTCCTATTAAATAGCACACTTACTTTGGTTAATGAGGTTCACTGAAATTTCAGCTACTACCTGTGCTGTTTCGGACAGTTGTACAAAATTAGTAGTTAAAAAACAACATACGAAAAAACATACGCACTATTGCTTCAACACATATACACAACACATAACACAGATGTACATTACTATCTACAGAGATTAGATAGCAAGTATATTTTATTATGCGTCTTTTTTCATCACTCTTATTTTTGACTTTGTCACAAACTACATCCCTACATGTTGGATGCTGCAGTAACCTAATTTCCACTCTGGGATCAGTAAAACCAGTCAACGCATCAGTGCAAGTCTGCCAAAACATACAGTAGATTTAGGAATTTCAAAAAGCGATCTGAGACCCTGATAGACCCTATGCCACTTGCTTAAATTAAGTTGGCAAAAGTATGGTCTGACACAGGCCCCTCTGCTGGCAACCGCTGCCATCAGAATTGTACTCCCAATTAGAATGAACTTGGCCAGACTTCAAAGGCTGTTGTAAACCATTAAATTGACCCTTTGAACTCAGAAAGTGAAACTTACTTATTCACAGAAGCTTTTTGGGGAAATTCTGCTGATTCAGGTCGACATTTATTACACCACCAAATAACTAACAGACTCTAACGGTGCAGTTATTATAAATAGGCTAACTATCAGCTTTGATCATGCCAGAGTCTCAATGTGAATCATCTTTGACTATGACAGTCGTGTGTTCTTACACCTATCTGCTGTAAATTCTGTGAACCTGCAAAAAAAAAAAGAAAGAAAAGTTGCAAGCAGTCTTATCAGGTCAGGGGTGGGGAACTCCAGGCCTCAAGGGCCGGTGTAGATCTCACCCTGAGTCAACACACCTGAATCAAATGATTAGTTCATTACTAGGCCTCTGGAGAACTTCAAGACATGTTGAGCTGTGTTGGATCCAGGACACACCTAAAACCTGCAGGACACCAGCCTGTGTGGCCTGGAGTTCCCCCACCCCTGTATTAGGTGATATGAAAAGCAGAATGGCATTACTAAATCTATTTTAGCTCTGAAAAATGTCAGTCTCTTCTGCGAAATGTTTACCATGTTGTCTCTATCTGTCTCCTGTTGGATGCCATATTGCTGTCTACAATCCAACTAACAAGAGCTGCAAGTGTTCAAAAGAAATTCTAACATTTTGTGGTGCTGAGAGTGCAATTTGCAGATTGTTAGCTTACATTTTAAGGCATCCGTTAGTCATACATTACCTTGAAACACAATGTATTGTTACGGTTTAGTCGTGCCACTTTTTGTGCAAGAATAGCATGTTCTGTAGCTTCTTGTGGTGCTGTTAGTCAGAGAGCTGATTGGATGTGATTGAAGACACCTTAAGTGTCTCTACACAACACTAATCAATGAATAAAGAGCGGTAAGTGTTAGTGTGACTGCTTGTTAATGACAGTGGTTCTCTGCTACCCTCTGGTGGCCGGTATTTGTTGTGCAACAATAGAATGAGATCCCCACAACATCACAAATTTGGTTTAGTCACAGTGCTCTCTGCTGGCAGCACAAATTTAGTGCATCAAATTGAAAGATTGCATTGCGACATTTTCGGCAATATTTACCTGAGTAAGGTCATGAGTGCTGCTTTCTAATAAATGCTGTCAAATTGAAGTTCTTAAAAGGTTTCTGGACTGATCCAAAACTTTGTGTTCAAGGCAAAGGTGCACACTTTTTACAAAAGAAGATTAGGTAATAAATGCATTTCATTATAGTGTACATCTGTTTTAATTTTTATGTATGGAGTCTTAGTACAGGGGCACTGTTGTTGTCCCGGGAGCTATGCTGCCCTAGATGAGAGCAAATCCCAGTAGCTCTATGAAGAATACACTATGGTACATGATTAACCTATACCCTGAAAAGGGTTACCGCAGCCACTCCCCTGAAGAGGCCCCTCACCTCATAGGAGAACACTTGTTGGCCAGGTCTTACCCTATTGGGCCAAGCCAGGTACAACCATCCTGTGGTCCCACACCCACAGAAGATGCTGTAGGGGTTGGGTGCAACGTGACTCAGACAGCAACCAGTGGTCTGATGGTCCAGTCCTCATTTACTGAAATTAGGTCCTGGATCGTGGAATGTCACCTCTCTGGCATCTCGATACAGGGGGACGGCCTGTTTAAGGGCATGGCAAAGAAGTCCACACTTTGGCTAGGCCACTCCAAAAACCCTCATTTTACTTTATTTTTTGACCCATTTTTTAACCAGTGGACTCACTGCTGTGTTTCACATTATTGTCCTGCAATAACATCCAACTGTACCTGAAATTCAGGACACAAATTGGTGGCTGGATGGTCTCCATAAGGTTTTTCTTTTAGCTAGTTGTCCAGGTCCTGGAGCAGCAAACCAACCACAGACCATCACACTACCACATCATGTTAGACTCTTGTATGATGGTGAAATTGTAGTTTTACACCAGATGATTTTTTTTTTTACTTTTTAACTTTCTATTTACTCGGGTTATCTTTGTCTAATGTTAAAATTTGGTTTTAACATTTAAGTTTGACAAAAGACTAAGAAATGAGACTGGTGAAAAATTTCACAGCACATTAGAAAATAAGGGAAAGTATAATAGGTTGATTTAGTGGATCTTTAGTTTAAAATCTTTTTTTACTTTAGTATTATGTTTTGTTTTTGTCTTTGAAGTCACTTAATATGCATGCACTGGACAGAAATGGCATTCCTGTAGAATGTCCATATAGTGAAAGCAGATACCAGAAGTTCAGATACAGGTCTGTTGACCACCAAATGTAAACAACAAGACTGAATAAAATCAAAGACAGAGCCAGATTTGTGAATGTTTAATACAATAATACAGAAAACAGCTGTACAGTATACAGTGCACACTCTTACACTTTCTCTCACACAAACTCACACTCAAAATCTCATCCACACACAGAGTCAAAGAGCACACAATAACTATAGCACACATTGCATTAACAAACACAGTGCTCACAGAATCTAAAGAGCTTTGACTTTCGGCCATTTTGGCTCCGGCCTTTGACTCATTGTCCATTGCTATAGAAACTGGTGTTTCTCTTGTCACCATGTTGATTCTATGGCACTTTTCTTTATTCACAGCCAGGTGGAGCAACAGGGGCCCAGCACAGGAACAACAAGAGCTGCCTGAACTCTGGGCTCCTGTCGATTTAAAGGTAAATCTTATTTATTTACTCATGATCACACTTCCTTGGACTCAGTGTTCATTATCATTTTCCATCATCTCCACAATCTCTACAACGATGGAGAGTACAGTGTAATGCTATCCTATGGGTATATTGGCCCAGAATACGATAAGATGGCCCATGTTTTGTTTTTAAAAAAAAAGGTCACGTGTAAACATGTAAAGAAATTCACACCGATTCACTGCTGCTGCTCTGCTCTCTGTGCGTTCAAACTGCCACTGTGTTATGTTTGGATTTTTACTGCTATTAGCCATGGAAAAGGTAAAGCCAGCTGAATGGCAGTCATAGCTTTTTAGCTCCCGTATGTAACATTTTTCAAGTGAAACAGACTCTTCGGTCAGGGCTCAGATACAGGTTTGGGATCAACCGTTTATTACAATCAGTTGTAACACAGAACTGACTCTGATTTGATCCTACAGATGAGCTCTGATGTCTTTTTTGGAGATTGCAACGTACTTGGTTAGGCTTAGCAGCCAGAAAATCCCTCATTAAATCTTTGTTAATCTTTAGTTACCAAGCCTCTTGCCTTGGAGCTAATCCTTTCTATTAGCTTTCTTATGTACAGCTCCCCCCTTCACCTTCTACCTAACCAGTAAACATTTAAAAAGATACTAATTAAATAAGCAAATTCAATATCAGCCTCATGTCAAAAGTGGAAAAGAAATAATAAATTACATGCCGTTTCCATGTAGTGTATTAATAGCATATTGTTTAATGTTAAACTAGAATTTGTTGAAATGTATACTGTCAAATGTGAAAGCAAGAACATGTGATATTTTAGATTATTCGAGTGTTGAGCAGCAGCTCATGACAGCTGTCAAACCATATTCTGTGATCTGTGAGATCTGTGAACTGCAGCAGAGCAGCAACTAGGTCACCTGCAGGTAATGTTCACTACATTGTGCACGCAAACATTAGTTATGCATATAATACAAAGTTTAATTTAATTTGTATTACTTTGAGGAGGCATGTTAGACAGCAGCAGAAAAAGTCAGGGCGGGGTTAATGAATATTATATCATAATATTCATCACGTTGTAATTGAGATTTGATAAGAAAATGAATTGAGTGATTCGGTTTCAATAAAATGCTCTTGAATCAAATACATCACTGATGGTGTAAACAAGCTGTGAATAACATCCACACTCTGTCCTTCTACACAAGGGCTATATGGTTTTTTGCTTAGCTACATTTAACACTAAGCTAATTAAGCTTGTGGTACGATTTCTATAACCAAACTGAGCTTGACAAAACATAAATAACTGACATTTGAGATTACATTTTTATACTGTGCATTTAAAAAGCATCGTGACTGACAACACTTCCTGTCTCTGTCGCATGTTAGTATTTAGGACAAATATTACAGTGTAACCAGGACTGCAAATATTCACTATATCCAGGTCTGTAGATGCCTCCTTTTATGTTACGTTAAAAGACTGCATACAGGAGACCTCCATTTGGTATATATTGCTAACTTGTTAGCACTGTAAATTGACCAATGCAAGTAGGTCCATGGATTTTTCCTTTGCAAATAAACTGAAAAATTTCATAACTTGTACATCACTTTCTACAATGTAACATTTGTAATGTCTTCTGTACAAAGTGCTGGGATGTTTTACACACCTGGTAGTCTACAGCTTCTCTAATAGCCATCAGCTATGCTATCAGAATGCTAATATGCTGTCAGTGATAGTGGTAATATACATAAGTTTTGTTTGTGTAATGCTTAAGGTTTATGGCATTTATGGTTTATCTTAGTTTCGCTCTCTAACATTTGCTAATTAGCACTAAGCACAACTTGCAGAGGGGTACTGGGCATCAACCACCTGGCACACATTTTGGAAAGTTTCTCGGCCGATGCTAGTGCAAGACCAAAAGTTAGAGGTTCCAGTTTGCTGAATAACTGCTAACATTTTTGCCCCAAAAGCGTTCGTAATGGCCAGGTATGGTTTAGCCCCAAAAAATAGCCTAAGTCGTGCATGCCAGAAGAAATAATTCTGTATGGTATTAATAATCTCAGCATAGTCAATTATGCCAATATGCAATTGGCCCCATTTAGCTTGCTACTTAGGCGGTACGATAAACAACTGCTGCAACATCATCCAACATGTTTTTGTTTGACATCATGGGTAGAAGTGTGAGATAAAAAGGAGTAGGAACAAAGAACAGAGCAGCAATCACTTTTCACGCTCATAAGTTTAAAACATCACACCTGTTGTTGTGATCAGCTGCATTAACAAAACCTCGACAACTGCTTCTTAACAGCTCAGTTAATTATTATTCCTAACAGACATTCAGTCTCCCAACTCCCTGAATAGGGTTTTTAAGCCGCTCCACACTCTTTGGTTTTGACCTGCCTGCCTCTGTTTTTATTTAAATGATGACATCTATTTCACAGACAGCATTCCTCTGAATCTCTAATAAAATCACAACACATTTTCACCACTGTTAATGGGCCATGAAGCTGCTAAGAAGCTGTTATCTAATGAATCTTTTCACTCTGAATGTGATATTTTCATGGTCAGTTGTAAAAAAAAATCCCCAAAAAAACAAAGGTCTAGTGGCCCTTTTCAGTCACTGAAGGACCACTTAGTCAGCTGCTGTGTTTAAACAGAGAGTGTGAACTCTGCACGGCAACGCCCTGTTGCCAGGGTCGTCTGCCACAGTCAAATACAGTGGTACGTTTGGCAGAGGGCAGTCAGGCGTTTTCAGGCACTTCATCTTCCTCTTTCTCCTCCTCTGGGGCCTCCCCTGTAAAGGTTACCACAGCTAAAGGTGAGTTTGAGGGTTAAATGTCAGGAAGTTGTTATGTTTGTTGTCAAGTTCATACCATTCAACATTTGGTCTGGTGACTTGTCATGAGATTCACCAGGAGGTGAGCAGTCAGAGTTCTGTGGCTGATCGGCAGCGGGTCCATCAGGAGTACGATGGCTGGTTGAGGCATGTGATTGGAGGTCCACACTTTCTTTTTCTTCTTGCGCCTTGCTGGCTAGCTCTGTTCACAATAGGCAAACACAGGAAAATACACAAATTTTCAACTGAAAAAAAAATTGTTCCATCAAATCTGGGGATCTTCTTCAAGCCTGGGCCCTTGATGGTTTGAGACTCTTAGCTGTTTCTAGGACTAGTGTTGGAGAAGTTTACACTCAGTTCAGTGTTTTTTGCATCTGATATTTGGTGGATATTTACATTAATGGCAAAGCTTGTGTGTAGATACATCACCACAACAACCTGACTGGCAAATGTTTCCAATATCAGAATCTATCTCAGAAGATGAGACACTTTCCCACTATATTACATTCCCAGTATATTAGATATGATATGTGGTGCTAAGCCAAAAATCACACCTAACTCAAATGTTGACTACCCAAAGGTAAACAGGTGGCACTTGCACAAAACTTTAGAAAAAGGTGGACAAATCTCAGTTCAACAATTTAACCTCTCACTGTATTGTGATCA
Source organism: Mchenga conophoros (assembly GCF_057382185.1). Lineage (NCBI taxonomy): Eukaryota > Metazoa > Chordata > Actinopteri > Cichliformes > Cichlidae > Mchenga > Mchenga conophoros. The sequence goes on from NC_140541.1 coordinate 11,942,587, forward strand.
TGTCAACAAGGAAAAAATGACTTCGCAGTGGAAAAATATCGATTTTGTTGGGATATTTATCGGCAGCACCGTTATTAAATTTTTTTGTCTTACAAATTACAGCAGTCCACAGCTGAGTGTGTGAAACAAGCACAACAAGGCTAAAAGCACAAAGATGGTAGCTTATATTAAAATAAGGGTACAATTTTCTCAAGAGCATGTTTTATAAAAATGCAGACAAACATTTTCTCCAAAGAGTGTGAGATTATTATATTATCTGCCACGTTAGACCCCTAATTAAAGATTGTGAAATCATTATGTAGTTTTAGTTTGCATTATTCTCCTGACTTAGAAGAAGGTGATAACTATTACAGTTATTAAACTGATTTGTATTACATTAGACTGCTGATTTATTGTGAATGAATGATATTGTTTTATGATGCATTATACTGCTGAGGTATAAGAATTGTATGGAATAAAAGATTGTTGATTGAGCATTTATACACCGAGTATTGTCTTTCCTTCAGCCCAAAGATCAAAAGAATTGGGAGAATTGAACAATTGACATTTGTTACACTGAAAAAATCTCGTTTTTTGAGAAATCACTTATAGATTGTTGGAAGCTTTGTCTTATAATGTCCAAAAGCGCAAAACAAAATAATAACACTCCAAATAAAACAATTTTTTTCTAAATTTGGTTGTAGAAACTTTACCTCGAATGATTCTGAGTTTCTTGAATATTTGTTTGTGACTGTATGTGTACCGTGCACAGATAGTTCTTTCCATCTGTCCTTGTTGCTGGTAATGACACCAGAGAGGTGCAGCTTCAGTGCCAGCAGATCAATGGCTGTCAGGGAAAAGTCCATCTGTCCATCATCACTGTTCCCATGGCGAACACTACTGTGTCTCTGCACTGACTCCACGGTAACTGAACCGCTTCCTGTTAGACTGAAACAGAGAGAGAGGTGTAAAGCGATGAGAGGGACTGCCTTTTCCACCTTGGATGTATTAATGTATTAAGGAAAATTCCATATTGCATTGATTGAATAAAACCTGGTGAATGAGCAATACTTTTTTTCTACATGGCCAAAAACTTTATATTTCTATGAGAAAAACAATGTTACTTGATTTTGTGCAGTGATGACCTGCCCTCACACACCGATCAACATATGCTGTAGTCGAGGCATTTCCTGTGGACATTTAGCTGATTTAAGGTTGGGACTGTTACTGGTTCTTGTACCAACAAGTTATATTTTACCCTCTTTGCCCACTATGTGGTCTTGAAGAACACCAATTACTATTTGTGTCATGTATCTGTACATCGTGCTATGTACAGGTGTGCATCCATGTCCTGCATGCAACTCTCTCCATAGTTTCCTGTCAGTTCTCTGTACTAATAAAGATTGTATAATAAAGACAAAACAAAAAAAACCCCAAATAAATCTTTTTTTTTTTTTTTAAGAAAAGAATAAGTAGTTGTACAATTGAGTGATTAGACTGGGTTTCACAGTTTCTGGTCTAAGACCAGCCTATTTTCAATGATTTTTCATCCAAAATCATCAAGTATGAATAAAAATGACTTTATGCAGTGTTGTAAAAACAATTACAAGTTTGTACAACCAGCTTCTGCAGCAGTAACTTACAGTAATAATTATCTGTATGACTTTATCAGTTTATCACATTGCTGTTAATGTATTTGAGTCCACTATACTTTATAACATTGCTTTAGTTGACTGAGGTTTGTGGGCATCTGTTTATGCACAGTGCCACCACAGATTTCAATCGGGCTGAGGTCTGGACTTCCAAAGACTTGTTCTGATGTGGATTAAGAGTTTCAGCTGTTATCAAGTCTGTTGCTTTTCTTTTGTTGTGGTTATTCACTGAGGAATCGTTCATGTTAAAAACCTTGTGTCTAATACACATGTTGAATAAGTCACTGAACTTACAGCAGTAATAGCAGCAGTACCTGGATCTCCTGTTTCCAGTCTCTCTGGCCTTCCTGTCCTCCTCTATTAGAGGACCAATCACTTTCTCTGTCGTGTCAATCAGTACACTGAAGGTTGGCTCCACAATGAAGTCTATGAAACCTGAATCCCAAGAGAAATGTTAGGATAATAGAAGAAGAGAGAGCAAAATATATAACAAGCGCATCTGTTACGTGTCTGCAGGCTGCATGTTGTCTTTCCCTCTCCTTTTGTTTGCCAGTCCCTTAGGTACGCAGACTGCAGGCTGATGTCTTTTTGTTAGAAACACTAGGTAAGTAGGTTGATGCCACCCATGTAATTTTGAGCTTGTTTTGAGTTGAGGTTTAGGGTCTTTCCCCCCTGTTTTTGTTTTTCTAGGATAATAGCTCAGCTAAGTTTTGGTTTTGCCTTTTTGGTGGTTTTTTTGGCACAACCTAACTGTCCCTTTCTCCCCCACATTTGTTGTTTGAATTTGGGTTACTTATTTTGTGAGAGCGCTGCCATTAAACTTTTTTTATAACACCTGTACCAGGTTTCCAGAGTCGTCGTGTCATCCTCTCCTGCCCTCGAGGAGACGTAACAGCATCATTACTAATAATAACTTAATACTGGTTCTTTTTCTTATAATAAATCACTACCAGATAGTAAACATGAGAATAAAGTTTCAACAGCTGTTTGCAAATCCAGCACAAGTTTATGAAGTCCTTTCTCATTGTGACTCTTACCTATCTGAGACTGGGCAATCATCGTAGCTTTACGGTCACAGAGAGGAGAAAAGGGGAGCCCAAGTTCAACCTCTTTATCTCCCTGGAAACAATGTAGAAAGTGGGACAATATAACACTGTGTCTTCAAGTACTCAAGTTAACTTTATGGGATTTGCATTCAGTTTCTGCTTGAGCCTTAAACAATAAAACACAATGGAGACATCCTCCTCATGGAAATAAGCTAAAATATCTTCATCATTACAACATGGGCAATAGAGTCTTTCAGTGTTTCAGAGTGCTTCAGTGATAACACAAAAATGTATTCTTACCGATACAAGTTGACTGGAATTCGTTGGGTGGACTCAAAAAAGTTAAGTGTTGTATAACAAAACAAACAGCTCTGCAGCACCCAGGTCATCACCTGTAACTGTTACAGAGCTCATACAGTTTCTAGTAATAATGTCAATTATGTCGGCTATGACAACTGAAAAAGATTTTATTAATTCTAAATGGCTAATTAGGCTAACGTTGCCTTTATTTGTTAATGCAGCAACAATTAGCTAATTTTTCTTTACTGGTTGATTTATTTTTAACATGGCACCAAATTAATTTTGCAGTAGGCATTACAAAGAGAAGGGTATCAGAATTCTGTGTTATTATATGGAGAAATCCTGTTTTAAAGAACCTTCTAAATTGTTGCTAAGCCATGATGGGAAATGGCAGTCAAGGGTTTACTAAAACACTTTTACAAAGTATACAACCAGTGACAGTGCCTGTGTTACACTGATTTTTAGTGTTTTATTGATTTACAGAGGATGATTCCTTGGCTTGATTTGATAGTTGATTTTAAAGTCCACGAGCATCCTCACAAATGAGAACCCTCACTGACAGATGTTTGTACCTGTCTAAAAAATTCCTCCATCAGACTGTGGGTCCAGCGGTAGTGCAGTGGCCATGCTTTGGCTGGATGGCTGATGTCTGCAGCATGAAGCATCAGAGACAAAACCTTCACTTTGTCTATACTGGAAAGGAAAAGGAAACAAAATCATTTCATTAATATCCATCAATCAAAAAGAAGCTATATTACCTTGACTAAAAACTGAGCATCTACATTTTTGGACCTGTAGAAGATCAGCAAAAATGTCTTTTGAGAATGACTTGTGAAGGAAAGAAACTGCTCTGCTACAGCTTCCCATATGTTATGTGAACAGTGCTGTGCCTTTTTGTATTTTGATCATATTGTGCAGACTGTACAGTTCTGCCCGCTGCTGCAGCAACAAAAGCAGAACCAGCGTGTTGACAGGCTGATGACAGCGTCTTCCCCCAAAATCCATCCAAGCGTGAGCTGAGAATCACGACAGCTGCCAGCACCCCCTCCATACACACTCAGACACGCTTACACACAGAGACACACAGATACACATGGACACACCTCCGCAGGTCCAGCAGGACTGACAAACATAGAGGAGATACTGGACTCTGGTACTATTCCTGTGATAGCTCCTACAGGAACGCACAGGGCAATCTGGTCCAGCAGCCTGCAGGAGCTTATGTTGGGCCTTTTCACCACACTCCCACAGATGATCTGGTCGTCTCTGTCAGATAGACTAGCCTTGCACAGTCTGCCGGAAAATCTTTTATGAAACTGCAGAGGAATCTAATTTTACATGTTTGAGTGGGAAAAGTCATTTTTGTGTGAAGAATGAAAAGTATTTGTAGTTCAGAGTATCAGCGGGTTTAGAAATGGTAAATATTAGATTTTTAAGATGAAATTGAAGAAGTCTATTTACGTAAGAAAGACAGAAAGACATGTTTTCACTTAGAGAATTTTATTTACCTAAAAGGTTCTTAGAAGTCTTACAAAGTTCAGGGTTAAATTAGCCACAGGCTCAATATAAAACAATGTGGTGACCTGAGACAATGGAAAGCGAACGACAACTTCAAGAGACAACGGCCGAAACAACCATCAGTGTACAAGAAGTGGGCCTACTGGAGAAAAACCTTTTCTACACCTCTATAGTGAGCCACTAAAGTGACTACCAGTGAGAGTGAAAAATATTGTTGACTGACATACATCAGCCGGAGCATCTGCAGGCGACCAGCTGTCAGCTTCAAAGCAATGTGCAACAAGCCTTACTTAATCTTTCTAATCTCCAGCTCAGGGCATAAATCTGGTCACAAAAGGAAATCTGAGAAAAAGATGAGTTCTCTTATTCACTTTATCAGTCTACAGTCTCAGCTTGATAGTTTAGCAACATATTGAATACAACATGATGTTCATTTTGTAAATTATCAACTTCATCAGAGGGGAAAGGGGGATGAAGGAGAGTATGCCTTACTTCCCAGTGTGACTTCCCAGTGATTGACTGGTAATAGCTACTACACCATGTGTGCCCAGTATGTCTTGGTTACTATGCTCAGCTGGAGGTTTTAAGACAGGACCTCACTAACAAATGGGTGACATGATGGTGGCACCTGTTTGCTAACACAGGAACTAATTTCATGCCATCGACACAGCACCATCTTAAACATAATTAGCTGCTACATCTGTTGCAGTGTTAGCTTTCACAGCTGTAAGCCGACCGTTATCGTGCGCTTTCCTCCACCAAACCTAAGCCAACAAATAAGTGATATTTTTCACGGCACGATTTTATAACTAAAGGCTTTCAGGTTTATCGTTTCTTCCAATGACAGACTGCAGACATTCTAAAGTGATATGAGCCAACATTATCTGGAGTCACCAATATGTTGTACAAACTAACCAAAAACATTATCTATAATATCTTATCTGCTAGCAGGACCCTCTCCTGAATCAATTTTATTGGCAATCAAGGCCTCAATTTTGCATGTGGTAGAAATTAAGGATCTGCAAATATCCTGTTTAATAATACAATAAATTGACTTTTTCCAGTTTGCCAGTTACACAACATTTGTGGCCACAGCAGGACATGACGTTATTTTCATGTGGTGGAAATAAACTGATAGAATGAATCCGTTTCTTTTTACTTTTCCATCTGAACTGGAAAAGTTTGGTCACAATGATACATTTATGCAAAATAATATATTTATTTATTAAATAAAGCTGTGGAAAATATGAAAAGTACACAAAGGCATGGATACATTATGTTTTGTTAACAAAACATAATGTATCATTGGCTATCACTGATCTAATGATAGCCAGTTACAAAGGTCAAAGGTCACTAATAATGGCTAGAGTTCTGACCTGTGTGTCTGTGTTAGGGCATTCCTCATGGTCTTGATCTGCTGGAAATGACAGGACATGTCTGTTGACATCACCATCTCTATCACCAGAGACCTCAGCTCCCTATGAAAAATAAATAAACAAACACATCAGTTCTCATCAAAGAGCCCACACCTCTGAAAGTTTGTCAACTTGACATTGTCGAGACGCTGTGGGAACTCAACTTCTTTTGGGTTCAAAAAACAAGTCAAGTAAATAATTAAAGTTTAGGATTAGGCATTGATTTTTGGTTAGGGTTGGATAAACGGCTAGGGAAGGCATTATGTCAATGAGATGTCCCCACAAGGATATGAGTACACACAGTGTGTGCGTGTGTGTGCGTGTGTGTGTGTTCACATATATCATGCCAGGTTGGGGCACTAACCAGACTTCACATGAGGACTGTGTCATCATGTGATGAAAACTCTGTTTCTGAAAACAATACTAGCTGTATAGAAAACACTTTAACCAAGGAAACATATTTAAAATATTTTCAGTCACCTGATTTTTACAGAATCTGCTGGGAATTCTGTAAATGTCATCAGAACAGTAAGTATTTTAAAATAGCCCTTTCTTTGTCTCTTAGAGAAGGAGTTCTGTACATCAACACAAAGGACACAAGGTGGAGTTTTGTATGTAGTTGTGATGTCAAAGCTCAGGGTAAGGGCATTTAGGTGCATTGAGATGGAAGCACAAACATCAAGAATTGGCAGTAAGGGCAAACCTCCAGTCATCTTTGTTCAGGTTGACCAGGATATTCATGTCTTCTTCAGCCATCAGCCTGTAGGCAGCGCTGACATGATAGTTCTCCAGCACTGACCTGTCATTGTACAGAATGGCCACTTCCGACCTGACAGACAGACACAACATCCAATCAGATATCTTCTGCAGTTTGTATACAGAAGCCGCAACATCAGCAGGTTTCCTGTTGTTCCCCTACTTAAGATTCACCACACTTGCTGAAATTTTTGAAAAAAAAGAAGGGTGGGGGGACTCCAGATGAACCCCACTGTGTTATTCCTAGCACCTCCTTAAACCTGTCACCATGCTTTTGAATCAAGCATCTGGAACTCTGTTGGATGAATTCACAACTCACCCAGTGAACTGGCAGATTCCCATTGTTTTATTATGTAAGATAAAGATGTTTTTCATGAGTCTTTAAACACAGGCCTAATTCATATGTTATGTACTACGTGACAAACTTTATATTGTTAACTTTATATTGTGTTTAGTGTTAAATGTCAAATAACAATTACCTTAAGTTAATTATCTTGAGAAAAACTGTCCCTGTCAAATCAGATCCCCTGATAACCTACATGAAGTGTTACCATCTACATTACCTGGTGTGGATGTGGAAGTTGTTGGTGGTTCCTGTGTGTTCAAAGTCGTGAATTGCTGCGGCAAAAACCATTGCAAGAATTTCCAACTCGCTCAGCCAGTGCTGCACACACACACACACATCATTAGTTAGCTTCTATAGACAACTGTCTTTGCAAGCCATGTGCAGGCAAGCACAGTTGCACAACAAGATTGTGACAAAATGATATCCACATAGGTGTTTTTGAAAATCTACTTCTGTCTTTGTGTGGGCTAATTTAAGGTTTGGACATCAGCAACGTTTTGGAAAATGAGGACATGCTGCGTGGTCCTAGGAAAGACTGTTTGAGGATTCAGCTTTTAAGAATCTGGTTTATTTTAACAGCAGTGTAAAGGGATGCCAGAGGTTCCCCACAAAAAGATGTGCACGTGTGTGTGTGTTACCATCAGTCCAGTGTGTAGCATCAGAAAGTGGGCAGTCTGAGTGACATCAGCGGCATGAATAAGGTTGTGGTAGGGGTTCCTGTGTTTGCTGTAACCGTTCTCAAGCGCTTCAACAAACTGCACCAGAGCCTGCACAGGAATCTGAACACAAAACTGTAAGTTAGCACAAAGACTAAATGTACTTTCCCCAGTATTAAGTTCGCCCACCACCAGATTTGAACAAAATTAAACTGCGAGTACCCTGAACCTGTTGATGAGGTCATAGCGGGTCAGAAGGTCGTAGACTAGGAACTTGAGGGCGTGCTCTCCTGTGGCCTCGTGGAAGGCAAAGACATCAAAGGACCACTGATCCACCTCCTGAGAAATGCATCAACAAATACCATCTCACATGTAAGGTATGATTACAGCAGGGGGGTGTGACATAAAGCTGGTGAGACCTTAGTGAAATGAAGATTTCTGCCAGTAGAGGGCACTGTCCTGATAATGTTTGCTCAAACAGGAAGGATCTAAAACTCAGATTAATTATCACATTTACTTACACAATTACATTTAAAGCCTCTCATTGGGTCGTGCTTTGCATCATGCAAGAAGCGTGGACTAGAATAATTCAATTTTTTTCTAAGTTTGTAGACAAAAGGAAGTGCAGAGGAGGAAACATATATCATTAATGTACTAAATCTACATTGTCCTTCACCACAGTGTCTTGCCTTTCTCCGCTTCCTTCATTTATTGTTTATCTCCTCTTTTCCTTCTCTGCTTCATTTTTTTGTCTATATTTCATTTTCATGCCTTCCTTCCTAATAACCTCTTACTATCCAAAGCACTTCTGTTTCCTGCTTTCAGTCACTGTTTTTGGTTTTTCCACCCTTCTTTTCTTTATCTTACTTTCTTTTTTCCCTGGTAAGCTATCCAGGCTGTACCTCGCCTTTTGTCCTTTGACAGCTAGGACATAGACTCCAACACCCTCCCCCAATCCTGACTTGGACAAGGGTTTAAAAAGGCTGGTTGGCTGGCTGGTTGGCTAGCTGGCGGGATGGATGGATGTTTTATTAGCTCCTTTTATTTCCGCCTTCCCTTTACAGCTTTACCTTTTTCTTGTGCTTACCCTCATACTCTTCCCAAATCCCACTTTTTCTTCTCTTCCAAATGTCCTCTCTTATCTCCTTTCATTGCTATATCTTTACTTCATTCCTTTCCTCCCAACCAGGTCCTCACTTCCTTCTCTGTCTCCTTTATCATTACCCCTCTCAGTCTCTCTCTAGCGTCTCCTTTCCTTTTTGCAATTCGTATTTCTTTCCTACTTCCTGTTCTTCCTCTTGTTTTCCTCTCACTTTCTTCCCCTTTTTGTCTATTTCTTATTTCCCATTCCCAAGTCCTCCCTGACTCATTCACTCATTCATTCCTCTTTTCTTTTCACATTGCCTCCTTTCCATTTCAACGACCTTACTTTTTTACCCTCCTTGTCATTCTCACGTTCCTCTTTTCATCATCCTGGATTGCTTTTCCCTGCGTTTCCTACCTTCTTACACACTTTCTTACCTCTTCCAGTCTTTTTGTCATTCTTTATTTTGTTTCATTTTTTGTTTTTCTCTCCCTTCATTTCCTTTTAAGGCTCTGAACTCAGAACTCTTACTGAAAAGGTTTTGTTTTTTTTCAATTGCTAATCAAACGCAGGTTTAATACAATAAAATGTCACCTGCTGCCAGTGGGAACGCAGCAGTAATTTTTACCTTCAGAGCTGTCAAAGCTGTGGGAGGATAGGTCAGACCAGCCATGTTGGACGTCCGTCTGTACATCCTGTTGTCACACACACAGATAAAAATATCACGCACTAATTTCACACATTGATACAGGCAGTGGCATGCATATAAACACTCCCCGCACAGACCCCCTCCAGCCACCCTCCTCCACAGTTTGTGACCAGGATGGATTGTTTGTTGTCATGGTAACCGTATTCTAAACACACACACAGACACACAATGAGCGCTGCTTCGGTGCAGCAGATATTTTTTGATTTCATGCGTCATTAAGCTGCAGCAGATGAACTGATACCGTTCTATCACTGCGAGTCATTTACAATATAATAATAGTGGACTTCACAGTTTCCCTATATGATCTCCATCCCCAGCTCTCTTGCAGGCTAACATTGTTACACTTCATGTTGGACCCTTTAATCACATCTGCGGTGGAGTCAGCCGGATGTTCTGCCGTTTATTTTGAAGAAAATCTATGACTGTTCTCTGTTCTGTCTGCAGGTGTTCCAGATTTCTGCTGCAGATAAAAATAACTGAAATGACTAAACATCTGAAAGTGTTCTTTTGAAACAATCATTTGACAGAATTCTGCGATGCCTCACTGCTTTTCTGCACATGTATAACAAGTTTTAAGATAAATTAACATATAGAGCACTAGGCTCAGAGGTTAAGAGATACCTCTGCATGTCAGTGAAGTGGCAGGGAATACATTTATGACGTTACTGTAAAGATAAGATACAGTTACATTAAAAAGTATACTTTTCATGTTGTTTATGGCTCTTCAACATCATATAAAAACAATTCACATATCCAAGAAAACTCTTTTGCAGGTGCTGGACTATGGAAGAAAAATGTCAATAGCAATAAAAGGCTAAAGTCTGCACAGCACTGTTTTCTCAGCAGTCCTTTATCAATAAAGGTCTGTCATGGTAAGCTTGGGTTCCTGTTTTTAGTTCATTTAAGGGCTGAAAAATGAAGTAAATTCAACGTGTCATAAACTGCAGATCTTCTAAATAACCAAAAGTGAGTCAATCCTCATAGGCTCACATGTTTAGCTGTAATTGCAAGCACTCTGAAACCCTGCACTGTAACCTATGACATAACTTGGCATGCACCTCCCTAGAAATGTAACTAAATATTGTGATTGGCCTGTTCACATTCCTAATGCGCATTTCCTGCTACTTTTTCACAGAAGTTTGTTAATTTATCAGTGACAGAATAAAAATCATTGACTAAATATTGTCATGATCTGAGTGATGTCTGGTGTTTTTCTGTTTGGGTCCTGTGTTCTCCTGTGTCCACCTATGTGCCCTGATTGCTCACCTCCTTCTCTCATCTTCAATCTAACATCTATGGAAAGAGATGTTAGGGATTATGTAGCCAACTGTTCCATCTCTGCACGCAGTCAGAGTAACTCCCAGCAACCCTCAGGTTTACTCAAACCGCTAGTTACACCTCACAGGCCCAAGTTACTTTGGACTTCATTACCAGGCTACCCATCTCCTCTCCATAATAGGCCGGTTCTCAAAGTTCGCTCATTTTGTTGCTCTTCAGAAATTACCCACTGCTACCAAAACCACCCAACTGCTCATTGATCATGTTTCAGGCTCCATGGCATTCCGCTGAAGATCGTTTTGGACAGGGGTCCTCAGTTCACCTCCCAGGTCTGGAAGATCTTCACTGCAGTGGGAGCCAACATCAGCCTCAGTTCCAGGTTTCACCTGCGGACCGACGGCCTGACCAAGAGGCTCAATCAAGAGTTGGAATTGGCTCCGTTTTGTTATGACACAAAACTCAGCCATCTGGTCCTCAGAGTTCCCATGAGTAGAGTACAGAACAACTCACTCACCTTATCTGCTACTGTCTCTCACCTTTCAACGTATCCTTAGGTTACCACCTGCCTGTCTGTAGAAGCAGATCTGTTCTTTCCATCTAGCACCACCTGCAGATAGCGCATTTAGGCCCAGAGGCCGTACTCCGAACAGTCGATCAGCACTGCCACTATGCAGATTGCCTCCAAACACCCACTCTCAGATATGAACTAGGACAAAAGGTTTGATTAGCCACTAAAGATATTCATCTTAAGGCCATCTCTCTTGCAAGCTCGCTCCCTGTTTTATTGGATTATATGAGATCGAGATTGTCATCAGCCTTTCAGTGGTTAAACTCAAGCTTCAAGCATCCATGCACATCCATCCCACATTCCACATCTCCCAGGTCATGCCCGTCAACTACAGTCCATTGTGGCTCTTGTTCTCCTGCCAAGTCTCTGATTAAACTTACCCGCAGTGCAATCTCCTAGGGGTAGGCAACTCCAGGCCTCGAGGGCCGGTGTCCTGCAGGTTTTAGATGTGTCCTTGATGCAACACAGCTGATTTAAATGGCTAAATGACCTCCTCAACATGTCTTGAAGTTCTCCTGGTAATGAACTAATCATTTGATTAAGTTAACCCGGGTGATATCTAAAACCTGCAGGACACCGGCACTCGAGGCCTGAAGTTGCCTACCCCTGCCCTAGACGCTGGCTCATGGTAAAATCCACCAAGTCCTCTTGCAAACTCTTTCCCCAGAAATGCAACTACTCACTGTTCTCAATTGCCTGACCTCCTGCTCACATCATAAACTTGTCTTGTAAAGTATGTGCACACCAATGTGCTGCGCTTTTGTGAAAAATTCATTCTACAGACTTGGAACTACAAGCACACTTGTTGCCAAATAATGATCTGAATGGTCAGATCTGTCAATGCTGGCTGTGTGGCAGGCAGGAGTAGGACCTAAACGCAGGACTCAAACACAAAGGGATAACTAGAAGAGGCAGCTTTTATGTGTTGTATCAAAATACTCAGATACTAAATTCACAAAAACAAAACCTAACGCTGGAAAATGAAAACACGAAACTGGAAGAAAATTCGAGGAAGTGATGGACACGAGGAGCCCAGGAGAACACACAGCAACATGGACAACACAACAACAAGTAGAGGAAGACAGGGGACTTAAATGCACAAAGACTAATGAGGGGCTAGGAAACAGGAGGAAACACGGCTGGTAGTAATCAGGCACAATGAGACAGGGAGAAGGGAAACTGAACTCACTGAACACAGGACGAGAGACTGTCAAAATAAAACAGGAAAGACACTGAGACACAGACTAAGAGACAAGGGCTTGACACTGGGACCAGGGGAGAAACAGAAGCAGAGAACAAGACAGAATGAGGACACAGAGAGGATGAGAGACATGACGGACTGGGGAGAACACAGACAAGACCAAGATGACCACAGCATGAAAGGGAGGAGACTAAATGAACACAAATCTAAGAACTAGAAATAGAAATGACAAAACTAGGAAGATATGTAATATTTGAATGTAATATGTCCAAATGTTACACACTGAAAGTGTTAAATTTTGAGGAAGAAAACAAAGAAAGAAAGATTCTGGGTTCATCCAAGTCTCACAAGAAAGCAGCAAGAGGGAGAATTTAATGGTTTGATCCAGGATTTGAAGCTGTATCACCACCGCATTCACACATATTTCAGGATGTGAGTGGGGAAGTTTGAACTCTTGTTGGCAGAGTTGGAAACAACTTCTGAGGAGGCAGAGAAATCATTTCAGAGAGCCAACTGGCCAGAGTAGTGTCTAGCTGTGTGTCTGGGGTTAGTATTATTTTACTATTACCATATAATTGTACCTGTGCCTACTTTGAGCGACGAGCACACTTGTTACCACATACAGTGGTCTGATTGGGTCAGATCTGTTATTTTGGAGCTGAGAAATAGCAAGAATCAAGCTTGGTTTGAAAAAATAAATGCTAAAATACTCTATATTCAGTGAAATGATACGGTGAGTGTGAAAGGTTGCAGTAAGTACAGGTGAGTACAAAAAATATTTTCATGCACAAAATATTTGTGCAAAAGTACAAAAGTCTTTAGAGTCAAACAGCAGGATAAATTGTCATTTGACTGTTTTATCTTCCTTTACCACCTTACTGTTTTTCTTCTCAGATTGCTCTTTCCCTGCCTTTGTTACCTGTGTACTTTTCTACAGCCTTTTTTCAATTTTTCTTTTGTTTTTGTTTTTTTCTCAATTTCTGTTTAAGGTTCTGAGCTGTGAAAAAAATGAGCTCTGACTGAAAAGGTTTTTATTTGTTTTAACTTCTGATCAAATGTCGGTTTAATACAATAAAATGTCACCTCCTGCCAGCGAGACAGCCGCAATCGTTTCTACCTTCAGGGTCAGAATATTCCAGAAAACTCTCTCCAAGTGCTGGACTACAAAAGAAAAATGTCAATAGCAAGAGAAAGGCAAAGTGTGCACAGTTCTGTGCTCCTACAATTATTAATAATTACCTGTCATGGTAAGCTGTTTTTAGTTAATTTAGCTCTATGGATAGTTTCCGCCTGCACAATATTATGGTCCCCATTAGAGTCACACAGCAGGATAAAATGGGGTATGCTTTACTGTGTGATTGACGAGTTGCTGCAGTATGAGGGTGAGTGTAGAATTCCTCAGTTTCTAAGTCAGACCCAACTTTTATGAAATGTAATCATATGAATCCCTCAACATTGAATCTGGTCCACATGTACCTGCAAGAGCATTCACAAGGTCCAGCTGTGGAACTGGATTTGAGTCACAGTCAGTGCTGGAACTCATCCCCTGGTGTTCAGGACCTATAAACCAAACTAGGAAAGCCACTTCACTTTGGAGCTGGCTTTGTGTGCAAAAAGATGATCAGGTTCTAGCGAGGGGCGAGTGCAATTAGAAGATCAGTATTGTCTACAGTGTGGTTGTATGTTGAAGTCTTAACCCTCTCGAGGCAGGCATTGCTGATTTGCAACAATTAAAAACTAACAACCTGATTACCCCACATACATATTTTATGAGGTTTTTTTTACTCAAAAGTACCACTGCAGGACTGCAGAAAAAGTTTAATTTGAGCCTGAGAGGGTTAAGAGTAAAGTAAGGTCATTTTAAAAAACAAGCAAACACACAAAAACACCCAAAGTGGAGAGTATAGTTATCGGAAGTTCATTTGCGGAGTGTGGCATACTGTTCATCGTAATTATTTTTCTGGAAATCAGGGAGAAGGTAAGGGTGGACTGATGGGTCAACCAAACGTGAAAGCCTGAGTCCCTTGCACTTCACGTTGCTAATGGTGAGTTTTAATGGCAGCATTGACATTCCAGACTCTTTTCACATTGCTAGTCTCTTCCTGAGTAAGTATAAAACTTATAGTTATTTACAATTCAACATTCATTTTTGACTCTGAATTGACTCACTCCTCCCCTGTGACCCTAAATTGGATAAGTGGATGAAAACCGATGAATGAATGGGTGGATTGTGGGTTGTTATGCTTACATAAAACTCGAATATCAGTTGAGAAGTTGCAGCAAATTATTAATATTGTAAAGGTTTGTGAATTGTCCTGCAGGACTCAGTTCATGTTCATAATATGTTTTTTGTTTGTTTGTTTTTTGTAACAGTCTTATTATATAAGGAGATAATGGGCGATGTCAAAGTTACTTCATTATTTTCTAGGTCAGAGCACCTGGGAGGACATAAAGGAAGAAAGTGAGTCAGTATATAAATTCGTTCCAAGCTCTTCAGCCATTTTAATCCTTGAATAGGTCTGTTAACAGCTAATGGAGTGTGAAGCAGAGGTACTTAAAGTTTTCTGCAGTTTTATACACACTGAACAATGATTTAAAATGAGATTTACAAAGCTTAACTAATGCCTGCTATGTTTAATGGCCATTAGCAGCAGTTAGAGTGAGAATCTCATTGCTGGTGCAGTTGCGAAGACACTTTCTCTATTCATGAGCATTTATTTTGAATTCACAAAACCTGAATGCAGGCTTTTGGAGAAATTATGGGACTGAAACAATTTGTGAATTTCTTTTCTTCACACTCCGTGCAGTATTTCTAGCATGCTTATTAGTGAATACAAGCTTTCTGTTTAGCTGATCAGAGCAACATTTACCTCTCTACAAATATCCCAGCCTGCACTGCATGAACAATGCTCCTGAATCTTGGCTTCTCTTCAGGGCGACGCTTGGCCACACCCATCTTCCTGCTGAAGGTGCACGCCAGCCAGTCACGCACCTCGCTTGGCACCGACTCTGCCTGCAAGTCACTGAGCTCATCTTCAGTGTCCAGCAGGCGCCTGCAGAGAGAAACAGTCACATTTTTGGCAACTGCTGATAAAGCTTTATTTTCTATACAGCCATTCATTCAACAGCCTGCTCAGGCTCACCTGGTCTCATCAGTGTAAACAGCATCCAGCATGGCAGCTGCAAGCTCCAAGTGCCTCCGGAGTTCCTGCAGGTCCACCATACCACGGTCCATCTGCTCCAAGACCGCCTTCAGCCTGACAGCACAAACAAATATACAGTGCATTATACTAATTGAGCAAACAGTAGAAGAACAAGTAAATGATGCAAAGTTATTCAGAAGTTGGACGCCCAGTGTTAAAGGGCTAGGTAACATTTAAAATCCTGTCAGGACCACTTTATTTGAAAGGAGATTGTTGTCTATATCTGCAGTAACTCATATTTGTCTGTACAGTTCTGTTCTGTATGTCCATGTGCATACACTGAAAGCTAAGAGGTAAAAAGAATGCAACAAAGGCCCCTAACACAGCAGAGCAGGCATCGGTTAGAAAACATATGGCATTAATTAACGGCATGTAACACTTTAGCTGGAGGGAATCTGGGTTGTGAAGCAGCTTGCAGAGGCAGCAGTATCTGTATGGAAGGTGAAGCATCTTAAATATTAGTGAGTAGAATAAATTGAAGAATGTCAGCCTGGGCATCAGCTGATCTGATGGAACTGCAGGCTGAGCTTTACTGTCCAGCCTGACAGAACTAATGTTATGCTCAATTTTCTGTTAGATGCAGTTTAGTCACAAACACAATAAGCACTTTTAATTCGGTTATATGGCATTGATTTTATACTTTAATATAGTCAGGTATCTTTTTCTTCATGGCTGCTGTGGATATCATTCCTCATATTTACAGCATATTTACATTTCTAAACATTCCGGAACTTTGGCGCATTCCGGAATTCCGAACATTCCGGAACTTTGGCGCATCCCGGAATTCCGAACATTCCGGAACTTTGGCGCATTCCGGAATTCCGAACATTCCGGAACTTTGGCGCATTCCGGAAATCCGAACATTCCGGAACTTTGGCGCATTCCGGAATTCCGAACATTCCGGAACCATGGCGCATTCCGGAATTCCGAACATTCCGGAACTTTTGCGCATTCTGGAATTCCGAACATTCCGGAATTCTGAACATTCCGGAACTTTGGCGCATTCCGGAATTCCGAACATTCCGGAACTTTGGCGCATGCCGGAATTCTGAACATTCCGAAACCATGGTGCATTCTGGAATTCCGAACATTCCGGAACTTTGGCGCATTCCGGAATTCCAAACATTCTGGAATTCTGAACATTCCGGAACTATGTAGTTTGTGCTGCAGAACTGTCAAAGTACTCTTGCCTCTTTTCAAGTATTTTTGCTTTTTTGTTTCTCTCAGTGTCAACTTGAGTTATTTTTATCACTGTGGAGCTAAATTTATCAGCTAGGAGGTAGCTTTCGGTATGTCTGTTCTCAGCTGAAATCAGAAATTATGTGTCATCATGACTCTTTTTTTTTTTTAATTACCCGATCATTCAGGCCTAGTTCCAAAGTGTCTCAGTGAAAGGTGTGGTACTTCTCTTTGTTCAGGGTGCAGATGTCCAGCTGCAATTACCATGTTTCTCTATATGTTTGATTCTGGAATTGTTTCCCCTTCTCCTCCCTGAGTCTGGTTCTACTAGTGATTTCTTATTATCAGGATGTCCTGAAAACTCCCTGAAAAGAACTTAAGTTAATCCAAAATGCTGCAGCAAGAGTACTGACAGGGACTAGAAAGAGAGAGCAGATTTCTTCTATATTGGCTTCTCTTCATAGGCTCCCTATTAAATCCAGAATCAAATTGAAAATCCTGTTCAAGGTCTTAAATAATCAGGCCCCATCTTATCTTAATGACCTTATAGTACCATATCACCCCATTACAGCACTTCACTCTCGCACTGCAGGCCTACTTGTTGTTCCTAGAGTATTTATAAGTAGTATGCAAGGCAGAGCCTCTAGCTTTCAGGCCCCTCTTTTGTGGAAACAGCTTGGGAGTTTGGATTCAGGAGACAGACACTATCTCTACTTTTAAGATTTGGTTTAAAAAAAATGTTGATATGTCCTTTTTGATAAAGTTTATAGTTATTGTTGGACCAGGTGACCCTAAATCCTCCCTTAGTTATGCTACAATAAGTTTAGGCTGCTGAGGGATTCCTGTGAAGCACTGAGCGTTTCTTCTTCAGAATCAGAATCAGAATACTTTATTAATCTTAGATGACGGCTGTGTGCGGACAGGGATAGGACCCAAGATGCAGACTCCAGAGACAAATTTAAACCAAAACAGCTTTAATGCTGAACGCAAACATAACATAACATAACTTGGAAAAACTCAAAATAAACTAACACCGGTGGACTGGCAAAACACAGCAAAATAAACGGTAGATTGCGACATGGACACAGAGAAACACAGGGCTTAAATACACAGAGGGAGCAATCAGGGAATGAGTAACAGGAGGGAAAAACAGCTGGGGCAAATCAGGCCTAACGAGACCAGGGGAAGCAAAACCAGACACATTAACATCAGACATAGACTTCCAAAGTAAAACCGGAAACATAAGACAGACTCACAGGCAAGCACTAAAACAAAGGGAACAGAGACGTGGGACCAGGGCAGACACAGACACTGACTGGACGTGGAAATACAGCAGACAGGGAAGACAGCAACAAAGGAACACAGACAGAAAACCAAAACACTAAAACTCTAACCAAACCCCACCCAGAGGACCTTAACTTAAGAAAAACCCGTAAAGCAAAGCTAGAATATAAAGAAATAACAAAATCAAATAACCAAAAACACAAAACACTGGGTCACCGACCCAGGAACCCTAACCGTACCCCCCCCCTAAAGGGCTGGCTTCCAGACAGCCCAAACCAGAACACCAAAAAACAAAAAACAACCCAACCAGGGCGGGCGGTGGGGGAAACAGGACGGAGGGCACGAAACAAATGAAACGCATCAAACCAGAAACCAAAACACAGGAAACAAAGTCCAAAACAACAGCACAAAGGCCCAGGAATAGTCCAAAAACAAACAAACAAACAAAAGAGCCCATGAAAGGCGCAGAGGCCCAGGTCAGGAGGCCGACCGGGCGGGAGGCACCGACGGCGACTGAGCAGATCAGGAGGCCGGCCGGGCGGGAGGCACTGGCGGCGACGTAGTTCAGGGGGCCGTCTATGACGGCGACGTAGGTCAAGGAGCCGGCCATGACGGCAACGACGTTCAGTCATCGGCCGGACAGGACGGACAGGACGTGCAGGACGAGCAGGCCGGACAGGACGAGCAGGCCAGACTGGACGAGCAGGACGTGTAGGACGAGCAGGACCAGACGGCATGGGGACCCCAGGCGCAGACGAAGCTGAACACTCAGAGGCCGGACCGGGTGGAGCTGCTGAGGCTGGACCGGGCGGAGCTGCAGAGGCTGGACCGGGCGGAGCTGCAGAGGCTGGGGCCGGACCGGGCGGAGCTGCAGACTCGGAGGCCGGTGGTGGCTGAACGGCCTCGCCAGAACCATCAGCAGACACTGGGACGTGCTGGCTGGGTCCTCCCGGACCCCCAGCTGACGAGGCAAGTGGCTGAACGGGCCCCTCGGACCCTCCAGCGGAGACGGGTGGCTGAACGGGCCCCTTGGACCCTCCAGCGGAGACGGGTGGCTGAACGGGCCCCTCGGATCCTCCAGCAGGAAGAGACGGCTGAAGCGGTTCCTCGGACCCTCCAGCGGAGACAGGTGGCTGAACGGGCCCCTCGGACCCTCCAGCGGAGACAGGTGGCTGAACGGGCCCCTCGGACCCTCCAGCAGAGACAGGAGGCTGAACTGGCCCCTCGGATCCTCCAGCAGGAAGAGACGGCTGAAGCGGTTCCTCGGACCCTCCAGCGGAGACAGGTGGCTGAACGGGCCCCTCGGACCCTCCAGCGGAGACAGGTGGCTGAACGAACGGGCCCCTCAGACCCTCCAGCGGAGACAGGTGGCTGAACGAACGGGCCCCTCAGACCCTCCAGCAGAGACAGGAGGCTGAACTGGCCCCTCGGATCCTCCAGCAGGAAGAGACGGCTGAAGCGGTTCCTCGGACCCTCCAGCGGAGACAGGTGGCTGAACGGGCCCCTCAAACCCTCCAGCGGAGACAGGTGGCTGAACGAACGGGCCCCTCAGACCCTCCAGCAGAGACAGGAGGCTGAACTGGCCCCTCGGATCCTCCAGCAGGAAGAGACGGCTGAAGCGGTTCCTCGGACCCTCCAGCGGAGACAGGTGGCTGAACGGGCCCCTCAAACCCTCCAGCGGAGACAGGTGGCTGAACGAACGGGCCCCTCAGACCCTCCAGCGGAGACAGGTGGCTGAACGGGCCCCTCGGACCCTCCAGCGGAGACAGGTGGCTGAACGGGCCCCTCGGACCCTCCAGCGGAGACAGGTGGCTGAACTGGCCCCTCGGATTCTCCAGCAGGAAGAGACGGCTGAAGCGGTTCCTCGGACCCTCCAGCGGAGACGGGAGGCTGAACGGGCCCCTCGGACCCTCCAGCGGAGACAGGGGGCAGAACGGGCCCCTCGGACCCTCCAGCAGAACCAGTTTGCAGAACAGATGAAGTGGGTGTGATGTCAGAATGCTCAACAGTTCTGTTGTGGCGGCGGCCAGAACGCCGTTTCCTTCGGGATGAGGAAACAGGAACCGGTGGAGAAAAAGAGACCTCCTCCTCATCCTCTGACCACATAGCTGCCAGAAAAAAGGCAGGTGAACGAGAGCCCAGCAAAATAAACGGTAGATCGCGACATGGACACAGAGAAACACAGGGCTTAAATACACAGAGGGAGCAATCAGGGAATGAGTAACAGGAGGGAAAAACAGCTGGGGCAAATCAGGCCTAACGAGACCAGGGGAAGCAAAACCAGACACATTAACATCAGACATGGACTTCCAAAGTAAAACCGGAAACATAAGACAGACTCACAGGCAAGCACTAAAACAAAGGGAACAGAGACGTGGGACCAGGGCAGACACAGACACTGACTGGACGTGGAAATACAGCAGACAGGGAAGACAGCAACAAAGGAACACAGACAGAAAACCAAAACACTAAAACTCTAACCAAACCCCACCCAGAGGACCTTAACTTAAGAAAAACCCGTAAAGCAAAGCTAGAATATAAAGAAATAACAAAATCAAATAACCAAAAACACAAAACACTGGGTCACCGACCCAGAAACCCTAACAATTAATCCCGAAGGAAATTATAGGTTACAGCAGGCAGCACACTTACAAAGTGCTTCATTCACCTTTTTCACTCACCATGTGTTTTATATATGAAGGGCCAGGAGTGACACTAGTCTGTATTTGATTATCAGTTAGTATTAATCTCTGGTTTCTTCCACAGCATATCTTTAATCATCACCCCCAATTGGTTGCAGCAGATGGCCGCCCCTCCTTGAGCCTGGGTCTGCTGGAGGTTTCTTTCTGTTAAAAGGGAATTTTTCCTTCCTGCTGTCACCAAGGGCATGAACATAGCGGGCTGTGTGATAGTTAGGGTTCTTTCTAAAACTATAGGATCTTAACCTTACAATATAAAGCCCCTGGAGGTGATTGTAGTTGTAAATTGGTGTCATTTAAACAAAACTTAATCAAAATGAATTGAACTGTATGCCATAAATCAGGGTGAATTTTGTTTGTGTTGTCAGATATGTAGTTCCTACATTATAACAGTATTGTGAATGATACAGAATGACTATCGCTAATAAACTGTCTGTTAACGTGAAGTGCATCACTCAAAACCCGTGTAACGCTCCGTCTGCTTTACTATACTAAATACTGTACTTCACTGGATTTAAATGTACATATAATGTATATGTGTATGATATCCTGCACCTCACGACATCAGTGATATGCTTTTAGTCTGCCTGCAGTCTTCACACACCTGCTAACTGGTGGATTTTCATTCTTAGCACCCACACAGCTGCTGTCCTGTTCACACCACAGAACCAGAACATGAAAATCTGCTTCCTCCAGATGGACACATGACACGCTGCCTCCTGTCAGTCAGCTGACACCCACAGAAAACGACTGGAGTCTCCTCCAGGAAATAAACACGCTGCCTTGTAGAGTGCATCTTCCTTGCGTCTTTGCCAGCCAACAGCGCCCTTATGCCAGTTTGAAAAGTTCTCAGATGGGATGACCTATGACTTACTTTTAAATGATGAAATCAGATTAAGTTACATATCACAAACTAATGGCTTCATTGAAACAGAATTTGTGCAAACTGTTTGAAAGTCATTAGAGGTTAATTATAAGCATTTAAAAGCACTTATAAGCTCTCCAGGCTTCATGAAAGACAATTAGTGCTCTCGTTTGGATGTTGTCTGCCTTTTCTTCTATTTTCTGTCAAGAGAAGTGGTTCAGTAATGTTGACGTCCTGTCTCTGGGGAGGCCAATCCATGACTGATACTGTTCTAATGTGTGGTTTTCTATCCAGTTATGCTTTTACTCCACTGGCAGTAGTTGATACTATTCATCAAGTTTTCCAGATGGTATTGCCTGGTGGATCAAAATCTACTATTCTGCATTCATAATTCCAGGTTTTGACAGCCACCCTTCCACTGAGATCTGATGAGCCTTTGGCAATCAGTAGATCAACTGAAAGGCCAGGCCAGATGCATCTGTCGGGTCCTGTATTAGGTCTTTGCCCAAGGACATGACTCTCAGATACAGTTCATTTGCTGTAGATTTGCTGTAGTTTTTTAGGCCTGCTACTTCAAATCAAATCAAATCAATTTATTTATATGGCACTTTTCACAGAATAAAAACCACAAAGTGCTTCACAGTAATATAAAACAGAAATACATAAAATACATTAATAATCAAACATACAGCACAAATCTAATTAAAAGCCAATCTAAATAAATGAGTCTTAAGCTTCTTTTTAAAAGAATAAATACAATCAAGGCAACGTAATGATGGAGGGAGAGCATTCCACAACCTGGGGGCCACCGCTCTAAAAGATCTATCACCTGGTCTTAAAATGAGTTTGTGGGACTAACAACACCTTTGATTAGATGATCTCAGACTGCGCGAGGGAACGTGGGGTTCTAAAAGATCAGAAATGTAGGCAGGGGCATCACAATTCAAAGCTTTAAAAGTCAGTATCAAGATTTTTAAATGAATTCTAAAATGTACTGGAAGCCAGTGTAATGAATGTAACACTGGTGTAATGTGCTCTCTTTTTCGTGTCTTAGTTAAAAGCCTTGCAGCAGCATTCTGGACTAACTGGAGACGGTCAAGATTCCTTTTGCTCAAACAAAGAAAAAGACTGTTACAATAATCTAAGCGAGATGAAGTAAAAGCATGAATAACCATTTCTAACTCAGATTTAGACAGCAAAGTTCGCAGTTTGGAGATGTTTCTTAGCTGAAAAAGGCCATTTCTAATCAAGTGGGGACAGTGTTGTTCTAGGGACATGGCAGAATCAAAGATCACACCAAGGTACCTGAGGCTCAGGATGACAGATGAGCCAAGAGAACCAGGATGCTGTTTGTGATATTTTGTATGTAGCGGACTGTCGACAGGGTGATTTAAAGACTCTGCTGTGTCCAAGCCTTTTAACATTGCCATGGTGACCTACCACCACCCTGTAAACTGGATGAAATTTGTTTTAGTTGCCATGGTAACAGCTGAAGTCAGAGTAGGAGATGGTGAGAAAGATAACTTCAAGACTAGAGAGATTGTGATTCAGGTGCGTCATTTTCAGGTGTCAACAAAACACCATCTGTTTTCTTTTTTAATAACTTGAAATATTCCATGTTATTATTAGTTATTAGTAGTAGTAGCTGCTGAGTTCAAATGTCACTGTAGGTTAGAGGTTTCTAATGCAGTGCGTTTAGAACTGTTTCAGTAAAAGACACAACCCCAACCACAAAGGTGAAGTCCCTGTATTCAGTAAGACTTGAAAATAGCCGGAGGCCTTTCTGTGTGGAGTTTGCATGTTCTCCCCATGTTTTCCATGGGTTCTCTCCAGGTACTCCGGCTTCCTCCCACAGATAAAAGACAGGTAATTAGTGGTGTTATGTTAGGTTAACTGGTGGTCTCTAAATTGCTCATGCGAATGGTTGTCTGTCTGCTTGTTCACACTACAAATAAAATAGTGTGAACTCTCAAAGCGGCCCGCATGCGCAAAAGAAGATGTCACACACAACGCGCTCTGTTTAGACCCAGAGCAAACAATATTTGACTGATGGCCCTTAATATAAAGACTTCGGACTTTACGTTTCCCAATTATTGCTTTAAGTTATTTTGTTATTTACATAATAATGTAAATAACCTAATAATTATCCTTATTGCTGCTTTAGAGGAGCGGTGCTTCAAAGGATAGTTGCAGATTTCTGTCAGAATCTGCAGATTATACAGTACAAATAAAATGTTCACGTTTCTCCAACGTTGTCTTCCCAACAGTTTCACTGACATCTACGCTGGATGGCCAGGAAGCGTTCGCGATGTCTTATCGGGCGCTTCTCCGGCGCTGATAATTGGCATCTGTCTTGTGTCAGTGACGTAAAAGACGGATTTAATGCGACATGACCGTTCAAACAGCAGTCGCTTTCTAAAACATCGGATATGTATCGGATTCAGCACCACATACGAAAGTGACCCAGATCGGATTTGAAAATATCGGATTTGTGCCGTTCACACTGTCACACTATGATCGGATATGGGTCGCATAGGGTCAAAAAAAAAAATCGGATTTGACGCGCTTTCGCCTGCAGTGTGAATGTAGCCTAAGTTTTGTCACGGCTGGCGGAGTGAGCCGTGTGGTGTGGAGGAAAGGGAGGACCCAAAATGCAGCAGTGACTGATGATACGAGTGATGTTTATTTACAAAGTGACAATGGCAGAAACAGGCAGTGAGGCATGACAAAACAACTGAAGAAACCTAAACTGGGAGAACTAAATGACAAACCTGAGACCATACAAAAGGGGTGCGGGGCAGAGAGACGCAGAGACAGGAACACCATAGAACGCAGACGAGCCGACAATGAACACAGACCGACACCCACTAAATATACACACACAAGGTAATCAGGTAATCACACACAGGAGGGAAGAACAGCTGAACCTAATACACATGAGGACCGGAGGACACAAGCTGAACACAATGACAACAGACACAGACCTTCAAAATAGAATAGGAAATCCAGAACATGAGCCTTCAAAGTAAAGCAGGAACACACAGACTGATTTACAACACAACACGGGGACATGAACAGAGCACCAAGGACAGACACAGGTAGGGCTGAATACACACACCAAACTACAGGTTCAACCCTAAACCAATACAAAATCAGAATAAACACAAAGCACAAAAATGAACTTCAAGGAAACACAAAACGCTGGGCCAAAATGACCCAGGACCATGACAGTACCCCCCCTTCCAAGGGCTGACTCCAGACAGCCCAAAACAAAAACAGATGACCAACCCAGGGCGGGCGGCGGGGGCCCAGGACGGAGGGACCAACACCGAACAAAAACAAGCCCCAGCGAACCAAGTGACCTGTCCAAAACAAACACACATGCTGGAGCACAAGGACAAAACACAGTTCAGGAGGCCGGCCCGGAGGCTGACACAGATCCAAAAGCCAACCGAGCGGAAGGCAGCGGTGGCGGAGTGGAGGCAGTTCAGGGGGCCGACCGTGCACACGGCAACGGCGGCGACGGGCAAACAGTTCTGGGGGCCGACCGTGCACACGGCAACGGCGGCGACGGGCAAACAGTTCTGGGGGCCGACCGTGCACACGGCAACGGCGGCGACGGGCAAACAGTTCTGGGGGCCGACCGTGCACACGGCAACGGCGGCGACGGGCAAACAGTTCTGGGGACCGACCGTGCACACGGCAACGGCGGCGACGGGCAAACAGTTCTGGAGGCCGACCGTGCGGACGGCAACAGCGGCGTGGAAACAGCTCTGGGGGCTGACCGTGCGGACGGCAACAGCGGCGTGGAAACAAGTCCGGAGGCCGGCCACGTGGAAGGCAGTGGCGGCGTTCAGGAGGGCGTTCTGGAGGGCGTCCACGGTGGCGGAGATGCCCAACAAGCGGCCTGGCAGATGACCGACGATGTAAAGGTGGTAGTAGGGGACCTGAAGGCTGCGTGGCCCCTGCAGCCCAAGGCGAAGCGGAGGCTGGACCAGACGAGGCGGAGGCGGAGGCTGGACCAGACGAAGCTGATGAGGACGCTGAAGCAGAAGCTGGACCAGGCGAGGATGATGAGGATGCTGGAGCCGGACCAGGCGAGGATGATGAGGATGCTGGAGCCGGACCAGGCGACGAGGATGAAGACACGGAGGCTGGACCAGACGAGGATGAAGACACGGAGGCTGGACCAGACGAGGATGAAGCAGTGGCTGGACCAGACGAGGATGCAGAGGCTGGACCAGACGAGGATGCAGAGGCTGGACCGGATGAAGCCAAAGCAGAGGCTGGACCAGACGAAGATGATGAGGATGCAGAGGCTGGACCAGACGAAGATGCAGAGGCTGGACCGGATGAAGCCAAAGCAGACGCTGGACCAGGCGACGAGGATGAAGCCAAAGCAGATGCTGAAACCGGACCAGGCGAGGCCGAAGACTCTGAGGCCGCAGCAGGCGAGGGTGATGAGACTGCAGCTGGTGATGAGACTGCAGCTGGTGATGAGACTGCAGCTGATGGCTGGACGGGCTCCTCGGGCCCCCCAGCTGACGAGGCAGAAGGCTGGACGGGCTCCTCGGGCCCCCCAGCAAAAACAGTCTCAGACCCAGTGGGCACTGGAGCCCCTGGCACACACAGAACAGAACCAGCAGGCACACGGGCCTCTGGCAGGGACAGAACGGAACCAGCAGGCGCACGGGCCTCTGGCAGGGATGGATCGGAACCAGTAGGCGCACGGGCCTCTGGCAGGAACAGGTCGGAACCAGCAGGCACACGGGCCTCTGGTAGGGACGCAACAGAACCAGCAGGCACACGGGCCTCTGGCAAACACAAAGCAGACTGCAGCTGCACTGAGCAGTGACTCAGCTCAGGCAGCGACAGTCCGGTGCAGTCCTCAGCTGGCTTCTTAACCTCCAGGGGTCCAGACTCGGCTGGGGGCTGGAACCCAGCCTCTGGGGAGGCCCTGGAGCAAGTAACAGTCTCTAAACTAGCCAGCTGTTGAGGAACGATTGCATTTTTAACGTGTTTGTCTCTCTGCAAATAATACGTACTAGAAAAAGAGTCAAAAATGGGAGGCACGGACGCAGCCTCCCGTACAGAGGGAGTCTGTGAAGACGGAGACGGCATGAATGACTGGGCTAGCGGAGATACCGGAGTCCGAGTTGCTTGCGGCTGTGCAGCTAAACGAGGTAAAGACAGCTCAGCAGGAGAATGAGCAAGCAACACACCGTTCTCCTTGTCGTCTGCTGCACCAAACAAAGTCCCTGGATAAACTGTTCCACAGTCCAAGACAGAAAAAGGGTCCTTCTCACTCACCACGGCCGGCAGTTCTGAAGTTCCAATATCCGGCTGTGGGGTGACGCGCCGACGGCGCGATCGTCGCTTCCTCCCGGGCAAAACCTCCGGCGGGCCGGGCAAAACCTCCGGCGGGCCGGGCAAAACCTCCGGCGGGAGAAGCTGACGTGGCTGTTCCGGGGCGGCCGTAATCCGCTGCTGCTGGACAAAGTCTGTGGATTCCCGAGCTCGCACCACCCCCCGGGCTTTATGCAGGTTGCAAATTAAGCCTGAAACTCCCTTAAGCTGGCAGAGGTAGGGATTTTCTTCCAGGATTGCTTCGATGGCTTTTAACCCCACCACTTGTGCCCTTGCGTTGGTGGCGTGGGTTACCCAGTCCATCAGGCGTCGGATGCGTGCGAGGTCGCTCTCTCCAGACAAAGCTGCTGGGTCCATGTTTGGTCGGCTCGTACTGTCACGGCTGGCGGAGTGAGCCGTGTGGTGTGGAGGAAAGGGAGGACCCAAAATGCAGCAGTGACTGATGATACGAGTGATGTTTATTTACAAAGTGACAATGGCAGAAACAGGCAGTGAGGCATGACAAAACAACTGAAGAAACCTAAACTGGGAGAACTAAATGACAAACCTGAGACCATACAAAAGGGGTGCGGGGCAGAGAGACGCAGAGACAGGAACACCATAGAACGCAGACGAGCCGACAATGAACACAGACCGACACCCACTAAATATACACACACAAGGTAATCAGGTAATCACACACAGGAGGGAAGAACAGCTGAACCTAATACACATGAGGACCGGAGGACACAAGCTGAACACAATAACAACAGACACAGACCTTCAAAATAGAATAGGAAATCCAGAACATGAGCCTTCAAAGTAAAGCAGGAACACACAGACTGATTTACAACACAACACGGGGACATGAACAGAGCACCAAGGACAGACACAGGTAGGGCTGAATACACACACCAAACTACAGGTTCAACCCTAAACCAATACAAAATCAGAATAAACACAAAGCACAAAAATGAACTTCAAGGAAACACAAAACGCTGGGCCAAAATGACCCAGGACCATGACAAGTTTACAGTCTACAGTCTCAAAGCTACAATTAAATATCCCCTGAGAACACACACATTTACAGTCAGATTTGTTTTAAAATTACACAAAATACGTAAAGAAATAGGGAGGGTCTTTTTAAAGAGCTGAAACATGTTTTAGTGTTGCACGTCAAACAAGGCCTCCCTCTGGGAGTGTATCTGTTTTAGACAAAGACAAAGTTATTTTTTCTTTTAAATTTCAGGGTAAAGCAAGTAGTACCTTTTATGTGTCGATGATGGTTTCCACAATTCTAAAATAACATGCTAATTCATTTTCATATTTTTATGATGCATAATGAGCTCAGTGTGCTTTTATGGTGAAAAAAATCTTTGTGCACTTAATTATCAAAGACTTACTCAAAACAACTGCAGAAAGGATTTAATCATGAATCAGAAAATATAGACTGCCAGTCAAAAGTTTGGAAACATCTTCTCATTTAATATTTTTTCTTTATTTTTTACTACTTTCAACATACATGCTGAAGAAGAAGAAGGAGAGTGATGGAGTGCTGCGCCAGATAGCTTGGCTTTCACAGTCATCTGACCTAAAGCAAAGGGTGGCTATTTTGAAGAATCTAAAATATAAAACTTGTTTTGAGTTAATTCACACACATTCA
This sequence comes from Mchenga conophoros, assembly GCF_057382185.1. Classification (NCBI taxonomy): domain Eukaryota; kingdom Metazoa; phylum Chordata; class Actinopteri; order Cichliformes; family Cichlidae; genus Mchenga; species Mchenga conophoros. Next base: position 11,971,334 of record NC_140541.1, read on the forward strand.
TAGTCCTGATGCCTTCAATGAGAATCTACAATCTAAATAGTCATGAAAATAAAGAAAAACCTATAAAATAGAAGATGTGTCCAAGCTTTTGACTGGTAGTGTAAGTTTCATAGACCAAAAGACCAAGGGAATGTTATTAAATATCTACACTTTTCACTTCTACACTTTTATAAAGAAGAAAAAAGCAAAAACATCTGCAGTTTAGAGAAGCTGATTTTTTTTCTCTATTTTGTATTTTTAATTTTTCATTCATGCTTGTCAGTTGTCACAATGATTTTCCGCTAAACAAATACACAAGAATACAACTAATTGTTTCAACTCTCCATAAAAACAATTGTGCGTGTATGTGTGTGCCAGTGCGTGCCTTACCTTTGCGATGTACTTTTATATTTCTGCCTGTAAACAAACAAGAACAAACAAGAGTTAATCAAATCGGCCACTCACATGGTGAGTTTCAGGCTAGGTTAGAAGGCACACCTTGAAACAAACATGCAGACTAACAAAGATATTTCTTCTCTGAATAAAGTCTTATCTTCATCAACAAAAACACATCTTCACATTGGAACTAATAAATAAACCACAGAGTATTCAGAAGCTTGAATAAATGTCTATATCGGTATATACAGATATATTTCATTTGTACTGAACTACTCATTAAATTAACAACATGATGTATTTTAAAAGACTTTTTACGAGACCAGATTGCTCCTATAGTGGCCATCAGAAGGTACTTAAGGTACTTTGGCACATTGGATTCACGTTTTAGACCTTGATGGCACGTCCATCATTTATATACAGTTTATGAGTGCACACCAAAGCTACCTGCACTAATGTCAGTGCGTTAGGTGGAAATGCTGCTTGGATTTACTGAAGTCAGTCAGGGGGCTGCATAACAGAGAGCAAACTCAAACACTGCATGCGAAAAGCAAACTGTCATTTCCATTAACCTCGAGACAGATGAGAATGACATGCAACCACGGGAGCGTTACACAACAAAAATGGCAACTGCTGTTGCCTCGAAAGGCTTAGAAGACACATAAAGCTAAACCATACATACATGATACATGGCCAACATACTCAAAAACTGTTTGTCCTCTGTGTTAAGTCTTTTAAAATGTCCCTCATTCCAATAAAATCTGAAAAGTCTGAAAGAGACCGGTTAGCAAATCATGTTTTCTACCCATTTTGTGTGCAAGGGTGGCTCAGACAAGCACTCCAAAGCACTGGAGCAAAGGTTTTCGTTCTGGGAATTGAGCCGTCCCAGCAGGGTGTCAAAGAGTTGAACATGGAGAGCGGAGGTGAAAGGAACCCATGAATTCTGGGTATTTTGTGGAGATTGGTGGCTGATTTGGTTGCTTTTCAACACTGTCAGAGGTTCCAGCAACAGCAGTGGCTCATGGAGGTAATTTAGGTACTTTAAACCCGTTAGTAGCAGATTGCAGCAATTTGCATCAAACATGGAGCTTCCTATGAGTCATAGCACAGCCAAATATGAACACATAGATATGATACACCTCCTTTTAGATTCAGTGTATGGAGGATAGTAGCATATTCTGCAGGCATCATAAATGAATATGTCATCTTGATAAGCAGCCTGAGAATCCTCACATTTCTATGTTTCCTTTTGTAATAGGCACATGCCAAAGAAGAACTGCAGATAGACTGCTAACAATGAAAAAAACTACAGCAGTTTAAGTGAATGACTGACTCTGTGTTACAACACAATTCATGTTTATATCACCAAAAAACCCCAAATTATTAGAACCCTACACAAAGAATAATCATGACTTAAAAGGGATTCAGGGGTTTACTGTCAGCTTTTTCTGTCCTACATCAACCAGGGATCGCACATACCCTATCAAGTTGTTTTTTCTTTGAATATATTTCTAGTGTCACACTCCATTTCAGACTCCATTTTTCTCATTCATTTCTCTGAGCGTGATGGCTGACAATGATGTCACTGCCTCCAGCTCAACATTTGAATTCACTGAGGTTGATTCCTGTCTTACGCCAAAGGGGGCGGGAATATTTTCCCAAAAAGTTGCATCAATAAAGTGGTTGGAAGCTTCTAAATGTGCTAGTGCAGACAACCTTTCCCTTTCCCTCTAAAACACAGATGCCTCATAGTAAGGTCCAATCTGGGGAAGCAGCACCTGTTAAATGATTTATTGTTAATTTTGTGAAACTGTGAAGCACATGATTACATTTTACCGCTGTTATGTGGTGAAGGATGCAAAGCAAAGCCAGTCCATGCAGACTGTTCTCTGATAAAGACAGAGGCCAAGTTAATGAACAGGGTGCCTAAATATAACTTTGTACTGACAAATGATTTGCTGGGTGAAATATTAGTCTGCAGATTTTTGTAGCGATGAAAGGTTAAAGAATCTAACATTCCAATCGTGATATTGGGCGTGCAGGTTAAAGCTGTGTCACATGTAAAGAAACATATGATATGTTGGATGTGTGTTTGGGATGGATTTTCAAGTAAATGACCAAATTCCTATAAATGCTGACATCTGACAGATACACACATTTCTGGCAATAATGAAAAAGCTCTCTTACAACTAATGTGTCATGTATGGAAGGTCACCTTTGTTACATTTTCACCACACAAGGTCAATGATGTATAGGGGACAAATTTTAAGTTTTTTTGCTGCCTAAATTAAACCAAGTACGTGTTGCTGACTAAAGCACACGGAGCAGGGAGAGAAACCAGAACACAAGCAGTATTTGACATGATGGGATGGAAACACATATTAAATAAATATTGACTTTTTAAAAAGAAGTTTATGGTCCCTTTTCTTTCTTTTTCGCCTCTCTTAGCTATTTTGCTGTTTGTTTGTTGTCATTTTTCTACTTATTTTGTGTCTTTTTGCAGTCATTTTGTGTCTCATTTTTTATTTTATATCTCTTTGTGCTCGGTTCCCTTCTCTTTAAAGTTTGTCTTTGATGTCTCGTGAGTCTGCACATATTTTTTGCCACCATTTTAACCCTCTCAGGCTCAAATTAAACTTTTTGTTACTAATGCACAACCAAGTCCTGCAGTGGTACTTCTGAGTAAAAGAAAACTCATAAAATATGTATGTGGGGTAATCAGGTTGTTAGTTTTTAACTGTTGCAAATCGGCAACGCCTGCCTTGAGAGGGTTAAGTCATATTACATATTTGTGTCTCCTTCAAAGAATTATTTTGTGTCTTTATGATGTTGTTTTTTGCCACTTTTTAGTCATTTTATGTCTCCTAGAAGTTGTTTTGTGCTACTTTGCAGTAAATTTTTGTCCCTTTGTAGACATTTTATGTCTTTTTGAAGTGTTTTTGTGTCACTTTTTAGTTTTTTCCCACTATACATTGGACGTTGGATAGACATGCAGATCTGATCTATATTGGGTCCATTGGTCCATAGCCAATTCCGTCCAAATTAAGTCCACAATTTGGGCGTCCAGCCATGACCCACTTTGGCCATCAATATGACATTCAATGTTTGAACTTTGGACTGAGGACATCTATAACAGGTACAGGAAATTTACATGATTAATAAATCTAAAGGTGTCCATACATCCTTCATCTGCTGATCAGAAGGTTTGTGGTTCGATCCCTGGCTCCCCCAGTCTGCATGCCAAATATCCTTGGGCTTTTTACACAACATCACTCTTTCCAAATCAGGCCAAAGAGGTGGTACTGGTGAAGTAGTAAGATTTTAATGTTAATTTACATGTTTTCTCACCTTTGATAAATATGCCCAAATCCAATTTGGAAAGTGTTACCACTTCATTACATGTTATGAGGTCAGAAAAAAGGGGACAAAATAGACCTGATTTTACTACTATTAAAACCATGCAAAACAAAGTCAATGTCACCAAAATGCAAGCATTAAATCATGCGTCACCGAACCGAAACACCTATTGGAATGTAAATTTGAACAGCAGATTACCCCACGAGTAGATGACGACGATCTAAACGCTCCATTTGGTCTGAAATTAGCCAGTCACAGCTCTGGAATCTGACCCCAGCAGCTAATCACAGCTCTGACACGTCTCAGCTTTGAAATGCGACTGTAGAGACCTGTTATTTCATGGTCGAATGGTAATTGTACGCCGGCCTGCGTGGGCAGATCAGAGCTGAATTACAAAGCTGTATAAGGCACGCTGATCAGTGCCAGGTCGCTGCATTGTTTTCTTAGTCAGAGAAAACTCTCCAGCACGCGGCAGCAGCAATAGTGACAGGTGAGGACAGAGAGTTTCTGGAGAATGACTCACCTCCCTATCATGACTTTTACAGGGTGACGCCTTCAGCGAAAGAATTTGCATTTTGCGTCTTTACCTCTTTTTTTTTCTTTGTCCTTGTACCAATTGTTTTGTGATTTCACCTACACATTTTCTTCTCTGCATCATTAACACTGAGCTTGTGGAATGTATTTTATTTCGTGCACTGTTCTGTTTGCAATGCATCACTGCAGGGTGTGTGTGTGTGTGTGTGTGTGTGTGTGTGTGTGTGTGTGTGTGTGTGTGTGTGTGTGTGTGTGTGTGTGTGTGTGTGTGATGGTTAACTCCATCTAACCCGCCCACGTCTAGACCAAGTGTCCTGGAGAAAAAAGCTGAACCTCCATTAAATTGAAGCAGTGCACACACACTACACAGTATCAGCCTTTTGTTGTTTAGTTTCTTAACCACCTCATCAGGGTGGCTTCAGATTGGTCCTAAATTTAATTTTTGAAGCATGACAACAAGCCAGACATGCAAAAACCATTATAAAGATTAGTTTCTGCTTAATCTGACCTGGACAGTCTGGTACTTCTTTTAATACATCCTCAGATGGCAGAACGTTTTTTTCATAGCTGAGCTTTCTCAGCTGATTTCTGCTCTTTAATGTGTCAAAAAAGTTATTTTTTGCTTTTGTTTTTACACTTTACACTTCCTCTGTAATTCCACTCAGCTTCTCACCAAAGCCTACTGATAATAAAAATTATGCATCTCAATGTGTAAAAAAACAAAAGTAAATGAAAAGCTGTTCTATTCTCTTTTTGTCCTTTTCTAGTTTACTGCATCGAAATGTTCTGCTGTTACCACGGAAACTGGGGGAAATTTTCAAAAATAAACGAATAAATAAATATCTTCACACTTTTTTGTTTTCTTGTCAAACAGCTTTAAGCTCTGTGATTAATTTATGGATGAACTTTATGTCTGCCAGGAAGAAATAATATTGTAATGAACACAAAGACACAATCGCTCACACAAAGAAACAGCTGGTTTTGTGACCACTTGAATGGGTCTTAATCTTGTATTCATTCATGCTTGCTCTATTTAATTTGGACAAAGTTTATGATAATTTGTACATTTCAGAAACTTGCTTTAACAGGTGTCACAGGTTATAATAGAGAAGTCAATGTCACAAGGCCCTTCTAAATACAGAGTCCCCAAACTTAGGGAGGATTGTGCCTGGAAAGGTCAACAGTGGCAGGCAGAATGTCTATAAATGGAACAGCAGCTCTGCTCTGCTCTGATGATAGCGATACAAATGTACCTGGCAGTAACATGATGAAGTAACCTTAATACTTTTTTTTTTTTTTAAATCAAACAAAAATTTGCAGTCTATGAAAAAGAAATGTAACAACAAGGCTTCTCTTTATATTATTTTTTCTTTTCATTTTTGGTAACTGCACATATGAAGAGACTCAAAGTCAGAACGACTATATTCAAAAGCAGATTGTCTTTTCGTTTGTTTATATTCGGTTGCATGGCTCTTGTCTGAGAACCTCACCACCCTTCCTATAGCATATGGATTGCAGGTAAGCTTGGCTTTGTGGTCTGTCTGAACTAAGTCAAACTTAATTTAATTCTATTATATATATATATATATATATATATATATATATATATATATATATATATATATATATATATATATATATATATATATATATATATATGCAACATGCTTTATATTGTAAGGTAAAGAGAAAACCCCAACAATCACATGACCCCCTATGAGCAAGCACTTAGTGACAGTGGGAGGAAAAATTCCATTTTAGCAGGAAGAAAACCTCCAGGAGAATCAGACTTAGTGAGGGGCATCCATCTGCCATGACTGTTTAGGGCTGAGGGGAGGGAGACAGGAGGTTCAGAGATACTGTTATTCAGGGAGGAATGTGACGTGAATGTCCATAGAGTTTTTCACAACCTCTCAGCCCATACTTATTGAGATATTTCCATTTGTGGTGCACCACTCAACAGACTGAAACATATAATAATGATTATGCTAATTTCAATGGGGAAGCTCCATATCCACTCGTCTGCCTGCATCCCTCGGGGTTTGGCGCTGCTAGTCTATTCTTCACATTACTTCCACTTTCCTGTGGCGTCAAACTTAATTTTGTTGTCATCACTTTGGCCCAAACATTTTCTTGCTTGTCTTCTGCGAGCTCTGTCCTGTGTGCTTTAAATCTTACTACTTTTCTGCCTTTCAGATCCTCATTCGTGCAACCAGCCTCCTCCAAATCTCCACCTCATCCTCGCCAGAATAGAGATCCTCCAAGTCTTCACCTGCTTCACCTCGCTGCCATCCTTCCTACCAGCGTTGGACTCTGTTCTACTACAAAGACTGATCGGAGTCTAATTGCCAAACAATTATTAATCAAGCTCCATATTGAGAACTGTTCATTCAAATGGTCTCTCCTTAGTCACTGCTACTTTGCAACCCAGAGTGTTACTTTATTTACAACTATGCCTCACAAGTTGTTAGGTCAGAGGTGCCAACAATTTTTGAGTGTGATTAGCATTCAGGTGCAGCAGGGGATCTATTTACTAGGTGCACAGGCACTGAGGGGGGACACATAGGCATGCAGAGCTTCTGCTTACGCACAAGCAGCATTACTGTCAAACTACAGATGCCTGTTGCCATTACTCACTACCCAAAATAAAACCAGCTTTGTTGTTTTATCTAAGACCTTTTCTCACTGAGCAGAAGAATCCTCCGGAAAACTAAACAAACCTCGGAGTGTGTTCACTCCCCGTGACGGAGTTCCCCTAACCTCGGAGTTCAGTCTTGTCAGGTTAGTAGACAAGCTGAATTCTGCATCTTTATTTTTACACCTCTAGCGTTTCTCATTCTCTCACTGTTGACAGAGAACACATTCACTTGCCAATGTTTATTAGAGGATTTGGCAAAAACGAAACACTTGTCTTGGCGTCAGTTTCTTCAACCAACACACCAACTTCTGCTGATAAATTTCTGTTTCTTTTTTTTTCTGTTATATTTTCCTCTGTTGCCAGCCGGTTACCAACACAAGATGCTGTATAGCAAGCAGGGTCTGTTAAACAGAGCAAGAGTAGCCAAGGGGCATAAATTAAATGTGTGTGTTTAATGGTAATGATGCCGTGCACATTTCATTTAACTGCTGATGAGAGATACTGTCAGTAAACCAAATACTGGTGGTGGCCTGGTCTTCCATAAGATAGTGAATTAGAAGAAGTATCACAGACATACACAATACAATGGGAATGTTGTTATTAAATGTTTTTGTGAACAGAAGCTGATAAAATAAAGGAGAGTTTAACTTTAGCTGTCAAAAAATACTATGGCAAACGTACTCTTAACATCATTAAATCTATTAATTTTATTTCTGGACATAATTTTCCCATTTGAAACAAACACTAACGGCAGATGAAAAGTCAGCTGTTTCAAAATATGCCAGTATGGCTTCACTAATGCTATGATAGCATTACAGAATGCTAAGTTAGCGTTCTGTAACTATCACCATATGTGAGAAGCTGGAAAAACAGACCAGTCAAATGCATCAGTCTGTATTTGCCCATTAGCTATAATGGGCTGTTAAATTTTGAATGAAGCAGCTACCATGGTTATTATCAAAGGTGGAAAGTAACGAATTACATTTACTTGCGTTACTGTAATTGAGTAGTTTTTTTGTGTATTTGTACTTTTTAAAGTCATTTTTCAAGTCGGTAATTTTACTTTTACTTAAGTATATTTTTTAAAAAGTATTGTACTTCGCTACATTTTCAATCACACCCGTTACTGAGTAAATTAAAAGAACAAACAAAAAAAAAACAACATTGCGCTTCGGAAATACTGCAGGGAATGATGGGTAGTAGAACAAATTGGCGTTGGGTCACGATAAAGATGAGTCTGACATCGGTGGTACGGATCCAGCGAAAAAAGAAACCCTGTCGAATTATGCTGACCCTGAACTCGAGGAAACCGATGTGAACCCCTGGCCTTATTTAAGGGACCATTTCGGCTTCAAGTGCAAGTAAGGCAACAGCTTTATTATGCAGTGTAAGCTGTGTTTGCCCAGAGAGACCGAGTTAGCAGCTTTTAAAAATTCCTCATCAAACCTGCACAAGCATGTAGAGGTAAGTTAAATGAAACCTGTACATTTATTTTAGCAAAAAGGCTGTGCTCAAGTTAATCACATTAAGACATAAGCTGTTATTGGGCACGTTGTTGTCCACGCAATTTAATTTTTTTACAGGATCGGTAAATTGCCAAAAGAAAATACATTTTTCCTGTTTGTTAATAATAATAATTTATTTTAAAGAAATAGTTAAATTAGACAGAAGACAGAAGCGGCTACTTTCTTACTTAACCCACATATGTTCACACTGCAGGCAAAAGAATAACGTGCTTTGTGCAGAGGTGTTTTTTTTCTGATCTCAAACTGATCTCCCTGTTGGAGCTCAGTCTGTGGGGAGTTATTTTTTTCTCCTTATCTTTCCTCATGTTGTGCATTTTCCATTGTTATGCCTCTCTGACCTGTCTTCCCCATGTGATGTTTGTGTAATGTACAGGGAGTGCAGAATTATTAGGCAAGTTGTATTTTTGAGGAATAATTTTATTATTAAACAACAACCATGTTATCAATGAACCCAAAAAACTCATTAATATCAAAGCTGAATGTTTTTGGAAGTAGTTTTTAGTTTGTTTTTAGTTTTAGCTATTTTAGGGGGATATCTGTGTGTGCAGGTGACTATTACTGTGCATAATTATTAGGCAACTTAACAAAAAACAAATATATACCCATTTCAATTATTTATTTTTACCAGTGACACCAATATAACATCTCCACATTCACAAATATACATTTCTGACATTCAAAAACAAAACAAAAACAAATCAGCGACCAATATAGCCACCTTTCTTTGCAAGGACACTCAAAAGCCTGCCATCCATGGATTCTGTCAGTGTTTTGATCTGTTCACCATCAACATTGCGTGCAGCAGCAACCACAGCCTCCCAGACACTGTTCAGAGAGGTGTACTGTTTTCCCTCCTTGTAAATCTCACATTTGATGATGGACCACAGGTTCTCAATGGGGTTCAGATCAGGTGAACAAGGTGGCCATGTCATTAGTTTTTCTTCTTTTATACCCTTTCTTGCCAGCCACGCTGTGGAGTACTTGGACGCGTGTGATGGAGCATTGTCCTGCATGAAAATCATGTTTTTCTTGAAGGATGCAGACTTCTTCCTGTACCACTGCTTGAAGAAGGTGTCTTCCAGAAACTGGTAGTAGGACTGGGAGTTGAGCTTGACTCCATCCTCAACCCGAAAAGGCCCCACAAGCTCATCTTTGATGATACCAGCCCAAACCAGTACTCCACCTCCACCTTGCTGGCGTCTGAGTCGGACTGGAGCTCTCTGCCCTTTACCAATCCAGCCACGGGCCCATCCATCTGGCCCATCAAGACTCACTCTCATTTCATCAATCCATAAAACCTTAGAAAAATCAGTCTTGAGATATTTCTTGGCCCAGTCTTGATGTTTCAGCTTGTGTGTCTTGTTCAGTGGTGGTCGTCTTTCAGCCTGTCTTACCTTGGCCATGTCTCTGAGTATTGCACACCTTGTGCTTTTGGGCACTCCAGTGATGTTGCAGCTCTGAAATATGGCCAAACTGGTGGCAAGTGGCATCTTGGCAGCTGCACGCTTGACTTTTCTCAGTTCATGGGCAGTTACTTTGCGCCTTGGTTTTTTCACACGCTTCTTGCAACCCTGTTGACTATTTTGAATGAAACGCTTGATTGTTCGATGATCACGCTTCAGAAGCTTTGCAATTTTGAGACTGCTGCATCCCTCTGCAAGATATCTCACTATTTTTGACTTTTCTGAGCCTGTCAAGTCCTTCTTTTGACCCATTTTGCCAAAGGAAAGGACGTTGCCTAATAATTATGCACACCTGATATAGGGTGTTGATGTCATTAGACCACACCCCTTCTCATTACAGAGATGCACATCACCTAATATGCTTAATTGGTAGTAGTAAGGTAGTAGGTAGTAGTAAGACAACATGCATGAAGAGGATGATGTGGACAAAATACTCATTTGCCTAATAATTCTCCACTCCCTGTACTGTATGTATGGTCAGAAGGGTAAGTCGGCGCTGGCAAAGGTCGGCAGCCTTAACCCAATTTCCTTCGGGGTCAACCTTCAGGATCAATAAAGTTTTATTGAATTGAATTGCTCCTCAAAATTAACAGAGCAGGGCCAAGTTTAAAAAAATGAAAACACATTTTTATAGCAGCTGCCGTACAGCTCAATTCAGTACTTGTTCTCTTATTTGACAGTTTAGAACACATTCTCATGTAAAAGAATTATATGGTTTTGACAGTTTGGTTGGTTTGGTGACCATTATCCATTTTGATGTATAGACTTGCAGTTTAACTGCCACTGAGCTTTAATTTGTAAAGTTTTTCTTTTAATTAAAAAACAACTACTTTGAGATTTATCCCATTGTCTTTTTTGCACTACTCAGAAGAGGCTGTCCTCCTGCTGACAAAAAAGTAACTATGTAACTTTTACTCTGAGTACATTTTTAGACAGGTAATTTTACTTGTACTTGAGTAAAATTTCAGCAAAGTAATAGTACTTTTACTTGAGTAAAATATTTTAGTACTCTTTCCACCTCTGGTTATTATGTAATGTCCTCTTTGCTGGGTTTGAATGATGACATATTACAATGTATTTCCTTGATATATATTCAGTGTTGGGAAGGTTACTTTTAAATGTATTCCATTACAGATTACAGAATACATGCCCCAAAATGTATTCTGTAACGTATTCCGTTACGTTACTCAATGACAGTAACGTATTCTGAATACTTTGGATTACTTAATATATTATCATGCTTTTTACAACTATTGCTGTGATTTATGACTATTACTGAAGGTCCGCGGCTCCGAACCATATTAAAGGGACCTCTGGCTAATATGTCGGGCTCCCTGTCGGCTCGTAGCCGAAAAATAGCTTTACTTTGTTGTCTGGGTCAACTCTGCTAGCGAGAGACAGAGAGAGGCGTTGAAAGACTGCTCCAACCGAACTTATTGTTTTCGGAGGAAAACAGGAACACGGTGTACAGTCGAGTCTTAATAGCTTACTTACAACTGGGCTCGTCAGGCACTCTTCTTGGCTGCAGTGGTTATTATTATATTTACATGCTTCCAGCTCCCGTTTCTGCTCGATGACAACTCGTACCTTTCCACTCCCCTTTTTCTCCCTCCTCGCGCTCACAGACCCATAACGTGTATGGCAGTCCATTCTCCCTGCAGCACGGACTATACTGCCCATGATGCTACATTCTTTACAGCATTTAGCATTCTGCCTATTAGCTTAGCACAACAACAACAACAACAAAAAGGCGCTCTCTCACCCAGGAAACACGCAGAGAAAGAGCGTCACCCTGTAACCATGGCAACCGTAACGCTGCCACCTGGAACAACAGAACGTAGCTGTCAAACAAAACCCAAACAGTCCTGACCTGCCACAATATGAAACAGGAAAGTACCGCAGTGTAATCCATTTATTTCAACAAAGTAACTGTATTCTGAATACCACCTTTTTAAACGGTAACTGTAATGGAATACAGTTACTCGTATTTTGTATTTTAAATACGTAACGGCGGTACATGTATTCCGTTACTCCCCAACACTGTATATATTTTCCTTTTTTGTTGTTAAATGTTTTTTGTCTAATCTAATTTGCGAACAGAATGGAAAAGTCAGAAAGAAACAGACCTAAGTGTAAAATGTTCTTGTTTTTTTACCTTGTGTTCCTTACAATTTCAAAATTGTTAGATTACTATTTATTAAACTGAAGATGTCAAACAGTGTCTGTTAATGTGAGGTTTTGTGATTTAATAATGATTCAAATGTCATCTGTGCAATATTTCACCACTGTATATGTGTAAAATGTGTATATATTCTGTTTCCTTCTTTATATAATCTCTTGATAATAATCTCTATTGTTACTGTTCTATATATTTATTCTGTTGAATAGATGTAGCAAATTCCTTGGCACCACGTTATCTTATCTTATCTTTTAAATGCTCACTTGTAGCATGTTCGTAAATGATTCAACTTTTGATCAAAGCACCACTGCTCAGTCACAATCCACACTGTTACTGCCAGAGGCTAAAGACAGAAGAATCACCAGCATTGCTCAGGGGGGCAGGACGCTGCTGATGGAACAGACAGTCCATCTCCCTGGTCGATGTGCTATTTATTTGCTGAAATTATTTAATAAACTACATTTTCCAGACATGCATAGGTATTTGCACGCAGTGAGGTTAAGACAACCAATGCAGGAAATATTGGAAGTCTGGTTGTTCTTGATTGCATCACTGCTTGGATGTTTTTGTGGATACTTGGATCATAAGTTAGCTAGCTTTTCCTAACAAATCCCTATTTTAATTTCCAAACCTCTTTGACAAATATCAGAAAGCCTCTGGAAAAAAAACAAACTGACATTTTCAGTTTTAGTAATTCTTAGAAAGAATGACCATGGCTGTGCTTCAGGAAGTATAGCTGGTCATCTACTAATCAGTTCAATCCCTGACTGCTCCAGTCTGCAAGTCAAAGTGCACTTGGGCAAGATACTGAACCCTGAGTTGCATCCGCTGTGTTCACTGGGGTTGAATGTGTGTGAATGTTAGATAGAAAGCACTTAGACATAGAAAAAAGTGATTTTGTGTGTGACTGGGTGAGAGAGACATGCTGTATAAAGTGCTTTGAGTGCTCAGGTACTATATAAGAAAATTTCCATTTACCATTTAGACTAAAGGAAGATCTGAAACTGAAACGATTTAGAATTTTAACTAGCTTAAGGTGGAAAAAGTGACCTGGTTGAAAAAGATCTGACTGCCTGTCATGGGCATGTCATGCAACCAAGACAAAGGGACAAACCACTTCAATCAGACATACAGACTTGTCACAACAGGGAGATGTAAAGGTATGCTTTAATACAACGGGTCCATCAATTCTTTTCCTACTGTGACAAGTCAGCATCTCTGCTGGGAAACGGATTTGTTGACTAAAACATCAGTGTATGCTTTAGAGTACCACACTGACCTTATACATGACCAGTTTAAACAAAAAAAAAACAGAGCTATCATTTCCTCATTCCTCCTTATTTCTTATTTATTCCTCCTTGGGGACCTACGTTATTGGAATGAAACCTCACAGAGGATAGCACAACGCACCTGGGTTTTTTTTTCCACTTGTAGCCATGCCATGCCATTCTGGAGATACAGCAGCTTTTAAAACATATGCATTAGTACTCTTTTTAGTCTATACTATTACTTTAAATGTGTAAAAAGTTCTTAGATTTAAGTGGACCAAACCAGACGAAGAGCTATAACTAAACTGAACACAGCACTGTCCAGATATTTTGTATGTGACAAATGTTTCTGGTGAAACTGCAGTCGAAGACTGAACGTGTGAGCTGCGAGTCACTGAAAAAATCAAGAAGAACACTTGTCTTAGACACATTTATGTGCTGCTTTCTTCCTTTAAAGACGGCAGGCAAACAAACACAAAAGACTGGGAAAGTTATGTAAAAAAAAAAAAAAAACACCCAAACTAATTCTTGACGGAGCATGTCACAACTAAACTGCGAAGAATTTGACGACTTCTTTTGTAATCTGCCGTCAATAAATCATTAAGTTTCTGAAGCTTGAGGAGTTTCTGTGTGGGAGTTACAAAATTGGAAAGTAATGCTGAATGGATGTGAATACTTATGATTTTTTGGCCATCTATTCAACTAAAAAAAACATTTTGGATGAATTAAGCAGAAAATTATGTCCTTCTGTGTTTTTGGAAAAGGTAGGAGCAGCATACTTCAGGCTGAAGAGGAGCAGGATTATCCAGAGCATGCATCAGAGCCTGATCTGACGGTACGATTATGCATCAGTGGTAACAGTCACGGATATTTGGATGTCTGTGAAGGCACCGTGAATGCTGATCAAGACACGTTCAAGGTAAAAAGAAAGTAAACACATATCAAGAAAACAATAAAAATAATCTGGTCTCCAGCAGATCTTAAAATTAGGCAAATAAAACCCCAGATGAGCTACAAAACATGACAGTAGTTTGCTGGTCTGGAGCATCGGGGCAGAACACAGCATATCAGCATAAACAGCTCGTACCACTGGTCAAGCAAGGTGGTGGTGGTGGTGCAGCTACAGGACCTGAGCACCTTACAGTTACTGAGTCAGTTACTCTATAAACTCCTCTGTTTACCAAAGTATTCTAGAGTCAAATGTGAAGTCCTCGGTCCAACAGCTAAGACTTGTCCTACACTGGATCATGCTGCGTGACAATCATCCCATGCACAGCAGCAAATGTACAATAAAATGACTGAAAACGAAAAGCATCAAAGTGTTGCAAAGACTCCGTCAAAGTCCAGAACTCAGCCTGATTGAAATCATGCAGCTGAAGCGTTGAGCTTTGATTATACTTTCCGCATCCGTGAGCCTACAAGGGTCCGTTCAGGTCAGAGTGACGGAAATTCCATCATCAGATAATCAGTTTGAAGGTCTGTGCCGATGTCTGAATGCCTGCCACTGTTTTTGAGACCATGTGTACCCATCCACATAGACTTTACAATACAGTGCGACAACTGCACATGGGCCTGTGGAGGCAGACTTCAAAAAAAGTATAAGGGCAATGGCTACTCAGCCACCGTCTGCAGAAGGGTTATAATCAAAACTGTGCCGGCAAACTTCAGTGAACTGAAAGAGTATGGTAAAGAAGAGTAATTCTAAAAGCTACTGAATTTTGGCTTTTGTTAAAACAGCAGCGACACTGTGTGACATGTTTTGTGCTGCTGTTCATTTGAGCTTGAATTTACCTCATTTTAACATCTAGTAAGAAGTAGAAAATTTATCTTATGTTGTAATACATAAAAACAGACTGACAGATAACTGCCAACTCTTATGTTCATACCAAGGGGTGCAATTTACAGTCACCAGTTAGCCTAACATGCTTGTCTATATACTCTAGGAGGAAAAGCCACACAGGGAGAACATACAAACTCATCACAGCTCAACAGGAGGCTCAAACCAGCAGTTGCGAGTT
Source organism: Mchenga conophoros (assembly GCF_057382185.1). Taxonomy (NCBI): domain Eukaryota; kingdom Metazoa; phylum Chordata; class Actinopteri; order Cichliformes; family Cichlidae; genus Mchenga; species Mchenga conophoros. The sequence goes on from NC_140541.1 coordinate 11,986,692, forward strand.
GCAGTTCTTGCCATAGCAAAGATGTGTTTAAACACATAGCTTTTTTTTATATATTACAATAATAAAAATGTTTATTGTGTGTTATATGGACGATTTACACATCTAAAACAAAAGTGTACATATTTCAATTTGGCAACTTTAAACAGCAGTCACTTAAAATCCTTACTTGGACTACTAGGATTCATTGCTTCATGCCTACAGGGCATTCACTGGTTTGAAATGCTCAGTTTAGGAGCATTTCAAAGTGTGTTGTCAGATTTGTCAAAGAAAGGATCCGCGAGTGATGATGAGCGTAGTGTGATGAATGAGGCTGTAATTCACAGACTGAAGCATCAACAGGACATTCAAACATTTTGTGTTCGCATGCCCTGCCTTCATCTCTGTCTCTGTTTTCGTCCATCTCCCTGCTGATGTGTCTTTCTTTGCTGAGAGTTTGCTGCATCGCAACGCTCAGTTGTTACCATGGCAACAATGGAGAATTAAAAAAAACACACTGGGCTCTTTTTTTGTTGTTGTTGTTGCTGCTTTTGATTTGTTTTTTGTGTGTGATCGCCTCAAATTCAAACAGATGTGGCGAGGCTGTTCCGCTGCAGCGTAGGAGTCAGCTGCTAAGAAAGAATCTGACAGACAGACGAGAAGCTGTGACTTCATCAAACACACACACACACACGCTCTCTCTCCCGTGTTAAGTGATGTTGCACGCCCACCGTTGCCCGCTCATTTTCTGTCATTTGTCTTCCCCTCCATCGTCGGTCCGTGCCAGCATCACCAAGGCAACCGGTCAACCGCACTGATGCCGTCCCCGAGGCTGTCAGTCTTACAGCAGCTCACGGATCCTCACAGCGTGATCACCAATTATCGATAGTGCTATTGCATCAACACACTGACATTACATCATCAGCCAGCTGACTGCGTGATCTGTGTTTACTCACATTCCTCTGAGCCGGATCAGGACCTGGTTGTTGTGATTCTGCTCCAGAGCGTCCCCAAAGTCCTGCACCTCCTCAGACTGCTGTTGCTCCTTCTGCTCTTCCTCAGTCCGTGACATCTCCTCACGCTGCACCTCCTCCTGCTCCTCCTCCTCCTCCTCCTGCTCTCGAGGTTGCTGCTGTTGCTGCAGCTCCTCAGTCTGCTTTACCTCCTCCTCCTTTTGTTGTAACACCTCACTTTGCTGCACCTCCTTTTCTTGTTGGATCTCCTCAGTCTCTTCCTCCTCCTCCTTTTCAAGGTGCTGTAGCTCACTTTCCTGCACCTCTTTGATCTCTACCTCCTCCTCCTCCTTCTCTTCTTCCTGTACCTGCTCCTCTTGATGGCCCTGTTCCCCTTCTGGCTTTAGCATCTGCTCAGACAGCTCGTCCTCCTGCTGCTTCAGAACCTCCTCCACCTTCTCTTGTATTTCCCACTCATGCGCTGCAACCTCCTCTTGTTCTAGCTCTTCCTCCTGCCCATACACATCTTCAGTATCTCCATCCTGTTGCTGCACTTTCTCTTCCTCCAGGTCTTCCTCCAGCGGATGGACCTCCTCCTGCTCCTTCTCTCCCTCTCCCTCCTGGTCCTTCACTTCATCTTCCATCTCATGTTCTCCCTCCTGTTGCTGCAACTCCTGCTCCTCAGCCTCCAGCAACTTCTCAGGCAGCTGCGCCTCCTCCGCGTCCTCGTTCATCTCGGTTTGTGGCAGAGCTCACCGAGCAGAGTTCAGTCTCTGTGAAGTGTCCGGACGTCTCTCAGTCCGACAGAGTCGTGAAAACATCAACACTGATCGGAGCCTTCAGTTCAGCGAAACTTCATCCAACTTTCTGTGGTGTCACCTGATGAGCCCGGCCAGTCCAAAGCGCTGATTTCGGACTGATTGGTAAGGGAAGTGGAGGGGTTAAAGGTCACGAGAATTTGGAAGAAGACAAAACAGGGAGCATAAAAACAGCAAAACACGTCTCACAGAGATCTCGGAGCGCAGTGCCAGCTCTGTGCGCCGACACTGCAGTGACAAAATGATCCCACTGAATGTCCCAGAGCATCGCCGTAGCAACGCAAGGAGGAAGCCGACCAGCAATAAAGATGGGATAGAGTAAGGGAGAGAGAGAGAGAGAGAGAGGAGTGATGGAGGAGTACAAAAGAGAAGCAGAGAACATTGCAGTGCGTTTCCGTGGTAACCCAACAACGGTTGCCAAGAGTGATGGAATTCTGCAGCCGACAGACTGCCCTCCTCCTCCTCCTTCTCCTCCACCTCACCCCCTCCCAAATTCAAATGCACATAACTTTACGCTCTATTCAGATACAAACAGCAAAGAGGCACATTAATCTGTCCTCCCCTCACTCACCCGCAGTGCCTGCCAGAAAGACTGTACAGTGAGATGTGGGTGTGTGTGTGTGTGTGTGTGTGTGTGTGTGTGTGTGTGTGTGTGTGTTGTTGGTTTTTTTTGAAACAGTGATGATGTAATGGTCCTGAAAATGAGAGTCACAAATCCTCTCCAGTCAAGTGGTACAATCTCACAGTCGGTGTAAAGTGCTAATGGCTCCCTCTAGAGGCTGAAAAGATTATTACAGCCATAATTTCCTCATGGATGTAAGATTTTAAAGCTTTAAAAACAGCAATCTTTCCTCTGTCTTTAGCCACACAAATGTAAGGACATGTTTCTGAGTGGCCCTTAAGCTATGTGTCCAGTATATATAATATCTCTAACAGAGGTTCCCAAACAGTTTCCTGGAGGAGGAGGCCAAAATCCAATGGCCAGATGTGACATGGGATTTTGCAATAACTGTATAGCATTAGTGTAATTAGATCAAATATTATGAATTCACGTTTAATTTGTTATCCAAATCAATTTTCCTAAAAAAGTGTTCCAGTGGCAATTTGGTGGGAATTATGTGATCACGATAGATCAAAGTTTCTGGTCATGGTCAAATAATCGGCAAAATACCCTCATAATGTGACATAATTAACCATATAATCAAGCAGAAGTCTAGCCACAATGGTAAATTGACTGATTTTCTACTCTACTATACAACATGCCACATTCACCCAATCACACAAGCACTGACTCTAAACTGAGTGCTTTTCTGACGACATTCACACAAATTCACTGATGTTTCTTGCACAAGGAGGAGCCAGAGGTTCGAACCACCAACCTTCCGATCAGTAGGTGACCTGCTCTACCTCCTGAGCTACAGCCACGCCATGGCTGTACAATGTATGTTAAATCAAGTTGGAAATTTCACCAACCCTTATGGCTGCTTCTTGGTCTTAACGTGCCAAGCAAGTTAAAGAGCTACTTAGAAAGCAAACAATTGAGCACTAGTCTCCACCACAGGCACCAAAACTGCTTGGTGGATTGTGTAATAGTGTGCAGCAGGGGTGGCAAAAATACAGAAATTCTGTACTTAAGTAGAAGTACAGATACCTATGTTAAAAATAAAGAAAGTAAAAAGTAGCTCCTTGAAGGACGTTTCTACCAGCTATTTTTGTGTAAAGCTAACCGAAACTTGTGTTATATTAATGTAATAATAAAATAATATTAGTAGATAGGAATACAAATTTTAATTTAAACTAATTTTTATTTCTAATTGTACTGAGCTTGAACTTGTTAAATAGAACATGAGCAAAGAAAAAGACGGAAAATAAAAGTAACTCTATTTTCTGTTGCCTACGCTGTAGAGAGTGACTTTGTGTCTAAACAGCAAAATGACGGTGGGGGTGGAGGAACCCTAAAATCAGTTGTAATGGCTCATTATGGTGAAAAGAATCACAGCTCACGATCATTTCTATTCAGCACTCCAGTAGATTTTCTTAATGCACAGACTGAGATCAGCTGACCTGCTGCTGCTGCTGCTGGTCTGAGGTTTACTGCTCTTTGTAGATTTACACTAAACTGAATTCAAGGAGATGTAAGTTATAAGTTGTCCACTAACAGAATTTTTTTTAACATTATACTGAATAAAGCTGGTCTGAAGATGGAATTCAGTGAACGAATCTAAGCAACGTGATGTAACCTAACTCTGACCATGAAACCACAGCCACTGTGCACCAATTGCACACTTTAAATCCATCACAGTACAGCAAACTAACCTGTTTATCCTGCACTAACCTGCAGAGTATAACTACCTTCATATAACACAGTCAGTCTACCTCAGTTTGATTTACAGCATGTTTCGCAATATGAAAAAACTTAATGTGACACATACAGACCCAATATCTGATTTAAAAACATGAGGACTTACATGTAAGCTTTAAATTTCCAATTTATCAAGTCTTTCTCCTTCCTCTCCTGTCTTGTCTTTCTTATCTTTCTCCATCGCTGACTGAAATGAGCTCACTCTCTTTTCTCTCCCTGTGAAATGCATCAGCTGGACTTTTACCTAGCAACACACTGTATGACAACTGCACACAAATTTGTTTGTGTTTTTGCTGATGTTTGTTGAATTTAGAAATGCTGAATCTAAAATTACCTGCTACAAAATGTTATTCCCTTAATGTTTGCTCCTCTTCTGTAGCGCTAGCTAGATGCTGAAGTACTGTGACCTTCAGTCGTTTATGGGAATTTTTTACTATTCTTCCAGATGTTGGACGTGGACGAGAAGTCTCCACTCTAATTTATCCCAGAGATTTTCTTTCAGGTTGACGTCAGGACTCTGTGCAGGTTAATCTTCCACACCACGTCTTCTACACTAAATTCACTCTATGTCTTTATGACATAGAATTTAAAAAATCATAAAGATATTTATTACATCTATTAATTTGAGTCTTTTAACATGGGAGTTTGTTGGGAATGGGGTAGGGTTAGGGTTAGGATGACAGTCTCAAGTGGCCAATAGAAGAACTGCAATAGCTATAGCTTTGTTTCTAGAGCCAGAATTTGTCACTGAAGTCACTATGTTTGTTAAGTAGGATTTCTTCTCCCCCAAATGTCTGCAACAGGTTCATTTTTCATCCCTGCATGCATCTTACACAGCAGCAACAACATTCTTACCAGGTGTTGTGGGTTTTCAAAATGCAGAGGTTGGTGGGTCCATAGACAGGGTTTTCAACACTGCACCCGCTCCTCATTTGATTCTGCAGCCGATTCACAGCTGAGTGACCTGATGAGGGGGAGAAAGGAGAAGTTTGCTTTAAAAGCCATTGGTGATATTGAAAATACTGAGTTTGACAGATTTTTTTATACTTTAAAAATGTGTTAAACAGAGAGTTTCTAAGTGGAATCCTGTTGTTTTAGAGTCTGTCCATGCTTGTGAGGTGAAGGGTAGGATTATAATAACTGTGTCCATGTTCTCCAAATGAGCTGCTCTTGTGGTTGTAAACAAGCCCTCAGGGTAACAGTTTTCCCTCTGATTGGCCAGCTGGCTAATTGACTGTTAATGGTTTCTTCACTATAAGCACCAACGCTAAACAGACAATTAAAGATGACCATGTGGGCGACTGGAGGAGTGTGTGTGTGTGTGTGTGTGTGTGTGTGTGTGTGTGTGTGTGTGTGTGTGTGTGTGTGTGTGTGTGTTTGTTTGTTTCAGTAATATATTCAGCTTTTTGTTTGTCAAAAGGCTTTTTAGGCAACAAGTAGCTCATGAACAGAGCTGAGCAACATGTTAATTAACTGTCAGACAGACACTTTGACAAATAAACCATCTGAATTTTATTAAGTGGACCTTAAAGGTCACTTTCAGATTTTAAAAATAGATTCTGTTTATCAAAACTTTATGTTTTTTATAAAAAAATATTTTAAGAAAGATAAAGCTGGAGCAAAGATGTGGAGTCACTAAAGGTTACATAAGATCTTTTTACAATCACATCAATATGTATTTGGACAATAAAGTAATTTTTATAGCTTTGCCTCTGTACATCACCACAAGGGATTTCAAATCAAACAATCAAGATGTGGCTGAAGCGCAGACTTCAGTTTTTCTGTCAGCAGCTTTTATAACAGTATTTTTATAACTGTTAGAATTACAGACATTTTATACAGAGTCCATTTTCAGAAGTTCAAAACCATTTAGACAACTAACTGATCTGCAGTTTAATTGCCAGATGAAGCATTTTTTCCAGTTATTCCATGTCAAACTAAGAAGATGAAAGCTGTTGATTCAAAATATTGAACTCTTATGTGGTATGCATTCACTGTAACTCTCATTGTGAGGTTCAAATAGATGTCCATGCAAGTGGAAAAGACTGTTTAATAAATGTAAATACACCACTGATTACACTCAAGAACAAGAAACCCAGATTAAACCATATCTATGTATATAATAGGTGGATGGAATGGTTCCTATATAGTGCTTTCTACTCGAGCACACAAGAACATCTCATTCACACATTTATACAAGAGCTTTCTATCTGGCATTCCCACTCACTCATGAACACATCGGGATCAACTCAGTGTTCAGTACCTTGCCCAAGGATACTTTGGCATGCAGAATGAAGCAGTCAGGGATCAAACCACAAGCCTTTAACCTCTGCTCTACCTCCTGAGCCACAGCCATAGGAAGTGTGGAGAAGGAAAGAAAATAATCTGAAATATAACACATCATCTGTAAAACATGAGGCAGGCAAGGTTATAATATGGACATGTATGCAGCTGCCAGTAGAATTTGATAACTTGCTGTTTGCTGATGATGTGATAGCTGTACTCTCTGCTGAGATTCAGCCAAATGCTGTAAACTGATCAGATGGCACTTCACAGTAAAAATGGATGATGAGCCAAAGAAAACTGCAACATCGCCCAAGACTCAACCCAGGTGAACAGCTTTTCTTGAACACAAAACTAGATGCAGGGACCCACAAACAAGCAGCACCTGAAGATGGCTGCAGTAAAGGCCTAGCAGAGTATCTCAGAGGAAACACAGTATTTGGTTAGTTTGTCCAGATAATGTTGAGCCTCTAAAAAGGGGATTATGGGGATACATATAAAAATGGCAACAATTAATAAAATAAAATGTTAACACAATACTTTTGTTAATACCCTCGAATCAAAGCTGAAAGTCTGCACTTCAGTCACACTTTGATTCTTTGATTTAAAATCGACTGTGTTGGTCTACAGAGGCAAACCAAACAACAATTGTCTCACTATCCAAAAACCTATGAACCCAACTGCACTGTGTTGACTTTCCTTTGCTCTATTAGTAGAAAATTATGAGAGATAACTGATTTCATGTAGCACACTTAAGTTTGTTAGTAATTTTTAGTTCTTTTCTTTTTGAACATTATTTAGTTCAGTTCAATTCAGTGTTAGCACCAACTCACAACTAACGTTGCCTCAGTGTATTTTGTACTGAGGCTGAGAAAACCCGGCAATCAGACAACCCAGCAAGCCGTTGGCAACAATGGGAAGGAAAAACAGCCTTTTAACAGGAAGAAAGCTCTGGCAGCTATCTTTTTAGCACTTATCTTATAAAGTCACACCAAACATACAAAAGACTAAATATGACAAGTCTTACTAACACTCTGTTTTAAAGAAATACTTAAATATCAAGTTTATCTAATTACACTCAGCAGCATAGTTTGTGACCCAAACATTTTATCAGTAGTCTATCCAAAGAAGTCTATGTTTAAAGGATTTTCTGTTTGACATATAAAAGTTTTTCATACTCATCACATAGATAATTAAAAAGATCTATAATTTAGTTTTTTAAAGAGGATGGTATGGAGGAGGTATGGAGAACTAGAAAATGACTGTCTGACCTGAAGCTTGCTGAACAAGCGAGCCATCACGAGGCATCACTGTCACAGCCGTCCTTCTGTCCAGGACCGAGCAGAAGGAGCCCATTGTCAGAAGTAACCACAGAAGCAGCAGGAGGAGGGAGGAGGCTCCAAACACACGGATGCTGTGTATATATTTTTACCTGTTGTAGATACATCTTCCTTTTGCTTTCATCCACATGCTGCTCAGTGTTGCTCTGTAGCTCTTCCCAGATGTTGTTAAGCTCACTGACTCTCTCGGGGGAGTGGAGATCGTTTACCCTTTCAAGCAAGTGGGTCCTTGGTGTGTGTGTGTGCTTATGTGTGCATGTTTTTGTATTACTCAAGCTCTGGGGGTATAAATCTGTATACACAGTGACAAGCTGGCGTCAGGTCAGGGCAAGCAAGGCAAGCAGTACTTGTCTAATGAAATCTAAAAATAAGCATCGTTTAAGACATAAAATGAAACCAATCCCTCTCCTTTCATCTAAAACTGTGTTCTGTCATAAAAATTCTTAAAACCTCTTGAAGCCACTGAAAGCTGCATGTCATTGATTTGTCACTGTAACAAATTAGTTGCCTCTTACTTTATATCTTGGCCAACATGTATGACGTTGCGGAGTTAAAGGCTCCGCAACGTCATACATGTTGGAGAATGGACTGCCATACTCATTATGTGTCTGTGAGCGCGAGGAGGGAGAAAAAGGAGAGTGGAAAAGCAGAAGTTGTCATCGAGCAGAAACGGGAGCTGGAAGCATGTAAATATAATAATAACCACTGCAGCCAAGAAGAGTGCCTGACGAGCCCAGTTGCAAGTAAGCTATTAAGACTCGACTGTACACCGTGTTCCTGTTTTCCTCTGAAACAATAAGTTCCGTTGGAGCAGCCTTTCAACGCCTCTCTGTCTGAAACTTGACCCAGACAACAAAGTAAAGCTATTTTTCAGCTATGAGTCCAACACAGAACCGATGTATTAGCCAGAGGTCCCTTTACTACGGTTCGGAGCCGCGGACCTCCAGCAATAGTAATAAATCACACAGCAGTAGTACATTCATGTAGTTGTAAAAAGCATGATAATATATTAAGTAATCCAAAGTATTCAGAATACGTTACTCTCATTGCATAACGTAACTGAATACGTTACAAAATACATTTTGGGGCATGTATTCTGTAATCTGTTGAAGAAGTAACTTTTAAGATTAGGCTTTAAACTTTCCTTTTTGCTAAAGCATATAGTCAGGGCTGGATCAGGTGACCCTGAATCCTCCTTTAGTTATGCTGCAGTAGACAAAGGCTACTGTTTGCCTCCCAGCTTCCGTGTCATCTGTCTAGTGTGCGCCATGTTCAGTTTTGTTTCCCCATCTCGTTAGTTAGATCACGTTCAGCTGTGTTCCCTCCTGTGGTGTGTTCCCTTGTTTGCCCTTGTGTGTATTTATGTCTGCAATCTCCCTCGTACTCAGCTGTGTGCTCTGTTAATTGGTTTAGTTTCCTGTATTCTCTAGTTCAGTTTTGTTTTCTACAGGTATGACAAAAAAAATTGTTACTGTTGCTTCCATATTCAAAGCCATAACTGCAAAAAAGTTACAACAAGCATTTCTGTTTCAGTCATTGACATCTGTATTCACTTATTTATTTATTTTCAATTCTGGTTAGAAATAACACTCTGGAGTTTGTGGCTGCCCACCACTCCGAAACAATAAGGATGGGTCAAAATAAATTTCCCCCAGAGATACAAATCTAAATGACAGCATTCAAGCACAAAGACATCGCCCTCAAAAATAAAACACAAAGACGTAAATCATGCCTCAATGAAGAGGAAAGAGAGAAAACATGCTGGAAATTTTGATGAATAATGAGTTTATAAGTTTAATTGGATGGTACCTCTGTATAAGCCACCCCTCTTCTCCTTAAAAAAAAACAGACCATACATTGTAATTATCCCAAATATATTTTTATACTAAAGTATTGTAATTAAAGTAACATTTTGTCTTTGTACTTCAGGACCCATTCATTGCTGGTGTTTTGTAATTCCGCAGTTGTTCCAGGAAGCCGGGGTTTGGTGAGGAGGTGGGCCGAGCTGATTTGACCAATGAGAGGGCAGCATCAAAAGACTGGCCATCGCATGACATCAGGTAGCCAGTGACCACAGCGGGTGCACGTGACACCCCAGCGTTGCAGTGGACCAACACCACGCCTTTCTAATGGAGATACGCACAAAAATAATAATATTAAAACCACATCATTTATAAAAGATCAATATTCCATTCTTTGCCACTTGGGGCAAAATATCCTAATAAGGTCATGTTGTGCGTTTCTTATTTCGTAACAGTCCTCCTCCATAGGCATGTGGGGTGATGAAGGCACAGCTCCTGTTTGACACTCTTTCATCTTTGCCCACAGCTTGGTTAAGTTTAGCTTCTAAAAACTACTTGATTAGTATCTAATTGTGAAAAAGTAGTTCTCATAATCCCTAGGTAACAGACAGACCTTTACAGGCCAACATCCACATGTTGTTGCTGTCTACTTTCACTTGGGACAGTGAAACAATCTTTATTGTGTGTTCCTCTTTCAACTTTGTGGTGTTGTTGGTTCTTTGCCCCTACCACAAAGAACATTATAGACTATTTATAAAAGATCAATATTACATTCGTCCTTTCATTTTCTTCAGCTTATTAAGGCCAGCGAGGCGTTACCAAGCCAGCCGATAGATGTAATCTCTCCAACATCTTCTGGGTTTACCCCAGGCCCTGCTCCTGGTGGAACATGCTTGAAAAAAGTCACACAGGAGTGGTCCAGGAGGGGTCCCAAATCGCTCAATCAGGAAAAGATCAAACTTGAGGTCTAAAAAAATAAAACCGGTGTAAAATTGTCTTATGCTGTAAAGCTTTTACCTTTGGAAGTGAAGTCACACCTGAGTTGAGCACTTTCTAGTAGCAGTAGGAGAAATAGGCTTTGTTTGGGCCATTGCCCCAATACTAATAATGCCTGTAGTGCAACCCAGTGTCTGATTTTTCCCTTAATCCTTAGTTTGTATGTTTGTTTGTCTGTTGCACTTAAAAACACCAGTGAATCATGTTCACAGACAGATCCCTGGTCAGTTTTCTCCTTATAACTTCTTCTAAAAGCTTTTGTATTGTAAACTTGGACATGGTGGCAACAAAAAGGGCCACGATAACAGTTTCATTACCACAGACCCCCGTCTTGTTTCATGATCTCATGTTCTTAAAGTATTTAATGTAACATGCTGTAAACTAAAGTGAGATGTAATTTTTCTGTCATTAACTTTAACGAACAGAATTTAAATTTTATGTCATTTTTTTTTTTATTTAAATCTATTCATTTGAAAGAAAGAACTTAATCTTGGCACCTTATTCTTTGCATTAGAGACAAGAAAATTAATATTAAATTATATTCACTGACAGAATATAATTCTAATTAAACATCTCTCTCTGCCTGTTCTTTCGCTGTTTTGTTGTTGTTGTTGTTTTTAATAATATTTAATTTTGACTTTTCCTGATTGACCACATTCAAAACAGCGGATCAGAGCCTTTGCTTTGACGTCAGGATGTCCAGGCTGATCTTCACGCTCCAACGAGCGCTTTAGTTAATAGGCTTGTTTGTTTGTTTGTGTCTGTGGATGCACATTAGCTTCTCTTTTGCAGTCTGTATCTTCCTTCGCGTGAAAGGTGTACACCATAAGCTGTGTCTCAGTTACCAGGCTGAGCACTCACTGGTCAAATCAGCTGATTTGACCAACGTGCAGAGAAACAATAAGAGCTATGGAGAAAAAGTTGCAGTTCTCCATTAAGATTATTTCAGTTTTTTTACACATTCAACAATGTTGTAAAAAGCTGACCTCTTTATCAACCAAATTTGAACAAAGATTTCTAAACAGGTACAAAATTACAAAAACAGTCATTAAAGTCTGATTTGATGACCCAGTGGTGCGTTATGTGGATTATTATTCTAATATAAATCATCAGAATATGTGATATTTTATATTGTCTCCAAATTATTAGCAATCAGGGGAGAAAGAAAGTACTCTGGCATGCAAAAAAAATATTTTCTTTCTCCGGGTTGGGGTTTGGGATCATCATAGATGATGAATTTGAGATAATTTTGAAAAGGAATTTCTCAGAAAATAAAGGTCATAATGCAAACTCTAAAGTAAAGTTGGTATCAATTAAGTTACATTAATTTATATATTTGTCCTGCAGTCATGAACCCCGTCACATGATGCCTTTGTGGCTGTTGCTGTCGTCATGACAGCGTCCATAATCGAGCGTCATTACCAGCCAGATGGCCCACCGAGTAATTTGAGTCTGCATTTCAAAGTAAAAGCATCAGTTTGATTATCAGAGCTGGAATTACCACACACAGAAACATATCATTATGAGGATACGTATACACACAGACACGCGCACACACACATAGACTTCCTGTAATCAAACACCTCTAATGACTTTGTAATGACTCTATGTGTGTGTATGTGTGAGAGTGTGTTTGGGGTGTCATGTTAAGGTGAGTCGTGAGCTTCGCTGCTAAAAGCTTGTATGACACTGAGATCTGATCTGAGAGCAGTTGAATAAAACATGACCAAAACTAACCATCTATTATTTAAAACCAAGGATGAGGCGACAAGGAGAGGAAACACAACGAGGTGACAAGGAGAGGAAGAAGTGTTGAAACATTTGTAGCATGTTAATGCATCCCTCAGTTTAAAACCCTTACATCTGACTGCTTGTTGCCATAAGCTAGTTAGTTTGCTAAGTACTTCATTCGGCAAAAGTACCCAGCTCTGCTGTTAATATTGCTTAATAGACAATTAATATAAATATTCATTTATTATGTAGACCATGCCTATTCGTCAATATTTCTTTTTAAAATTTATTTCTCTCTATTTAATCATCTGTAATAGTTTTCAAAACATGCAGTGTAAAAGCCACAGACAGACAGCATGTAGTTAGCAATGAGATCACATGTTAGTTATGTCCTTTAGCATTTATGTTTATCATACTAATGTCTATAGCAGCCATTCCCAAAGTCAAGAGAGCTGCAGCCCCCTTAAAAAACAGAAACTCCCATGGGGCCCATGCAATCTTAAATCTTGCTAACGCTACCCAGTCATATGAGTGTTAAGGCCAATGTGTGACCCAGCTGGGAGAAATTATAGGAGAAATAAATTTCAGAGTAGAAATAAATGTAATCAATATTACTAATCACCTCTTAATACTAGTTTTAATTCACCTTTTATATAGATACATTTATTTATGGATTTATCCTTTAGATAAATCCACATGTAACTTAACATTAACATTAATAATAAACACATGCATAAGAAATTATGTCACCTCAGTCTGAGCCTGCTGGATGAAGTCACAGCATTCCTGGAGGTGAGGGAGGAGATCGGTGTCGGGGTGATCCAGAATACTGACAGTCTTATAGACGAACAGGTCCGGGAAGACATTCTCCACCCCAAAGGCCACATTCAGGATGTGAGACACCTGAGGAGGATAATGTTTCACTATCACAATACTGATATTCATAAAATGAAGCTTACCTATGACTACACAGTCAGAGAAACAGGAACAGAAACATAATTTTGCTTTGATAGTAGTGACTGAAACGAACTCCTTGCTTGTAGGAAAAGAAGCTCACCTTGTGTTTTCTCAGCGTGCCAAAGTCATGTGCAGCATCCTGAGAACCTGCACACACACATACATAAAACTAGTTAGTGTGTGGTTTGACTCTCTCCAGGGTGCCGAATGAAAAACCTGCTGTGTGTATGCCCCAGCATCTACTGCAGGTCATGGGGTCATCAATGGTCTCCCACTAAATCAGTGAGCTCCGGGGTCACGTCTCCTCCCGTCCCTCACATGTAGGGGCTCATGTTACGAGCTCAGTGGTTATCGGCACTGCTGGGCTGAAGGGGACATCCAGGACAGGACAGGGAGACACAGGGAGAGGAGATGGGCTCATCTGCTTATTTTTTTGTACTTCCTAAATTCATATCTAGGTGTTTGTTCTGCAAGTGCTAAAAACTAATAATAAATATTGAGGATATTTGTATTTATACATTGTAATTTTCAGTCAAAGCAAAGCCTCTAAAAGGGGAGCACTTCCCCCTAGTACCTTTGTATTTTTTTTCCAAATTATTTGGCCTTTGTGTTGCTCCAGTCTCCAGGAGTTCCTATGTGGATTTAGTCTTTCTTGGTGTCTGTTATTGTAATCCAAAATTGGCTCTACAATGTTGAATCAGGGCTCGCCGGAGGCCACATTATCCATTACCAGACTTTTGTCTTTCATGTGGCTGAAGCTCTTTATGACTCAGGTGTAGTTGTATAGGAACAGCTTAAATTAGCTGCTGTTTCTGTCCTCTAAACCTCTCTCTGTGTGTAGAGTCACTGATGGTTGATTCATCTAAAATTGTTTTGTTTTTTTAATTTCCTCACTTTTTTGGCACAAGCTGAATAATCACATGTTTCCAAAGAGACACAAAATCTCTGTCTGTTTCCATATCCTCCAAACACATCCTCCTCTATCACCATGTTTTCCACTCACCTCAGCTTTTCACTTGGCTGTCCAACAGAGGAAAATGCCAGTAAAATGCTGAACCCCTTTTAACCAAATGAAATCACAGCCTAGTGGTTGACAGTGGTCATACTCTTCAATATTTCCAGGTATTCAGACAAGCGTTATTTGTTTGGGTTACTCACCCAGTAGAAGGAAGGGCTTGACAATGCCAACCTGCAGGTCCCAGGAAGTGTCAGGGACATATCCCAGCATCTTCTCTGAAGGGGGGGCGGGGTCTTCGACCACAGTGATTGTTGAACCCTTCCAAGTCTCGATAATGCGACGGCCACTCAGTGAGGTCACACGGGTGCACTGCTTCCTCAGCCGCGTCCGAGAGAAATTGTGGATCTCCTCGGTCAAGGACTGCATGCTCAGACTGACCTGGACTGCACCTGAAAGATAAATGTAAATGAATATTTCAAATAACTCCATGTCATCTGTTTAGAGAACCGGATGTGTACGAACGGGCTTACAGTTTCCTGCGATCTGAGGCAAGCTGTCATGTAAAATTCCTGCATCATTTTAGAAGAATAGAAAGCACATTTTTCCAAGCCATTTAAAGGGTTTACATCTTTGATGACACGGAATGGGAGCGCAGAGAGGATAGCAATATCAGAAAGTACTGACACAGACTAGCTGAATAAGAAAGCACCTCCCCTTAAGTTTGCTCGTGTCTTTTGAGCTAAGGATCATAAATAAGCTCTTTGAATTTTAATTTTTAATGAATGTAACACTGTGGCTTAACAAGAAACCCCTGGATTACTTACAAGTGGTCTTAATAGCTGCTGTAAAGCTTTTTAATTAGGTCCTCTATGAGGTTTCATGTGACACTGATCTTGATTTCTTTTCTGTCTCCCCATCAGGTTCAGAACTCAGTCTATAATCATGCTGACGGAGCACTGCACAATCATGCAATGATTCCCCAATACTCTTACATCACCACCAGTTTCTGATGTTTACTGAATAGAAAGAAGCAGCTGTTTTGCAGTTCATCTTTCATTTTATTTATTTTGTCTTCTAAATTATTTTATTTGGTTCATTATTTTGTCCATTTTGATCCTTATGCCCCAGAAAGGTCCAGTTTAAATTCAGTTGTGTACTTAAAACTCTGGACCATTTTGGTTCACATTGACATCATTGACTCTGGCTGTGATTGGATGGATCATCCTCCATCTTTGGATTTCAGGTTAACAATACTTTCACCAACTCACTTTGACTGTGTGGTGTGCCTCAAGGCTTTGTTATGGGTCCTATTTTGCTTCCTCTTCAGCACATAATTTGCAGAGGTACAGTTTGAGAGGTGTTATCACGTCTGTTTCACTTTCCAAATATGGCTAAACTATCTTTTCTATGCTGTCAAAAATCAGAAAGCTAGTAATTTCCTTTTTGTGTCCTTATGTGTGACCTTGCTGGTTTTGTCATTGCATCCTGTTCAATTTATCTTCACATGTTGAAGATGATTCAAAGCCATCTCTAGACCCAGCAGTCTTAGCTAATTATAGGCCAATCTCCAACCTTCCTTTCATATCAAAAATCCTTGAAAGAGTAGTTGTCAAACAGCTAACAGATCATCTGCAGAGGAATGGTTTATTTGAAGAGTTTCAGTCAGGTTTCAGAGCTCATCACAGCACAGAAACAGCTTTAGTGAAGGTTACAAATGATCTTCTTATGGCCTCTGACAGTGGACTCATCTCTGTGCTTGTCCTGCTAGACCTTAGTGCAGCATTCGATACTGTCGACCATAATATCCTATTAGAGCGATTAGAACATGCTGTAGGTATTACAGGTACTGCACTGCAGTGGTTTGTATCATATCTATCTAACAGACTCCAGTTTGTACATGTAAATAGAGTCCTCTTCACACACTGAGGTTAATTATGGAGTTCCACAGGGTTCAGTGCTAGGACCAGTTCTGTTCACATTATACATGCTTCCCTTAGGCAGCATCATTAGAAGACATAGTATACATTTTCACTGCTATGCAGATGATATTCAACTTTATCTATCCGTGAAGCCAGATAACACACACCAATTAGTTAAACTCAGGGGAGAATCCAAGCAAACCTGATGGTGGAATTGAACTCAGGACCTTCTTGCCTCACAGCAAGGCACTGTTGCTTAATGACCTTATAGTACCATATCACTCCATTAGAGCACTTTGCTTTCTGACTGCTGGGTTAGTTTTTCTTCCTAGAGAGTATTTAAAAGTAGAATGGGAGGGAGAGCCTTCAATTTTCAGGCCCCTCTTCTGTGGAACCAGCTTCCAGTTTGGATTCAGGAGACAGACACTATCTCTACTTTTAAGATTAGGCTTAAAACTTTCCTTTTTGCTAAAGCATACAGTTAGGGCTGGACCAGGTGACCCTGAATCCTCCCTTAGTTATGCTGCAAAAAGTATAGGCTGCTGGGGGATTCCCATGATGCACTATCAGTATTAGTATTTCTTCCCCAGTCACCTTTCTTGCTCACTATGTGTTAATAGACCCCTCTGCACTGAATCAAACTTGTTATTAATCTCTGTCTCTCTTCCACAGCATGTCTTTCATCCTGTCTTCCTTCTCTTAGGCCAACCGGTCCCAGCAGATGCCCGCCCCTCCCTGAGCCTGGTTCTGCTGGACATTTCTTCCTGTTAAAAGGGAGTTTTTCCTTCTCACTATTGCCAAAGTGCTTACTCATAGGGGGTCATATGATTGTTGGGTTTTTGATTTATTATTGTAGGGTCTGCCTTACAATTTAAAGCACATTGAATGCGACAGTTGTTGTGATTTGGCACTGTATAAATAAAATTGAATTGAATTGCATTGAATTGAATTTGCATCTTGATGCATGATCAATCATCCAGGTAATTAGATCTCCAAAAGTTGATTCTGGACGTAGCGTTTTGTGGAAGAAATGTTTCTTCCACAAACGCTACGTCCAAACGAACAGAATCATCTTTTGGAGAATTGAATTTTCACACATTAAATGGAAAATTATTGTGATAACTTTTAGAATTAAGTGTGGCTGGACAGTTATTAGAGAGCTACTTCTAACATTATGTCTCCATCAGGACGTCGGGGCTATCATATCAAAATCTGCCAGTTGCTCTGCAGCCTAGACTCAAAGTTGTGACTGTGGCTTTGAAGTCCCTGAACTTTGTAAACCCAACTATGACTTTAGAATCACCATTTGCATTTCTGCATGACTTCTGATCTAAAAAAAAAAAAAAAAATGCCCCGGATAGAACATATCATCTAACAGGAGCTGGTCAAAACTTTTGGTTAAGAAATAAATTTCCCTATCAGGCTGAACAAAAAAATGTTAGTTATCTTTTAAAGAGGATCCATTTCTTAATTTCCAGCTTTATTTTTAAAAACAGCCTGAGCTATGTGTCAGAGAAGACCAGGCAGGTCATGCAGACCTATTCTCACTCACATAAATGAGAGTGCTCAGATCCATCTGTGCTGTTGGCTCACAGGGACTACCTGCCCTTACCATGACATCTTCATAAGCAAAATAACACATCTAATTTAAATATGCAAATTATTATCTAATTCAAATCATTTTTAAAAATCAACTATTTAGGTTCTGTCCACCTTGTTTTATTAGGTAGCTTAAATTTGTTTTGGATAACCTGACCTAATCATAATGTTAATTTCCTCACCTTGGAACAACAACCAGCACATACATGCTCTGTAATAACATGCACTATCTTTATACAGTACCTGTTTCCTGTGATTGTTGTAATTCAGTTCAGCTTGTATTAGTTTCTCTCAGGGAAGTCTAGCTTAAATGCCAGAAACCAGAGAAGGCGAAGGATCCGGTTCAGTTTGCAGAAGAAAAACAGATGCGTCCCTTCGTCATCTTTTTTTTCACAGTAGGCATGCAGTGTGGTTCAGATGCCTAATACCGACTAAACTTGGTTGCCGTTAGGTCAGGAACTCTGCTGGAGGTGAGCTGCTGCTGTGTAACATGAAACCTGCTGCCTGTCTGAATTTCACCTGTGCACTTTAACAATGACACATTTACCAAGTGCATAACAAACAAACAAAAAAACAAACAAACAAAAAAACTTAGACTTTAGCGCAATCCTTTTCATTTTTCCTATGTACTAAATGAATAAATCCTCTTTCCTGTTTTGTTGCCTCACTTTAATATAGAGCACATGCAGCTAAAGTACAATGGCAAAATATATGCTTTTCTATATGATTATATGATAAAATTACAGAAGTAATGTCAGAATATTTTCAAGGAAATTAGTAAAGGACTGGTTGTGTTGGTGTTGGATGTTGTTTCTTACTTTTTCACTAGAGGGAGCCACATATTTGCTTTTCTTAAGCAGCATTAATGAAAAACTACTTCAAATCTGTTGCAGCGCCCAACGAACTGTTAAAATAAAGAGCTACAGTTAGAATGAATTATCAAATGAATAATACATAAAACACAAGTCTTTCAAGGCTTAGTATTTTATTTTATTTATTTATTTATTTTTGCCTGTCCCGTTTGGCTCTTTTGCCATCAGAATTATTGTCTAAAGGCGAAGAAAGATGTCCAATGGATTTACTTTAGCAAATTGACCATCCCAGCCTTGCCGTAATGGTCTATTTGATTCACCTTTTATTGTTTATTTTATTTTATTTTCACTTGCTAAATACGGGACAGACTTGAATGGGGGAAAGAAGGGGAGAAAGAAAGAGGGAAAGAAAAACAGCTGAGAAGAGGGACGGGGATAAAGGGAAAAAAACAAAAACCAACAAAATAAGCAGACATAAAATGCATATATCAATCACCTGGATCACCTGTTGAGAAAGAAAAAAGAAAACAAGCATTTAACAAGGGATAAACAACATCATGATGATATATGGGAATATAACAGTAAATACTAAATATTAAACATTATTGTGCAGCATGTAAGATCGACAGCACACAGTGTGCTTTGAGGTAGGAGCCAAAAAGGGTGTAGTTTGTGGGTGTGATCACCTGTGTGTACACCTGTGAGCATGGACGCGCTTGTTTTTAAAAGGTTCCTTCATGTAATGATCTGCTAGAGGGTGTGGGGGGGCCACAGCCCCGTCCTCCAGGGCATGAAGCAGGTATGGAGGAGATCAAAACTCCAGACATCCAGAGGCCCCCAGAACACAAGAGACCAAGGAAGACCAACAGAGGGGCAGCCGCGCCACTGTCCCGGAAAGAGCTGAGGAGAGTCCCAGATGAGGGCTCACTCAGCAGCCGCGGAGCAGAAGCCAGGGGGGGTTGCAGTGACGTGCCCGTGAGCTCCGCCGGCAGCCAGCTGTGCCAGAGTGACCGAGCCCCAGGCCGAGAGGCCGGGGGCACCCCACCCCCGAAGTGGCCCCAGCAAGCCCCAGGCTCCAGGCCCCAATAAGCGGCCGCCAAGGAGTGAGCCGGTGTGTACCTGGACGCCCATCCCCGGACACAAAGAACCACCAACGCACCGATGTCTGAGGGAGTCCGCCACTGGCAGGGGAAGTGGTGGTAGGGGGAGATAGGCCTCCATACCTTGGAGGGCCTGAGATGTCCCCAGAGAGGTGGCGTCTGACACCCAACCTGACATATAGACACAGAAATACAGGCACACACAGATACAAACATCCATTCCCACCCTCATGCTCTCATATGCACTCACTCCACACTCAACCAACGTGGAGACAGACATAAAGAGACACTGTACACACGATCACACTCCCCAAGCGTACTCTACAAACCGGGTCTAGGTACCCTTGTCCCTGGAGGGGGAAACTGCACCCAGACCCAGGTAGTGTTACCCTTTTCTCTGGGGTGGAGAGAAGCAGACCGCCCCGACTCCGCAGCAGCAGGAAGGCCCCACATTCCAGACCCCAATCAGACGGCCAACTCCTCCTCCTAGCCCCCCCGCTCCAGCAGGCGGCAGAGAACGGGGGAGGGGGGGGGGGTTAAGACTCCAAACCTCCCTCCGCCCGCTCATATGTAGTGTTGATGCATGTGTGTTCTAAGGTGCATTTAAAACCCAGGAGGGCATGGAGCTACCTGCCAGAGAGCAGCAGGTAAGCGCATAGCCCCTCCTGATAGCCCTCAGTGTCAACGTGTATTTAAAATTGAAAGGTGGGCAACAACTACCCCAAGGCCCTGCATGTGTGGGTGATTGTGGTGGAGCGGGAAGAGGGAGGCAGCTGGAGATGGGTAGGGAAGGAAGGGAGGGGCAAGTGACCCCTCCCTGGGGCCAGCTCCCCTGCTGACCCCAGTAGGCACCCCCATACTCTGCAACCCACCAGGGAAAGGGGGTCCAGGCCCATCCGGACCGGGGCACAGTTCAGCAGCGCCGCCTGGCCCCACAGAGCCCGGCACTCATCTTCCAGACTACATAAGACAATAGATGACCAGGCTGAGATCTTCCTCCACCTCTCCTATATCTCCCCCTCCTGCAGAGTGAGTTCCTGAAGAGAGGAGACCTCCTGGCTTAGTATTTTTATGTTAATTATAGTGATGTGACAGAGCACATATTACACTATGATGGAAATAATATAGCTCCTGTCCGTCTCCAGCTCATTGTTGTCTTGCTTCACACAGCATGGCCTTGCATATTATAAAGACATCAGAATGCTTCTGATGTGTGGCAGCTGAACATACAAAACTCTGTCTGTGTACATTTTATCAAATTGTAGGCAGGTGTGTCAGTAAATCAACAATCTGACATTCACACGCACAGATGTGGCTTTTAAACTATTTCCATACTAAAATAACCTAAATCGGTGATGTCAAGTTCACCAGGGAAGACACAAAGGACAACTGTTTGCCTTTCCTGGACTGCGCCGTGCACATTGAAGAGAATGGCAAACTCAACATCAAAATTTACCGGAAGCCCACACACACGGACCAGTACCTCCTCTTTGACTCCCATCACCCTCTGGAACACAAACTTGGAGTAATTAGGATCCTACACCACCGGGCAGAACATGTTCCCTCTAAGCCTGAAGGAAAAAAGAAGGAACACACACATGTAAAGGAAGCACTCAAAACGTGCGGCTATCCTAAATGGGCGTTTTTAAAGTCAGCAAAGAGACACAGAAAAGAAGACCAGACACCAGCGAGGGAGGATAAGAAGGACAGACGCAACAACATTGTCATCCCCTATGTAGCCGGTGTATCAGAAAAACTCAGGAGAGTTTTCTCCAAGCACGACATCCCAGTGTATTTCAGACCCAGCAACACACTCAGACAGAAACTGGTTCACCCGAAAGACAAAACGCCAAAACACAGACTTAACAATGTGGTATATGCTGTACAGTGCAGTGAGGAATGCCCAGACCTCTACATTGGAGAGACCAAACAGCCACTTCACAAGCGCATGGCACAACACAGAAGAGCCACCTCCACAGGACAAGACTCAGCAGTCCATCTGCATCTTAAGGATAAAGGACACTCTTTCTAGGATGCCAATGTTCACATTTTGGACAGAGAGGACAGATGGTTTGAAAGAGGAGTGAAAGAAGCCATCTATGTCCACTGTGAGCGACCATCTTTGAACAGAGGCGGGGGTTTATGACACCAACTCTCTGCCATCTATAATCCAGTTTTGAGATCCCTTCCCAGACGCCTTAACGCCCACTCACATCCTGGGCCATCTGACCTCAGGAATTCGCATGATAAGGTGGGGCCAGGTTTCACAATGAGCTCACCCGAAACTCTGGCTGATTGGGACCCACACCCAGTTTCACACCTTGGCTCAGGCGATTAGAGGATCATCAGGGGGTCCTTTGTCCCTCTGTGGGGGGAAACTCCCACTAGGTTTATATCTGGGACTCTCCACCATTTGACATATCTGTACCAGTGGCTGGGTACTCTTCCTTTGAAAGAGCCAAGAGCCTTCCTTTCCACTTCCTCCATGTAAAGGGACTCTCCACCATTTGACCTTAGAACTGAAGAAGCTTCTCGGATGAGAGGTGAAACGTCTTCAAGCAACTTAAAGAAGTCCAGACGCTTTTCTTTGCAAGCTCCTTTGACTACGATGACCTGGATGACTGAGAACCTTCACAGACATCTTTACCTATAGGACATCTCTAAAGTATATAAAAGTACGGATAAAATCCCAAAATGTGTGCCCTCCTTCACACTTACATTAAACATTAAACTGCTTTTTCAGCTTGTCTACCAGCCATAAAGAAGGTTTTTGGCTCTTTGGTGTTGCCTACACTTTCCAGCGAAAGAGACAGTTTACTGCAACTTTACTCTGATGTTAGTCTGTCATCTGTTAGCCGACTGCAGCTGGTCCAAAACGCTGCAGCACGGTTACTAACTGGCACACGCAAGCGAGACCACATATCTCCCATACTGTCATCCTTTCACTGGCTGCCAGTTAGTTTTCAAATTAATTTTAAGATTTTATTATTTGTTTTTAAGGCGTTGCATGGGTTAGCACGCTCATACCTTTCTGATGTTTTAAATTCGTATACTTCTGCAAGATCACTGAGGTCTGCGGATCGAATGCTCTTGGCTGTCCCGAGGTCCAGATTAAAGTAGAGAGGAGATCGGGCCTTTGCTGTGACTGCTTCTAAATTGTGGAACAAACTGCCCCTTCACATCAGGACCTCCCCAACAGTGGACACTTTCAAAACCTGTCTGAAAACCCACTTTTATTTTGTGGCTTGGATGTTTTTATATTTTTGATTGTCTTAAATGTACAGCACTTCGGTCAACAGTTGTAGTTTTACAATTTTTTACAGACGCTAGGACACATTTCCCAATACTTAGGTCACGTTTGCAAAACTCCTCACACAGTGAGCACAACAGAAGTCTATGTGGGCTAAACTGAGGACCAGTTATCATTGTCTTGGCTCAAAATGCATTCAATGACTACATCTCTCAAATTTCATGAATCATCTTCTCACTCAGACACAACAACTGCCAAAAAGCTTTGTACGGACAGGACATTTTGCATGTGCTTACATACTGTTTTCAAAACTGTTAAACTCATGGTCAAAACAATAACACAATGCAAAACTTGAAAAGACAGCAAAATCCAACAGCAATATTTTATTGAAACATATTTTAAATCTAACAATGCAGTTTAACCAGCCACAGCTGATTCTCATTGTAGATGAACATCTACACAGATGTTACTCCTTCAATTTTTCAACTCCTTCAATTCTGGCATGCCAGAAGATTCTTTCCTAGGTGTATTACCCTAGATGACATAAGATGTGATGTGGATGAGAACCTGTGGCCAAATGGAGGAGACCGAGTAGAATAGCATTACTATTGTATGTGTATCAGTGGATGGTGTGTATACAAATTCTTGTATTTTGGGATTACTTAGTGCAAAAAAATAAAAATACATAAACATAAATACATGATGTCTGATTCATTCCAGTAACATATATTGAAATTATAAACAGAGATGTGTCCTTGTTTTACACAGGAAAACACTGTGTAATGCTACATGTTGTTAGTGTTTTTTAGGTCATTGTTTTGTGGGTGACAAAGTGTGTTTGTCGGCTGTCAACCTTTGCTAGTGTTCTGGAGGAATGTGTTCATTTGAGACCTGAATGAAGTGTTTTGGTAGTTGTAGTGCATTTTGAATGTGAAATGAACTGCTTTGCCAGGCTGAGGGTCAGTTAGGAGAAATGTGTGAAGAGTTTTGCAAAAGTGACCTAAGTATTGAGAAATGTGTCCTAGCGTCTGTAAAAAACTGTAAATCTGCTATATAAATAAATTTGACTTTGACTTTGACTAAATCTCACTGATAGATGAAACTGCATTGTGGGTAATGTAGGCAATGCTGTCAACAAGGAAGAAGATCATATGAAAGCAAAAAGGACACTTTTTCTGATTCTGCTGCAGTTACTTTTTAAAACTATCCATCATGAAACTGACAGTGTCATGGGAGTGCGATGTGAAATCAGTTCTCCTTTAACGCCCCCGTGACTTCTCCTTAAACACCACCCTCAGGGCAATACTCACGTTTTTAGCTCCAATTTCAGGCTCTGTAGCAAAATCAGTAATCATTCCAGATTACTTTCAGTCCTTGTACTGTGTGTGTGTGTGTGTGTGTGTGTGTGTGTGTGTGTGTGTGTGTGTGTGTGTGTGTGTGTGTGTGTGTGGACAGCTGCAGTCTTATTTTTGTTGGAAAAGATTCTGGTAGTTTCCAAGAATATGTCCACATACAGAGAGAAAGAGTTTTCTTTTGGCTGAAATTTTCATTCCCTCAGCACACATGTTAGTGTGGCTATCTTTGTGAGGACCATCGGTGACAGCAGCGCATTCCCACGCACCTAAACTTCATTCTAACCTGAACCCCTTTGGAGGTCTGTCCCAAAACTTACACTGGATCCCACAAGGACAAAGGTGCAAACACACATTCACGCAACGGAGTCAGGTTGCGGGTTTGTTTTGCTTCTCAGACAGTGGAGAGGAGAGAAAATGAGCAGGGTTTTTTCACTTTCACTGGAATGTGCATTCACTGTGCAAGAAACAGTTAATGTGTGTGTGTGTGTGTGTGTGTGTGTGTGTGTGTGTGTGTGTGTGTGTGTGTGTGTGTGTGTGTGTGTGTGTGTGTGTGTGTGTGTGTGTGTTCATTCCTCTGATAAGATTTTCCTGCCAAATGCGAGAGGGGTTTTATGTCAGAAGAAAAAACACACTTCGGAGAGAAAGCAGAAGAAGGAAGCAATAGTGAGAGGAGGGTGGAAAGGAAGAAGGGAGGAAGGAAGGAATGAAGGAAGGATAGAAGGGAAAGGGCTGACTCAGTTATCTGCTTGTTGATCCATGAGTCACAAAACCCAGAGAGACCATGTCCGTGTGTGTGTGTCTGTGTGTGTGTGTGCATGTGTGTGCGTGCTGGCTGTAACTCAACCCTAACATGGGAAGCTCCTCCAACATCTGACAACCATTACTGCTGTCAACACATGCACACACACACACACTGCTGTAGTTTGCTGCGTCATTTTCAGCTTTATTGGACCAATAACAGAGCTGTTAATGCAACAAGCCTGCGGAGGTCAAAGGTCGACGGCCAGTGAACCACTGAACCAGTTACAGGTCCCCAGTACTTGCTATTAGCAGGTCGTATCAAGTGCCTGATTGTCTTTGCAACAACTGTAAGAGCACAGTGTAAGACTACAACCACGTGAAAGAATGTGAAATTTTGTTTTATTCATTTTTTTTGCTAATTTCAGGTGTGGGTCCTACTTTTGCTCTCTGTTTCCTTTAGTTATTCCACAGGGAATCCCTATTTTTATTGGAAGCTTCTCTGTATTGTTGTTATTGTTTTCTCACACACTTCATTAACTCGCAGTACCAACCGTAGCTCCCCCAGGGCTGAAAAAAAGGTGCAGTGACCCGGGTGGTTCCTCAAACGACCACCTGGGTCTGGCTCCAAAAGCAAATCAGTCCCCAAAATCTCAAACTTTATAGCAGGCTGTTTGCAGGTCTCTATAGCTAACTTTCTCCTTCATAATAACTGTATGGGGTTTTTTTTCCTTTGGGATGTGGCCACTTTGCTTGACTTTGGTGCTGTCTGACAAATAATATGGCCTTTGGTACTACTTAACAGTGTCCATAGAGTCATAGAGCTTTCTAACTCAACCTGGTAGCCTTTAGATGATAACGTAGCACTCCACCCTCTGATCTACAACAAATGAGGGGATGTCACAGTTTAGCTCACACCAAAGAGCTGGATCAAACTCTATTCAGCTTTTCATTGTAAACATTTTGAATTTTCATAAAGATTATGCTTCTGTGCCCATGCACTGGTGACGATCTGTTCTGCATATGCAGATACAGAATCTGTTTTACAGAGACTTCTTCCAGTGGACAATTTGTAATCTAGTCTTGATCAGTTGTAGACTTTGTGATAAGATGTGTCTGTGTTTGTACTTTAAATGCATATTTTTTATTTTTAATCATTTCAGCTTCTATTCCCCTTTACCTCAGAGGAAAACATTTTTGCTTCGCCTACATGATAGCTTTTGTCACAGGTTACTTTTCAAAAGAGAGCACTTTGAGACTTCTAAACTCCAAACATAGCAGGAAATGTAATGCCTGGGTTCAGAAAGTTATATCAGTATAGATTAGTTTGTGAAATTGTCTTTGTTTGTTCTTGTTTGAATTTGATATTGTTATAAATGACACTATTCAAATGTCTTGAGGCATTGCAGCAGTTTATTGAAGCATATGCAAACATACATGAACAGACAGTATGACAAAAATAAAGTTTGTTCATTTTTAACTATCCTAAAAGTCAACATTTGGTATGACCGCCTTTATTCTCTGACATAGCCTGAACTCTCTTCAGCAGCTTTCATTTCTTTAAGTAGTCTTTAGCACTGGTTCTCCAGGTTTCTTGAAAGACTTTCAAAGCTCTTCTTTGGACGTTTCCTGCCTTTTGTTCAGTTCTGTGAAGATGATCCACCACTGCTTCAATGATGTTGAGGTCTGGGTCCTGATAGCGTTCTGTTGTGTCTCTCTATTCCAATGTACAGTACCTTTACTATATTTACAGAGTGTTTGAGAAATGTGTATTTAAACAAGGTTTTACTGCAGTGTGTTTGGGGTCACTGACATGTTGAAAGGTGAAGCCACTGCCATTCACATGCTACATGGCATGTTGGATCAAAATCTGCATTCATAATATCATCAGTTGTGACAACACTATCAGCTGTAATGCAGTCCAAACCATGACAGAGCCTCCACCGTGTTTTACTGACAGCTGCACGCTGTATGCGTCCTCCCTACATACTGACAGCAATCTGAAGCACAAAATCCAAAGTTGGCGTTACCGTCTGAAAATGGTCAGGTACAAGGATTTTCCCATTTGTTACGGACATCACTTTCTGCAGTAGATGGCGTTGATAACACTTCAAGTGTTTTCTAATATTTAAAAAAAAGACAGATTTTACTTTTCTCACGCTCTTACCTTCTCTTAAAGTTAACTGTATGAGGTCTAGCCACTGATTTCGTAAAATGTAGTGACACACACACACATCTACGAGCTTTTCACGGCTTTACTCGTGTTTATTTTTCATCTAAAAGGAATCTATCTTTTAGTATGGAGGATAAGAAGGGGGAAAGGAGAGGAGGAGAGGTGAGACGAGTCCAGGAGGGGAGCTGGAGAGAGAAGGAGGGATAGAGGAAGAGGAGGACGTTGAAGTGTGCATAAGAAAGCAGCTCCTCCCTCCCGCTGTCTGCGGACCGGACGGCAGCAGCAGAAAAGCACCAATCAGCAGGAAAATCACGTCTAATTTGGGATTTAACTCGAAGTGAATGAGCGAGTCTTCACCGGAGCACGGACCTGCGCTGCCCTCACTTCACTGTGCCCCCGTACCCTCTGTGAACCGACCGACATGCTCTCTCTGGGGCTCGCCGTGTCTCTGCTGGCCGTGTCCTGCGCGCTGTGGCCGGCTGCGGTCCGGGCGGCGTCCTGCGAGACTGTGCGGATCCCGCTGTGCCGGTCCATGCCCTGGAACATGACCAAGATGCCGAACCATCTCCACCACAGCACGCAGGACAACGCGGTGCTGGCCATCGAGCAGTTTGAGGGGCTGCTGGGTGAGTTACTGCCCCTCAGTGCCCTAATAAACTTTTTTTTAATTGGGCAGTTAATTAAGTCATTGAAGAACCTGGTGTGTAATTAACTGACCGTAGAAGCAATCGCACAGTGATTTTTCAGGTTCTCATGAAAACATGTAAACGTCTTCCCCACAACTTTATTTTTAACTTACTGTTCACGATTTTTGATTTTTGAAGTCGCTAATAAGCAGTTAAAGCGCTATTTTAGGGCACACA
Organism: Mchenga conophoros; assembly: GCF_057382185.1. Taxonomy (NCBI): domain Eukaryota; kingdom Metazoa; phylum Chordata; class Actinopteri; order Cichliformes; family Cichlidae; genus Mchenga; species Mchenga conophoros. The sequence goes on from NC_140541.1 coordinate 12,014,677, forward strand.
GATTAGTTAACAAGTCGGGCAAAGGCTGAAACAGCCTGGGATGACCTTTTTATCATCTGCACGTTGCCTTGACATTAACATAAACACCTGACCACTCATAACATCTCTGTAATGTTATTTGGCACATAACTCAGAAATGATGAAATTAAAGTAAGGAGGCTTTAATGTACATACAGAAAGTGGAGTGAAGAACAGACACTTGAATAGGTCACTTCTCTAAAATTACCAAGTGTTTTTTTTCCAGGGCCGTAATCATCATATATATTTGAGGGGACATATGCCCCCAATCAGATATATTCAAATTTCCAACCTTCCAATGTACTTATGGAAACCATAAATATTGTTTTTCTTCTGTGCAATAACAGATGATCACATCTCAAAATACTGATTAGTGAGTGTTATCATGAACTAAATTGATGTCTTTATAATAATAATAATGATTATTATTATTATTATTATTATTATTATATGCACAGCAGTGGGTAGGTATAATCAGTGTCAAATACTTTACTTTGCTTTATTTACCTTCTTTCTTCTTAAATATGCATGTAATTGGGATTCAGTAATATTTTTATATCAGCTGTTGACCACCTGACCCTCAGACTTAGATCTCTCACCCCCAGATGTTGACTAGTAATAAATGCTAATCAAATATAAACTAATAAAATACTAACTACTGCCAAGTATTTCCAGCAGATCTGCAGGAAAAATGTCAGGACGTTTTGTGGTGGAGCAGGGCTGGATCTGGTCTGATCACTGAAACCATCGCTTCACTTAGAGATTATGGAAACCTTTTTCTGCCTTTCTTTTTTGGCTGCTGTAGCAGTACTCTGTAATGGAGCAACCATATTTTGAACAGTTGGTCAGTGACAACCCACTTTCTGGTCTGACTGTAGCACTAATCCAAGACAGCACACATCAGAATTATAGCTGGCTACAGGAGGAGGAACCTGAGCATTTTCAGCCTCTTGGGTTCACATGAATTTGGTTACAAGAGCGTTCAAGATTCTGAAATGATCTCCGAGCTGTGGACGTTGTCCAGGAAAAACAGGAATTTCAATTGTTTCGCCGCAAGGGATGACATTCCATTTTTTTCTAATTAGCCAGCCAGTTGGTTTGAATACTGGAAATTGAATTCCTGGTATTTCCTAAAAAATTCTTGACAAAAATCTGTTTCCATTTTCTGGGGAAAATACCTGCGGTATAATAAAGTTTGAAAATGAGCCCGTTTGGCATCATTTTTAACTGGTTGAGAAGCTTGTAGTACAAAAGACTGATTTTTAAACCAGTGCGTTAGTGTTCAAACTTGTGTACATGTATCTGGCATTTCTGATGGAAACATCTTTGTAATTATGTATTATTTGCAGTTTTGAATAAGATGGTAGTCTAAATATTTTTATTCAACCAACAATACACCTGAGGCAAAAGTCATTTTTCTAGTAAAGCTGTCAAACACTCGTGGTTTTAACTAATCAGTCGGCTAAATTAATCCTTTTTCTGTCTTTCTTCCATATTCAGGGTATATAACTGAATGACCAAGGAGCACAAACAAAACAACACAACCACACTCATTCAAATAGTGCAAAAACAATTCGGCTCTTTCCATTTTCTGTTTTGTAACACTGTGAACAAAATGTCGGTCCATTTGCTTTGTAGGAAGAAACAAGACTTGTGAACATGTCACTTTAGACTGTGGGAACTTTTGATGGCCATGTTAGTTGTCTGGTAGTAAATTGTAGGCAAAAATAAAAAATCAATCAGGAACATAATCAGTGGAGTAATTGACAGCAAGTTCTGACCATGCTTAACCCTGCCGGGAGGCTTTCACTTTTCAAAAGTTTTAGCTTTGGCAGGCCGTGGAGTCTGCACACTTAGCAGGTAAGCTGACCTTAATGCCAGCAGACATCAGCTGGTCACCTATTGCATCCAATTGGCAAATTTTAGTCTTTAGACCTCTGACCTCATGTTTCTAAATATTAGAAGTATGGCCATCTGTACCGACAACACTCATTTACACATAGTTTTGAAAGTGCTGCGTTTTCTGAGCAGAAATCTTTTTTCAGAACTAGAAATAATGAGAACCTTGGAAAATGGCACAGAAGTTATTATTCATTTATTTTAAATGACCACCTTCTCTTCATTTTAAGCGTGGCTTGTTGAGCTATAAATCCTGAGCAAAACTGTAAAAACTGTAGGATTATGGGATTGTTTTTTGTTTGTTTTTTTTAAGATAAAGGGGCCTGTTAATTTTACTTAGATATAATAGGAGGTATTCTTCCATTGAAGGGGACTGATATGCTCCTTTGTTATTATTTCCAGACTCCATGAGAGTAGCTTTGTGCGGCTCAAAGTACAAAATAATCCTCATTCATTTTACACTTGAATGTCGGTGCAGTGCTTAAGTTCACGTAAAAACGCGCCCTACTAGCTTGCATGCCTTTAAGGCTACTACTACTACTGCTGCTACTACTACTAATGATAATAATAGTGATAACTGGAATAATTTAGCCACACATAATAACCGTTCAACTCCAAATCTAAAAGTCTCCCATCAGGGAGACTGTTTGCCTGATAAGTTAGCCCCACAGTGGAAGTAAATAGGATTGGTTCCTTTCGCATATTAAAGAAAAAGTTATTCTTGATTCTTTGTCTTTTGAAATTGCCACGTCTCACTACTTATTTCACTCATATATATTCTAGCAAGTCAGGTTAACAAAAAACGTTATTTTTATTGCAGGTGACTTTACATCGGTTTTGCATTATATGATTTAAAAGTAGTTCAACCACATGAAATGTTACAGTTTTACTGTAGCTGCTAATCAAGGCTAGTTAGCTCCTTAAAAAAATAGCTTTAACTTTTTTCCCCTCATTATGATTTTATTTTCACTACCATTTGATGTATGTGGTAATTCAGTTAAGTAAAAGTTTCTAATCCATCAGACCAATACAATTAGGCAAATTAGATTTAGATAGTCTTTTCTCCTTCCACTCAAGTGGAATAGGTCATTATAGAGGACAGTGGAAGTAGAATCGCCTCAGTCAAAATGCATAAAATTTACATTTATTAAGTAAACTGTAACAGGAACTGCCTCGGAGCATATCTGCGGATATCAAATATTACTATCTCTCTGTAGGATTTGGCAAGTAACATTGCTTTTCAATCCTGCACGTTCTCTACACATGCCATCACTGTCTGGTTAAAAATAAACTAACTAAACTAAATATGAGTTCTGATTAAAGGTTTGGGCAGGCTGCCACAGTTAGGTTTGGTTTGGTTACTTTGGCTGATCTCCTCCATCCATACTAACAGCAGTTTGAACCATAAATTCCAAACTTTCAGAGGGTACCTCTCTCCTGACCTACTCCTTACATATTAACTCCATAATTAAAATGTTTTGCTTCAAAGAGTCTTCATTACTCTACTATACCTGTTGCCACTGATTTCCAGTCCAGGCCTTGGGTAATTTTCCGTGCCTCAGTTTGGTTTTTTTTTGCCCTGTTCCCTTTCCTTAAGGATGGGTTCTTGACAGCCACCCTTCTACTGAGACCGGTTATGATGATGCCTCAAAGAGCCAAACAGTAGATCAGAGGTCCCCAATCCCAGTCCACGAGGGCCGGTGTCCCTGCAGGTTTTAGATGTGTCCTTGATCCATCACAGCTGATTTAAATGGATAAATTACCTTCTCAACATGTCTTGAAGTTCTCCAGAGGCCTGGTAATGAACTAATCATGTGAATCAGGTGTGTTGACCCAGGGTGAGATCTAAAGCCTGCAGGGACACCGGCCCTCGTGGACTGGGATTGGGGACCCCTGAATTAGATGGATCAGTGGAAGGGCCAGATGCAGCTCTCAGGTTCTGTGTCAGGCTGGATTTCTTTTATTATTTATTTAAGAGATACTGTGTGTAAAATGTCACCACTAGATGTCAGTATATTGCAGTCAATTGAATTCTGTTTCAAGTGCTTAATTGAAGCTAAGGTAGCGGCTGTGGGACAGACAACTCGTGTGAGTGGTTGAGGATTTCCTGACCTTTTCTGTTAGTAAACGCTGCTTTCTTGCTGCTGTTAGTTGCTGTTAGCCTGTTGGATCCTTGCACACTTGGCGAATACACTGTCATCACGTGAGAATCCATTGAAATAACTGTGACAACATCAGAATAAATAAACCCGTTCATGCACATTTTCATGTGTTAGAGCCCCAACCACTGTGTAGGTAATGAGACATGAGGTGGAAAGAGGATAGAGCAGTGGTGGAAGAGAAAAAGGTAGCCAATGTGCAAAGAAAATCTTTCAAAATATACAGAAATATGCGCTGGCTCAAGACTTTTTGTTTTATGATAAATTGTGTGTATGTGTGTGTGTGTGTGTGTGTGTGTGTGTGTGTATATATATATATATATATATATATATATATATATATATATATATATACCAATGTGTGTGTGTATATATATATATATATACCAATGTGTGTATATATATATATATATATATATATATATATATATATATATATATATATATATATATATATATATATACACACACACACACACACACACACACACACACACACACAATTGGTGTGTTAGCATACTAAAATTTGCTAACTTAAAATGGTGAATAAGATACTTTAAAGTAGGGCTGTATAATAACGTCCTTGTTGTAAAAGCCAACCTTTTTCTTACTTCAAACCAGCAGTTTGACTTAAATTCATTTCTACAACCATATTTTGTATTCTTTGCTAAGGTAGATTTAAATTTGAAATATGTATAGGTGTTCATTCTTATTTTTTCTCTAATCGGATCATTTCTCCCAGTCGTTTAACTTGTAATAAGCGACCGTTTCACATTTCCATGTGAGACAAGCATTGATAACTGCATATGTGGTCACATTCATCAGTAATCTTCACTATTTGAGGTTTCTGCAGTCTCATTTCCTGCCATATTAGTTCATAATTTATCCATGTCTGTCTTCAATAAATACATTTAGGTGCTGGCTGAACTTTGAGCTTGGCTGAGGTGGGCGGAATGAAGATTTTAAAAAGTGGTTAAAAAGGACTCTGCTTTAACCAGAAAAATGTCCTAATGAAAGAGCTCTGGGCCAACAACCAGGAAGCAGTTTGAGGTCACAAGTTCAAGCTATTTCTGTGACTTCACTGTGAAGTGGTACAGCCAAACCTCAGACCCACTCTGCAATAAAAGCACTGATCCATCCTCTACCCAGTGCTAAACTCTTTCTGGTCTCATCCTGTTTGAAACATGCAGCAGGATGGCAGATGGTAAAAGTCCAGTGTTTGTTCAGCCAGGGGTCCCTGAATGCACCATGTCTTCACTGACATGAAGAAGACATGAGTCTATCTAGAGGGCTCAAATTAAGTGAGCTGAGACTGAACAACCGTCCTTAAATATTTCTACAACAAGTGTGGATATGAAAGCTTCTTGGTCATAGCATGTAACGTCCCATATGGAAAAGAAATAGTAAAAACTTATAAGTGATTACTCATGAAAGTGGCCACTTTCTCATTACCTTCATATATTGTTTTAGTAAGTATCCAAAACATACAAGTTTCATTATATAATTTTTCAAGGGATCTTATATCTGTTTTCACTCTTATATGCTTTTCATACAAGTTTCACACAAGACAGATACAAACTTTATAAGATTTATATATATCTTTTCCATATGGGGTAATTCTGAAATACCATTTAAAAGGTGAAGAATTCCCAGTGGATGAGCACTTGGTGACAACCTCTCTGTCTTCCTTTTCTCACCCCAACCGGTCGTGCCCAGGGCTGGACTGGGACAAAAATCGGCCCGGGCATTTTAACTAGAGACCGGCCCACCAGGTATTATAGGAAAAGTCATAAAGCCTTTGAATGAAAACAAACGCTGTTGTGACAGTGATGTACAATCTTGTTGGTATATGTATGATTTCTATACATTTTACGTCAGATAAAAATTTTGGTTGAAAGATTCAGATAATTATTTAATAAAAGCTAGAAATTTTAAATGAGAATAAGAAATAAAAGTATTTCTTTGTGCCCCCCTCTCCCTGTTAATGCCCTACCTGCCCCCCTGGCAAAACTTTGCTAGACCCGCCCCTGCACAGTTACCAGCTGTCAGCTACTTAGAAAAGGATCCTGGTGTTATTTGTCTCTCAGAAACCGTTCATAACGTCCCTTCAACTCATTTATATCACCTAAAAGGTAAACCTGTTTCTCCATCACCTGTTCAGCTCTGATGATTCAGTAAGGACATCTCCTGGTTTCATCTTTATGTTTCCCTCTCACCACATATCCAAACCGACATCATGACCAGCAGCTTTACAGCTGTGGCTCCAGCAAACATCAGCTGATGCTAGAAATTAATATGAAATAAATTCTAACAACAGCTGATCAAGCTTAAACGTGCTGCTGTTGTTTAACGCGACATCCGCTGGTTTCCTCTTTCTGGCGCAAAGTGGGCGATAAACAAACAAGAAAGCCGATCAGCTGATCATTGATCAGTTTCATGATTGAAGCAGCAAAAGGAGAGGGAGGGGGAGAGAATGAGAGAAGAAGAGGCAGCTGTACAACGTAAAGACGCAGAATAATCTTAATGACCTTGTAGTACCATATCACCCTATTAGAGCACTTCGCTCTCGCTCTGCAGGCCTACTTGTTGTTCCTAGAGTATTTAAAAGTAGAATGGGAGGGAGAGCCTTCAGTTTTCAGGCCCCTCTTCTGTGGAACCAGCTTCCAGTTTGGATTCAGGAGACAGACACTATCTCTACTTTCAAGATCAGGCTTAAAACTTTCCTTTTTGCTAAAGCATATAGTTAGGGCTGGATCAGGTGACCCTGAATCCTCCCTTAGTTTGGGAGGATTCAGGGTGCAATACACATAGGCTGCCGGGGGATTCCCATGATGCATTGAGTGTTTCCTTTCCAGTCATCTTTCTCACTCACTATGTATTAACAGACCTCTCTGCATTGAATCATATCTGTTATTAACCTCTGTCTCTCTTCCACAGCATGTCTTTATCCTGTCTTCCTTCTCTCACCCCAACCGGTCGCAGCAGATGGCCGCCCCTCCCTGAGCCTGGTTCTGCCGGAGGTTTCTTCCTGTTAAAAGGGAGTTTTTCCTTCCCACTGTTGCCAAAGTGCTTGCTCATAGGGGGTCATATGAATGTTGGGTTTTTCTCTGTATCTATGAAGCTCCTTGAGGCGACTTTTGTTGTGATTTGGCGCTATATAAATAAAATTGAATTGAATAACTCCAGCTATGTCTTTTTTTATTCTAGCTGAAGTCCGGGACAAACTGTGTTCCTTTTCAGCTCAATATGAAACTCATAATATTTTCTCTGAATACGGGACGATTCCGTTTTTTACAGGACAGTTGGCAACTCTACTAACTAACCTTATGAATAAAATAAAGTTCATTATCAGTAACATCATAGCACCCACCCAGCTATATAGAAACTCCGTCATGCTAGCTAGTAGTACGAGTTATTGTACTAACTGACTCACTATTAGTGAAAAGTGTGGAAGGTCACTTTATTAATGGGTCTGTTTGAAATGGAGCAGCGAACTTTTGGATGCCCTCGTCTTTCTCCAGAGTAGGAGTCACAGGAGCTTCCAGTCAGCATCACCAATGACTTGTGTTGCTACCACATGGATTTAAAAAGAAAATAAAAAAGATATTTCCAGGATGGACACCATTTGCTAAAAATGTCTGTTTTTTAAATGCTTGCAGGTGTTCACAACATATTTTCCTAAGTGCTCCAATTTGTCCTCATTATTTATTTATTTTAACCATATAAGATATTGTGTAACTTTCTTGAGTAACATTGCATATTTACATGTGGGCTGTAATCCATAAATATTGTGACTACAGCTGCCTCTAGCAAAACATCTGTATTTAGAGCTATTTGCAGCTATTTTTATTGCAAAAAGACATCTTTCCACCGATTCTGCCTTTATATACGAATCCATGGAAAAATGTCTTTATACCGCTTGATTGCTTGGATGCTCAAAAGTATTGAGTTTATGGAGGGAGGGTGTTGGATGTACACGGAACTCATATACACAGAGTGAGAGTGGGAAACTACACTGACCTTATTTTACCTTATTTTACCTGGAAAAATCTCAAGTTCTACTTAAAACAGTACAATGGCATAAGAGTTCACACCAGGTGTACATGATACACCTGGTGTGGGCGGGGGAGTGACTCCAGGGCGGGTGGACTAAATTCAATAGCTGCCACCCCACTGATTTCTATTTTGTCATTTCAGCTGCTCATCATTTATGCTCTCTAATGAAATTGCACATATAACCTATGTTTCCCTTCTTCTTCAAGGTACTGGTTGCAGTCCGGATTTGCTCTTTTTCCTATGTGCCATGTACGCGCCAATCTGTACTATTGACTTCCAGCATGAGCCAATCAAGCCCTGTAAGGCAGTGTGCGAGCGGGCGAAGCTCGGCTGTGAGCCGGTGATGAAGCGTTACAACCACAGCTGGCCTGACAACCTGGCCTGCAGCGAGCTGCCACTCTATGACCGTGGAGTCTGCATCTCTCCTGAGGCCATCGTCAAGGCAGACGGACCAGGTACACTCATTCATTTGTATTATTGCTGTTATATGTGTGGCTGCCAATTTTGACCCGAGACAGCCTAATTCTGGAAATTGTTCTTATGTTTCTGTTTTGTTTTGTATTTTTGTTTTTTGTTTTTTGTTTGTTTTTGTTTCACCATCACAAAAATGATGTTGACGTTGACAAAGATTATTAAAAAATCTTTTAAAAAAAGCACAAAATCCAAAGAGGGGGGGAAAAATATTAAGCAAGTAATCACCATTTTTATAACTAATAAGACCTATTTCCAATGCTAATGTTCATGCTGGTACTTGAAGGATGTCCTTCATTTAAAAGTGCAAGAGACAGTAAAAGGATGGTAACAGGAAGCTGTTCAGTGACTCTGGCTGACGTGCAGAAACATTAAAAACATCATAAACAACATTATAAAAAAAACTTTAAAATCAGCTCCTTTTTAGAGGTCCTGAATGAAGGTGTGAGTGAGCATGACCAAATGATTGATTCAAATTTAAAATGTAATCTTTATTAAGCTTTTTGGACAGTGAACATCAGCTTGTGAATAAAAAGTTCATAAGATGATTATTTGAAGCCAGACACTGTTTAATTCATGTATTTGACCACTGAAGTAAAATGTAGCAGGCTCTAACCTCTTACTAATACCACATACCAGTGTCTGTCAGCATGACCAAAGACTGTGAAAGATGGATGTAGCTACAGTAACATGAGCCCCTGATTGCTTCTGCCATTGCCTTTTTAGTATTTTGAGACCAGATGTGATAAGAAAGGGGTGACTTTGATAATCCTGCCTTTCCAACACTTAGAATGACCAAAATTACAAAGTGGACATGACGTTTTATTCCATATCACTCAGAATGAGAGACTCAAACCATAAACTCAGAAAAGTGTTCATACAGGTCAGGGCTGATGCCAATTTTCCTGCAGATTTCTAAAACACCGACCCTTGTAGAAAAGAAGACAGATTTAAATTGCTTTGCATTGGTTTCTATTTTTCAGACCTGAAAGCTATGTCCGTCTTTCATAGTGTCTGTAGTAATGAAAGGACTATCTGCATTGGAAGGTTAGCCTTTTCACCAAAGATATTCTGAGTGTCTCCTCAGAATACAGATATTGCTTCACTATTGAGATTTTTCTGAATCAAAAAGAGCAAATATTTTTCTTTGTGAAGACAAAGAGGGAGCTTGTTCACGTGATGGCCCTTCATTGCTATTAAACACAAGCGTTTTTCAGTCTCACAGATTTGTAGCATTTGAGTTTAATTTAAAACATTGGGTTTTCATTATTTAACATAGTTTCAGGATATTTTTAGGAATTCTGTCAATTTCAACACAACTTTTGATTTTGAATGTGTAATTAAGTAACAAAATGACTCTGCAGATTAGTGACATAAGTGCCATAAAGAGCAGCTATGTTCCATGACCAGCAGATGTGGCTGGTTCTGCTGGAGGTTTCTTCCTGATAAAAGGGAGTTTTGTCTTCTACTGTCACCAAAGTGTTTATTCATAAGGGGTTCATCTGATTGTTGGGGTTTCTCCATGTTATTGTAGGTTTACAATAGTACAATATATATACATTGGCAATAACCATAGCAAAGGTGATCCACATAAATAATACCATGTATGATATCTTTAAGAGTGAATTATGACAACATGAAAATGACTCGTACTCCAGTTCTTGCATAGTAAAACCAGTGACATCTTAAATGGTATGAACTGCACTCTTTCTTTTTTTCCTCCCGAGAGTCTCAACATGGAGGCTAACTCCGACGAGGATCGCTCACTGCAATTTTTAGTATATATCAGTGTTTTCTATCATGCTATACTACTCTCAGCAGTTTGTTTCTGCTCCCTCTCAGATAACATGAGTCATTCCCTGTCCAACTTCACTCCCACAGACTTTCTCAAAGAGCTCCTTGATACAGGAGGCCCACTCATTTTACACTCAATAAAACCCTCACTGTCCTCTGCTCCTTCAAACAGATCCAGGACCAGCAGGTCCAGAAAAAACCTTCATCTCAATCCCCTTGACCTCCATAACGATACACCCACATATCTCTGTTCTGCCCCAGCTTGGCTTGGCTCAGCGGGGCTTTGGGATTTTCCCTTGGTGTAATTTGTTGGTTTGCTGAGGTTCTGTCGGGGTGAATCATTTAAGTCATTCCAGTGATTTTCTGTGGGACTCTGGTCTGCATGTTGCTTTACAGAAGTATGTCTACAACTAGAAGCAGCTGCAGTTTTTCAGTGTATTGAAACACCAGCTCACAACCCCAGTTACCTTTGCACGCCTAGAGGTACATGGATGCAGGAGAACAGAGACTTGTACCATAAAGCTAATTCCCAGGTCATTATCAGTGTATTATGCTTTTCCCGTGATTGGATGCCACCCCACATAGCTCTTTTCCCTATCCTCTATTGATTTTTCGGTAGAGCTGCACATAAAGTGGTGTGGAAAGGTATTTGCCCCCTTCCAGATTTTTTTTGTATGTTTGTCACACTTAAATGTTTCAGATCATCAAACACATTTAGATATTAGACAATGATGACATAAGAAAGCACAAAATGCAGTTTCTAAATTAAGGTGTTTATTATTAATGTGAAAAAGTGTGCAGCAGCAGCAACTCATCCAATAGGTCACAGAAGACCCCAGAACAGCATCCAAAGACCTGCAGGCCTCACTTGTCTCAGTAAATGTCAGCGTTCATGATTCCACCATAAGATAGAGACTGGGCAAAAATTGCCTGTGTGGGAGAGTTCCAAGACGAAAGCCACTGCTGAGCAAAGGAGCTTGTCTCAGCTATGCCAGAAAACATCTTGAGAAATTCCTCTGTGGACTGACGAGACAAAAGTTTAACTTTTTGGAAGGTGTCTGTCCCATTACATCTGGCGTAAAAAAGTAACAGAGCATTTCAGAAAAAGAACAACATACCAACAGTAAAATTTGGTGGTCATGGTGTGATGGTCTGAGGCTGTTTTGCTGCCTCAGGACTTGGTAGACTTGTTGTGGTAAATAAAACAATGCCGTCTACCAAAACATCCTAAAGGAGCAGAAGGTCCACCTCTGAATGGCTTAAGAAACACAAAACTAAGATTATGGAGTGGCCTAGTCAATGTCTTGACCTGAATCTGATTGAGATTCTGTGATGTGAGCTTAAAAAGGTGGTTCATATACAGGGAGTGCAGAATTATTAGGCAAATGAGTATTTTGTCCACATCATCCTCTTCATCAGAATCAGAATCAGAAAGGGGTTTATTGCCAAATGTTGAGCAGGTTTACAACATTAGGAAATTGCTGCGGTGCTTCAGTGCAAACATGCTGTCATAAATATCACTTAAATAGACATGGAAAAAAATAAAAGTAGGGATAAGAATTAAAAGTGCTACGTGGAAAGATATGTGCATGAGATATACATGAGATATATACATGAGAATAAGAATTAAGAGTGCTACGTTGAAAGATATATACATGAGTGCAGGTGGTGATCAGTGCCAAACATAGAATGATGCAGTGACACAGCGTAGGGTCACGTGTTAGTGGCGGGTACAGTCATATGGTTATTGTTCATGTGTCCAACAGCAGAGGGGAAGAAACTGTTCTTATGGCGAGAGGTTCTGGTGCGAATGGACCGGAGCCTCCTGCCTGAGGGGAGCAGGTCAAACAGACTGTGTCCAGGGTGAGAAGGGTCAGCTGAGATCCGAGCTGCACGCCGCAATGTCCTGGAGGTGTACAGGTCCTGCAAAGATGGGAGTCTGCAGCCAATCACCTTCTCAGCAGAGCGCACAACACGCTGCAGTCTCTGTTTGTCCCTGATAGTGGCTCCAGCGTACCACACGGTGATGGAGGAGGTGAGGATGGACTCGATGATTGCAGTGTAGAACTGCATCATCGTCCGTGTTGGCAGGTTGAATTTCTTCAGCTGCCTCAGGAAGTACATCCTCTGCTGGGCTTTCTTGATGACGGAGGTGATGGTGGGCTCCCACTTCAGGTCCTGGGTGATGGTGGTACCCAGGAAGCGGAATGAGTCCACAGAGGTGATGGGGGTGTCAGTCAGGATGATGGGGGGGAGTGGGGCTGTGTGCTTCCTGAAGTCCACAATAATCTCCACTGTCTTCTGGGCATTCAGCACCAGGTTGTTGTGGCTGCACCAGGACACCAGACGTTCAACCTCCCTCCTGTAGGCAGACTCGTCCCCATCCGAGATGAGTCCAATAACGGTGGTGTCATCTGCAAACTTGATTAGCTTGACAGACTGGTGGGTGGAGGTGCAGCAGTTGGTGTACAGGGAGAAGAGCAGAGGAGAAAGAACACAGCCCTGAGGGGAGCCGGTGCTGATGGTCCGGGAGTCCGAGACATTCTTTCCCAGCCTCACATGCTGCTTCCTGTCCGTCAGGAAGTCAGTGATCCACCGGCAGATGGGATCAGGCACATTCATCTGGGAAAGCTTGTCTCGGAGATGGTCTGGAAGGATGGTGTTGAAGGCAGAGCTGAAGTCCACAAACAGGATCCTGGCGTAGGTTCCTGGGGAGTCCAGATGCTGCAGGATGAAGTGTAGAGCCATGTTGATGGCGTCGTCTACATGCATGTTGTCTTACTCCAAGCTGTATAGGCTTGAAAGCCTACTACCAATTAAGCATATTAGGTGATGTGCATCGCTGTAATGAGAAGGGGTGTGGTCTAATGACATCAACACCCTATATCAGGTGTGCATAATTATTAGGCAACGTCCTTTCCTTTGGCAAAATGGGTCAAAAGAAGGACTTGACAGGCTCAGAAAAGTCAAAAATAGTGAGATATCTTGCAGAGGGATGCAGCAGTCTCAAAATTGCAAAGCTTCTGAAGCGTGATCATCGAACAATCAAGCGTTTCATTCAAAATAGTCAACAGGGTCGCAAGAAGCGTGTGGAAAAACCAAGGCGCAAAATAACTGCCCATGAACTGAGAAAAGTCAAGCGTGCAGCTGCCAAGATGCCACTTGCCAGCAGTTTGGCCATATTTCAGAGCTGCAACATCACTGGAGTGCCCAAAAGCACAAGGTGTGCAATACTCAGAGACATGGCCAAGGTAAGAAAGGCTGAAAGACGACCACCACTGAACAAGACACACAAGCTGAAACGTCAAGACTGGGCCAAGAAATATCTCAAGACTGGTTTTTCTAAGGTTTTATGGACTGATGAAATGAGAGTGAGTCTTGATGGGCCAGATGGATGGGCCCGTGGCTGGATTGGTAAAGGGCAGAGAGCTCCAGTCCCACTCAGACGCCAGCAAGGTGGAGGTGGAGTACTGGTTTGGGCTGGTATCATCAAAGATGAGCTTGTGGGGCCTTTTCGGGTTGAGATTTACAAGGAGGGAAAACAGTACACCTCTCTGAACAGTGTCTGGGAGGCTGTGGTTGCTGCTGCACGCAATGTTGATGGTGAACAGATCAAAACACTGACAGAATCCATGGATGGCAGGCTTTTGAGTGTCCTTGCAAAGAAAGGTGGCTATATTGGTCACTGATTTGTTTTTGTTTTGTTTTTGCATGTCAGAAATGTATATTTGTGAATGTGGAGATGTTATATTGGTTTCACTGGTAAAAATAAATAATTGAAATGGGTATACAGGTATATTTGTTTTTTGTTAAGTTGCCTAATAATTATGCACAGTAATAGTCACCTGCAAACACAGATATCCCCCTAAAATAGCTAAAACTAAAAACAAACTAAAAACTACTTCCAAAAACATTCAGCTTTGATATTAATGAGTTTTTTGGGTTCATTGAGAACATGGTTGTTGTTCAATAATAAAATTATTCCTCAAAAATACAACTTGCCTAATAATTCTGCACTCCCTGTAGACTTATATAGATGTAGCACAGCAGCCGCCAGGGTGGCATACTTTCTGTGCAGAACTGTAAACTGTAAAAAATTGGTAACTGCAATACATATCTCTGTATTGGCAGTTGTCTGGCCAATCTGGCTAAGGCATTCAGGCAGTTTTTAAGTCTGATCTCTTTAAGTTCACCTCCTCCAGAGCAGTTAAATGCCACACCACAGGCTAATGTGCTAATCTGCCATAATGATCTAGTTTTTACAATATCAGGGGGAAAAGGAGGAAAAAAAAATGACTGGCCAAATAACCTTGTTGGGTTTTTTTTTGTTTGTTTGTTTGTTTGGGGGGTGCAGAAACCCTGCAGATAGAAAGTTATTGTAGCATCTCAGGTCTGTATTAAGAACCTGGCTTATCGATACAGATGCCAAGGCTAAAGCCTGTTTTTACAGAGCAACTTTGGAAGTTTCTGAAACATTGACGTTTTCCACAGTTGCTCTTTCTGATGAGATAGATGGATGAAAATGTTCAGTTTGGTTTATAGAAGGGTGCTGCCCGTATGTACCTTGCAGGAGGCAGCATTTATAAATAAAAAAATGATAATAATAAAGAAATCCAAAGTCCCACATATCTCCAAAGTTAATTTTCCCTCCTTCTGGACCTTTTCCCACAACCTCCAGGACAGTCTAACCATCCATTTTGCCCAGGTCCAGATCACAATGGTAACAGTGATCACAAGCTTCTTGTTGAAAATATTTTTCTGGTCAGGTGGGACGCAAATTTCCAGCCTCTTCTTCCAGTTGAATATCACTACAAAACCCCCTACTTGAAGCAACCTCTACTGGCTTCTTTCTGTGTAAAGGGAGGAAATTTCGCTTTACACATGTAACAGATGTCTGACTCAAAGGGTAAGCAAAACAAACTGAGGGCTATTCACTTTAGTCGACGGTGCCTTGGTTAAAAGGTTAAGGCTTGAGGATATATGCAATGCTGTTGGTATTCATACACTATAAATAATGTTGCTCTTGGAGCTTTTATTGCAACTGACTAATCACATTGTGGTGATGTCATAGCTTTGCAACTAGGCAAAAAAGACCAAAATCTGCTCCCACAACAGCTTTAGAAAGTCGATGAGAGACGATAATGTGCAACAAAGTCGGTGTAGGAAGCGGACTGAGATGGACATTCAAACTGCAGTTCATGTCATGTGACAACCAATGGGGTAATGATGAC
Organism: Mchenga conophoros; assembly: GCF_057382185.1. NCBI lineage: Eukaryota > Metazoa > Chordata > Actinopteri > Cichliformes > Cichlidae > Mchenga > Mchenga conophoros. The sequence goes on from NC_140541.1 coordinate 12,030,305, forward strand.
TTAGGTTTAGGTATAAAGTTGTCATCGTCATAATAATAGTTGTTGTTATTGTCATTGTTTTTACAATTTCTATTTTTTTTTTTTCAGTTTCATAAAAATATACTTTTGTGAAAAGGTTCATTAAAATCCAAACTGTCTTTCAGTGCTTTCTCAAAAGCTTTTGAAAGTAAACTTCCCCTGTTGGTTCTGAAGCAACATTAACAAAATTATGATGCTTCTAAAACACACACACAAAAGGAAAAACTCCCTTTTTAACAGAAAGAAACCTCTCTGCTTGGGGGTGAAGTAGTGAATATCAAAGTCATAATGACTGTTCTGTGCAGTTTGTGCATTACTGACACTGCTCAATGATCCACCTGTTTGAGTTGTATTCCGATAAGACCACCATTTTTAATCACGAACCAAAAGAACAAGTTTCTTTCATTTCTGACTGCCATCTTTCTGATCCATAGATCCATACCACCAGGACCCAGCCAGGTGTAACCCAGGTAAGGCTAAACCTTAACATTTCCATTTTCTTAACATGGTCTGTATGTAAAATATCTTCCAGGGCCTAAAAAGCAAAGCCTTAAGCCTACAGGATGGTCAGTAGTGGGCAACACCTGAGGGTTGCAAAAAAACCCCAAAACATCTAGTCTTATGAAATCTGTGAAAATGACCCTTATATCTGTAAACACTTGGGTTTTGGGGCTCACAGTCTCATTCTGGGTCATTATTGAATAAAATCTTTACTAAATGTTATAAAAAAAAAATTTCATTCATCATGTCAGTATTACATCCAGCATTATCCAGGATATGATCATTAGTCAATGACTGCTTGTGTTAAAGAGTTCAGCTGTCACCCTCGATTTCTGTCTGATCCACCCCTCGTTCATCACATCAAGTTTCAAAACCTCAAGTTGGCTAAAGTAGAAAATAAAACTGACCTTGAGGCCTCACAACCAGATTACACCAAACGGTGATGAATTGGTGTGTGTGTGTGTGTGTGTGTGTGTGTGTGTGTGTGTGTGTGTGTGTGTGTGTGTGTGTGTGTGTGTGTGTGTGTGTGTGTGTGTGTGTGTGTGGAAACGACTGCATTTTTTTTCTGACCACTAGACTACCCGATGTCAGTAGTTGTCAAACGTTTTCTGCCGCACCTCAGAAGCTGGAAAATCTGACACACCAATTTTAAAATTAGTTCAACATGGGTAAAAGGTCAGCACAATGGGATCTAGATCTCTGTGTCCCACCCCAAAAGTTTGAAAACCACTGGTATGAATTAACTATGAACCTGTTAAAATACTTTACTAAAAAGCGTGTCTTTCCTGGGTTTGATTCCCCTGACAGAATCCAGTCCAGACTTCTCAATGGACTTTCACTGCAGAGGACCAGATGGAGGTAACTTCTGTCTAATGTTATTTATTTATTTATTAACCTTTATTTAACCAGGAAGATCCCATTGAGATTAAAAACCTCTTTTTCAAGGGAGACCTGGCCAAGATAGGCAGCAGCAGGTGTCTCAGAATTACAGAAATTACTCAAACACAGGCAGCAACAACACACATGCAACAATAAGTGAAAGAATACAAATAAAAAAATAAATAAAATTCAATAAAATTCAAATAAAAATAAAAAAGTCAGTTAAAATGACAATCAATCTAATTGAAACAGTTACATGTTATGGACTTGGCCTCAAGGATTCGTAGTTTAGACTTAAAAGCACTTAATGAAATGAATTCAGTCATTTTCCATTCCTTCTGCAGTTTGTTCCAGGCCAAGGGCGCTAAATGGACAAAAGCTCTTTTACCAAGTTCAGTTCGGGCAAATGGAACAGAAAGCAACAAGTAGCCATGCGGATGAAGAGAATACCGACCAGCATGTTTCATTACAAGCAGGGAACATAGATAAGAAGGCAGCAACCCAAGTATCGCCTTATATATAAAACTGTATAAATGAGAGTTCCTCCGACTTACCAAAGCAGGCCATCCTACCTGAGAGTATAACTCACAGTGGTGAGTCTGGTACAGTTAGTGATGAACCTCAGAGAAGCATGATACACAGAATCAACCATTCGAAGACATTGAGCAGAAGCATTCATATACAGTGGGGCAAAAAAGTATTTAGTCAGCCACCGATTGTGCAAGTTCCCCCACCTAAAATGATGACAGAGGTCAGTAATTTGCACCAGAGGTACACTTCAACTGTGAGAGACAGAATGTGAAAAAAAAATCCATGAATCCACATGGTAGGATTTGTAAAGAATTTATTCTTAAATCAGGGTGGAAAATAAGTATTTGGTCAATAACAAAAATACAACTCAATACTTTGTAACATAACCTTTGTTGGCAATAACAGAGGTCAAACGTTTACTATAGGTCTTTACCAGGTTTGCACACACAGTAGCTGGTATTTTGGCCCATTCCTCCATGCAGATCTTCTTGAGAGCAGTGATGTTTTGGGGCTGTCGCCGAGCAACACGGACTTTCAACTCCCGCCACAGATTTTCTATGGGGTCGAGGTCTGGAGACTGGCTAGGCCACTCCAGGACTTTCAAATGCTTCTTACGGAGCCACTCCTTTGTTGCCCGGGCGGTGTGTTTTGGATCATTGTCATGTTGGAAGACCCAGCCTCGTTTCATCTTCAAAGTTCTCACTGATGGAAGGAGGTTTTGGCTCAAAATCTCACGATACATGGCCCCATTCATTCTGTCCTTAACACGGATCAGTCGTCCTGTCCCCTTGGCAGAAAAACAGCCCCACCCCCATGCTTCACAGTAGGTATGGTGTTCTTGGGATGCAACTCAGTATTCTTCTTCCTCCAAACACGACGAGTTGAGTTTATACCAAAAAGTTCTACTTTGGTTTCATCTGACCACATGACATTCTCCCAATCCTCTGCTGTATCATCCATGTGCTCTCTGGCAAACTTCAGACGGGCCTGGACATGCACTGGCTTCAGCAGCGGAACACGTCTGGCACTGCGGGATTTGATTCCCTGCCGTTGTAGTGTGTTACTGATGGTGACCTTTGTTACTTTGGTCCCAGCTCTCTGCAGGTCATTCACCAGGTCCCCCCGTGTGGTTCTGGGATCTTTGCTCACCGTTCTCATGATCATTTTGACCCCACGGGATGAGATCTTGCGTGGAGCCCCAGATCGAGGGAGATTATCAGTGGTCTTGTATGTCTTCCATTTTCTGATGATTGCTCCCACAGTTGATTTTTTCACACCAAGCTGCGTGCCTATTGTAGATTCACTCTTCCCAGTCTGGTGCAGGTCTACAATACTTTTCCTGGTGTCCTTCGAAAACTCTTTGGTCTTGGCCATGGCGGAGTTTGGAGTCTGACTGTTTGAGGCTGTGGACAGGTGTCTTTTATACAGATGATGAGTTCAAACAGGTGCCATTCATACAGGTAACGAGTGGGGGACAGAAAAGCTTCTTACAGAAGACGTTACAGGTCTGTGAGAGCCAGAGATTTTCCTTGTTTGAGGTGACCAAATACTTATTTTCCACCCTAATTTACGTATAAATTATTTACAAATCCTACCATGTGAATTCATGGATTTTTTTTTCACATTCTGACTCTCACAGTTGAAGTGTACCTCTGGTGCAAATTACTGACCTCTGTCATCATTTTAAGTGGGGGAACTTGCACAATCGGTGGCTGACTAAATACTTTTTTGCCCCACTGTATACACTCAACAAAAATATAAACGCAACACCTTTGTTACTGCTCCCATTCCCCATGGGATGGATGTAGAGACCTAAAATTCATTCCAGATACACAATATAACCATCCCTCCCAAACAGTGGTCACAAATCAGTCCAAATGTGTGGTAGTGGGCACATCTGCCATATTGAGATAATCCATCCCACCTCACAGGTGTGCCACATCAGGATGCTGATCTGACATCATGAGTAGTGCACAGGTGTACCTCAGACTGCCCACAACAAAAGGCCACCCTGGAATGTGCAGTTTTTTGTGCTATTGGGGGTCTGGGGACCCAGAACCGGTCAGTATCTGGTGTGACCACCATTTGCCTCATGCAGTGCAACACATCGTCGCATGGAGTCTATCAGATTGTCAATTGTGGCCTGTGGAATGTTGGTCCACTCCACTTCAATGGCTGTGCGAGGTTGTTGGATATTCGTGGGAACTGGTACACGCTGTCGTATACGCCGGTCAAGCACATCCCGAACATGCTCAATGGGTGACATGTCCGGTGAGTATGCTGGCCATGCAAGAACTGGGACATTCTCAGCTGCCATCTGCCCTGAACAATGTGAACCATGATTCATCTGTGAAGCGCACACCTCTCCAACGTGCCAGACGCCATCGAATGTGAGCATTTGCCCACACAAGTCTGTTACGGCGACGAGCTGGAGTCAGGTCAAGACCCCGATGAGGACGACGGGCATGCAGTTGAGCGTCCCTGAGACGGTTTCTGACAGTTTTTGCAGAAATTGTTTGGTTGTGCAAACCAATTGTTCCAGCAGCTGTCTGGGTGGCTGGTCTCAGACGATCTTGGAGGTGAACCTGCTGGATGTGGAGGTCCTGGGCTGGTGTGGTTACACGAGGTCTGCGGTTGTGAGGCCGGTTGGATGTGCTGCCATATTCTCTGAAACGCCTGTGGAGACGGCTTATGGTTGAGAAATCAACATTCAATGCACGGGCGACAGATCTGGTTGACATTCCTGCTGTCAGCATGCCAGTTGCACGCTCCCTCATTGCTTGTGGCATCTGTGGCATTTTGCTGTGAGACAAAACTGCACATTCCAGGGTGGCCTTTTGTTGTGGGCAGTCTGAGGTACACCTGTGCACTACTCATGATGTCAGATCAGCATCCTGATGTGGCACACCTGTGAGGTGGGATGGATTATCTCAATATGGCAGATGTGCCCACTACCACACATTTGGACTGATTTGTGACCACTGTTTGGGAGGGATGGTTATATTGTGTATCTGGAATGAATTTTAGGTCTCTACATCCATCCCATGGGGAATGGGAGCAGTAACAAAGGTGTTGCGTTTATATTTTTGTTGAGTGTAGAATATCACCATAATCCAGCACAGGCAAGAATGTTGCAGCAACAAGCCGCTTCTTTGTATTAAAAGAGAAACACAACTTATTTTGAAAATAAAATCTCAATTTTAACTTCAGGTTTTTTACAAGATTCTCTACATGTGGTTTGAAGGTAAGCGAGTCATCAATTAAGATTCCCAGATATTTATAGGTGTGAACCAACTCTATTTTATTACCTTCAAGAGTGGTTACTGATGGGATTGTTTGGGCTCGTCTCCTTGATTTAGAAAACAACATGAGCTTTGTTTTGTCTGCGTTGAGAACAAGTTTAAGCTGAAGTAATGAGTGCTGGACAGCAGAAAAGGCTTTCTGCAAGGAGTCAATGGCTTGGACAAGAGTTGAACCACAGCTGTAAATAACTGTATCATCAGCATAGAAGTGCAAGTTTGCATCTGGCACATGTAGACTAAGATTGTTTACGTAAATGATAAATAGAAGGGGACCTAATACAGAACCCTGTGGCACACCATTGTGCACTGTAACAAAGTCAGAACATAGACCGTCAGATTTAATGCACTGAGTCCTGTTACTGAGGTAGTTTGAGAACCATGCCACTGCTCTCTCAGAGAGTCCTGACTGGAAGAGTCTAAGTTTTAAAATACAGTGATCAACAGTGTCAAATGCTTTTGACAAATCAATAAAAAGGGATGCACAGTGTTGTTTTTTATCAAGTGCAATAGTAATATCATTTACCACTCTAATTGCAGCTGTGATAGTACTGTGATTCTTCCTAAAGCCTGATTGATATTCAGATAAAATGGCATTGGTGTGTAAAAACTCCTTTAACTGCTCACACACAAGAGCTTCAAGAACTTTGGCCAGCACAGATAGATTAGATATTGTCCGACCTTTGGTGTAGTTTACATCATTCTGCACCAGTGGTATTGATAATATTTATATTTGGCCCTGAGTGTAGCTTAATAGTTACAGTCAGACCACATTTGGCCAATTGGAAGTATAAAAATTGGTAACATGAGGCAACAGCTATGCTGGGTGCTGTCCAAATGGCCACGAAAGTAAACAAATTTGAATGTGTCATATCAGTCCATGTTTTAAGAACAACCAAATTCATAGATGCCCTCAGACAAGCAACAATCTTGAGTGGATTTAAACTTGCAACGATGATCTTTCTTGGCTCACTCAAATGTGGCATTGCAAATTTAACTGGGAAATGTGGATTTTTAAGATGGAGCTTGGAAGAAACTTTCCTTTGTCAGTGCTTATTTGAAAAGTTGTAATTTGTGTGTCCATAGATAGATGCAGATGTAAGTCAGTCAGAATGAATATGAGAACCTATGAGAAGAACAACTACAACTATGGTGAGTCATCTGAAGTTTTTGTTTAAAGTATTATTTTTATTTTCTTTTTTACACTTAATGTAAATGCATAATTTATTTGAGGTCACATTTTCATATATATGTGTGTATAATTTTACTGAGATACAAGTCAGATCGGATGCTCTGAGATGATTTTGGGATCTTGTTTTTCATGTTTAGTACCTGGAAAAGCCTATATTATGGAGAGAGAGTGTCATTTGTTGTTTAGCTTTCATCAGGTGGCTAATCTTGTATCATATTTGATGCTCAGATGCTATTGGTGACACTAATAATGAACCAGTGTCTTTAAAGTAATGTGATCTGAGTAATCCCATTGTTCCTTTTCACAAGTCTGTAAAATCAGTACTTGACTTGCTTTATACCTTAACCGCAAGAAGGTTTTTAACAACCTCGTACACAGATATTTTCTCCCTGAATATAAAAGTACAACAATTCTGTGCTCCAACTAGAAATAAATTGGAGACAAAAATGCTTGAGGCCAGAAAGGCTTTTCCTGATGAATACAGCACGCAGGCTTGATTTGGCAAATCCAGCAGAGATTTCCATGTGGTCCTCACTAATGCTTTTGGCCACAAAATCCATTTGGGAAAGCTTTTAGATTTTTATTTTTTTCCAAGCAATCATTAAACAAGAGCCCACTTTCAAAACCGTCCGATATAATTGAAACAGAGAAGTTTAGTAAACCTGGTAGCATGCCAGAGTGCACAAGGTGGTCTTTATAAATCTTACTGCTTGCATTCTCCCTTTGCTAATTAACACTGATTCTGATATTACACTGGAATCCAACCTGCCATGCTGGTTCTGCTTACTTCTCATCCATCTGTGTAGCTTCCATTTCCTCGTTTAGTGGCCTTTTTCTTTTTCTTTTTCTTCTTCTTTTTTTTTTTTTTTTTTTTTTTTGCTTTACAGTGATGTCTGTTTTTCTGCGTTAGTTGCATTCTTTGGTATGTTAACCCTGAGACTTCTGCATAGGTTTGTTTTTGTTAGGATGACAGTTTAGCAAATTCCGTGCTCTGGGCTGGTGCTGCTGGATGATTAATATATACATTTTTTATTTTACTTTTGAAGTGACGGGTTTGTAATCAGTAAGTCTAATAAACACGTTTTAATTGTGAAAAATAGGCCACAGGGCTTTTTGGAAGATCCGTTTCTTGACTGTCTCTCTATTAGCCTCATGTGTCAGCGCTTGAGATTTTCTAATGTGAGCATGTCAAGTCTTTTTTTTTTTTTTTTAAATAAAATAAAATGCACAACAGAAAAGTTGGGAACTTGTATATCATCAACATGCAAACACCACATATGTTGCATACTACATGCCAGTTGGAGTCCTGGTCATGTTAGCCCCTGATATATAATATTAAATGTATCTTTAATAGTTTTGTAACATTTAGGTCAACTTACCCAAGTCATAGCTAGCTGTCTAACTGCCCTGAGCTGGTTATTTGTTTAGAAAGTGCAAATATCAGTTTTATATCTTTTGATTTGTACCATTATATGACTGTCTCCACTTGCATTTTGCTAGTGATAATGTTAGCAAAAATGATACAGTTAGCTAGCTAGCTATAACTTAGCCAGATTTGTACAGTGTAGCTATATTCCAATGTAAGATGGGTTGCAGTTGCTTTGATGCTAGTATTACAGTAGCTAACATTGGTAAAATGTCCTGTAAATGGCCTGTATTTATATAGAGCTTTACTAGTCCCGAAGTACCCCAAAGCGCTTTACATATCCAGTCATCCACCCATTCACACACACATTCACACACTGGTGATGGTACATTGTAGCCACAGCCACCCTGGGGCGCACTGACAGAGGCAAGGCTGCCGGACACTGGCGCCACATTAGCCAACATTAGGCAGAAAAACGATAGCTCAGCATTAGCATTGATATCCAAAGTCAAACTACCTTCCATAACTCAAGTTCCCCGGAGTTTAATTTTTTTTTTTTCAGGCAGACAGGCTTCATTAGTCAGTGTTTGAGTTTCTTGCTTGCTGACTTGGACAAATTGCTCAATGCCATTAGCTTCCTTACCCACGCTGTGCTGTCCAGTAAAGTTTTCACGAGTAAAATGTGGTATGCATGTGTTTAATAAGGTCTGGTACTAGGCCAAGAAAAATTAAATAATGATTCACACTTAAACCAGGAATTTAAAAAAACATAACAAAAGGGTGTGTTTTTATGGGTTGGTGCGCATTGGTAAGAGGAATTTCTGAATATCTCATATTCAGTTTCCATGCTGGTGCCTTTGTTCTGCAGTGATCAGAGCAAGGGTCAAGGACGTGAGGAATCGCGGTCTGGAGCCCACTGCTGTGGTGGACGTGAAGGAGGTGATCAAGTCTTCTCTGGTCAACATTCCCAAGATGACGCTGACACTCTACTACTCATCCTCCTGCCTGTGTCCTAAGCTGACTCCTGGAGAAGATTACATCATTATGGGCTACGAGGACGGTGAAACCTCAAAGTATGGGCAGTGGAAGATATAACTGATAATATAGTTATTGACAAGAAGAAGTTGGTAAGATAGAAGTCCAGAACTTGTTGAGACTGGGCCCGTGCTTTATCTAGAGAAAAATCTCACTCGTAGAACCAGTATGCTGTCAGACTTTCTGAGACAGCTTCCGATTGTCCCTTTGCTCTGCAGGGTGCTATTGTGATAAATTACTGATCACAGCCAAATGTTACTTTTTTCCTTTTTTTTTCAAAAAAGTCATATTTTAGTTTCTTCTTTTGCTAGCTGTTAAACTATGCCAAACATTGTTAAAATTTTGTCTTTGCAGGTTGCTCCTGATTGACAGGTCCATTGCTCAGAAGTGGAAGGATAGAATTGGCAGGAAGGTCAAGGTGCGTAGTTAAATATACCTGATTTTGGTTTTGGGTTAAAATAGAAAGTCTCTAGTGCTGACTGGTTTCAGACCCTTTGCTCTCAACTCTTTTCTTTTTTTTTCCCCATCTTCTGCCAACTATGAGCAAATTACTACTCAGGCAAAACTGAGTCAGCAATTTAAAATAAATCATCAGTTTTCTTTGGAACAGGCTTGCAGCTCTTGTTTTCTCACACTCTGAAGATTTGGCATTGTGACTGTGGTGAAACACGCGCCCATCATTGTCATTGCACATGGCAGCATGCACCGAAACTGCTCAGCGCACTGTAGTGTTGTTAATGTTTGAAATGTACCAGAGCAGGAGCATCGGGATTCCCCAGAGACTTAGAGGGAGATTTCAACAGTTGGAAAAACTGAACAGCTCTGCTGAAACCTTTTAAAAACAAAGATTCATGTTTTGCTTTGTTTTCTGTTTTTACTACCTTTTTTGTTTTCTTTGAACGTGTATCATTTAGGGGAAGATTGCAGCAAGTTAGTCGCCATAGGCTTGAGCATAAATGATTACAATGCTGTCACACTTTGCGATCAGTGACTAATACATTGATTGTAGTACCCTCTCTAGAAAAGTAACATTGACAGCGATAGTGATCAATCCAATGGTGAAGAGCAGCAACCAAGGATCTTTATTAGGGATTGTATTTTTAGTTGCTTATTGTCTCCAAAGATGGGGCTGATCATCTTTCACTTTTCTGTCTTTCCTTCTGTCCAGAGATGGAACCAGATGCTGCACAGGAGAATTCAGAGTCGCCACTGAGATCTTCCGACTTTGTGTGCGTGTGACCGTGTGTGTGTAGATATTGCACTATTACAGGCTGTTGTAGCTGAATGTAGTTCATCTCTTCATCTGCCACTGTTTGAAGTCAGTTTTGTCATTTACTTCCTTTGCACAAACATCAATTAGTGTGTGTGTGTGTGTGTGTGTGTGTGTGTGTGTGTGTGTGTGTGTGTGTGTACGTGTGTGTGTATACGTGTGTGTGTGTGTTCGTGTGTATGTGTGTGTGTACACCTAAAGCACTCAGTTAAGAGGGAGGAGCTTAAAATTGCGTGCAGCCATGTACTTTTATTTTTTACTTTTTCCCCCTGCGGTGGCTGTGTTGGCTACACAGCTCCTCTTCATGGTTACAGTTTTTATCAATCCTGGATGTTGGCCATGTTACCATGGTGATGGGATGGACAACATTTGAATGATACGAAAGCCATTTGGACTTGGACATTTTGAATACATCTGTAGCCATGACCTGCCTTCCACTGAGCTCCTAAGAAAATGAAACGTGGATATCTGTGCTTTGTTCAGACAGCAGTGTGAGTAGAAAGCAGCAGAAACTTGTTTTCCTGAATATCATTAGATCCAGTTATCAATGGATTACTGAATGGGCCTCATGAGCACAGGTCACAGCCTTCTGTTTTGGCAAATTCCAACTTTAAAATCTGCAAAGAGCTTCAAAACAGTCACATAGATGTGTAAAAAGACAGTAAATGACTGCAAAGATATGGATAACAAGTTGAAGACTAACAACCATATAAAGAGATACAAATTATCAAAACTCTGTGTGGCACTGTTTTAAATAAAAGAAAAGCCCTTTTTAAAATTGCCTGTAAAATTCACATTTTGCAAATTTGTTAGACATGAATAACACATTTTTAAACATTTTGTAAAGCTTTTTATAACCGTTTTTTTAAAGCAGTTGTACGTAAAGAATAAAACCAAAAATCTTACTGCTTTGATATGGCATTCAGTATTATGATTTCTTGTTGGCTGATGGTTTACGTGGGCATTATGGGGGTGGGGGGCAGATGTAGGACATCAGTTCCATTATGCTTTTGTTTAACAAATGTTTATTCTCCCCTCAAATTTGACCAGCAAACATATTCTAACATGAATTTACTGTTTTGGTACCTGTTAAAAATTAGTACTATATTTGTGCGACCCACACCGTGACCAATAAAGACTTTTTTTTTTTCTAAGTAAAATTTTAAATAGAAGAGGAATGTGACCGTAACTTAAAGAGAGAGTTCACCCCAAAATAAAATGTAATCCACCATATCACCGTGCATAAGGATGCCTGCGTCTGCTCGTGACAGGATGTAAACGCTGATGGCGTCACCCTCGTCAGAACTGTAGTGTTGGTAGTGTCAATGTTTCTATGTCTGATATATCCAAAACTGGACGTTCTGCACCAAAAATATTCATACATTTACATACACATCTCAGTACATGTGAAAGCCAACTGTGGGCCATAAAACCTTTTTTATATTTGCAAGGGGTCTTTCATCATTTGACTAAAAAAAATTATGAATATGTGATAAATTCATAAAATGACAGTCGCGAGTCAGAAAACACACACGATGGCAGACAAAAAGTCCTTAAATGTGTGCTTGTTGCATTTCTCTTAAATTCGGTAATATTAATCTGTATTACATGGATCCTGTATTGGTACATATCTCTTGTGGAGCACAAAAGCTCCACCAACATTATGTCCAAACCTATTTATGAAGGGCAGCCAATCAGAAGAAGGTGATCTTGAATGGCATGCGAAGGGAGCTAAAATAGACTGCACCAAGGCCAAGAAAAATAAGGATTATCTTGAGCTGAGAATCATCCAAAGCTAACTGAGTAGAATCCAAAAATATAATAAAAAAAAAAATCATGTTGGAAATGTTAGAAAACGGAATGGTTAACCAGTTTTAACATTTCTCGTTTAAAATTGTAGGTAGATATTAAAAAAGGGACTTTGTAACACGTTATTTTTATTGCGACTAAACTCTAGGCTTTTATTGGAGTTCTCTGTGGACGCAGCCATTGACTTTGTGCAAGAGGCAAAGTAAAAACGTTTTCCCATTATGATATTCACATACTATATACTGACATGTAGCACACATGAAGTGCATTACCTTGACATAATGTGCTGTTGGGTTGGCCACAAAATCTGGGGAATGGATATAATGATGATGAAGCATATAAAATAATGGCTTTTGCACAGATTGACAATAAAAATACTCTACTGTTGGTCGTGTGACCAAGGTAAGTTGGCGTCATTTGCCTTAAGCATTCCCTTTTGTGTGTGTGTTTTGTGGTTTTCTTCTCAGAGGAATGGCAGGCTTTGCAGACTTTTCCTTGGATGTTAATCTCTTACATCTGAAAAATGTATGAGCATCACCTCTACTTTTAAAGTCATTTGAAAAACTTTTTTTGTTGTTGTTGTCACAGCAGCCATCCAAACTGTTACCATTCCCACCTGTGCTGTCCCTACTCTGACAGATGTGATCAGTGAGCAAAGTCTTTTTCTTTTCTTTTTTTTTTTAATTGAACTGCAATTTGCTGCTGCTGCTGTCTGAACACAGCCTCAGATAAACAGTATTCTCATTATCGCACAGTAACTCTGTTCATGTAAACACACTAACACTCAGTGCCACACTACTCTGTACTAACACCCTGATATGTTGAATTCTGGACTTCTCGTAGCAGTGTGAACCATTAAACATTTAGACAAGATAAGCTGGAGTGTGTCTGTTTTTGGGGTTTTTTTGTTTTGTTTTAAAAATCGGCCTTAAAATTGAGGCTGATTCATACCATAAAGGCTCATATAGGGCTTCACCACCTTGAACTACACCAGATTAAAAGCAATAAAGCTGAACTCTCAGAATTTCAGTGTTTCTTATTGATGGGAGTAAAGTTTAACAAAGCAGACCAGTAGCCGCATGAACTAGCCACTGTGCGTGCGTGCGTGTGTGTGTGTGCGTGTGTGCGTGTGTGTGTGTGTGTGTGTGTGTGTGTGTGTGTGTGTGTGTGTTTGTACTGCTTCCAGTAGTTCCTGAGTACTAATTTCCAGCAGTGTTTTCTCAGCTGCAGTTTCCATGAGAGGGAAGAGAAAATGTTTTCATGGATTTACTGCCATTACACCTCCTTATCCTCCTCCGCTTTAGTCCTCCACGCTCTTGTCCTCTCTGGTCTGTGCTCCGTGTTGACTTCAGCTGACTGCCTGACTGAAAACACACCTGGTGCTGGGATAAGGTGTAGTCTGTTTCTGGAGGCTGAGTGGTTCTATTCATGTTTCTGAGTGCTGACACAGCAGAGAGTTTGACACCGGCCGACCTTGTTGACAGAAGTTAAAGCTGCTTTAAATCCTTTTTTTTTCCCCCCCAACATCTGTTCATCAAGTTCTTAAACACTCATTGAAATAAAACTAAAAAGCACAAGTAGAAATGTTTCTTTGGCTTTTCTCATGTGTCATCACATCTGGTGCTGTCAAATATTTGGTTGTATTTCAGCCCGTTTTGTAAGAGCACTTGACAACGTTTCAGTGCTAGCTTGGTCAATTTTCTCGTCAATGTTTTAACCCTTTTTCATTTTTTTTCTATGCAACATGAATCTGATGTAGTCTGGTATATTGCCATATCCTAGGGTGTTTTTGCCCTAGCTTTTCCTATAGCTTCACTGATACTGATACAATATTATCAACATTCAATATAATATAGTATTTATAATATTTATATAGTGCCAAATCACAAAAGTGGTTGCCTCGAGGTGATTGGTATGGTAAGGTAAAGACTCTACAGTAATACAAAGAAAACCCCAATAATTATATTATGAGCAAGAATTTGGTGACAGTGGGAAGGAAAAACTACCCTCTAACAGGAAGAAACCTCCAGCAGAATCAAGCTCAGGGAGGGGTGGCCATCTACTGGGACCGTTTGGGGTCTGGTTGTAAGGTAAAGACCCAACAATAATGGGTTAGGGTTTTATCAGACTCTCTGATGCACGGTGTCAAATATGAGGCCCGGTGGCCCGAATCGACCCAGCAAAGACTCCAATCCAGCCCGCTAGACAGCTTTGGAAAATATGATGGAGGACATACATTTTTGGACTTTAAGTTATATTATCAGACATTTTACAGCTTTTTTCTGCTAATAAAGACCCCCCCCCCCCCCCCACAGCCATTCATATTACACCGAAACTGTAATAGACAGAAAATAATAGACAAACAATTAAATGTCAGAAAATTTCCTGTGTTTTACTTTCTAATTTAGATATTTCAGTTCAATCAACAAAAATTTTGTTTTGAAACTACAGGACAGTCTGGACAGTGAGCAACCAGAACTTTGTAATTTTACAAATTATCATGTAAAAAGACTGAGACGTGCTGTAGAAATTGCTTTTCTCTGTTTTATATTAGGATATCTCAGGGATTCAATATGTTAATTAAAGATTTTTATGATGACAGAAAGAACAGTTTCACTCGCCCGCATTAAGATCAAAGTGGGCTGAATGTGGCCCACATACAGTTTGACATCCCTGCTTAATGAGTCTCTGTAGCAGGTGTAATCCAATATTTTGGTTATGTTGTTTCACATGTTGGTCAGAATTACTCTGATGTCTTAGCCAGGGTTTAATCTATATATCTCTATCTATAAATCAATTTAATAATTTTGTAATGTGTTAGGAGTTTTATATGTTATCACCTTACATTTTAGCTCTAGTTTTTGGACTCGTGGTTTGAAACCATAGTCACCTAGCAGGGATTGATATCCCATTGATATCCTGACCTAGGTTTCTAGGCCAGGGCTTGGTATTAGTGTTTTGGGGGGTTTAAGCCCTAGTTTGGTCAGTTATGACATAATGTTTAGTCCTTTTTTCTGTTTTGCTGCCTTTATTAATTTTTCTTTCAATATTTTCCAATCTAATGTTTTTCCTAGTATAATTCAAACCCTGATTTGAGCCAGTATCCACTGATGCTTTGTCGCCAGTTCAGTCTGGTATTTGCCATATTTTGGTCTTCTAACCTTTTGATGTTGCAGTCCTGATTCAGATTAGTTATTATTTTTAGCCCTAGTGTGTTTCCATCTTGTGATGTTTTGGCATAGTTGGCTAAATATCTGTTTGTTAGCCACCTTCTCTGAATTTTTTTTGGCCACTATTTCTTGTTGGTGTTGGGGCACTAGTTTTAACAGGGTTTCATCCAGTACCAGTGCTTCAGTTATAGTTCATTCCAGTATTATACATATCCCTCATTTGGTCTGATATATGCCCTGTTTTTTCTGTCCAATCCTTTTTTCCTGTGTTTCAGATCATGATGTTGTATTAAATTTAGTGGTCTTGGAGTTGTGCTAATAGGGGTTTCAGGGTCTTGTTTAACACTTGGTGGTGTTAAAGGTTAAATGAAATTTCTCCAGTGTTAACAACATCAACAAATGATTATGGAAATGTGGAATCTTTTTTCTCTTAATGATGTTATTTAATGCTAAAATTAAACAGCTTAAACGTACACAGAGCTACTCTGGCAGGATTTTCTCTTGTGTGTTAATCATTGTGATAAGGCATGTAAAAGTTTGTTCTATGCAGCACACAGCGTCACAGGAAGCGGTGCTCTCCAACTCAAATATGGCCAGCCAAATCTCCAAGCGTCCAACACGGAAAGTAATCTGACATCATCATCAAAACACACACGCACAGGACTACCAGGTCGGTTCCCACAATAACTCAGCGAGTGTTTGTCCAACTTGTTGCTCCATTTCACATAATGAAACAATAGAATGCACACGCAGTAAGTGATTCCAGTGGTTTATGGAGCAGTGCTGCGTCAATGCTGACCTCCAACTGCCCACAAAACGGAGAGAGAGAAAGAGGTAAAGGGGGGGACTACATAGAAATGTCCTCCTCTAATAATGTTCAAGTGGAAAGTATCTAAGGTCATTTAGGTAATTACAGTAATAGAGAACATTTTAACTATTGGTCTTTTCCAGACTGTGAGAATTTCTATGTCTGATGGTTACACTTGTATGTAATTATATACAGATTTATATAGAGAGGGACGTGATGCTGTCCAACAGTATAATGTGTAAGGTTTGTGTAACAGGTGAATTACTAAAGGTAGACCTGAAACACAAATGCCTAGCATTATATTTTTTATAGGTGTCACTGATCACATGGACACATAAAGTAATTTAATTTTCATGTCCCCCATAAAATGAACCACGCTAACCTCAGTGATCCTCTCACGTTTCATCTACCGCATAGGGTAAGTAGCAACCAGGTCCTGCTAATCAAAACAACTCTATAAAATCAGAAGTTTTGGCAGTTTGTAGGTGTGCAGCATTCTCAGGTGTCTTAACACATTTTCAGCATTCAGCGAAAACAAACACCTCATAGGAGCTGTCAGTGGCGATGGTAAAGGGGTGATGATTTGGGCTTGTTTTGCAGCTGCAGGGCTTGGGCACCATGCAGTCACTGAGTTGACCATGAACCAAACCAAAACCAAAGTGTTCTAGAGTCAAATGTGAGGCCATCTGTCTGACAGCTAAACTTGGCCCATATGAGGTAATACAACAGGTCAGTTATCCCAAGCACATCTCAAATCTACAACACAATTGCTGAAAAATCAATGAATCGAGGTGTTGCAGTGGCCCAGTCAAAGTCCAGAGCTCAAATACTGTAGTGGGACCTTGTAAAGAAGAGCGGGCCAAAATTCCTCCTCAACAATGAGAGACTGATAAAGTCCTACAGAAGCAATTACTTCAACTTACTTATAATTACTGCTAAAGGTGGTTCTACAAACAATTGAATCATGGCATGCACTTTCACAGGGCCGCACAGAGCCCTGGGAAAATATTTTTTTCACAGGACTATGTTTGACCTTTTTTCTGTTTTCAACACCAACTGGATGGATTACTGCGAAATTCGCATTCCCACTGGGATGAGATTAATTGTTGGTTATGCCCAAGATGTGATTTGTTGCCAAACAAATAGGTTATCAGCAAAATCAAGAATAATCTTCACGAATCACATGGATTTAGATGGGTGTAGCTACTGTGACGTCACTGGTTTGTGAACTCCTTGAGAAGAAAGTTTTCACTGTCATCACATCACAGTGTTGGCGTTTTCAAACTGGAACCAGCAAGCACGTTTGTTAGCTAACAACTTAAAAATCATGAGTCATTAGCCAAGACGTATATCCAGTTAATCCTGCTTTCTGACTCTTAGAATGACCAAAATGTATAAAATGGAAATAATGTTATATTAGGTATGAACCAAAATGAGTGAGCCCATCAGGAAAGTGCTTACTGCAGTCAGAGCTGAGAGCCCTTTCCCCAAAGACTTCTACAGGGTTTTTCATGCAACAGGTATCCCCCCCTGGTGGCCATTAAAAGGCATTACCTGAATTGGCTTTGCTTCTCAGAGCCAGAGGCTACATTCATCTTTTACACTATGGTGCAAATTAGCCAGATATAAGCATCACTGCTGCTTAGTAGATTTTTACTTTTGAGGTAGACTCTCACCTACTGCTACAGAAGACAAAGAAGAGTTTCTCATTATCATCAAGAAATCTTTAATGTGAACCTGGCCAGTTTCCCAGTGTGATCATCAGAGACAGATTCGATGGAAATTATATGCACAGAAACATTAATATCACCACCTTTTTCTGTCTTACCGAAGGCATGGATGAACTTTAGGCTTCAGTTCACAAGGTTAGCAGACCAGCTGCTATCTACAGCTTAATTGATTGAGTATAGTATAGTCAGTGTCGGGAAGGTTACTTTTAAAATGTATTCCATTACAGATTACAGAATACATGCCCCAAAATGTATTCTGTAACGTATTCTGAATACTTTGGATTACTTAATATATTATCATGCTGTTTACAACTATGTGAATGTACTATTGCTGTGATTTATTATTGTTACTGAAGGTCCGCGGCTCCGAAGCGTAGTAAAGGGACCTCTGACTAATACGGCGGGTTCCGAGTTGGGCTCATAGCCGAAAAATAGCTTTACTTTGTTGTCTGGGTCAACTTTGCTTGCGAGAGACAGAGAGAGGCGTTGAAAGGCTGCTCCAACGGAAATTATTGTTTCAGAGGAAAACACGAACACAGCGTACAGTCGAGTCTTAATAGCTTACTTACAACTGGGCTCGTCAGGCACTCTTCTTGGCTGCAGTGGTTATTATTATATTTACATGCTTCCAGCTCCCGTTTTTCCTCGACGACAACTCGTACTTTTCTACTCGCCTTTTTCTCCCTCCTCGAGTTCACGGACACATAACGGGTATGGCAGTCCATTCTCCCTGCAGCACGGACTACACTGCCCATGATGCTACATTCTTTAGAGCTATACCTGTAGCATTCTGCCTGTTAGCTTAGCACAACAACAACAACAACAAAAAGGCGCTCTCTCACCCAGGAAACACGCAGAGAGAGAGTGTCACCTTGTAACCATGGCAACCGTAACGCTGCCACCTGGAACAACAGAACGTAGCTGTCAAACAAAACCCAAACAGTCCTGACCCGCGACAATATGAAACAGGAAAGTACTGCCGTGTAATCCATTTAATTCAACAAAGTAACTGTATTCTGAATACCACCTTTTTAAACGGTAACTGTAACGGAATACAGTTACTCATATTTTGTATTTTAAATACGTAACGGCGGTACATGTATTCCGTTACTCCCCAACACTGAGTATAGTAGATTAGTTTTCTTCAGACCACATAATACAGAACCGTGACACAATGTAATGTTCTCATGGTAATGTAATGTGACTCAGGTCCGTTGTGGATAAGCCCGTGTTCCAAAAGTTGAATCAGTGCACAGGTTCTGTTTCCTGATCAACTCTTTTCTGGGGAAGTCACTGCACAGAGAAGCAACAGTGACACCTGCTGCCCTTCTTAAGATACACAGCCATTACAAACCATTAAAAAGCTCCAAATTATTTCAATACAGTTTGTTGCTTTTGTTTTGTTTTTTATTTGTGTAAAATTTCCAAGAGCATAAGATAAATGCATCAGTTTTATTTGTTTGTTTTTTCTGTGGGAATACATATTACATATAACAAGTAATTAATGATCTAATTAACTTTAACGCATTAACAGTATAAACCTTTTTTTTTTACTGAGGATTTCAGCGGGCACCCAATCCTTGATATATTCTGAGCTCTTTTCAGAGACTTTATAAACCCTGTCTGCACGTATTTATCTTGTCAATCCAACTTTTCTTAAGCTCCTGTCTCCTACAGTTTTCAGCCAGATGACACAGTGAGTGAACAGTGAGTGAACAGTGACACCTGCTGGTCAAAGTGTGAATAACTAAGAAAACATCTACAGCTGTGTGTTTACGTTCTGGGGTCCATACAGAGCATTGAGGTGGACGATCATGTTTTCAGCGGGGCTATTGCCACCTCATGTCCCTCTGGATGCACCCCTATCCAATCCCCAAAAACTCAGTTTGACACACAGAAAAGCAACAGTGTTGAGAAACCATGAGATTGAAATGCTTGGCACTTTTGCTTGAGAAAAAAACAAAGTAATTGAAAGAGTTAATACTTTGTGATTATTTCTTTTTTCTGAATCTTGTCAACATCTTTGTATACTTTGAATTTAACCTGCAGGGATGGTTGTAAAACTCACAGGGATGCACACACATCTAACAGAAACGAACCGTTTTATTCTCAAACTGTTTTTACATGAGCAATAAAATACAACACTATGTCAACAATTGGATCGGTGAGTGTGTGTGTATGTGTCAGTAACATGATCAATACACAGTGTCCCAAAGTTTTACTTCATAGAGTAAATAGAAACAATGGAGACAATTCTAAACCAAACATAAACAAGGCAGAAGTGTTCAGTACATTCAGCACAGCAGGTAACAGTCGGTCCCAGTGTTCCAGCTGTAGCTTCTATAAAGGAGTGTTGACCGATTGATCATCTTGCTGGGCCAATCAAATTCACTTCTGTCTCTACCTGACCAATCAGGTGGCTCATCTTCCTCACAGTACCGCCCGCTTCCATCACAGCTCATCCTACAACATACAAACGTGTCAGACTCCAGTTCAGCGGCTGGGTTGATTTGTGCTTGAAGTTAACCGGCACTTACCTTTGGCTTATTGTGTAACCGTGGCAACAGCTGTTGTAGCCGCTGTCTGACGGTGTCAGCGATCACGTTAGCGTCTCGGCTATTGATATGCTCCCCACTCTGTTCATGCTGTCAGAACACACACATACACACACATTATAATCTTTTCCACTATTAAGTCAATCCATAACTGATTCTTTCCCATCAAATCTGATGATGAAGGCTGTGCTTTTTGCTTTTCTTTTGTTTTATAAAAGTAAACTGAGCTCTTTTTTTGGTGATGAATATAAAACATTAGATTATAAACCTTGCTTTTACTTTTTTTAAATGGTATTTGATGGACAAAATGTTAGAATGGGGAAAAATCAGGAGTTGATTCCTAATTAACAAAAATATTTGGGAGAAGACAGATTCACCAAAACAAAATAAAAACAAACATAAAAAACTGAAGCATGGAGAAAAACATGGCAAGCAACACAACTTACAAAATAAAAAGAGGCTACAGCCATGAAGTCTAATCCTAGAACATTCTTACTCTGAAGTGACAGTGCTAGTCACGGTGTGTGTGTGTGTGTGTGTGTGTGTGTGTGTGTGTGTGTGTGTGTGTGTGTGCTTACCCTCTTTTTTCCCAGGTATGGGTACAATCTGACAGTTGGGTAGGCGGTGATACCAGCTAACTGACAGGTCTGATAATGAGCCTGACAGTCAACCTTCCCTGCCCGGACCTCGCCTTTAAGCATCTGTCAATCGCACACACACAAAAAGCATGACTGCAGGACTCTTGACTACAAGAAAACCATACTTTTAAGAAACTCTTAATTTGTGCTTCGTCCCACAGTCTGTTGGAGAAGTTTACTTTCGGTTTGTCTCATCAGTCACTGCAGAAAAAAAGCAACAAGATTCATGCAGAGAAGCAAAGTTTTCACACCCGAGCTAGGACCTCAAACTCCGGGGCAAAGTGTTGACAGGGTCCGCACCAGGGGGCATAAAAGTCCAGGACCCAGTGATCCCGACCTGACAGAACCAGAGATCTGAAGGTCTCTGGAGTAAGGTCCACAGAGGCTCTGGGTAAAAAACTGTACACACAAGAGAATAACTCAACTATTAACACTGGACACGTCCCATTTCATTGGTTCTTTTACTGCAGAAAGAAAGAAAAACCCTAAAGAAATACAGAAAGACAAGAAAAGGCAACTTGCATCTCACCTCAGTGCCCATGTTCTCAGTGAATGGGCATCTCTGTGCCAACCATTATAACTCCTACAGAGACAGGCAGGCGAAAAGGAAATCAGTAATCAATAATCTAAGTAAAAAGAAGATGTAAGAAGGTAAAACAAATAATTCTGATCATCTGAGATGTTGTGATGAAACTCATATCCATATTCTCATCTCCTGGGAATATTCATTTCCCGACATCTGAGCATGTAAAGTGAGTTACATACGTATAGCGATCTGGCTGCCGGCTGTTTCCAGGGTACAGGCGGATTTCTGGGTATGCTCTCACACTCTGGCTCTGACAGAACGACTGAAAGCGCTGACAGTCGACCGAACCGACCAGGATCTGACCTGAAAGCAGCTGGATGGAAACCAAGACGGCGTCAGGTTAGAGGCTGCTCTCTCCTTCTGCTAGCTGAGTCCTGACCCTCTGTTTTCATCTGCTGATTTCTGTCACTTGCTTTAGGTTCATAAACAAAATCCCAATGTTCCTGGTTTTCTTCACAAATTCACTGTTTTGTGGAGTTGTGCAGATTCAGTCATAGGTATTAATTTTAAAACTGACATCTAAACTGAATTTCTTTCCTTTAAGGTTCATATATTTTTGGACCAGGGCACAATTTGGCTATTTTAACTGTTTAATAAATCGCATTCAAGCTTATGTTATACAATAAATATGGGTTTAAAGGAAAGAATCTCAGCTCAGTTTTTAGAAATATGCCATTAACTGTCAAGGACAGGTCATGCTGCAGAAACAAATCTATCAAAGAGAGAGCAGGAAAATTATGAATGGCAAATTGAGACCTTTGTACATTCTGAAAACAAAATACAAAAAGTGTCTACTAAGGTTCATCTAAAGCATACAACAGCAGAACAAGCTGGAGGCCGTGTCATGGCTCGAGCTTCCAGTGGCTCAGGGTTACTGAAGTTTACTGATCAGGTGACAGTAGAGTGAAGCAGCTAGATGACCTTTAAAGTTTATACAGCTCTCCTTCTTGTGTTCTTTCATTTTGTGTCTATGGTCTATATATGGCACATGTAAAGTGAGTTATACCCGGGCCATGCGTCTCCATTCAGGCATCAGAGCCTGACAGGGACCACACCAGGGAGCGTAGAAATCTACCGCCCAGATCTGTCCTTCATCTCGACCTGCAGCAGAGAAACAGACCACTGTGTTAGACTTTAACTTTAATAATCCGGCCTCTATGGTGCTTTAAACTGAAAGATGGGAATGGGTAGTTTTCATAAAACAGCAATTGCAGCTGTCAAGTTCTTTTACAACAGTGCTGTTCAAAGTCTTTGCAACTAGCCCTTTGTGCAAGAAGCAGTTTATTGTCACGGCCGTGGTTCAGGGGGTTAGGAAGCTCATCTTGTAACCGGAAGGCTGCCGGTTCAATCCCCAGCTCTGTCTGTCTTGGTCGTTGTGTCCTTGGGCAAGACACTTCACCTACCGCCTACTGGTGATGGCCAGAGGGGCCGATGGTGCGGCAGTCTTGCTTCTGTCAGCCTGCCCCAGTGGTTTGCCTCCACCAGTGTGTGAATGTGAGAGTGAATGAATAGTGGAATTGTAAACCACTTTGAGGGTCTCGAAAAGCGCTATATAAATGCAATCCATTATTATTGTCAGGAGCAGGTTTTACCTTTAATTTTCTCTGTGAAGCTTGAAGGATCCAAAATCAGGACCGATGGATTAACCAGGTCCTGCAGAGATAGAAAGAAGCCCTTTGTGATCTCACTGTCTTTTAAATACTCCACTTTGAGACCAAAGGCAACCAAAGGAAAACAGCAATGAAAAAAAATTATACTATGCATCAAATGTTATTTTGTAATAATATTGACAGTGGTGATGAGCCCTTTAGCTGCAATGATTTACTGAGTAATAAAAAAAAATTGATCATAAAAAAATTCTCAACACAAACTTTGCTTCGATGCTTTGGTTAATGCACGGCTCTGTATTGCACTGATGTGTTAAACGATGTAAACGTGAGCGCTTAACACAGGTGTGACTAAAACAAACCTTCAGAATAAATGTGTTTAGGAGCAGCGTGTGAATAAAAAGTCGGACAACATTCAGCCCACTCAGGCCTCAGTTTTAAACAAAAACACTGATAACACAACAGCAGCAATGATGATGATGCTGGCAGTTTAACGTGGACCCGGAGTCTGTTTACACACCACAAAGAGCAAAGAGACGGAGCCGTTACTGAGACATTGAGCTCAGGTAGAATGAAAGAAAAATGTTTCTAGTGACGTAAACAGCAGGGCTGTTCCTGTGATCACCAATGGTAAAAGGCATTAATCTTTAGTGGGGGAAAGCGAGCGGGAGTCCTTCATCAAAACACCCGATCATCAAACTCTGACGTAAAGAAAAGCAAAGTTTGTAGCTGCTCCGTCCACCGCTGTTTGTTTTACACAGAAAAATCTGCAGTAAATCTCCAGAAGTTGTATTAAAATGTTCAGATGAACCGTTAACTTCGTCCGAACCCGTGTTCAGCTCTCTGAAGGCTGACAGCAGCCGTCCTATTTTAGATGGAAACAATACCTGCAGTAAACAGGGATCAGTCTAAAGGGGGACATGGGGTGTAAAAAACCATATAAACGGCAAGTGCTTTCATAAAACATTTCAGATTAAAGTGAAATAATATAAAATATTGTATCAATTAAATTGCACTAATATTTAAATATATAAAAATAAAAGCTTTTTTTCACAAGCCAATAAAAATGTGTTTAATATATATATATTTGCATTTAAGAAAGCGTTTTCTTAAAAAAAAATGAAATTAATATGGTATGCAAATACAGCTAAAGGGTTTAGCTGGGTTTCTTCTTTTACATGCAGTGAAACTTTAAAATATTGCAATTTCCAAAATGGAAACCAATGAGCAGTTCATTCTGAAAGACCTGTAATCTCTTTTGAGTTTTTATTATTGCTCATAAATGAAACTCAAGTATTTCTTATCCGATTACTTGATTAGATTACTGATTCATTTGAAAAAGATTACTCATTACAGCTGGAGCTGTAAATTTCTTAAAGGTACATTTTGACCAAACGGTGTACAGATGACAAAAATCCAGGCAAAGAGGAGCCATTTCAGTTGTATTTGATGTAGTACCTGTATAAACTCCAGGATGCCATCAGCTGAATGATGGCCTTCATATTCATGCACAGAAGAACCATTAAAGATCACTGTGGTGGGATAAGCCTGAATATTATACTGAAAAAAGAGAAAAGTAAATTACTAATTGGTCGGCACATTTTAGCCTTAAGCTTAAAAATCAACAATATACACGGATGTGTGTGCTTACTCTAGAACAGAGGTTGTGATGGATGGTACAGTCCAAAGTGCCAAACTTCATCTGCCCAGCTAGCTGGATTGAAGCTTTTCGCAGTTCCGGCAGTAAAGCTCGACACGGGGGGCACCACTGCAAGCAAGAGCCAAATGTTTGTGAGGTTAATAAGTAGCAACAACAATTCTTACCCAATGTTCAAATCTGAGCTACCAAGGATTTAGGCTGTCGGTGGTCGTTATCACGTCAGTAGTTTGGTTTTTAACTAGTGCTATTTACAAACTTCAGTTTTCACAAAGTGGTAATAGATTAAAACTGATTTTAAGTCCCATTTTCTCACTTTTGGTTTTTAATGTTTTTACTACGGTTGACAAAGCTTGATTAATTAGCCCTTGTTCACACAGCGTTCTCAGTGTTTCAGGGTCTTTCTTGCCTCTTACAAGCTCACAATGCTCCCAACAAAGTGGTCCATATCTGCCTCGGAGTTAGTGACTGTTTGTGTTGTAGGTGTAGCACCACCACCAGCCCTGAAGTTAAACAAGGACTCTGACTGGCTGCATCATCAGTGCCAAAAACATTTGGCGCAACCAGCAGATTACTCTTGTGCTACGTTTGGTCCCTTAGCTCATAGCTCAGTCACACTAGAATAAAGATAGTATTAAACTGTCAAACCCTGCAATTATAAAATAAATAAAAAATAACAGTGATTGCATTGAATATTGTTTGCAACTGAAGAATGCACAAATAGCTCGCCTGGTGGGAGACGTGTCTCCAAACGATCCCAGTCCAGCTCAGACTGGATGCAGTCACGTGAAGCTACATCAGGGTCAAAAGCTATTTCAAAGTGAAATTCTGATATTTTTTATATTTAAAAAATAAAAAAATACAATTTTTTTCTTTAATAATTATTTTATTTTAAATAATTTATTTGTTTTCATTAACTTCTTTTTTTGGGTTTCAAATTTATTTTTTTTCACTTTCAGACTCTTGATCCTGATTTTGTGTTGTGACAGATTTCCAAAGTTTTGCAAATAACTCCGTCTAAAAGACAATGCAATCAATGTGAGTCAATCTGGACTGATAAGAGTAACTTGCCTCATCGATTGGCTTTTATCAATGTTTTACAGTCAATTGTCACATTATCACAGCTGTGTGTAACTTCTCAATCGCATTCAGCCAAATATAACATAAATATCAACGCTTAGAAGAAAGAGAACAGTATGGATATATTTTACAATTTATTTACTGGTTGTTCCAAAGTGGTTTACACTTTGTATTTTAGTCACTGAAGCAACTTTAGGTTTAGTCTACTATAATCTCGTAATATTTAATCAACTAAAACTAAAAGATTTAGATGCAACAACTACAAACTCTTTTGTAGTGAATCAAATGTAAATAAATAAATAAAGGAAGAGTTTGTTGTTCACTTTTGAGGTCACAGCTTAATAAATCATTTTAACCACTAAAATAACCACCTACTTGAAAATCTGCCACCAAAAGATAAAGCACAACATCATAATTGTGATTAAAGTAGTCAAATACAAACCGGAGCGAAGAAGTCGACGAGCCACGGCTCCTTTCTGTCTGAAGGAAAGTTGTCCGGCCCCAGAGTGGTGACAAAAGCTCGAACGCTGTCCCTCGCAAAACCCACAATATTGTACAACACATCTTTGCCTACACAAAACACACGAGTTAATGCAGATGAGCAAACCTTCTCTGAACGGATTAACTTAATAAGCCATTGTTCAACCAACCTTAGAAAAACTGGCTCCTCAAATAATAACATGAGCCCTTTTTTGGAACTCCTCTATCCTTGTAACCTTGTAACAAACTGCTAGTTGGACAAGACGTACATGTCCTCCTCAAACATGCAGAGATATTCAAACTAATTTAAACAAATAAAATGCAAGTGGAGAGCAACATGTATGGGCTCAAAATGTGGTCATAAATATTTTGTACTTGTAAATCGGTTTTGTACTTGTAAAAAAGATTTGTATGTGTAAAAAAGATTTGTGTGTGGAGTTAGCCCAAAAAAAACCCTGAAAGTTACAACTACGAATTTTGACCCTATTTTTCTTCCTTTAAGCTGATTGGTCAATGTCATGTCAATCACAAATTAAACAATCCAATCAGAGAACAGATGGGTTTGGCTGTCGGAGGGGCACTTTTTTGAACTGCAGGTCCTTGAAGGGTAATCTCTATATAAATATCCGATAGCAGTTAGGTCCCCTAACTTTCAGCAGCTGTTGAAAGGATAAAGTTGTGGTATATCAGTGGTTAGAAATACCATTATTACTTTAGGATTAGTTTAGCACAAAGTCAGGGCTGACCCAGGACCATTGCTGTGAGTCACAGTGCGCAGCATAAAAGTCCTTTCACATCGGACGCAGGATGTGCTGCTAATGCTAATTGCTAACTAAAAGCAAAGGATCCAGAATTTGTTGCTGGCTGCTGGGCTCTGTGGGTTTTTGCAGCAGCTCTACCTGTACTAGATGCACCTGCTCCTTGTCTTTTCTATCTCTGACTTTATGTCCTCTACAAGAGTTTCTGGTTTTTTTGCTAGTTCTTCAAATGTTCAATAAAAACATGTATGCTAATTCATAACGAAGAAAGCTTTGTAATGAAGACTGTCATTTCCAAAACACTGCCCCCCCTGCGTCCGCAGCGCTGTTGAAAAGGCTGTGGAAGTCCCTGTATTAAACACGTAGTCCTGTGACACAAAAATCACCAAACTCGGACGACCACAGACTGTTTTCCTTCGTGGTGATGAAGGAAAACGCTGGGTTGGCATGTAAAAGGGCATTTATTCCCTTCAAAGACCTGCAGTTCAAAAAAAGCGCCCCTCCGACAGCCAAACCCATCTGTTCTCTGATTGGATTGTTACATTTGTGATTGACATGACATTCACCAATCAGATGAAAGGAAGAAAAATAGGGTCAAAATTTGTAGTTGTAACTTTCAGGGGTTTTTTTGGCTAAGTCCACACACAAATCTTTTTTACACACACACAAATCTTTTTTACACACACACAAATCTTTTTTACGCACGCACAAATCTTTTTTACGCACGCACAAATCTTTTTTACGCACGCACAAATCTTTTTTACGCACGCACAAATCTTTTTTACGCACGCACAAATCTTTTTTACGCACGCACAAATCTTTTTTACGCACGCACAAATCTTTTTTACGCACGCACAAATCTTTTTTACGCACGCACAAATCTTTTTTACACACACACAAATCTTTTTTACACACGCACAAATCTTTTTTACACACACACAAATCTTTTTTACACACGCACAAATCTTTTTTACACACACACAAATCTTTTTTACACACGCACAAATCTTTTTTACACACACACAAATCTTTTTTACACACACAAATCTTTTTTACGCACGCACAAATCTTTTTTACGCACGCACAAATCTTTTTTACGCACGCACAAATCTTTTTTACACACACACAAATCTTTTTTACACACGCACAAATCTTTTTTACACATACAAATCTTTTTTACACACACAAATCTTTTTTACACACGCACAAATCTTTTTTACGCACGCACAAATCTTTTTTACACATACAAATCTTTTTTACACACACAAATCTTTTTTACACACGCACAAATCTTTTTTACGCACGCACAAATCTTTTTTACACATACAAATCTTTTTTACACACACAAATCTTTTTTACGCACGCACAAATCTTTTTTACACATACAAATCTTTTTTACACACACAAATCTTTTTTACACACGCACAAATCTTTTTTACACACACACAAATCTTTTTTACGCACACACAAATCTTTTTTACACACGCACAAATCTTTTTTACGCACGCACAAATCTTTTTTACACACACACAAATCTTTTTTACGCACGCACAAATCTTTTTTACACACACACAAATCTTTTTTACGCACGCACAAATCTTTTTTACGCATGCACAAATTTTTTTTTACACATACAAATCTTTTTAACAAGTACAAAATATTTATGACCACATTTTGAGCCCAGTACAATGCAAATGTAGTACTGACCATGGTGGATCTCAAAGTCGTGGATTCCCAGTCCTTTAAAGACAGCCATACAGGGTTTATGAATGTAAAGAGACTGACACAGCTCTGAGTCCGCTATACAGTCCACTCTGCCAACCTGGAAGGACAAACAGTCAGTCAGACAGGCAGGCAGACAGATACATGCAGAGACACGCACAGACAGTCAGATAGACAGATACCTGTATGTGGTCATTTCGGAGGAAAGCTTGTAGCTTCTTGTACTCGTTGGAGGCAGAGTTTTTGTTACCAAATGTAAAACTGATTAACCAGCGATGATGGGCCAATTTACTCTGGACGAAACAAGTTACACTGCATCAGAACAATTTTACATTGTACTTCTGTATTATATTGAATTGTGCTGTAATACAATACAAGTAATTATATTATGCACAGGTGGACTGTGCATCTGGAGTCAGAATACCTGGAAACTGTCGCTGGTGAGAAGTTCCAAATCAGGTAGATGGTTGATGACCTGATTATAAATTTCTTTACTGTCCAGAGTATTCAGCCACTGAAACACATACACATAGAGTCAGTATTCCAGTACTATACACAGTATTAGCACAGACAGTAGTGTGTTCTTCGTCTTACAAGTACACTGTCTGGTTTATTCAAAGCACTTCCAGGTGGGAATAAAGCAGTTGCTCCACTGGTCACCTGAAACACAGCAGAAAGATTAGCCAAGCAGGCGATACTGCTGGAAATAACTAAATCAGTCTAAAGTCAGTTCTAAGCAGAGCACTATGTGTTGACAAAATATCATCCTCCCTCCTGGCTGTAGCTCAGGGGGTATTGCAGGTCATCTACTAATTTACTAATTGGAAGGTTTGGTTTGTTCCCTAGTTGCTCCAGTCTGCATGTCAAACTATTCTTGGGTAAAATACTGAACACCACGTTGTTGTCTCATTGGAGTGTGAATGTGTGGGAAAAAGGGTGAACGAGGCATGCTGTATAAAGTGCTTTGGGTGCTGAGGTAAAGTAGAAAAGCACTATGTAGAAACCATTTACCCCCATCTTTGCAGATGATACTCCCACTTACATTGTATATAAACCCAACTACACAGATATCTCATGCAAGTACCATTACTATAGTACTTCTGACCCTTACCTGGAAACTTGCACAGATCTGTTCATCTGCTGTGCAGTCCATCCATCCCACCTTAACCAGACCATCCTACATTCAGACACAAACACTTAGCAGTTATAAAGAGATCAAACAGGCGCTGTAGTATTTATTACAACACATACATCAGCATCACAGCTACTAATAAACTTGTCATGATAGAACTACAAATAAAAGTTAGATTTTTTTAAAAGATTTTTAACATTACACAATGTACGTTACAAATGAAACATAACTTGAGGATAGTGAGCTACCTTTATAGGATTCAATCAAATTGCCTAGACGACACTAACTGTCATAGGTCTGTCGGTCACACACAGACATCGTTTACAAGGCTGTTCCTCGCAGCTATTAGATTGGAATGACAAGCTGGAAATCCAAAGTACGTCCTCACTTCAAAAGGTTAGAGGACAAATGCATGAAGATGACACACAACCCCTCAGAGAAAACATTTGCCTGTCATTCATCAGCCCCAAATAAAGCTTATCATTTGAAAAATATAAAGAGCCACACAGCAACACTGTGGTTAGACACACGGTCTCTTTGGTGACACATTCACATAAGTAGAATTTAGCATTTAAGCCTTTTTTTTTGTCTTTGTCTTTCATGTAGGACAGTGTTAACATTATTAGTGACATATATCCTCAAGGCCCTTTCACATAGGACGCGACATGCGCTGCGCTGACCGCTAACTAGAGCGAAGGACCCAAATTTTGTGCTGTGCTGACCGTTGTGCTCTGCCTGTACATCTTTTTTTTTGCAGCCGTTTTACGTGTAGTAAGATGCCCCTGCTCCTTGTCATTTCAAAATCTCTCTCTCTGACTTTTCTCTCTTCTCAAGTACTTTAGAGGAAAAAAATGACCTCTTCAAGTGTTTGAAAATTTCTAAATCCATCCAGGGCCAATTTAACCAATCCCATAAAACACACCTGCTGTGTGTCTGTGATATCACATCTCTAAAGCAGTTTTGTTCTGTTCTTCACACAGCTTCAAATGACATAAAATCTGAATGATCGTTAGAAGCAGAGCATGTGGTCTGCACCAGGCCTTATAATTTGACTAGATTCTCTCTATGCCTGATTTACTGTCCTCCTTATCTGCTCCGTGCAGCTTGAAGCAACTTCCATAAAAAATATTTTATGTAAGTGATGTGGCGCACAAAGCAGATTCAGGGATTCTTCTGAATCACACTGCAGTGTGTCTGGTGGGATTTAAGCATTTCTCTGAGTGGGTATTTCAGGTGTAAGAGTCATGGGTCTGGGAGACTGAAAACCAAAGCTGCGTGCCCCTCCCTGCATGGCTTTATAAAATGCTCTACTGGCTCAAATCTTTAAAGTGAATTCATTTATTCAGCAGACACAGCATGTCTCTGTGATAAACAGCTGTAAAAACATTACTGCTGTTGTCTCACCAACATTCCTGCCAGCTTCTGTCTCGTTCTTGGCTCCAGGCAATCTGAAAAAGAGACAAACACCATTTATTTTAAACAACAAGCTTGATAACACCAGTACACTCTGTGTGTCCACGTATCAGAGCACATGGTTATGTAGACTGATTTGTGACACATCTGCCTGTCTTTTCATAAAGAGTCTTGTATGTGTGTGTATGTGTGTGTTAGCATGCAAAAAAAAAGCTGACTGTGCACATGTGTTACCTCCACTGTCAGAGCAGAAGGTGATCAGCCAGCCAAGCCCTGACGAGAACGCGCTCTCTATCTCGCTGAACACGTTACCTGGAAAAAAAAACATTAGTACGTATAGGATGAGGAATAAACTCGAACAACAGAAAAACTCTCCACAGACTGTATTTCACTGAAAGTTTAGCCAGACTGCTCGCTAACACAAAGTTAGCTCATCTCAGTGTGGTCGCGGGTTGTAGTTCACCTTGCCAGAGCTGAGTGATGGTTGTAGTGATGAACTGCATGGAGAAGCGAACCAGGTTGTCTCTATTGCGCTCCCCATTGAATTTCTCTGGTCTCTACAGAAATGCAAAGAATTGATAAGAAATTATAAGAAACAAAACATGGAACATGTTAAATAAAGCTTTCAAACAGTGAGCGCAAACTTTTATGTCTGGGTTTTACTTTGTGAATGTGTGAATGCACAAACTCATCAGCGGAAAAGTGACATTACAATGCACCAACTAAACATGTGCCTCAAGCAGCAAACATCAAAGAGGTTTAACAGAAATAACCACTCGGCTGTCGGGTCTCCATCTGTCTGTCTCCGCATCCACAACAGAGTGCAATCAAAGCTATACACGGTTCTCCAACAGCATCAGTAGTTGAAGTAAATGTACCCTTGAATGAGAACGTACTCACTGATTTTCCTTAACATGCACTTTTTGCTTAGTGTAAACAAACAAAGGAGGCAAAGGATAAATAAGCTGTTTGCCTATCATAGGAAAAGTTCAATTATGGACTAACACTGGTAACTGTATACAACTGGTTTCAAGCTTTTGTCATTACTTTGATGAGTCTGTTAAACTCATTTATCGACGTTCGATTGAAACTTTTACTTGGTGCCTGCTCAGGTTTGTAGTGTTCAGGTGCTTGAGCTAACTCAGTATGTGCATGTACTACATTCATTTTTCAAAGTTGAGCTATATCCATTTTTGCTACAAAAAGCAGCAAACACACCTGTCCTGATCTGTATATGTACAGACTGGGGTAGCTGTTGATGCCCTTCCTCCTGCAGAGATGATTGTTGTCTCCACAGTTCACCGCTCCAATCCTGATCACACCATCCATCTCCTTGGCAAAATCCCTCCACTGTGACATGCAAAGGTCAAAGCAAACAGACACGTACATATTTTAGTAACTCACTCTGTCTGACACAGAGTCTAACTCTGTCTATGTGATTATTATCAAGTTACAACTTGAGCAAGAAACTAACAAAACCAGGAATGTTTTTCTAACAGATGCATATATAACACAGAAGAAAACAAAATCATAAAAGGGTGCAAGACTGAGGATGTGTGTTTAGTGTGTTTCTTGTGTAGTGTTACCGTCGGAGCCAGCTGGTGACAGTGGGAGCATCGTGGGAAATAGAAGTTGATGAACCAGATTTCTCCAGAGTTCACTGCTGCTTCTGAAGCAGACACACAGACACGTCAGTCACTACCTGTTTACGCTCTTGTTTCTCACACGGTGTTTGTGTCGTGGTGCCTTTGAAATCCTTTTACTGTTGCTCCCACTGATAAGAGTGGGGTAAAACTACAGTTTGGAGAAAGCTGCACAGCTGTTCTGCTTTATGCTAAGGTCTGAAGACTTACAGGAAAAAAGGTTTACGGCACATATATACACACACAAAAAAAACAGACAGCAAATAGCAGTTACTCTGGAGTTGGACCAGCCATTCCCAAACTTCAAAGTTTGAATAGTACCCTGCAGCTCACCCAAAACTAAAATCAAACAAGAAAACCATTAAACATTCCCTTTGTGTTTTCAATTTGATTTGCTGCTGACAGGTTTACTTCCAGATTAGGCTCTTTGTGTCTGATGACAAGATATGAAATAAGTTCAGGATAAAAAACATTTTAGAACCAATCCAGCATGCAAGACAAACAACTGAGAGCCTCTTCACTCATGAGCAGAGAATTTGAAATCAGAAGAAGACAAAGACATCCGTCATGAAAGAATGGAACCTGATGTCTATGTGACAGTGGGTAGGACTATTACAATTACAATGTGTGGAACCGCACATAGTAATTACAAGTGTATAAATGTGCGTCTGGGATGTCAAACATAAGACTGAGGGGCGAGAACCACAGATTAGATTTTGGACTTTGTACTGTGTTTTGTCTTTCAGACAAAATAATTTTTCTTCAGTCCTCTCAGACTGCTCATTGTGGATAACTAAATGTGAACATTTGAGAATGTGCTAAAATGTTTTTATACAAGAACAAACAAACAGTTTGTTTGTTTGGTGGGTTGATTGGTTGTTTGGGGCCATTGCACTGTTTTTCTGTTCCAGCACAATTAAGATTAGCTCAGGCTCTGTATGACAATGAACTAAAATGTGTTTGACACCTCTGAAGTTAATTATGCAATGTATGATGTCTGTCATTAAACAAGAACAACAAGATTTCAAAAGCCAATCAAAATAAATTTGAGAAATCTTTAAATTTACATAGTTCTTACGTGTTGGCTTTTTCTGAAAGGAAAACATCAAACAATCGAAAAAGGATGAAGGTTTTTCTCATTTGTACACTAAAGCAAAAACAGAATATGTTTTATATCTTACCAAAGTCTCCACTGTCCAGCGTGATGATCTCCAAATCATCGTCATATATACCTGGACAGAAAGACGAACTTAAATACTGAACAACTCTTTGTTCACAGCAGAGCTAGCTATTCTTTTCTTTTTACAATATCCTCATAAAACGATTTCTATACAAACAATTGTAAAAACATTCAAGTGTTGTAACATCCCATTGGTTACTTACCAAAGTCATATCTGTAGTAGTTCCAGCTCTCATAGCGTCCGCCCTGCTGCTCGTCCAGTCCTTTTTCTCCATATTTATCATATTTCTTTCTCAGGTCTTCATCCTTCAGAACTTCATAGGCACGATTGACCTGCAGGAACTTCTCATGGGCTGAGGGGTCACCCTGAAATAGTCGATAAGCATCAGTTTTGTCAGGGTTTCATAGAGACGCGACAGATTTCAGAGAATTACTGTGTCATTTTTTTGTGTTTCTGGATTGTGGTTTGTCCGTGTAACTCACAGGGTTTTTGTCAGGGTGCATGGTGAGCGCCAGCTGCTTAAAGGCCCGTCGTATCTCTTTGGTCGTCGCTTCCCTGCTGACTCCCAGCAATTCATAGTAGTCCTGGCCCTCTGCCCAAACTGCCACCAAAAGGACGGTGAGGAGCATCGGCAGCACCATAAGCCAGATGGACCGAGGGTGTTGGGCCCTTAAGGCAACCCTGTGCGCCATCGGGAATGTTCCTTCAATGAGTCAACAAGCAGCCGCAACTAAAGGAACTGGGGCAGAAAGACACAAAGATCAGTTCTAAATACCCTGTCCACCCAACCCTGTAGCCATTACCATCCCCTTGCCTCACTAATATCACAGTAAGTGAGGCAAACAGCTTCTTTCCACAGCAAGAAAAAAAAACAAATACAGTCACTACAGGAGAGCCAGCATGTCACCTTAGGAGTGTCGTTTACATATGTGGCCTGTTTGGATTGGCTTAAAGGATGGAAGCATTATCTCTACTTTTATATGGCCTCAGGCTTTGGAAGGACAAGTGGTCTGCAGATAAAAGAAAGAGGAGCATTTTTTTACACCGTTGTCTTTTGCATTGCAGTTTCCTGCACCTTGAACTATTCAAACAGTTGCTTTGATATCCGCAGATTTCTTCCCTGTTTTCAGGGTCACTCCAGGAGGATCGCCTATTTTTATGGTACAACAGTTTTCCTCGAGAAAAATGAACATACTACAACATATTTAATTTTACATCTTACACAAACAAAAATTTAAATGAAAGCTGCATCTGCTTCCACGAAGCTGCCTTTTAATTAAATGGTAATTACATTTGATAAACGGTAGCTTTCAAAGTAAAAGCCTCCATTTCTCTATTCTTGATCAGAAACAGAGCATCCATGTAGATTTGGGAACTGTTTACGAGATTAAGGGAGAAATAAATAGCAATAATAGCACTCAGATATTTAATCAAAATTCCAGAAGATTCTGAAAAACAAGCCTAGTGAAAAATATTTTTCTTGATACAGTAGACGAAGCCAAAAAGGCGATACATCAAAGTACATGCATTGTTAACACGCCTGTGGTTATTCCTGTTACAACTTGCTCAGCTAACTAGCTCGTTAGCTTCACTGCGACACGGAGCTGTTTGCTGTCTTATTGGTGAAGCAAAAGCCAATATTCATGTAATATTTAGCAGACATTTCAATATTAATTTTTAATGCGTCGGCTTTGTTACCTTTAAAGAGTCCCAACTTCCAAAAGTCTGGAGATGAAGATCCGCATCAGCGTCCGGCTCGGACCCGGCATCAAGTTGCACACAACAGCCCAAGCTGCTTCCGCTTACTGTGCTTCACAATAAAGGTCGTGCAGCTAAACGGTACACTCTGAGTCTCACACAGACAAAACTAAAACTTTATGTATGTTCAGAAAGCCACTCGTTAATCTAATTTCATTGTGTTATTCTGTTTATGATGGCCTGTTCCCAGTGTTGGGAAGGTTACTTTTAAAATGTATTCCATTACAGATTACAGAATACATGCCCCAAAATGTATTCTGTAACGTATTCCGTTACGTTACTCAATGAGAGTAACGTATTCTGAATACTTTGGATTACTTAATATATTATCATGCTTTTTACAACTACGTGAATGCACTATTGCTGTGATTTATGAAGGGCTCCGAACCCGTAGTAAAGGGACCTCTGACTAATACCTCGGGTCTGTGTCGGGCTCGTAGCCAAAAACTAGCTTTACTTTGTTGTGTGGGTCAACTTTGCTAGCGAGAGACAGAGAGAGGCGTTGAAAGGCTGCTCCAACGGAACTTATTGTTTCGGAGGAAAACACGAACACAGCCTACAGTCGAGTCTTAATAGCTTACTTACAACTGGGCTCGTCAGGCACTCTTCTTGGCTGCAGTGGTTATTATTATATTTACATGCTTCCAGCTCCCGTTTTTGCTCGATGACAACTCCTACTTTTCCACTCGCCTTTTTCTCCCTCCTCACGGTCACAGACCCATAACGTGTATGGCAGACCATTCTCCCTGCAGCACGGACTACACTGCCCATGAGGCTACATTCTTTAGAGTAGCATTCTGCCTATTAGCTTAGCACAACAACAACAACAAAAAGCCGCTCTCTCACCCAGGAAACACTCAGAGAAAGAGCGTCACCATGGCAACCGTAACGCTGCCACCTGGAACAACAGAACGTAGCTGTCAAACAAAACCCAAACAGTCCTGACCCGCGACAATATGAAACAGGAAAATACCACCGTGTAATCCATTTATCTCAACAAAGTAACTGTATTCTGAATACCACCTTTTTAAACAGTAACTGTAACGGAATACAGTTACTCATATTTTGTATTTTAAATACGTAACGGCGGTACATGTATTCCGTTACTCCCCAACACTGCCTGTTCCACCCACCAGCTAGCGTTATAATTTTATTTTGATAACAGAACTCTAGCTACCGGATACTTCTTGGTTTTCTGTAGAATAAGTGACAAATATTTAACAGTATTTGCCACATATTGATGACGTTCACGCAAATGGTGTGTTCGTTCGTCGGTGGATGTGCGATCCCAATGCTTCCAATTGGAATTTCAGTGTCCGGAAAAGAATTATGAGATAAAAATTTCTTATGCATA
Organism: Mchenga conophoros; assembly: GCF_057382185.1. Classification (NCBI taxonomy): domain Eukaryota; kingdom Metazoa; phylum Chordata; class Actinopteri; order Cichliformes; family Cichlidae; genus Mchenga; species Mchenga conophoros. Next base: position 12,067,477 of record NC_140541.1, read on the forward strand.
ATTAAAATAAAGTAACCAAATGGGGGAAATATATAATATTCAATTAAAAAACGTTGATTTAATTACTAGATCAATGCATTTTAGTTATTCTTGAACTTTTGGTTAATTGATCAGCAATCCAACCTTCTAATATTTCACAACATATTTGTTTTCTAGCATTCCTTGTGTTTATTACACTATATGTAAACGACCTGTAAGGATTGTTTTGTTTGTTCTTTCTACTAGTGCTTTTCTTTTCATGGATTTTTCGTGGATGCAATTACTCCATCAGTCAGTACAGGTCCCAAAGAGGTTATTAATGTGATGCTAAAATGCTGGTGTTTAAATGAAGCTATTAAAAAGTTCATTTACGTTAGACTTTTCAGGTACTTAGGTTGTAGTGATTTCATTAAAAATCCTCGTTTGGCCAAACCAAGGGGTTAATAATGCTACAAAAATCTTATTTTTAAAGCAGTTCCCTTAAGAACTGGCCACACTGGATCATCTTTGTTTGTTTATCATTCAACACTGATTCCCCGTCAAATAGCAGATTGTATCACAGGAATAAAGTCTGTAGTGGTCAAGAGTTTTCTCCTGTGACTATGTACAGAAACACCCTTTTTCCACAGAGCTTGGTTGCCAGGTTTTCCCTCGTTTAATGTGACTGGGTCAGATTTTACCCAGAATGTGAAACATCTAAAATAGGAATTACAACTGGAGCACTTACAGCATGAAGCAAAAGAAAAAAGTGTAGTACAGTCTATAGTATATAGATTTTATTGAGTCCCTTAAATGTTTTCGGTTAAGCCAAAAATAAACAGATTGAAGAATCATTAAAAACAGATCCCTAGTATGCCTGTTGATAAAAAAAAAAATTAAGTGTAAGAAAATAAAAGCCCTCAGATATTTTCTTTTCTTTGTACGTTCATTTCATTCATTAGAAAAATACAAAGGAACGACGTTACGCAGGGCCATTGAACGCGTCATCACATTGACGCTTTCTAAATTCGCCGGAAGTAAGCTGTAGTACTTCCAGTTTAGCGTCAGCCTTTTCCCAGTGCCTCTGAACTCCAGAAACACCCCGTGGCGGACTGAAAGAGTAGATTTTAAATCGGTCAGCTGTAACAGTTTAGGTCCTTAAAAACAACACTGACTCCTAGTCGCGTTTACGGTGCAGTAACAGTGAGATATTGTGACACATCATTTAGCTTTGTTAGCCGCGTTAGCCGGCTGCCATCCTTTTTTCCGAGCGTCACTTCCTACTTTTGAAAATCGCGGCCAGAAAGGAAAGAAACAGAGATGGAGTTACAAGGTAAGGAAAACTTTTAGAAATGTTAATCCGTTGCGTTCTGATTGATGGTATTAACTATTCGGCATTTATGGCTTTATTAGGCAAGCATGTCATATGTCATCTGTCAACTCTGTGTTGGGGCAGCGGTGCTAATTTTCTTGCTTTAGAAGAAGGTAGAAGGTAAAGCACTACAAAAAAGCCCATGTGTCGACCACAAGTGGCTGTATTTTAGTATTTCTTTATATAGATAGATAGATGAATACTTTAATCATTAGTTAAGATTTTTATAAATTGCGGATGTCCTAAGACAAGAGAATAAGTTTTAAAAAAATATGCTCATGGCTCACAATAAAGTTCACACCATGAGAACATTCGTTTTTTCAGTAACTAAGATTCCTCTACACAGAGCATCATTCAAATAAATATACACCAATTTGCGTTCATCTCCAGATTTAACATTGATAATAAACACCTAGATTTGGGGCATTTGTTCCCACTTGTCAGAGTGAAGACATGCTGTCAGAAGCTTCATAATAATATACTAGCATCTAAGCTCTAAAGCTGTATTTCTATTAATGGCTGTTTTGGACCGTCTGTCATTAAATTATCCCTGTCCCTCAGTGGGTTCAGAGCCGATGACCTTGGGCTCTCCTACCTCTCCTAAGCCAACCTCTGGGGCTCAGTTTCTGCCCGGTTTCCTGATGGGTGACCTGCCAGCTCCAGCAAGCCCACAGCCTCGCTCTTTTAGCCTGGCCTCACCACTTGCGGATAGCACAAGCACACTTCGAGGTGAGTGGAAGAAGAGACATACCTGATTGTTGTCTAAAGCTTATATTTTAGATTATTTAGATTAATTAGTGACTCATATTCATACTTAACTTATTTTAAATGGAGGAGGAGGAGGTGGTGGTGGAGGTTCTGCCATGCAGCCTGTTGTCCCCACACCCAAAGACAAGAGTGGAGCCCCACCTGTTCGCAGTATCCATGACGACCTGGTTACTGTAGCGACACCTCTTGCTGCACACAGACAGGTGGGTAAGCATGCACGGTAAAGTGAGTTAAACCGCCTATTTTCACATGAAAGCTGCCACCTCCTGGTTTTGTAACCAAGACAATAGCAGGGATAGCAGGGGGGGTTGGAGAGGGAGACTGAATTAAGAAATGCAAATGGGTGAAGGCTCTGCCATCAGACGCTCCCCAATGAACCCCGACCCCAGGTCAGACACAGTCACCTTGTGTCCAGTGACACAAGTGCCATTCTTCTTCACAGAGGTGTCTTTTGAATCACATTTAGTTAAGCACCTAACCCCGGACTAGTTTGGGACAGAACTCCTGGGATCTTTCACAAACAGCAACGCCTCTACCTTCAGTAAGGTGGTGAAACATGGAGGCCTTATAGCATTTCATGGTGACTTAATTTCTGTACATCATCATGCATGGTCAATATAATTTTCATATGTTCACAGATGTTCAGGAATAGATACAGGTGGTTGAATGGCACACAATTGATTCCTGAGAAGGTGCATGATGAAAGTAAACATAAAGTAGGCAAACCAAAAAAAAACCCAGCGTGACAAGGCTCATTACAGGCCAGATGACTGGCTAGTGCTTGTGTTTGATGAAAGTTCACGGTGACATGTGAAAAAGGCTTTTTAAAAACATGTTCCTCTGTCTGATTAACTCTCTACAGTCGTTCCCAGTCATGCAGTCTCCTCTGTCAGCACGTCAGGCCTCCACTCCAGGAACAGGTACACACTGACACTGCTGACTACTCTGTTCGTAGTGACTTGACAACAACTTCTAACAGTAATGCTCGTGTTATGCGTCGCAATGGCTAGAAGTCATCAAGGATAATTTTTTTTGTAGAAACATTTAAAAACAGTGGCTTCCTGAGAGTACTTTAAAAAAATGTAAATAAATAAAAAGAGCAGCTGGTGACAGAAGTCATTGTAGCTAGTGAAGTGAGGGATTAGCCGGCTAAGTCAACAATCAAACTTTGACGGGAGCAGAAATATGAAGTTGGTTAGACTAATTATTACTGTCACTTGTAGCACTGGTTCACTGCTCAGTTATGGAGTGACAGATCTATATCCAGAGCAGCCCAAAATCCTCTCACTCATCATGCTTTTGCCCTTAGTGGAATTCCTGGTGGTACTTTTATCTAGACAGTTGATGGTCAGTGGCATTGCAAAAGCATATTCGGTTTTATAAAGGGAAGCAGAGTGTTGGTTGTAGCACTAATTAGAAAATGTTACTCTTTTCTTACTTTTTGACTAGCCTAGATTTAGATTGCATTTTGATCACAGTGACACTAAGGGGAAATGGTGGTATGAGACTGTGGCACAACCATAATTATTGCGACAGTTTGCAACAAATATGAGGCCATGTTTTCTTTAGGCTGGTTGCTTCAAAGACGGGTGGCAGGGCTGGGATGTTTCGCAGTCAGTTGCTGGCTTCAAAGTAACTTTGTTGCATCGAGATGGCAAAACGGATGAAGTCTGTCTGTGATCATTTTTTCTGTGTTAATAGACAAGACAAATAGTGACGTGGCTGCTGGATGTTGATAAGACTGCAAAACAGACACTTTGCAACTTTTCTTTTATGTGGGAATATAACTAGAACGTGATTTTAACTCGCTAGACAGCCACGTTTAGTATTTTTCCTCTCTATCTTCTAGTTTACAAGGTTTCCATCCTACTTTCATTCTACTGTTACTGAACCATTAGGAGAATTGGTAGCTAGTAGCTTACCTGCATTCTTTCATTGTTTGTTGCTGTAAAACCTGATAACACTTGCAGCTGCAGATACTGACACATCAGTGCACAAAGCTTTGTTTGTGTTGGCACTGAAAAGGTTTATCCTTTTGCTCACAGTGGGGTTTATGGGGATTAACTGGGTAACATATCTGTCCCGACAGGCATGCAGCAGATGTGTCTGTCACCAGCTCAGGTGGACCCCTTCTACACTCAGGGAGAGTCTTTGTCATCTGACGACCAGCTGGACCAGACCTGGGTCACAGTGTTTGGGTATTTATGCTCACACTTCATCACACTTCAGTTTAAATGCACTCTGTGTACATTAAGGGTATGTCTGTGTGTTTTAGCTTCCCTCCAGCCTCGGCTTCCTACATCCTGCTCCAGTTCGCTCAATACGGAAACATCCTCAAACACACGGTGAGACACTCGCACATCATTATCAGACTGCAGGATATTTGTGTCTGATCAAACGGGCACTATATCATATAGTGTTTGCATATTAACTATATACCGTTAATATGCAAACAAGTAAAGATGAGCTGTGTTCCAGTAGTAAAAACAAATACTAAAACAGAGTTAAAGGTGTAGTGAAAATCAAGAATGGGAACTCTTCATGGGATTTTATCCCAGTCCTCCTGGAAAAGAATTGTGATAAAATACACCTAAGAAATCCACCCAATACATAGGAACAAAAACTCTGTTACGTAATATAATCAGCTACTTCTCCGGTCAGTCCATCGTCCCATGGATGAAATTGCTGTAGTGGCTCGAGAATGACCTGCCTGTCCCTCCGGATCGCAGCAGACCTCCAGAGCAGAACAAGGTCACCATCACTAGCTGCAGAGCAGCAGGCTACATGACTGCAGGGCACAGTACATAAGAGAGAGAGCAGAATAACATGTTTGCTTCCTGACATTTCTGGTGTTTAACTGAATCCATTATACCTGCTAGCAGTGAAATACAGTTAAGTCCATAAGTATATGGACGGTGACACTTTTTTATCGTTTTGCATCTGAATACAGTCACAGAGGACTTTAAATCAAACAGTCGAGATGGGACCAAAATGCATGGTCACATCTTGTGGACCTAACTGTATTTTCAGTGCCAGTGACTGCAGCACAGGCCCCAACTACCAACCAACACTTGTTGAGCTAAAAATTGTTTCAATGACGTCAGTCCACAGGACATGTTTCCAAAATGCAGCACGCCTCTGGATGTTTATTTCTAAACGTTAGGCATTCAAATTCATGCTGAGGATGCAGGAAAGGTTTCCTACTGAGCATCGTTGAAGGTCATGCCTGAATCTTTTTAAGTCACTGCGGTTTTTCTTGACCTCTTGGCCACCACAGGCCCTGATGGCTGCCATTTCCTACAGACGGATGAAACGTCTATCAAAAACAGTTTATGACTGCTGGTTTTGCATCGCTTCCTAATGACTTTCCTAGTATTGGCTCTGAACAAGCACCAACAGACTAAATGAAGTCTGACATTGTAGCAGAAAGTTTCTGATGGTTCAGATCTTTCGGTTGTTGAGATCTTTCAAAGTTGAGTCAGTGACCAAAGTGTAAAAGTTGTTTGTTACCGGTGAGAGTTGATCCACATAAATCTTACAAATCATCTGTGAAATGATTGCACCTGTTTACAATCACAGTATTGGTATTTGGAAATCAGGTGCAATGAGTGAGTCTGACTGTGAAACCACATACTGTTTAAAACTGCTTCATTGTTGGCTTCACTTTTCAGACCTGGAAGCTGCATCTGTCTCTTATGCTGTCTGTGGTCCAGAGCGGACAGTCAGTGTATTTGAACACCTTGAAATCAGAGCACAGACAGGCTGTTGGAGCCCTGAGTCAGTGTTGGATGGTGTTTGTGATTTAGAGCCCAGCTCTAGTCGCAGCCCAACCAGAGAAGCAACTGGAGTTTGAGGTGTATTGCTGTGAACTAAGTTAACCTATTGATGACGTGTTGACAGATGGCGTCTCCTGGTAACTGGATGCACCTTCAGTATCAGTCCAGACTTCAGGCCAGGAAAGCACTGTCCAAAGATGGAAAGGTGTTCGGTGACTCCATCATGGTGGGAGTCAAACCCTGCATAGACAAGGTTGGGTTCCTGCTGCTCCTGTCTGATCTTCTCTCTGAGCTGTGATCAATTGTCCACACTAAGTTAAACTGAGTTTGAAGGAGCAATGAAGTTCGTTTATCTGTCTCTCAGAGCGTGATGGACAGCACTGAGGCTGTCTCTACTCCTGTCTCCTCCTCCTTCTCCGCGCTCCCTACCACCCCTCGCTCTGCAATCAGACCACTCAGCGCCACCTACAGGAACTCAGGCAGTGACTACCAGGTGAACTGTTACCCAAGAGTTTAGTCTGGTCAACTTTAAGAGTTGACATCTTGTTTTTCTTCGACTATAAATGCATGTGTGTCTGTGTTTAGGTGGTAGCAGACAAACAGACACCCAGGAAGGATGACAGCTTTGTTTCCAAGGCGATGGAGTACATGTTTGGCTGGTGACGCTGCATAAAAGGATGCCTGCAGTTTCAGGAGAGAGAGGGCAAGTGGTGGGAAGAGAGATGAACTGATTCACTACACTGTGTGTGTGTGTGTGTGTGTGTGTGTGTGTGTGTGCGTGCTAAAATGTAGGATCTTTTCTTGCTGTCTTCTTTTATAATCAGTGTTTCAATGTTTTTTAATCTTTGTCTCAATAAAAATGTTGTTTTGTTTTTTTTAACTCATTGAAATCGTTTTCATTCAGAGATGTTCTTCCAGCAGCCAAGGAGTGGGCTGTTCACTACAGTCACATTGTCAAGTAGATAAGGATTTTTGGCTGTATTAAACGGTATGAAGGATGTGGCCATCATTGTATCACCTGCTGTATGATGAAGACCTGTTATGACAAACAAGGGGTCGATATCACACACACGTATTGTCACTGTTCCTATTTATGTTCCTTTTTAATCTGAAACTAGTGATTGAGCTGTTACAACTAGAAGTCTGCAGGCAGTTAAAAAGAATCCAGTTTTAAGATACATCTATGCTGTCTCCCCTTTTCAGATCTGCCAGGTATATTTATCTTATGCCATCTGTGGACAAGCATAGCAAAAAAAGGAAGTGTTCAGAGCAGTCTGAATCGAAGCTTTAGGCTCACAGTGATTACATCTACACACACTGATCACCATTATTTAAAACTTTTGCCATATTTGAGCAGAAAATATATTTTTTAAAAACCCATAATAGATTAACACATCTTCCAATTGTTGCCAGAATGCATTCAAGAAAACTCACTTCTCTAATTAGGATATTTAATGTCCACTTTGCTAAAGTGCATAGCAAAAACTGCAGACATTGGGAAACTGTCGTCAGGCTTCTCTGCAGTGCCCCCTGGTGTCTGGAGATTAATCATTACAGTTTGTTTACATGGCAAACTTGTACTGTAACATCTGCGTCATGCCAGCAAAAATTATCAGCAAAAAAAAAAGCTCCAAATATGTTAAAGTAAAAGTTTAGCTGTGTTATTCTTTTCAAGCAACTGTGCAGCAATACTAAGTAAGACTTCATAGTTAATCTAAGGAGCTGGAAAGAAAAGTGTCTGGACTTCTTTAAGTTGCTTGAAGACGTTTCACCTCTCATCCGAGAAGCTTCTTCAGTTCTACGGTCAAATGGTGGAGAGTCCCAGATTTAAACCCGGTGGGAGTTTCCACCCAAAGAGGGACAAAAGGACCCCCTGATGATCCTCTACCTAATCACATGAGCCAAGGTGTGAAAACGGGTGTGGGTCACAATCAGCCAGGGTTTCGAGTAAAACCTGGCCTTCATAGTTACATAGAAAGATTCATAGTTAATGTCCTACACTTTCATGCTGGCAGATATATTCAGGAATGGACATAAATATAGTAAAGGCTGTCGGTGTCTTCCTCAGTTTTAGCTAATAGCAATAGCATTGGGATGTTTCCATGAGAGGTTTTAAATAAAAAAAAATTTTAATGATGTGTAAATAAGCTCCAAAAAGTGCTGCTGCAGAAAGAGGTGGGGCTTTTTGCTTAAAGACATTTAAAGTATTTAGGTTAACAATAAATTTCAACTTCGGGCATCTGACAAGGATGCCTCCTGGGTGAAGTTTTCTGGGCGTGTCCCACCGGGAGGAGGCCCCGGGGCAGATTATACCTCTCGGCTGGCCTGGGAATGCCTTGGTGTTCCCCCGGACAAGCTGGAGGAGGTGGTTAGGGAGAGGGAGGTCTGGGCTTCTCTGCTTGGGCTGCTGCCCCGCGACCCGGCCCTGGATAAGCGAAAGAAAATGGATGGAGAAATTTCAACTTGGTGTAAAATAATCAGCTCCTGCCACCCCAAAGAGTCTGCAGTAGAGTGGCCTTTGTAACTCCGACACATGTAACAGAATTTGTCCAGCAGATGGAGTCACAAATTCCACCAGACAAGCCTCAAACCTGCCAGCTTGAGGAATTAAACGACCGCTGATACTCCACATGTTTGGATTACTTTAACTGGGACAAGTAAATCCCGCAGAATTAAAATGATTCCAAGAACAGGAAAAGAACTGCCGAGAGTGAAGCTACACAAACACAAAGAATTCAATGGTCCTCTGTGGCACCCACACCCTGACCACTTTTGTGTCAAGTTAAGCTGCATTTTTTAGTAGGCAGGAGCTCTTCGGTGCTCTCCCGGTGTGTTTGCAAATACACGCCACATGAGTAATAGAGGATGACTAATGCTGAGGCATGGAGCAGAGAGGTGCAAACATAGCATGAGCTGATGTTCCTGTTTAAAGAGCAGTGGTGCAGGAAGTACTAGGATCCCATGCTGAAGTCGAAGAAGAAGCTCCAACTCTGTGCTGTCTATTTTAGCAGGTGAATCAGGCGGCAAGAGAGTCTGTAACGTAACGGAAACGCATACAAAAACAACAATTACACAATTCTTTATGATGTAATGTTGAAGACTGATGTGCAGCTGTAAAGAGCGTTATGTGTCAGGTCTAGAGCAAAGGGCTAAGACATTGTTAATGCTTCTGAATTGTGTGATGGGCCTGGGTTGGTGATAGGGCATAAAATGGATTTTTATTATTTATGAGAAATTGTAAATAAATATCGTTTTTATTTTCTAGCCATATTGTTGCTCTTTATGTGCACTTTGCAACAAGAGCTACAATTTTAATTTTAATCTTCTTCTATTTTTCCCCTGTTAAAATGAATGCGGTGATGATTATGAAATAAATGTGGGTTTTATATCTTATAAGTGTTTAAAAAACGGACTGCCCTTCATATCCCCGGCAGTGGTTTAGTCCAATGCCTATCACTCTTTAACTCCTTCACTTCGAAAAGGTACAAAGAATGTGTGATAAACTCTTCTTTACTTCTGCTGCTTAACAGAATCAATCATATTTGATGCTGTAATGAGACTGTGGCTTAGTCTGCTTCAGTGCAGCTACTATTAAAACAGACTACTGCTCAAACAGCTTTCAAATGGCCATAGTCCCTGTGCCACCTGAAAGCACAAGGAAAGAACAAGTTACCAAACCACTGCCTTGGCTTAGTGGTGTGAAAGAGACTGTGAATTATACTTTCTCGTTGTGGCATCTTGGTAAAAGGTAAAAAAGGAAGGGTTCCCTCACTATCAGCTTCATTTATGGCATGTCATCTTGGAAAAACCTCTTACCACTTGAACTTTGTTCTAGTAGCCACTTACCTGTGGCACACCTTATCCCAGCAGCATATGGTCTAAGGCTTCCTTCACTCTAACTAGTACATGAGCACTGAGAAGGAGGGATAAATAACAAGACCTGGCCAAACAGCCTGCCCTGAGTGCAGACAGAAGGCACGCTGCTAGGCTAACAACAGATAGGGGGTTAAGAGTAGAACAGAAGGGGCAGTCTTTGACTCAGCTTATACTTGACCTTATTCTGAGTTTACAAAAGGCTTTTGATACCATAAGATAAAGTGAGATTTACCCACCCTAGATGCAATGTTTCAATCCAATGTTGAAATTCTGATTCTAGAAATTGTGGAAAAATGTTGCGCAGACTTCTCCGATCTATCTAATTCTCTTTTAGCTCCATGTGAGCACTGTAGTTGAGTATGTGTCGTCCTTCCACTGTCACTGTGGTGAAGAGGACGCTGGGTGGAAACTTGCACTGGAAGTTGCTGTATATTTGCCTGGATCAGTGCTCACATTATTCAAATTATACTGACATTTTGTTTATCCAAAGCAGAAACTTATACTTGCTGTCTAATTTTGGCTGTCATTTAATTCAGTTTATCACAACAGCAGTTGCCTCAAGGAACTTTATATTGTGAGGTAAAGACCCTAGAATAATACAAAGAAAACCCCAACAATCAAAGGACGCCAAGTGAGCAAGCACTTAGTGACAGTAGGAAGGAAAAACTCTCTTTAACAAGAAGAAACTTTGGGTAGAGCAAGGTTCAGAGAGGGGCGGACATGTTGGAGGTGTTCTGTCACCAAACACCCTTCCAAAATTAGAAATTCATCAACATATCTGACTTACTTTGCATTTCGATTTTTCTCACTACCCAAAAAAGCCAGACAGGCTAGCATTTGTTCAGCAGGCAAAACAAACCAATCCAGTCACGTATATGTACACAGTCTAGCTCAGTATTGTCCCATTTGATGTTCTGACCACTCTCCAGTGCTTGTTTATTTTTAAAGATAAATGTAAAGAACAAAAAATACAAATAACACTAATGTAAACCCCAAACTCCAGATTCAAGGCCGCAAATCCATCTGTGTCATTTTTTAAGAAGCTAAAAACCAGCTTCTGAGCCAAAGACCCTGCATCAGTTTGGAGAGGCCTGCAGCACATCACCAGCTACAGGAGTCCATCCCCCCACCCTGAAGAGAATCCCAAACTGCCTGACAACTTTAACACCGTCTACTGCAGATTTGAAAGACCATCACTCACACCTCCCATCTGCTCACCCTCAACTCACACCTAAACAAAAGGACTACCTGCAGCCCTCACCCCCCTCCCCTCTGACCCAGAGACAGAAGACCAGGAAGACTGGTGTGTGCCTCTGGTGCTGGAAGGTCTGTGCAGAGCAACTGGTCCCCATCTTCACCCGAATCTTTAACAGACCTCTGGAGCTGTGTTAGGTGCCCTCTTGCTTCAAATGCTCCACCATCAACGCTGCCTGAGGGAAGCAAAGGACACCTACAGGAGGAAGGTGGAGCAGAAGTTGGAGAGGAACAATATGAGGGAGGTCTGGAATGGTGTGAAAACCATCACAGGCCACAACACCAAGAAAAGCACAGTGGGGGGGACTGTGGAGAAGGCAAACGAACTCAACAACTTCTTCAACAGGTTTGACCAGCCCACAACCCCCCCACCCTCACCCTCACCTTTACTACAGAGTCCTCTCCCTACTCTCCTACCTCCCTCGCTTCCCCCCCTCCCTGACACTATGACATCCCCCCCCTCCTCCTTCTCCAACCCCTCTCTAAACAGCACAACAGCCTCTCTCCCCCCCTTCCAATCATCTCCCAGTGTCACAGTGGATCAGGTCAGGAGACAACTGAGGAAGCTTCGCCCCAGAAAGGCAGCAGGCCCAGACAAGGTGTGTCCTAGGATGCTAAAGGCGTGTGCTGCTGAACTTGGGGAGCCGCTACAACGAGTCTTCAACCTCAGTCTGCGACTGGGGAGAGTGCCCGCCCTATGGAAGACATCCTGCATCGTCCCGGTCCCCAAAAAGAACCGGCCCAATGAGCTGAATGACTTCCGACCGGTGGCACTGACGTCACATCTTATGAAGACTCTAGAGCGGCTCTTCCTCAACCTCCTCCTACCACAGGTACAACATGCCCAGGACCCGCTACAGTTCGCCTACAAGGCAGGTGTCGGAGTGGAGGATGCCATCCTATACCTCCTACACAGAGCCCACTCACACCTGGATGGGGGAAAAGGCACGGTCAGGATCCTGTTTCTTGACTTTTCCAGTGCCTTTAATACAATCCAGCCCTGTCTGCTCCAGGAGAAACTAAACAGGATGCAAGTGGACCCCTGCCTGGTGGCTTGGATCTCCGACTACCTCACCGACAGACCACAGTACGTCAGGCTGAAGGACATCACATCGGACACTGTGGTCAGCAGCACAGGGAACTGTGCTGTCCCCTCTTCTCTTCACCCTGTACACCTCTGACTTCTGCTACAACTCTGAATTATGCCACATTCAGAAGTTTGCAGATGACACGGCCATCATGGGGTGTATCTGGGATGATCAGGAAGAGGAGTACAGAAGTCTGGTGAGGAACTTTGTCACATGGAGTCACACAAACCACCTGCAACTCAACACTTCAAAGACCAAGGAACTGGTTGTGGACTTCGGGAGGTCCAGAGAAGGTCCACTGCCAGTTCAGATAGAGGGGGAGGAGGTGGAGGTGGTCAACACATACAAGTACCTCGGGCTGTGGGTGGACAATAAACTGGACTGGTCATGCAACACAGAGCACCTGTATAAAAAAGGCCAAAGCCGACTGTACTTCCTCAGGAGGCTGAGGTCTTTTAACATCTGCAGGAAGTTCCTGAGGATGTTTTACCAGTCAGTGGTCGCAGGAGTCCTTTTCTATGCTGTGGTGTGCTGGGGGACCAGCACAGCAAAGAGGGACTCATCCAGACTGGAGAAACTAATCAGGAAGGCTAGCTCTGTGGTCGGCATGAAGCTGGACACTCTGGTGACAGTGGCAGAGAAAAGGACACTAAAGAAACTGATGGACATTATGAACAATGCCGGGCATCCTCTGCACACGGTCGTAAACAATCAGAGGAGCCTATTCAGCGACAGGCTGCTTCTCCCAAAGTCAAAAACCAACAGACTTAAAAACTCCTTTGTCCCACACAACATCAGACTGTTTAACTCCTCACTGGAGGGGAGAGGGAGGAGAAACAGGGGGACAAGGGAGGGCGGGAACAACTGAGTTGTAGGGGCTTTTCTACACGGTGCAATATTTGCAATATTTGTTTTTTGTTTTTTGTCTCTTTCTTATATTTGACTGTGCAATAATCACTGTGCAATATACTCACTCAAATGAGCAATCCTATTTATCCATATTGTATATTCTGTATCTATATATGTGTATATGTGTATATATGGTGTATTTATGCTTATATCCTTACTCTCATTCCCCTTAATGTATCTGTAACATGCAACTTCTTTCGGTGCTTTGCTACTGGAAACTGAATTTCCCGGAGGAACCCACCCGAGGGATTAATAAAGTTTCATCTCATCTCTCTCTCATCATCCTGGTCTCAAAGAAGTCCACCATTGCAGGGTTAATTGAGTACAGGCCCGTTGTGGTCATGAAGTCCTTTGAAGGACTGGTGTTGAAACAGGACATCACAGACCCCCTGCTGGACCCCCTACAGTTTGCCCCCTACATCCTGCACCACCTTGATCAACCTGGGATGTACGCCAGGATACTGTTCGTGGACTTGAGCTTGGCCTTCAACACTGTAATCCTAGACATCCTCCACCGAAAGTTCAACCAGCTTACTGTGCCCACCTCCAGCTGTCAGTAGATCCCAGCTTCCTGACGGACAGGCAGCAACAAGTGGCCATCAGCACTAGCCTCCCCCAGGGGTTTGTGCCCTCCCCGCCGTTCTTCTCCTTCTACACTAACGACTGTACCTTAGGAGAATAATCTGTGAAACACCTGAAGTTCGCGGATGACACCAAGGTCATTGGTCTGATCCAGAACAATGACGAGTACGCGTACAGATGGGAGATGGACCACTTGGTCCACTGATGCAGTCAGAACCACCTAGAGCTGAATTTGTTAAAGACGGTGGAAATGACATTGGACTATCAGAGAAATCCCCCCACCCTCTCCCCCTCACATTCCTAAACAACACATGCCCCCAATGTGGCTCACTTCAGATTCCTATGATGTAACTTTTCACGCAATCTGAAATGGTCCACCTTATGGACTCTACAGAAGGAGGCCCAGCAGAGGTTGTATTTCTTGTGGCAACTCAGGAAACCTGCCAAAGGAATTGCTGGTGCCATGATCCACTCTGTCCTCTGCACATCAATCACTCTGTGGTTTGGTTCAGCCACAAAGCAATACAGGGCCAGATTTCAACGGTCAATCTGGTCTGCAGAGAGGATCACCAGTGCTGATCTTCCCTCCATCCATGACATGCACAGGTCCTGGGTCAGGAAACGGGTAGAAAACATCTCTGCAGACCCCTCACATCCTGGACACAGACTGTACAAACTGCAGGCACTACAGAGCGCTGTTTACTCAAACCGGCAAAGAGAGACTTTATTCCCCCTGTCTGTAACTAAGATAAGATAAGATAGAACTTTATTAATCCCTCGGGTGGGTTCCTCTGGGAAATTCGACTTCCAAAAAAAAAAGCACAGCAACGACCGAAGTTACAGTTACAGAATTGTTATATATATATATATATATACACACACACACACACACACACACACACACACACACACACACACACACACACACACACACACACACATATAAATACAGAGACAAATATAAATAAAATATACAAAGGGGATAAATAGAATAAATAGGAATAAAAAATAAAAATACAAGTGAATTGCACATTTCAAGTATTGAGTCTATTGCACTGTTGACTATTTACAAAAAGTATTGCACAAGGTATTGTACAGTGAGGTGAAGAGGCACTACAGCTTAGTTGTTCTCCCCTCCTTTGTCCTCCTGTTTCCTGTTTCCCCTCCCTCTCCCCTCCAGAGAGGAGTTAAACAGTCTGATGGCGTGTGGGACAAAGGAGTTTTTAAGTCTGTTAGTTCTTGTCTTCAACTCTGTTGAACACTGTAAAATAACCCACTGTTGTATCATTTAAGTCATATGCACATTGCACTACCCAGATTTACACTTTTTCCTTAACAATTATTTTTTGCATGAAGAGAACAATGTGAAGTGGAGTGACATTCCTTGTTTGTGTGCACAAACTTGGCTAAATACAGATGATTCTGATAGCGGGATATAACATCTGTCTTACAGTTGTTTAGGTTTCAGTCATATTTTTCTTTCTTTCTTAATTTTTTTCAAGGCAAAATGCAGTCGATTTGCTCGGTGGCAGTACACACACTAGGGATTGAGTTTCATGTTTCCCTGGCTAAACCAATCAGAGATTAAAGGAAACATCGCGATATTTGCTTTGTAGCCCGCCGACCTGAGGTGCCAAAAGCGATATCTCGCGCTACCTCAACCTTCGGTGTCTCATTCCACCACGGTCAAGCCTACCGGGAGGGGTTTTTTGCTGAACAGCTCCGCAACGATCATTTCAATCGGAAACTTGATCAGCATTTATATTTATAATAAATAACGTCTTTTTATTTATTTAAAGTAAATATAATCTTCAAGGGAACTTTATAGATAACTGTCGATTCAAGTTCGTAATTTGTACAGAAAAAAAGCTTTAACGTTACGGGAATAGCCGGCTGTGCTAACAAAGAAAATCCTTTCTCTTCAGAAATAATCCCCCACTACTCTCTTTAGTTATGAGTCATGTGGTCGTTGATAATCCACACGGTCTAGATCAGCAGGTAAGAAACTATTTTGTTCTTCTGTTGTTCTCCTAGAAATTTTGGAATTTTCCATTACGCACTTGTAGTTTCGAGGAGAAATTGAGCGCTTCGTTAGCCCACTTCCTAGCCTGATGCTAGGCTAACGCTGCGGCTGCTAAAATGGAGGTGACGACGTTTGTGATGGCGACGCTTGCCGATGCGTTGTGATGGCTAATTGGCACTAACAAGCTCGGACACTTCCAAGTTTTTACCTTAAAATACGACAAGTTGTCGCCCCAAGCCATGTTAAGTACAGCAAGTGAACAGACTCTGGTGAAAACGTACTGTAACCAATGGAAATATACAGGGTTGGCTAACATTTACCACCCGGCCGGTATCCAACCGCGTTAGCCCGGCTAGAGTGAGGCCTTCTGAACCTGAAACGTGGCGCAGGAAAAAATGTTGGCACCGTTTTTCAGCGACAGTTATTTCTGAAATGTAATCCTCTAAATTTTTTAAGTCGCTTGGAATATATATTTAGGAGTCGAAATTGAGCGAAATTAAGAGGGCATATTTTTATTTCCGGTATATATAGTTTTATTTTTACTGTTAGGCCTAACTTCAATGATCGTAAATTCTAACCTCGGTTATTTAGAAATCCACTTGAAGCTGTCCCGCTTCAAAAAAGCGGCTAACCAGTGTTTCCGGTCAAGTAATGGTTTTCAAATATAGCAGTTGTGTGTTCTAGTTCGTTTTTTACCTTTCTTTATGTTTATTTTTTCTTTGTAATTTATAGCTTGCTGCCCTAGACTTGAACTCGGCTGACGGACAAGGTGGAGGAACTGGCAGTAAGTAATAAAGCAGATTTTACTTGTCAGTGGTAAATGTAAATCGATAACGCTGCTTTATCAGCGTAAGCCTTGTGTAACGTTGTTTACAGTGTGGTACAACTTTCATGGAGTTCTTTGGCACTCGAGACAAAGGGGGGGAAAAAAACCTTGTTCATAATAAAACTTTTTAAAACCTGCTTGGTGGGTTAAGCCCTAAGCATTATTTAAATCTACAGTTGTACCCATAATCACTAATATTGCCAGATTTCATACATTTTGGTAAACTTTTTTTTTCTCCTCTATCCAGGACGTTACATTCCACCTCACTTGAGGAACAAAGATGCTCCCAAAAATGGTAAGTTTAACACTTACCTGCCGATCTGCTGTTAGCCCATCAACACCAGTTTGTCTTTTTTGTTGATGATAAATGCCCATCAGAGCATGGTAAAAGCAAGCACAATTGAGGGGGGAAAATGAGGCTCTAAGAAGATGCATCTTATAATCTCGACTAAAACATTCGTACCAAAAAATTGGTAGTTGTGCAGTGTTTGCAGCATTTTAGAGCATACAAAATGAGGGAACATTTGTCCTAGGCAGAGATTGAGGACAACGTAATGTCAATTGGGCTTTCTGCATCTTTGCATGAGAACTTATTTTGGCACTGCAAAAGTAGGGCAAGTGGTATTGTATTACAGCTCTGGCTTTGTATTTTCACCCTAGACTGCTCATAAGTAGGAGAATATGGCAATTTTCAAAAGTTTTGATTTGGTTCGAGTAATTTCATGCGCAATTTTTCTGACTCGTATTCTTTGGTTGGTACAGTGTATCGCATGTGAACAAAGAGGAGTGCTAGCTATTGGCTGCTCTGATAAAGGGGGATGTGGAGGGAGGGTGGGTTTGTGTGTGTGTGGGGGGGGTGTTTTATTGATTTATTTTTTTTTAAAACTGAGGTAATATTTTGGTTTTGTAGCCAGAGTGAGGTGGCTGAGGAGTTTTTTTTTTTTATTTATTTTATTTTTTATATATATTATAATTTCCTTCTGTACATATTTGCTCTGCTAAAGGCCTTAAATCCACATACGTCATGCCTGGCATAGTAAGTCAAAAACTGACATTAAAACTTAAAAAAAGGGCAACATTTGGAATCATACTCCTGTGTCATTGCACACTTGACGTTTTTTCTCGTTGTACTGTTTTCTTATTCCACAGCAGGAAATGGTTATTCCGCTGGTAGACAGTGCGGTTATTCAGTGGCACCAGTAAATTTCTGTAAGTCCCTTCTGTCTGCTTTTGCTGAGGGCAACTTGCATTTTTTTTAAAGATGCATGAAATAGCCATTTTTTGTACACACCAGCAAAGCCAGTGTGAAGGGAGGGTCAGGTTAGATCCATACACTATACTTAGGGCTGTTCGATATAACGATATATATATATATCGGATGACGATATAAAAACGTCTATAGTTTCATTTTACGCTATCGTTTGTTTCGTGGTGTCGCAAAATAAACTGTTTACGGCAATATTTTTTCATCGTTTTGATGGTCACTGTAGTGACTGTATTAATTTCTTAAAGTTCTCTCTTTCTCTTATGTTTAATATAACCACACTACGGACTGACAAGCACCTGTTTTTATGCGTTGTGGTTAGCAACAACGACGGTAAAACCATCGCGTGTCGCTTGTTTATGTTCCACATAAACCTTTCACAATAAAGCTCAAGATCCTGTTGAGAATTTTCAAAAATAAACTGAATCACGTGAAAGAGCAGATTATTTACGGATGAGAAGTAAAAAAGAGCCGCCAGGTGCTAATAGGCAAACCTTAGCCTCAAACGTTATAACAGGCTTTTCTCCGCAGCACGCCGTGTAATAAATACTCACAAAGAAAACGGCGGCCGTTACAACTTATGTCTAAAAATGTATAGCTTCATACATCGGTTAAAACACTCGACTCCAGCTACATGATGCGCAGCTGGAAACACTTCCCGCAAGTCGAGATTCACAGAATTTACAGAAAATGTTACATTTTTGTGATTTAAATCGTTATCGGGACGATGGAATTTTTATATCGGGATATGAGATTTTGGTCATATCGCACAGCCCTAACTCCACTGTAAAAGTATAATGAGTTCATGTTTAATTGATGTGCTTCTCTATGCTGGAATGCTTGCAGTTGAAATTGGTTGGAGTTTTGAGGGGGGGGGAGAGGAATCTAAGCATCACCCTGTTGGTTCGTTGCTTTTCTTCACTGTAGTTAGTTAAAATATATTCGATTTATTAGAACTATATTCCCACTGTATAATAAAGCCAATATTTTACCTGCTGTGTGCCCCAAGTTTCTTCTAAGCCGTGCCCCCAACCATGGCAGGCAGTGTGTCAGCAAAGACACAGAAATAACTATACTTCAGGATGGGATGACTGTCAGACTGGTAACTATAAGCGTGAAGTCAAGCCCAACACTCATACTGCATGAGCCAGTACTCATGAGTCTTTTTATAGCCTGCTTCCCCTACCTTTGCTCAGGTTACCCAAGACTGGCCTCTCAAGAGCTTGCCTTTTACCATGCCTACAGTGGGGATTGGCGAAACCAATGTGGTATACTTTGACCTCTACCTGCATGCCATGCAGAGTTTCTTAGTGTATGTAGCTTAGTCAGTGTGCCCTTGCTTTGTTGTGGTCACTTGGAGGAAAAAAGCAGCACAAATCTGGGCCTAACACTGCATTTTTCAAAGCTTGCAAACAGAGTTGCTAATGATGCATTTTTATTTTATTTTTTTAAGTGCATTGCATCACTAGTGTGGCTGTTTTACTAATAACAAGACGATATCAACTTTTGTGTTGTCCAGTCATGCATACGTTACACCATGTTAGCCTCAGTCATTAAGTCAAAGTAGGACTTTTGTGGTCAAGTTATTTGAACACTGAATTATTATTGGGATTCACAATATTTATTAGCTGGAGCCTCTCAGTTGCAGTTCTGGGTTCTTTTTTGACTTCACAGCTTTTTATCTGCTTACATTTTATGTTTTTAAAAGGATTGGCCATTGAATACAGCACTGATAACCTGGTTGCACACACAATTGTGTTCCAGCTGATAACCTCAGGTGATTTCCTTGGTTATTTTACGTGGTGTAAAGTCAGTGTCCAGTGCAATCTGCAGTTGACTGTTAGAACAGAAATCTGCATACAAACACCTCCTTGACACATGATTGAATCATGATCTGTGTGTGTGTTTGTCTTAAACTCATGTTTTGTAAGTAGACTGATTAACAGTTGTCCTTCGTGGCCTTTTTTTGTTTTGCATTTAAATGAAAATAGTTGACTGAGGGCATCATTGTTTGGCTTTTTAGAGTCTGTTTAATCTCTCCAGTTGGTAATGGAGCAGAATTAATTCTTCATAGCCTGGACAGCATGGCAGCCAAACTTCCATTCAGTGTAAATCTGTGTTCTATAAACAAAAAGAAATCTGTGAGCATGTGGTCTACAAGCATCTCCAGAACATGCCATACATTTGCTGTTGAATGTTTTTTTGTTGTTGTTTTTTTTTTTTTGTGGCATGATCAAAATGGGGCAGAAGGACACAGTGCTGTTTTCTGTAAGTTGTCCAGAATCTCCAGATGAATTATAACTCGAACTTGTATGGTAAAACCTTATACCTTTGTGTGTATTGTATGCTTTAATGACTGCCAAGTATTCAGTCATGGATGTTTAACTTTTTGTAATCCTTAGTTATGTTTTGTGGATTCCCTTTTTCTTAAAGTGCTGTGTTCAGTTTTATGGGAAACATTGGCTGGGGATTTTGACTTGTTATTCAAACTATTTAAAATTCAACTCTAGTTGTAGCTTGCATTGTTTGCGTAAGTATTTATGGATGAATTTGTGAATTTTCTCTTTGGTTTATGTAGGTTATTGGTTTGAAGTCCACTGGACTCTGTCTCGGAACATCAGGTTCTAACATTGCTGCACTCTGTGCTTTACCACATGTATTTTTGGGTCTGATGCCACTCTGAGTCACTAAAATCTCTCAAATCCTGGACCCTGCAATACAAAGCTACAACATACCTGGAATATCTGTTATTTGGCTTCAATATCTCTAACATCAGCAAACAGGCTAAGTAGTGGTTAGATGGTTAACAATTCAGTAAATCAACTCCGTGCTCATTATTTTAGCTATGCACAAGTTTACACATGACAAGTTGAACTTGTGGCAATGGAAGCATCTGGTCAACATTTGCAGGTCTGTATGCAGCAGAAGATCAGATGTGAAAGGAAATTACAAGGGTAATATTTGATATGTTTTTGTTCTTTCAGCTGCAGCCTAGAGGTGCCTTTTGGTACAGAATTCAAACGTAGGCTGAGTCTGCTTGCAAAGTTGATATGTCAGCAAATACAAAGATCATATATTAATGTTTGAAATAATTTTGTGTGTGTTTGTGGTGGGGTTGGGGGGTCTTGGGTCAAAAAATTGAGTAATCTATTTATCAGTACAAAGATTTTCGGTGCTTTAAATGGACAAAAGGATTGTTTAGTTCAGAACAGGCGGGGTTACCATGGTGATGTACCCTTGTAAGAAGTGAAGCGCCAAAGTACTACTCAAAACCCAGATAAAATCAAGATAAGTCTTGCTTCATAGTACAAGTATTACGTGCAATGTGTCATACTCAATTTAAAATTGGCTTATGTATGTTTGTTAAAGTCAAGTCGGAACATGTTTTTCTAAATATGCAAGATTAAAGTTTGCAGAGTTGGTTGTCTGTCTGAAATGTACCTTAAAATGGCAAATATTCAGCTTGTAAAAAAAATTATATTTTTTGTTCTGTTGACAAAATATTTTTTTCTCTTTAGTGACTCAGATCTGTATCAAGACAGAATTTACTGGTTCACTACCCACAGACAGATTGGCCAGTGCTTGTGAATCTTTGGGGTTGTTTGTATGTGTTTAAATCTGCCGCAGTGGTGGAAATGAAAAGCCCCAGGGCAGGTTTAATTAGACCTTTAGGCTGAACGTTTTTGTTTGTTTGTTTTCCCTCCCCTAAAGCCAAACTACTTGAAGAATAGGTCTGTGTGGTTGGTCTGCCCCTTGATACTGCTGTGGCATAGATTGAGCTTTTCAGTATGGCAGCACTAACTACCATTGTCCCCCTCCACCAGCCTCATCCTCAGCCCGCACTGGTAACAGTGTGGCCACCGATGGGAATGATGACACAGCCAGTGTCCAAAGCTGGGCAGATCGTTGTGGTAAATGTCCCATATAGGAAGAAACGAGGTTCAGCTGGTCTTTGTAGAACAACTTGTGTGTAACCAAATAAAATAAGGCAACACCTCAGTAGTCACTACTTCTTTTAAACTTTTTTTTTATTTAATGTAAACACCATTGACTTGTCCACAGCTATTCCTTTGTACAGATCAAGTACATGGTTATGCAACTTAGATAATATGAATATGTGACACTAATGGTGGTGATGCTTTACTTGAGACTTGAGTCCCAGGTTTTAGTGTAATTGAGTTGCTTATATCCACTGCCAGTAATTCAGATTTAAAAATAGGTCAACTAGTAATGAGAGGCTCATGGATAGACAGCACTGAGCGCAGACGTGTGTACTGGCTTACTGACACAAATAAGTAACATGCCGCTTTCTGCTTTTCCTAACAACTCTTATTTAATATATTTTTATTTATTTTTTTCAATTTTTCTTTTTCCGCCCAATAAAGATTCACCTGGATGGGATTCCGGACGCACCAATGGCTTTGTGAATGGTTACCACGACAACCGCACAAACGGGGGCTTTGGAGGGCGTGGACCCCCTCGCAATGATAGAGGTGGGCGTGGTGCCTACCGTGGTAACAGGGGTGGAGGTTCGTTTAATCAGCCATTGCAAAATGCAGGTGGGAAAAACCTGTTGTCCTTAAAAATGTCCAGCTGTAGCCCTAGTCGTAGTGTAGTTTTTCCATTGTAAAGTCTACCCTCCCCCACCCCTTATTTTTAATACAGTATATTTACTCTGTATAAACTGGAAGTTGTTATTTGCAATATTAACTTTGCACTTTGTTAGAGTAACTAGATTTTTAACATTTAATGGTATTTTTGCTTTAGGGGAAACACAAGTGTGTTTTGCTGTTGGTAAGAAGGGTGTCGGTTGTAACCGCTCTTTTGCCCGCTCCAAAAAAGGTACAAATATTGCCACTGACCAATATATTTTTATTACAGGGTTTGGCAATTACGAAAACAAAGAAGCTGGCTGGGGAGGACCTCCCAGGGATGCGGCCTACAACAGCTTTGGGGGACGTTCTGATAGGTCCAAGTCTGCCTTCTTCAACGACCGCGGGGCAGGCTCAAGAGGAAGGTGGGTGTCATTGCGTTCAGTAATGTACTGTTTATAATTTTGGTATTTTAACATGTCCCGAGAGCAAAGTCTTGTATTGCCTGATAGTATTTGCATTTGTTCATTTTTATGTGAAATTGTTTCTCCATCTGGTAATTAACCCAACCAGTCTGGCTTCACTGATTGTTTAAACCAATTAGTGAAGCGTTGACCTCACTAATTGGTTTACTGTTAGAACAGCAGAGAGATTAGCAGAAATGTTTTTGATTGTACCATACAATCCCAGCATGGCTATTATTGCAGAGAGTATGGAAAAATAGTGCTGAGAGTTTGGAAAAAGAACTGTCGGTTATAGCTTGTTTTTATCTAATTTCAAAGTCTCATGACAATTTAGTTCATTTAAATAACCTTTGTGTGCACAGATACGAGCGTGGAGGTTTTGCTGGTGGAGGAAATAGCCGCTGGGCAGAAGAGTCCAGAGATGATGACTGGTCCAAGCCCACTGCTCCCAATGAGCGTCTGGAACAGTAAGACAGATTCCGTTCACCTATAGCAAACTAACAGCCGTGGTTATCCAAAACCTAAACTTTTCTGTATTGTCTTCTAGCGAGCTTTTCTCTGCAAGCAACACCGGCATAAACTTTGAGAAATATGATGATATTCCAGTGGAAGCTACTGGAAGCAGTTGCCCACCCCACATTGAAAGCGTAAGTGATTTAGTTTCATGGTTTTGTTTTAAAAAATAAAAATGGCTTGTTTATATGTTTATATATGGCATACTTTATTCTTTTGTAGTTCCATGATGTGGAAATGGGCGAGATTATCATGGGGAACATTAACCTTAGTCGCTACACTCGCCCCACCCCTGTCCAGAAGTATGCTATCCCAATCATCAAGTCCAAGAGAGACCTGATGGCCTGTGCCCAGACTGGTTAGTATCTCTACATATTCTGCGTTCACTTGACTACCAGCGAAAACTGGTAACCATGAACTTTGTTTCTGTTGTAATATTTAAATAACCCTAGAGAGGGCTTGTTTTTTGGGTCCGTAGTTTGATGTTAGTACGCCAAAATAACACTGTATGACCCTTGCTGTGTTTCAGGCTCTGGTAAGACTGCTGCTTTCTTACTGCCAGTGTTGAGTCAGATCTACACGGAAGGGCCAGGAGACGCTCTGCAGGCTGCCAAGAACAGTGGACAGGTGCTGTGGACAGAAACGGCACAATAACTGAACGAAACAAACATCTGGCTTTTTCTCATAAACATGTTTTGTCTTCTCAGGAGAATGGAAGGTATGGACGCCGTAAGCAGTACCCAATCTCCCTTGTCCTGGCTCCCACCAGAGAACTCGCATTGCAGATCTATGATGAGGCGAGGAAGGTGAGCTAGAAACGTCTGGCATAATCTTGGTCTGCCAAAATATTGACTCGCCAAGCTGAATTGTTTCCTTCCTCCTTTAGTTTGCCTACCGCTCAAGGGTGCGTCCCTGCGTTGTGTACGGTGGTGCTGATATTGGCCAGCAGATCAGGGACTTGGAGAGAGGCTGTCACCTGCTGGTGGCCACACCTGGACGTCTGGTCGACATGATGGAGCGGGGCAAGATCGGGCTGGATTACTGCCAGTGAGTATTACACAGAACAATTTTGGGTTTCATGGGAAGAAATGTTGCTTTAATGGAAATGTCTGATTCCCTTATTTATAATTGCTAATTATTAAATGTACTCGCAGCTACCTGGTTGTGGATGAGGCTGATCGCATGTTGGACATGGGTTTTGAGCCACAGATCAGACGTATTGTGGAACAAGACACAATGCCACCAAAAGGCATCCGCCGGACTATGATGTTCAGTGCTACCTTTCCCAAAGAGATCCAGGTACGTCGGCCTGCTGGCAGGTATACAAAACCATATTTCATATGTGTGCAATATAAATATTTGCATACTCATATTTGAACTTGCTTATTGTAGATCCTGGCTCGTGACTTCCTGGAGGACTACATTTTCCTTGCCGTGGGGCGTGTTGGTTCCACTTCAGAAAACATCACCCAAAAGGTGGTCTGGGTAGAGGAGACAGACAAGAGGTCCTTCCTCCTTGATTTGCTCAATGCCACTGGTGAGATTGCACATGCACTTTTATTTTTATTTTTTCCCCCTCCCATAAAGGGCTTTGGGCTCTAACCCTTCATCCTGTTTGTCTGCCCCATACCGAGCTAATATTGACTTTGCTACATTTCTAACAATCTGTCATTATATCAAAAAGTGAAATGTAAAAATGATCTGATGCAATTTGGTGAGCAGGCACTAAAACCACTTGAATGTGTTTTTAAGGGGTTAGCTTCTCACAATGATCTAAAGCTGTTGTAGCCTTGCGTTTACTGGCCGGTTTGGTTTTATCTTAGTTATTCCCAGTGAGGTTCAGGAAAATGTGACAGAAGCCCCAGAGAAAACGGGTAAGTGTTAACATACCATAACTTTACTTTGACACGCAAGAAACATCACATCCCACAGTTCATCCCGTTCCCTCTGCTCTGCTGCAGCTGACATGCCTCAGTTTAGTTTTGTTTTTGTCTTTCAAATTTCATTTCCAATAAGTGGTAACACTTGCCAAGCAGTGCATAGACTGATTTAAAACTCCCCTGTGAAATGTTAGACAGTGTAGTGTTTTAGTGTGTGTTTAGTTTTGGAACTAGGATCAGCTGGCTCTTTCTGAAAGTCGGAAGGCTGTGACAAATTTAATGGCGCTGATCTGTGAAGTCAGTGAACAGTGTGTCTGTTAATCTTGGTTAGAGCTCCTAAATGGCTATAATAGATGACAGTGAATAGGACCAGGTTAGGGTTTAATGGTGAATGAGCCATCACTCGATTATATGTCTAGGCACCAAAGCAACATGCCACCTCCATGGTGACTTAATGCTACCACCAAAAATGTGGTTTAGTTGTTTTAAAAAATGGTGAACATGGTACCACGTTAACCATTCAGTTGGATTTGGCTGATCTGTTTTATTTGAAGGTACTTGCAAGTTTTGAGGAATGTTGTTTGTTGTTGGCGAAACTATTGCAGGGTTAGCTGTGAATAATGCAAAACGTGGAATGGCCTGTCTTACCCCAATACCTCTGTCATGTTGATTATCTTGAGCTTTTATTCTGATGGCAATTAATGCCCAATATATAAACAAATTACTCCAGATGTAGTAATGTTTTTTTAAAGTCATTGAAATAATTATTCAGAGAAACCAAAGCCATTGTTATCAATTAATGGTTGTCAGTAAATTTAAAGCTTTTTTTTTTTTAATGCACCACTTGTCTCCATTTCTAAGTTGTCATTTTGGTATTTGATTGTTTTCTTTTTTTGTGAGTCATGGTCTTGCAACTGCCAGCTGTTTCTGATAGTGTTTTGAAGTTTTGCTTTTTTTTTCTTTTCTTTTTTGTTTTTTTTTTTAATTTTTTCAAATTCACGTGTAGCTTTGCATAAAGTAATAATTATTTTTCTCTTATGCTTTTTGTCCTGCTCCTCTTTTTTTTTTGTCTTAATTTCTTGCTGCTCAGGTAAAGACTCCCTGACTCTGGTGTTTGTGGAAACAAAGAAAGGAGCCGATGCACTGGAGGACTTCCTTTACCGCGAGGGTTATGCATGCACCAGCATCCACGGAGATCGATCCCAGAGAGACAGAGAGGAGGCTCTGCATCAGTTCCGGTCTGGACGCTGCCCCATCCTGGTGGCTACAGCTGTAAGTATTCTGACAAGTTCTTAATCTTCAAGGTTGGGGAGGGAACTGTGGCACACACTGAACCAACAAACTTTGCTACTAATGGCCAATAAGAATGTGAAATATAACATGTGGCATTTTTACAGATGCTTAATGTTAAACTTTTTTTTTCCATTGTCCTTTGCAGGTGGCTGCTAGAGGTCTGGACATCAGCAATGTGAAGCACGTTATCAACTTTGATTTGCCCAGTGACATTGAAGAATACGTTCACCGTATCGGCCGTACGGGACGTGTGGGCAACCTCGGTATGAACTGATTTTTAAAGAATATTTGCTCCTTGTTGGTGTACAGTCTTTTGACTGTGTACTCTGACCTTTGTGTGCAGGTCTGGCCACGTCGTTCTTTAACGACAAAAACAGCAACATAACCAAAGATTTGCTGGACATTCTGGTTGAGGCCAAGCAGGAGGTTCCCTCCTGGCTTGAGAGCCTGGCCTATGAGCACCAGCACAAGAGCAACAATCGTGGGCGCTCTAAGAGGTACATGGAAACAACAAATGCTGTCTTATTCATCTTAGTTCTGTGCTGCAAAATGTAACGTGTTTCCTGACTTGTACTGTAAATTAATTGAGCTATCTGAGCACTATACTTGTTAAGGTGTTGGGGTTTTTTGGGGGGTGGGAGGTTTTTGTTTGTTTTGTTTTTTTTATGTAATGCCTAACCTGTAACACTTAACCAATTGTTTTGGTTTTGTTCAGGTTCTCTGGTGGTTTCGGAGCTCGAGATTACCGTCAGACGCCTGGCTCTGGAAGTTTCAGTAACAACCGCTCAGGGCGCAGCGCTGGAGGCCATGGAGGAAACCGTGGCTTCGGTGGAGGTAAGCAAACTATTCGCACAGGGGTTTTTTGCAGCTTTTTTTTTTTTTAACTGTTATGAAAACTATGGGAGAATGTGATTTGAGAATGAGGTGATGTCTGATGTGAAATTCATAATATAGGTTAATTTACCAACAAGTTTGAATTTGAACTCAAGGTCAGATGTCAGCTCTGAAAATCGCCTAGGATTTTTAGATTTTGGAGCCTGAGGGGTTAACACTGGATACATCCAGTGTTTTTGAAACCAGACATGAGTGTGGAGCAGATGGCCTGTGTCTGGCATGTTTATCCTCCCTCTTGACTGTAACTGTGCTCATCATTTTCAAAGTAGCTTAGTCTTATTTATGAAAAAAAAGTGTTTTGAGGTCAAATGTTTTCTAGAGAAGAGAATTACTTACACATGCAAACCTTGTTATTTGGAACTGTTTAATGTGGGCACTTGGTGGGGATTTGGTTATTGAGCATGCATCAAGGAATTGCAGCATCCACGTGCAGATGTCTAAAAAGTTGGACATCTGGGCGTAGCGTTTTCAGGTAAGTAAATCACCAAAAGTTGATTCTGTTCATCTGGATGTAGTGTTTTGTGGGAGAAATGTTTTGTCACTCGTCCAAGTGACTGTCTTCAGTCTCTAGCTCCGAAACCACCAGAGAAGTCTTCAGTCTGGAAACTGAAGAAGTCACTTGGACGAGTGACAAAACGTTTCTCCCACAAAACGCTACATCCAGATGAACAGAATCAGCTTTTGGAGATCAAAGTGACTTCTTCAGTCGATAAAGAAGGATCAGCGATGAAACCTTTCTCCCACTGAAAACGCTCCATCCAGAATTTTGGGGGAAGTTAGTTAATAATAACTTGATGTTTGATCAATTTCTTCTAAATGCGTGTAAACAAAAACCTCACTCTGCCGTCAATTAATGTTTAGTTGGTGTCCTTCACAGGTGGATTTGGTGGGAACTTCTACGGCAGCGACAGCTACGGAGGAAATTACAGCCACTCGGGTAGCGTGGATTGGTGGGGAAACTAGTCACCATAGGAATAGGTTGCCATGCCAACCCAATGGAAACCACATGTTGACTTAAGCCAGACCATTAAAAAAAAGAAAAAAACCTTCCCTGTGTAGCTTCACTGACACACAGTACATTACCAACCCTGGTTCTCTGCCATTCGCTTCTCGAAAAGGAAGTGCAGCACGAAGCAACGGAGCGTCACCAGCACGTGCAGCACGCCGGAGACCGCAGAGATTTCGCACACCTCAGAGTGAGCATGGATGCTGACATGCATTGTCCGACAGCAACCTCGGACTTTCGTCTTTAAAACTATTTTTGTTTTGTTTTTGGTTTTTTTTTTTGTGGGGGGGAAACCCAACCGAGTAGCCTGAGGATCATTTGTATGTTAATGTACTGTGCCTTTTGAATTTAAACAGGAAATCTATGTTTTCATTTCACCAGATGAACCTGGCCAAGAGCTGAAATTTGTTTTACTATGACTTTGTTTGGTGAAAAATATTAAAGGGTAAAATAAGCTTGGATTTGATCAAACCTTGGCAAACACTGGGGTGTTGTGGCTCTCAGGAGTCATGACTCCATTTGAACTTCAAATTTATTACAGGAACATCATGTAGCCTTTTCTATACTCAAACAGCTAATGGAGCCATTACTATATCTAATACAAACTGGGCCACTCTGTGAGGTGACCGTATTTTAATCGTAAGAGACAAAGTTACATTTGTGTTCTTTTTTTGCTCACTCTATCCTGGACAGGCTCCTTTTTTACGGAAATGGTAGTCTTTGAAATAGCCATTCCTATCGTAATCTTAAGAAACACAGAAGTCATTAAGCTCAGTGCCAACAATTGCTGAGGTTGATACAAGAATAATAAATGCTGGAACTTGTTACTCCATGCTTTTCAATTGACTTGACAGTGTTACGGCAGCTAGTATGTTACCAAGTGCTAGCTACATTAAGTGGGCGGTGTTTCGGTGTTTTGTTCCTTTTTTGCGTGAGACCTTTTTGATGCAGGTGCGTGAAAAGTTTAAAAAACTGAGTCAGGTTTTGCTTTGTTTTCTTGTTTGTTTTTTTGTTTTCGAATAGTTTCTCTACAAATGTGTAACAAGACAAAAATGCCTGCCATCCTGAAAGTGAAGTTCAAAATGGCTGCATAAAGGACCACAGCATCGGGGGGGCATAGCGCAGTGTTAGTGTTTACCTGAATCGACCTGCAATCACGAGGCCCACACGGTATTCTACGCTTGCAAGTGTTTTGTTTTTTGGTCAAGGAGAAAGGACACGTGAACTGAGTCGCAGGCTTAACTTAATTACAAACGTTTTCTCTTTTCAAGCTGCGTTGGAGGCATGGTTCATCTTAAGGAGACAGGCATTTGAATAATCACTGAGGTTTTTCAATTAAACAGCAAGGAACAGATGCAGGTTAGAGGAACACTCCGACCACTGGGGTTAGGGCTTTAGGGTGGGGGGGGTTGTAGGCGATGGGCGCAGCTTTCAGTGCACCGCCATTGTCAGTGGCTTTGGTTTCCATCGCTGCGTTTTGTAACTGTGGATGTGGCCAAAGACTGGGGGGGGTTGGGAGGGGTGGTGTCTACTTCCTTTAAGAAATATTTAAGTACTGTCAGGTCTTCTGGGAGTTCATCTGCTCAGAACTGTATAAAAATGATAAAGACAAAAAAAATCTGTGGCTTCGTGAAGCCAGAGGTGCTTCTCCTCTTAAAGAGGAGCAGCCGTGGAGAGGAGGGGAAGACACGCATGGGGCGTTTCACCTCAAAATGCTCCCAGTTTTCTCATCGGGTTTGTTGTGCCTTGAACTTTTTTTTTTTATTTAAGAAATCAAAATAAAAGTGGATGCACTGACAGTGTTGAGAACTTGAGATTGAATGGTGCTACTTGATTTAGGTGTGTAGGCCCTCGTATGTTGTGCCCATCGAGTTTTACGAAAGTTGTTTTATTGCACATCTAGAGTTTTATATAGATGTCTTGGATATGTGTCCTTAAGCTTCCAAATATTGTGTGAGGAGACAGAGGAGGAGAAAAATAACGCAGCTTGTTTACAAAGGGGAAGGGTTCTCAATGTTAAAAACCAGGATTTATTTGGGACCAGGGGATTTAGCAGTCGGGGGAATTTAGCCATTTGCACAGATTTCTAGATTCTACTTTTGCTGCTAGTTTTGTGTAATTTATTAAGCATTTTTGACAAATATTTATTTTTGTAAGCCTCAGAGTGATTCTTTGAAAGTTTCAGAAACTTGACCAAAAGACAGTTCAAAAAAAAACACTGGCACTTGAATGTTGAATGTCACCTGTATGCGTGAAATTTATATATTTCGGGGTAGTGTGAGCTTTTTAATGTCGAAGATACATTGGACTCAGTAAATAATATCCACAGCTGTTTCAGGGCCTCCTCAGGGCCAGTCATCTCTATTAGATAATACTAATTGGTCAACGAAATTTGAAACAGAATCTTAACAAACATGCCAAGGTTTGGTATAATGCTGTCTAAAAAGCAAATAAATGTCCTAAGCATATCAGTGCAAAAGTGTTCAGATTCTCCAATTGTGTGCATTAATAACTCTTTATTCTAATTTGACCTGATGATTATTTTTCTCCAGTGAATGTCTGGCACATGGCAATCCTTAAAGAAACAAACATGTGGTTTATTCTCATTGTTGTATTTGCATATATGACACCTCTGGGGTTCTCTGGGAACGTGGAGCAGGTCTTTTACACGGCAGCTCTTTGGGCTGCTGGGGATTAACAGGAGGCTCTGTGCATGCTGACTGCAGGCAGAACCCGGAGACTTGCTCCACGGTCTGCGGAGAACCTCTGAGCTCTTTAGGTGTAGACTTTGCTTTCTGTATTAGCTTATAGGTAACTGCACTGCATGGGAATTACTCAGCTGTGCAAATTGTATGATTTTTACCTAAATAAAATGTTTGAATGCAAAAGTATCTGGATAAATCAAGCATGTTTCATCGAAGACTTGTTTGACATAGACATGCAAAGAAAACCTGTAGCAAACAGCCTGTGGCCAACGGCCAGCAAAATTCAATTTAGTAATGGTGATTGGATGGATGGGTTTCATTTCTTTTGAAGAAACTACATAAAGATTTCATTTGTAAATTAAACTGTGTCAGTTGATTTATTTTATTTTTTTGTCTTTCTGCTGAGCTCAGTGTGTCACCTCTGCTTTTGTATTTGCTGGGATTCCAGCTTATTCTCAGTCTAATCACAGGTGCGTGACTACTTAACTACTGCGCATTTCTAGTCAAATATTCAAGTTTCTGGCAGCTTGCACACATTTAAGAGGACTGAACGGTGCTCCCACTCATGAAGCGGTCTCTCAGTTGTAGACTGACAGTGGATATGCCGTCCTCCTTTAAAGCTTCTTGTCTCTGACAGGTTTAATTGGAGTTCCAGTGACCAAATACAAATAACATTTCAACTCCTGATCTTTAATCGATTTGATTTAATGCCGTAATGAGGGAACAGGCCTCATGTGGTCATGAAACTGCTTGTCCATCAATTTTCCAATTAATTTCAAGCCTTTGACAAACGGTAACTATGCGTAAAAATGTCTAATTGTTAAACAGGTTATGTAATTCTTTGTAAAATCCCCTCAGTTAAGTCTGCACTTGATTTAATATCCAGTATAGTGGTATACAGGAGCAAATTCACATGGTGTGAATGCAGTACATCTAAGAAAGTTTGAATACCTCACTCGCAGCTACAAAGACAAAGTCAGGTTATGTTTTCATGCCAGTGCACAGCAATGAGGTCGCTGAATTCAGTCGAGACATGTGACTTAAATCTCAGGCATGACCTAGATTCAGAGGGCTGCCCTTCCCTGTATGCTAATATTCTCTCCACCTATTGTGGAGAACCACATGTTCAAGGAGCATGGGAAGCTTGTGTGCAGAACTTTCTAGTGAAACCCATTCTAATAAAATAAAGAAGAAAAAAAACTGACCTGTGTTTTAGTCCTCTACAGATGGTCTCTACTTTGGCCATCTGTGGCAGCTTTTTAGGCAGTCAGGACACACAACAAATATATATCTTTCATCCTACATGAAAAGCATGTTCAGTCCAATTTTCCAGGGGTTTTCATGTTACTCTTAAAAGGTCACATGGTCTCTAATGTGCTGAGTAGGTTTCATAACCACTGAGTCAGTGACACCCATTGAAAGCCTGTTGTATAATTTCTGTGTCATGTTGTGAGAATGAGGTTTTAGGGTCATTTAAGAGCCTCAGATATGGGGAAAGATGCTGATCCATGAAGCTTGTATGGCACAGGCAGCCTTATTTAACTAACTGCTCTCAATCGCTTCTCTCCGACCCAGCAGTGACGACTCGATAAATATCTGTTCGCTTTCAGCATCTGCATTATTTTCATAAGTTTGACATCCAACATTCACTGCTCTGTCTCTGCAGTTTGATATGACAGAGGTTCACTTTACTTCTGTAATCCTGCCATCCGCTCTCCATCACTCCACTCTACCCAGGGGATTTGACTGCCATTAAGAGATGGCTTTTTGATGTGTGTTTTCCATCACGAACGCAGACAGGCACACGCACGCGCATTTGGTGAAGTGGGGTGGATGAAGGGTAAAAACATGCAGCATTTTTTGTTGGGGAACCGTGGCAGGCAGAAGCTTCTGCTCAGCTCACTCAGTGATGCTGTTGAAGGTGCCCTTTGTGGACTGACATGGGATGGACACATGCATGACTATTTGGGCAGTGACGTTTGGTACACATGGATGCAACTTTCTGGAAAGAGCTACAGGTATGTTGCTTTGAATTTCTTGGATTTCCTCTGTGATTTGCTGTAAATTTAGCATCGCTGTAAAGACCGACTGTCTGTGGTTTCCTGCCGTTAACAGATAAAACTATCCAACCACACTAGATCATCTAAAGATCTCCAGCAGCATTTGTATAACTCATAATTGTTCATCATTAAGATCTCTGTTTGTGCCATTTCAGACCTCCGTTAATCCTGGCATGTCCCAGATGAGCGGCTACAGTAATGACTGTCATCATTTTCACTGGTCAGTCTCAATCTCTTCTCTCTTCCACTGTTTCTGGGCTCATTTGACTTAGTTTCTTCTCCTGCTTTCAGAATTGCTGTGGCTCCATCAAAGACTGACCGATCAAACTGCAAGGCAGGGCTGAATTCGAGCTAATGCGAACCAGATCAAGAGTGAAAGCACAGGCGCAGACAATACTTATTGTTGTGGAGCTAATCTCTGATATAAGCTTGTCTTTCTTAATCACATCATCGTTTCAAACGGCCAGTTTAGCCTTCGGGCCACACATCGACGTCACTCAAACATCTAGTCTTTAGTTAAGCAGCAGTGTCCTGCTGTGGATGCAAAATCTTTTTAATATCAAAGATGTATTTATTTATTTTTAATTCATTATATCTTTTTATTTACTGATGATAGTAGACTTTGAAGGATTTGATGAATCAAAAACATCAAAAACTTGCGAAAACAATATTGTTTTCATGTACAGTAATACGGAGAAATAACAAATAAAGGAAATATTATGAAACACACATCATGAAATGTGCTTGTAGTGGGGTACACATATACAGAATTTCCCAGATTGGATAAATAGTATTATATAGTGTATTACTGTTATTGTTCAACAATGATAATTAAAATTTATGTTCAAGGTTAGTCGTTTTGCCTCTTATAATATTTTTAATGATTATGTTGTATCTTAGTCAAGCACTTTTTAAAAACTCCTGTCTGTTGTTTGAATCTGTCACAGTATTTCTGACCAATTTTTGGATGCATAAAAATAATTTCTGTAATTAATAAACCAAAAAAAAAAAATTAAATTCATTGTCAACAAACAACAACAGCAACAAAAGGAAAACCTGTAAAGTTTTTTGGGGTTTTTTGTTGATTCCACCTTGGTGGCCTCAGGATCTCGTCTCTACTTTTTGTGGATGACGTGGTTCTGTTGTCCTCAGCAGATTTCGTTCTCTAGCTTGCACTTGAGTGCTTCACAGCTTTGTATAAAACTGCAGGAATGAGAATTAGCAGCTCCATGTCCAAGGCCATGGTTCTCAGTAGAAAAAGGTGAGGTGGCTGACCCAAAGTGGCGGAGCTCAAGTATCTTGGGTCTTGTTCACAAGTGCCAGGACTTGACGGACAGATTGGATCACTGCAGACTGATCTGTTGTGGTGAAAAAAGTTCAGATCATGAATACAAGTGTTGGAAATGAACTTTCTCTGAATGGTGGTTGAATGGGCTCACAAAAAGGATGAGGTACAGCCATCTGGAAGGGGCTCAAAGTAGAGCTGTTACTCCTCCAAATCAAAAGGAGCCAGTTCAGGTGGTTTGCACATCTAATTAGGATGCCTCCTGGCTGCCTCCTGGACGAGGCGCTCTGGGCATGTCCTACTGGGTTAGGACACACCTGCAGGACACTGGCCCTCGAGGCCTGGAGTTGGACACCCTTGGTTTAGGCTGTTGCAGTAGAAGAGAATGGATGGATGGTTTGTGGCTGAGCAGTATGACAAGTCAGATAAAACAGCATACATTTATTTTATACTAGAAATACAGTGGGGCAAAAAAGTATTTAGTCAGCCACCGACTGTGCAAGTTCCCCCACATAAAATGATGACAGAGGTCAGTAAGTTGCACCAGAGGTACACTTCAACTGTGAGAGACAGAATGTGAAAAAAAAAAAATCCATGAATCCACATGGTAGGATTTGTAAAGAATTTATTCGTAAATCAGGGTGGAAAATAAGTATTTGGTCAATAACAAAAATACAACTCAATACTTTGTAACATAACCTTTGTTGGCAATAACAGAGGTCAAACGTTTACTATAGGTCTTTACCAGGTTTGCGCACACAGTAGCTGGTATTTTGGCCCATTCCTCCATGCAGATCTTCTCGAGAGCAGTGATGTTTTGGGGCTGTCGCCGAGCAACACGGACTTTCAACTCCCGCCACAGATTTTCTATGGGGTTGAGGTCTGGAGACTGGCTAGGCCACTCCAGGACTTTCAAATGCTTCTTACGGAGCCACTCCTTTGTTGCCCGGGCGGTGTGTTTTGGATCATTGTCATGTTGGAAGACCCAGCCTCGTTTCATCTTCAAAGTTCTCACTGATGGAAGGAGGTTTTGGCTCAAAATCTCACGATACATGGCCCCATTCATTCTGTCCTTAACACGGATCAGTCGTCCTGTCCCCTTGGCAGAAAAACAGCCCCATAGCATGATGTTTCCACCCCCATGCTTCACAGTAGGTATGGTGTTCTTGGGATGCAACTCAGTATTCTTCTTCCTCCAAACACGACGAGTTGAGTTTATACCAAAAAGTTCTACTTTGGTTTCATCTGACCACATGACATTCTCCCAATCCTCTGCTGTATCATCCATGTGCTCTCTGGCAAACTTCAGACGGGCCTGGACATGCACTGGCTTCAGCAGCGGAACACGTCTGGCACTGCGGGATTTGATTCCCTGCCGTTGTAGTGTGTTACTGATGGTGACCTTTGTTACTTTGGTCCCAGCTCTCTGCAGGTCATTCACCAGGTCCCCCCGTGTGGTTCTGGGATCTTTGCTCACCGTTCTCATGATCATTTTGACCCCACGGGATGAGATCTTGCGTGGAGCCCCAGATCGAGGGAGATTATCAGTGGTCTTGTATGTCTTCTATTTTCTGATGATTGCTCCCACAGTTGGTTTTTTCACACCAAGCTGCTTGCCTATTGTAGATTCACTCTTCCCAGTCTGGTGCAGGTCTACAATACTTTTCCTGGTGTCCTTCGAAAGCTCTTTGGTCTTGGCCATGGCGGAGTTTGGAGTCTGACTGTTTGAGGCTGTGGACAGGTGTCTTTTATACAGATGATGAGTTCAAACAGGTGCCATTCATACAGGTAACGAGTGGGGGACAGAAAAGCTTCTTACAGAGGACGTTACAGGTCTGTGAGAGCCAGAGATTTTCCTTGTTTGAGGTGACCAAATACTTATTCGTAAATTAGGGTGGAAAATAAATTCTTTACAAATCCTACCATGTGGATTCATGGATTTTTTTTTCACATTCTGTCTCTCACAGTTGAAGTGTACCTCTGGTGCAAATTACTGACCTCTGTCATCATTTTAAGTGGGGGAACTTGCACAGTCGGTGGCTGACTAAATACTTTTTTGCCCCACTGTAGCTGTCATATTCATGTACCATTCATGGTGTTTACACATTTCAATTTCCAAATGTACTTAGAACACATGATCAAGAAACGCATGACTCAATGAATGAACAGTGAAGTGCATGTAAGGTCAGTCATTCCACTGGGCTCCAAGCAAAATCAGATTATCTGCCTTTGAAATGCCTTTAATATCCCGAAGCTCATCCAATTTTGTTTCTTTCATCCAAGAAACACAGCAAAAATCAAACTTCTGTGAAAACTTAGTACACAGTTATTCAGATTGTTGTTTAGACTTGCATGTAAAGTAGTTCTTAAATAGTCCAAAACACAGCAGCTAGGCTGACAATCACACATTAAAGCAAAGTCTAATCTGAGTGAGTGGAACCGGTGGTTTGCACTTAGTCGTAAACTGTTTATTTTACCTTTCATGAAAGTGCATCTTAATTGTAAACTTTGACAGTGGACTCCTGTCTCTTTGAGAATGTTTTTCAGTTAGTTAGAGTGCAGTGGCTGAAGCAAAAACCCGGGTGTGGGAGGAGTTCGGAGAGGCCATGGAAAAAGACTTTCGGACTGCCTCGAAGAGATTCTGGCAAACCATCAGGCGTCTCAGGAGGGGAAAGCGGTGCTCTACCTGCACTGTGTATAGTGCTGGTGGAGCGCTGCTGACGTCGACTGAGAAAATTGTCAGGCGGTGGAAGGAATACTTCGAGGACCTCCTTAATCCCACTGACACGTCTTCCGAGGAGGAAGCAGAGTCTGGGGATGAGGGGAATGACCCGCCAATTTCCGGGGGCGAGGTCACTGAGGCAGTTAAACAACTCCTTGGTGGCAGAGCCCCTGGTGTTGATGAAGTCCGCCCCGAGTTCCTGAAGGCTCTGGACGTTGTAGGGCTGTCCTGGTTGACACGCCTCTGCAATGTTGCGTGGAGATCAGGGGCAGTACCTGTGGACTGGCAGACCGGGGTGGTGGTCCCCATCTTTAAGAAGGGGGACCGGAGGGTGTGTTCCAACTACAGGGGGATCACACTCCTCAGCCTCCCTGGGAAAGTCTATGCCAGGGTGCTGGAAAGGAGAGTTCGTCCGTTAGTCGAACCTCGGATACAGGAGGAACAATGCGGTTTTCGTCGAACACTGGACCAGCTCTTTATCCTCTCGAGGATACTTGAGGGTGCATGGGAGTTTGCCCAACCAGTCTACATGTGTTTTGTGGACTTGGAGAAGGCATTCGACCGTGTCCCTTGGGGTGTCCTGTGGGAGGTGCTGCGGGAGTATGGGGTGTCTGGCCCATTGCTACTGGCCATTCGATCCCTATACAACCGTTGCAAGAGCTTGGTTCGCATTGCCGGCAATAAGTCAGACTCGTTCCCGGTGGGTGATGGGCTCCGCCAAGGCTGCCCTTTGTCTCCGGTTCTGTTCATAATTTTTATGGACAGGATTTCTAGGCGCAGCCAAGTGGCGGAGGGCTTTCGCTTTGGTGGCCTCAGAATCTCGTCTCTGATTTTTGCGGATGATGTGGTTCTGTTGGCTTCATCGGGTGAGGGCCTCCAGCTCGCACTGGAACGGTTCGCAGCTGAGTGTGAAGCAGCGGGAATGAGGATCAGCACCTCCAAATCTGAGGCCATGGTTCTCAGCCGGAAAAGGGTGGAGTGCCCACTCCGGGTCGGGGATGAGTTCCTGCCCCAAGTGGAGGAGTTCAAGTATCTCGGGGTCTTGTTCGCGAGTGATGGGAGAAGGGAGCCGGAGATCGACAGACGGATTGGGGCTGCAGCTGCAGTAATGCGGACGCTGCACCGGTCCGTCGTGGTGAAGAGGGAGCTGAGTGTAAAAGCGAAGCTATCAATTTACCAGTCGATCTACGTCCCTACCCTCACCTATGGCCACGAGCTGTGGGTAGTGACCGAAAGAACGAGATCGCGGATACAAGCGGCGGAAATGAGTTTCCTCCGAAGGGTGGCTGGCCTCTCCCTTAGAGATAGGGTGAGAAGTTCGGCCATCCGGGAGGGGCTCAGAGTAGAGCAGCTGCTCCTCCACATCGAAAGGAGCCAGCTGAGGTGGTTCGGGCATCTGACAAGGATGCCCCCTGGGCGCCTCCTGGGTGAGGTGTTCCAGGCATGTCCTA
Organism: Mchenga conophoros; assembly: GCF_057382185.1. Classification (NCBI taxonomy): domain Eukaryota; kingdom Metazoa; phylum Chordata; class Actinopteri; order Cichliformes; family Cichlidae; genus Mchenga; species Mchenga conophoros. Next base: position 12,106,038 of record NC_140541.1, read on the forward strand.
CCGGGAGGAGGCCCCGGGGCAGACCCAGGACACGCTGGAGAGATTATATCTCTCGGCTGGCCTGGGAACGCCTTGGTATTCCCCCGGATAAGCTGGAGGAGGTGGCTGGGGAGAGGGAGGTCTGGGCCTCTTTGCTTAGGCTGCTGCCCCCGCGACCCGGCCTCGGATAAAGCAGATGAAGATGGATGGATGGATGGATAGAAGTTGTTTTTCTTAATCATGAAAATAATTCTGTCATCACGCCCTTTGGTTGTCTTCTGTAATGTTTCAGGCCTTTTGGTGCTGCTGAGCTGGTCAGTTTATTCTTTTTTTAAACAATGTATCAGATCATTGATTTAAGACAGTGCAACACTAGACAGAACAGGACGATACAGACACAAGACAGTGCAGTGGAAATGTGCAAAATGCTGAGTATTGTGCAAAAGTAACTTGGTGTCTGTAGTAGAGATGGACCGATCCAATATTACGTATCGGTATCGGTCCGATACTGACCTAAATTACTGGATCGGATATCGGAGAAAAATAAAAAATGTAATCCGATCCATTAAATATCACGAAAGCACCTCAGAAAACTTGCAACACGCCATAACTCACCTCAGAACGTTAGCACGTCGGAGCAGTATGCATCACGTGATAGAGCGGCTGTGGCATGCGGGACCTGTCGGTGGTCTGGATAGCATTTGGAGCTTCGCTAGCAACCCGGCATTTCATCTCCGACAAAGTTATCCCGAGAGAAGTAAAGCAAGTGTGTAAGTCCATCTCTGAATGTTTGTAAAGCATTCCTGCGTTAAGCTTAACAAGCCATATATGGAGCGACTGCCTCTTCTTGCTGCTACTTCAATCATGAAACTGATCAATGATCAGCTGATCGGCTTTTCTGTCGCGAGTCCGTCTCTCTTGTTTGTTTTTGGCCCACTTTGCACCAGAAAGAGGAAACCAGCGGCTGAACAACAGCAGCACGTTTAAGCTTGATCAGCTGTTGTTAGAATTTATTTAATATTACTTTCTACTCCAGGATCTTTTTCTACGTAGCTGACGCTGGTAACTGTGCAGGGGCGGATCTAGCAAAGTTTAGCCAGGGGGGCCGATAGGGCATTAACAGGGAAAAGGGGGCACAAAGACATACTTTTCTTTCTTATTCTCATTTAAAATGTCGAGCTTTTAATAAATAATTATCCAAATCTTACACCCAAAGTTTTAATTTGATGTAAAATGAATAGAAGTCAATTACTGCATATAGTAACTGTTAAGTCTAATATACCCTAGTAAGCTATAGTACTTTTTCCTTTGGGAAGGTACCATCTGTGCAGTCTGCAATTCTGTTGAAGAAAGATGTTGAATCTATTTAATATTTCTTGAAAAATAATTGATTTCTGTGCATTTTTTTTCACACTGCATCAAATTAAGGTTGATTACGTCGATTAAGCATCATGAGGTGGAGCATGAGGGGTGGTTCCCTATTTTTTATTTATTTATTTTTGTTGTTGCTGGGAGTTGGAACCCTATTAGTTAGGTTGCTTAATATTTACGCTAAGTACTCTTTAAAATACCAGAATAGGGAGGATGGTGTAGGTTTAAGTTTATTAGATTGATCAGTATTGCTGAACTATGAAATTTTTTTTTTTTTTGCATACAGGTATAACAGAATAGCTTTAGTGTAGTTGTTGTTTTAAACTTGAGTATGAACTTATACAAAATGCAGCAAGATATTTAAAAAAACTGTTTTGTTGATTAAAAAACACTATATCGGATTCATATCGGTATCGGCAGATATCCAAATTTATGATATCGGTATCGGTATCGGACATAAAAAAGTGGTATTGTGCCATCTCTAGTCTGTAGGTGTGTGTGTGTATGAGTGTGAGATACTGCAGATAAGTGCTTGGTAGTGACATGTATGAAGGTGTGCACGTGTGTCAGTCCAGTCAGAGTGTTCAGGAGTCTGACGGCTTGGAGTAAGAAACTGTTCTGTAGTCTGGTAGTGAGGCCCGGATGCTCCGGTACCTCTTTCCAGAAGGCAGCACGGTGAAGAATGTGTGTGAGCGGTGTGTGGGGTCCTCCACAATGCTGGTGGCTTTGCGGATGGAGCGGGTGCTATCAGTGTCCGTGATGGAGGGAAGAGGGGAGAGACAGGTTGTTGACTCTACACCAGTCAGTAATGATGGCCTCCCTAACTTTTATCAACATCTCTTTTGGCCTGATATTTAAAATTACAACGAAAAGGTATAAAATAAAATAACTTCAGATATTATGTCTGCTTCATTTGTCATGATACAGTTTCACCTGACCACGAAACTGCTTGTTAGGCAATTTTCCAGTCAATTTTTGACTGGAAATAGGGGATGCAATTCCAAAACAATTCATGGAAAAGTTTTGTAAAACCCTTTCAGTTAAAGTTGAAGGTTTGCAACCATTCATGTGTTGGTTGTGATGGTGTATAATGACAAAACTACAAAAAGTTCCTCCAACAAGTTATGAGCCCAACTCCTTTTGTTACATTGTGCAACTGATGTTTTTTTTTAAATGGGCAGGAGTGTGAAAGGTTTTCTGTCTTGATATAGAGAAACTGAAGCATTATATAATAATAATTATAATAGTGCTTGATATAAGGGGATGTGGTAAAGCCCTGTAGTTTGAAAAGGGTCATACTACAGAAAGGTGCGTCATCAGAGTGATGAAAATCTGCTGCTAAAACTTCTTTCACAACTCTAAACTAGATTATATTGCAACAAGTAGAGCTTATTGTCCTTTATTTATTTTTTTATTTGTTTCATTACATTTTTTTATGTGATTTTTTAAATTCATTGACTACATTTAAAAAACAGTTATGAAAAACACTGCAGCCTAAATATTTAGTTAAAGACTAAGAGTAGACAAATGAAATAAAGAAACAACATGGTATAAATTTATACAATGTATATATTTGTGTCACTTTTAATTTCAAATCATCCGATGACCTGATTAATAAAAAAAGAAAATATTGTTAATAGTACATAAGATGACATCATAGACAACAATATTAACACCAGTTGACTTTTTGGTGGCTCATTTAGTATGCATTAGCTCACATTTCTTACTTAGTGCACTTGTTTAGTTAGAATTAGGCCTCCAACACTCTTTCACCACATGTGTAGACCAAGCTTTTCAATTCCTGTAAAAATACTGAAAGTACCACCACACTCTGAAATAACACCCATCCTGTCCTCCTTTCAGTCTCTGTGCTTTGCCTGCTGCCTCAGGAGGTGCTGGCACGGTGGGCTTGTGTTCGCGCCTGCCCACCATCCTGCACCTGCACGCAGGAGAAGAGCTGCAGCGTGCTCTGCGACCGCTCCGGCCTGGCTGAGCTGCCCAAAGAGTTTCCGTGTGAGGCCTCCGCCATCAACCTGGACAAAAACAGGCTCAAGTTCTTGTCAGAAAGGGCCTTTGGTACTCTGCCCTCCCTCAAGTCTCTCTCTCTGGACCACAACAACATCTCCTTCATTACCCCAGGAGCCTTTAAGGTTTGCTGAATGTTCTGCTGAAGGATTTTGTAACCAAAAATACAAACACGTAACAAACAGGTATATATATATATATATATATATATATATATATATATATATATATATATATATATATATATATAAACTGCCTGAATGATCATGTGAGGAAACCCATTAACATGCAGAAATACAAAAAAAATCTACAATTTCAAGCACTACTGTATCTTTACTAGATTTACTAGAAATTCATTTTTATATTTTTAGAGTTTTCATACTTGACTAACAGTTTCTGTCACGCAGGGCCTCTCGAACTTGGTGGAGCTGAAAATGGCGCACAACGAGTACATCAGCTACCTTCACACACGAACTTTCACAGGGGTGAAGAAGCTGGTGCACCTCGACTTGTCCGACTGTAACCTGTTCAGCATCCCCGATCGTATCTTTATAGAGCAAACGGCACTGAAGGAGCTGCTCTGTTTCCAAAACAACTTCAGGAGGATCCCGGGGGCCATCAGAGGCATGGAAAACCTGACTCACATCTATCTGGAGAGAAACAAGATAGAGGCAGTGGCCTACAACTCCCTGCTGGGCCTGGGTAGCCTCAAGTAAGCCACAGGCCCCAAGCTCATGCATGAAGTCACATAGCTACAACCAGGCATTCATTTATTGACTGAGGTTTTGCATAAACTATTAAAGCAGACCTGCTATGCTTATTTCCAGCTACAGATTTTGATTCCACAGTCACAGTTCAAAATACTGCTTATTTATCTCATGCAGGGTCTCATTGCACGCTCAGTTCATCTTCTGTTTGAACTAAGCATTCAGCCGTTCAAAGTTTGTGTATTCATCCTTAGTTCATGCACTGCTCCCATCCTGTTTTCAGAGATTTTACAGATGACATGGAACAAAGTTGTTTTGTGCAGGTGTGGTTCCTGGTGTGAGTCTGCAGTGCCTAAGGTAGCATGTGCGATTTTCTGTGCTGAAACAAAAGCATGACAAACTGAATATTGGTAGCAAAGAAAGGCTGTCTAAATCTAACACAGCCACTGATCTTCTCTTATTGTGTAAACCAGTTCATTCTTTCAAACATCTTTATCTCTCTCAGGTACCTGAACCTCCAGGAGAACCGCATCAACGTGATCCATGAGCAGGCCTTCCAGGACCTTACACGGCTGGAGAACCTTTACCTCAATGACAACTTGCTGTCTGATTTGCCCAAGCTCGCCTTCAAAGGCCTCAGCCGGCTCAAGATGCTCAACCTCGGGGGTAACCAGTTGACCAACCTGTCCAAGACCTGGTTCAGTGACCAGGTGGAGCTGGAGGTCCTGTACCTAGACAGGAACCAGCTGCTATACATCGAGGAGGGCACTTTTGAGAACCTGACCAGCCTAATCACGCTCCACCTGAACAGCAACAATCTTACCACCCTTCCCTTCCCTGTTTTCCAGCCCATCTACTTCCTGGGCCGGCTTTACCTCTTCAGAAACCCCTGGGAGTGCGACTGCTCCCTTGAGTGGCTGAAGGAGTGGATGGAAAACTACAAGCTGGTGCGGGACATCCCCTGCGCTTCACCTTCCTCTGTGGCCGGACTGGACCTCGGTGAGGTGGTCTTCGCCAAGGTGAACGGCACATGTGTGGACCCCGCCGACCTCAACCTAACTACGGCCTCCTCGGAGATCACCTCCACCACAGAGAACCGCTTCAAAAGCCTCATTTTCACACTGATCCACCCGGAGTTCGGGGATCAGATGGGGAACGGCACAGAGAGCCTCCGCAACGGGACCCTGATTGAGAGCGAGGATGGGCAGCTCTCTGCAGGGGTCACAGGTCAACGGGCCTGGCCAAGCGAGTCTCTTTTTTGCTTCATTGTGATGTGGCTCAGCTTGGGTTTGATTGGCCAGTCAGATCTATTTTTCTCTCTGTACTGCACGTGAGAACAGTGGAGATGAGATCTGCTCCATGACCCACATGAGGAACATGGGAAGCTTTTTAAAAAAAAATGCTCCCGAGATAAAAGATGGTTTTATTTACTCATGCGAATATAAAAGGGTTGCTATTCATGTTTGCGTGTGTTAATGCTCTGATGTAGGATTTTGGGATTGTTTCCCTGGTAAAATGCAAACAGGGGAAACTGAATATTTTCAGGTAAGAAGGACTGGATGTGGTTTACCATACTGGTTATAGATTAAAGATTTATATATACTACTTCATATGTGATCATGCTCCTCCTCGTTCATATACAAATCTGTACAGCGGCAGGATTCATCTGTGCAATTGCAGTGGCAATGAAACTCAAACTGTGTAAGCTAACATCTAGTTTTTTTGTTGCATAAGTCGTCATTTTAATTATGATGTAATATTCATAGCGTTACATAGTCCGACTATTTTGTTTTTGTATTTTCATTCACAATGTTAAAGGAGATGAGAGCTCCTGTAGTTATCTCCTAAACACACGTCCGCTCTTTTTTGTGTGTAGGCTCTGCAGCTTTTCCACAAATGCATTAATCTTCTTACTGCATGCAGCTCGGTGTCGTCGCTGCTTGTGTGTGCTATAAAGTAACACAGACGGACTTTATCTTTGCCTCTAGTGCATGGGTATAATCTCTCTCTATACAGGGACTGTGGTGAGTCATTGCCATATATTGTGGATGGAGGGGGGGGCAGTGTCAAAGCATGTTTAATGCATATGTACACACTTACACTGTTGTGCTTTGTGTGGCTGACATACCATAACACAGGCGACTGCTTTCTTTCTACCCCGGTGAGTGTGAGTAGTTTGGTCAGACAGCCTGTGGTGCAGTTCAGTTTTGTTATTAGACACAATGCTCTGTCAAAATCTATTTTTCTAAATAAAATAAATAATTAAGCTTTCAATGTGCTGGTTCAGTGACTCCTTTCAGCATCAGTCGAGGGGTTGACCCGTTTCACTTAATCCGCCCAGTGGCCTCTTTGGCTCGTTAATGTGGGATTATGCTGGGACTAAGACAAGCGAGGAGGCTGATGTCGCACCTCGTCCCTCTCGCACTCAACATTTTCTTTTGCTCGTCCAATTCCAGGTCACAGGGGAGCAGGAGGAGTCTATCCCAGCTGTCATGGGAACGGGAGGAGAGGCACACCCTGGACAGATCGCCAGTCTGTCGCAGGGCTGCAAAGGTTCATATCTGAACAAATTTCTAATGTGATAACAGCTATGACAGACTTGCATTAATTAATATAACATCATCTTTAGTCAGTGGAATTTCCAGGCACCTTTCCAAGAATTTATGATTACATGTTAAACCTTTCTAGGAAATGAACTGGAAACAACAGAAACTGTGATCAAGGGGAAAATCCTTCTGCTTTGAAGATTAGAAACATTATTGCATGTCTCATGGACATATCATGTAACATATGTGATGTAGTAGCAGGATTGTTCAGTACAGCACACATAACAATCATAGCAAATAGAATAGTACATTTAGAGATTAAATTTACTTCTCAACATATAACATGTTGGAATTATCTTAACAACTTTTACTGCACCATAATGCACTGAGTGTTGTTACTTACTGATGCTTTGAATATTTTACTACCTGTGGTCATATTTGTGCATGGTGGCAGGGCTATGCTTGTTTAGCTCTCTGAGGTCTAAGTCATCATAGGTGCCAACGTTCTCCTAACCCTGTATTTTGGAGAAGGGCACGTGTTTGCCAATTAGAATGATTAATTTGCTCATTTTCCGATCGCCAAGACTTAGAAAACAGTTTAATACAAACTGTAGTGACATAGGGTTGTAGATGTCACTGATGATGTCTCAGACCACAGGATTAAGTACATCTTCTAGTTCAACTGTATTATTATTCAAAATCAACAAAGCAGCCCAGGTCTCGAAGATAAACAGCAGTCATCTGGGAATTATGCACTCAGACTGTCATGTCTAAAGCTTTAACCCTCTGTTGCCATACAGCATTCAGCTTTAATCTAATCCTGAGGAAACAGAATATATATATATTTTCTTTTTATTAAAATATTCTCCAAAGTCATGGCAATCACAAACTAACTGACACAAAAAAGACAGTTTTGGCCTTCTTTAAAGTACAGTTTGTCACCCATGATGACTCAGACCTCAGCAAGTTAAAGGGAAGCCTGGTGGAGCTGCAGCCTATCAATCAAAATGCTCTATTAGGATATAATAACTGGGATTGTCAATGAAAAGTCAGGACTCTTGCAATCACATAATGACTATATACTATGTTAGTGCATTACCAACAGTCTGATAGATAGTGTTAGAGACTAGCTTACCAACGAAATGAGCATTTAGCAGCTAAAGCAGCAGCTAGTTCCCTCAGGAGTTGGTGGAGCCCAAAAACACACTGACTTTGTAAAGGTGGCAATGATACACAACAAATGGAGACCTCATTTCTAATTCACCACTACAGTCTCCTGACTTGAAATCTCAGTTGTAGCACTTTCTTTTGCTTTTCTTTTAATTTCAGCTATAGCCAGTTAGCTTTGTTGTATTTTGTTTTTCACAGACACAGATAGTTGCTAATCAGTGCAACTCATCAAAACTGAAAGCCAAACTCACAGGTCTGTTAGTAACCACATAACCATATAACTATATTAAAATAATCCCTTATGGTACATACGGGTATAAGATCAAGTTCAGTGACTCCAGTTAGAAAATGTGAAGCCCAATGAATAGCTATTGTTTACACTTGCACATGTGTGTCAGCTGGTAATTTAAATATGAAGGTCTATGGAGATGTCGGTGATGGCTCACTCTTAAAGTTGGCCTGAAGTGGTGAACAAAGTTTGCCATCTCTCACTCAGAGAACCAAGGTTATAGCGGTATATTCTGTAAATGCTGAATATATAAGCAACAATTTGCCACAAAGTTGTATCACCTTAAATGGGAAACTTTTCCCCTAGCAATACATCCATCTAAAATATTTTCATGTGAGTTTTCTTGCATTTAATAAAATCAGATGACACTTGCCCTGTGGTGATTAAAGTGCCAAAAAAAAGCTACATCAAAACTTCTGCATGAAGTGAATGTTAATATTTTATTTCTCTGTGTCAGACTCAACAAATCTTCACGTTCTTCACTGTTGATCCAAGCTGGATCTCTGCCTCCACCTCAGTGATAAAAGTGTGTGAGAGGATCGTGGTCATTGTACATTTTCCCGACTCCCAGGGCTGTTCTCTATAAATCAGTGTGGGGCTTTCAGAGAAGGTGAAGAAGCCAGATTTTAAAAATCAATTATTTTTCTTCTTCTTGCTTAGGTAACACATCAACTGTGAGATATTTAACATCCATACCTGATAAAAAATGAATAAAAAAAAGAAAACCAACCACAGCTGTCCTGTCAACTGCTCCTTGTTTTTCTTTCCCCTGACGTTAATGCTATGGGATTATTCAACAGCAAACCACAGGTTTCAGCTCTGGAGGACTCTAATCGCTCACTTGCATTGATTGAAATCACCAAATGCAGTGTTTCAACAGAGAGGTCAGCTTAATGCACATTCACCTGAGGTATATAAGCCTCAGGAATGTATGACATGCTGGACTCCATTTATTATGCGTGACTTTAACTAAAAGTCTGGCTTTTCTTTCTGGTGGAACGATGCATGCACATACACACATAAATACATGATTAACTTCATCTTCATATGTGCCACAAGGTGAAGAGTAACAAGGTCATTTGCATCTGAAACATTTAAATTAGCCAGTTGTTTGATATGAAAAATATATTGGGAAACACGTTTTTCTCTCTGCAGTGCAGCGTAAATGCATGCTGTGTGAAACAACACAGCTTCCTGTTGCTGTTTCCTCCTCCATTCCCTACTTATGCTGCTGAATGAAGGCCAGAAGGTGGTTTTGCAGAACATTACAATGATGTGTAACCTTTTCACACTGGCCTTAACCACCAAAATCTAATGAGTTAAGAAGAGGCTTTTGGGGCCATATCCATCAAGGTATTCCTGAGTTTGCCAGTATGAAACTTGGATAGATGGACGTGTGTGTGTGTGTGTGTAATGACCCTATCTGGCCTCAATAATCCATGCCCGTTATATTTTTTTTATCCACTGTGGTCTGCCTCATCTGCCCTTGCTGCTGGTACCGCCTCTCTGCTTTATGTGTACACGTTTTCCCGGTCTGACCTCACCATAACCAGGCTGATCCAACGAATGCACACCTGCAGGAACTAAAGGATCTCCTGCTAATGTTCTGAGGCGCACGTTGAGACTCTGATGGAAGAGAACGGCTCTGGCAGAACAAGGTGACCTCTATAATTAGGCAGATGATTTGAGCAAGATTTGAGCATTTTTAGTTCAAATGTAGTTGCGAAACCAGGATTAGACAAAAGTCTTAAAACTAAAAGCAGATTTGTCCATAGAGCTTTAGATGGGAACCACTGCACTAAACGACCTAAAATCATAGTAAATAATTGCAGCTGGCTTCACTTTGAGCTACTTCAAAACGTAGTAAATGTGAATTAAAAATCTAGTATTGCAGTAAAGTGTAGTATGAACCTTTTGATTTTATGCTGCAATAAAACTAACATGTGATCAGCCCAGAAAGCACCCGCCTGCATTCATTGGTTTGGATCGAGCTGCAGTTACTCACAGGCAGTGCTGAAGCTGGAGGGATGTGCACAAAGCATTTCTTACAGGAAACCAACTTTAATGTGGTCCTTTGGACTATTTACTGTGTAAATAAGATGGACGTATGTTCCCAGTCTGAAAATCTGCTCGTAGCTCAAAAACACACACTTGTACTAAACAGACAGGGATCTGGGAATAATGAAACAATACTGTTTTACCTCAGAAGCAGGCGGCTCTCTGAAACGATTTCTCTGTTCCCAACGCTGTTAACAAGAGTTCAAACTGCGTCACTGACATCCTGAAATATGTATGAAAGCGGTCATGACACAGCTTTAGCTCCAGAATCAACCTCAAAATTCTCCCTGCTGGTGTCTTGTGGTGAGAACTGGATGAAGCTCACTTGTCCCTGAACAAGAAAGGACCCTTTCTTGTTCAGGGACACCAGGACCTTGATGTTGACTGATTTTTTTTTTTTTCCACACTGAAACATACGTTTGGATGCAAAAACTTCTTAATTTTCTGTCGTTTTTACACACTTGGTGTGTAATGGCAGTTAGCCCATCCCTTTTTTAACCTCCTAGGACCTGGCGTCCACATATGTGGACATCACATTTTGGGTTGTCTAGACCAAAACACTAAATTTTGCTCTACAAGGGCCTGATATCCACTTATGAAGAAATTATGCTGCCACTGTTCTAATGAAATTTAAGATGAAAGTCCTCATATGTGGAGCTCATTTTTGTCATAAACAAAAACCAGGTAAAAAAAAAAAAAATCTGGTTAATTCTTTGTTTCCACATTCATTAAAAATGCATGCCATGGGAGAGTTCAGGTCTTAAGATACTACCTACATTTTGGACTTTTTACGTCAGCGAGTTTGGAGGTAACTAAAGTAAAAGTTCAGTAAATGTAAATATTAGCCAAGTTAGACGCAGACATAAACATCTATACAAACATGATTTTGCAACTAGCCTGGCTCAATGAAAAATGCAGGTATGAATAGGTTTTTTCCTTCAATAGATGAATTCATCAATCAAAAATTGCATATTGTATTTATCTGGGGTTATCTTTTAAAATGTATTTGATCTGAAGCATGTGAAAAAACCCAAACAAACAATGGAAAAATCATTTAAAAACTAAGGAACGGGGAAAATACTTAAAAAAAAAGTAATATAAAGTTCATGGGCTTCCAAATATCAGCTTAGAATGACCCATTCAGAAAAAGTCATTTGTATTGTGAACTCTACAAGAGCTGCTTTCTTTGTGGACGCTATGAAGCGCCTTGAGGCGACTTTTGTTGTGATTTGGCGCTACACAAATAAAATTGAATTGAATTGGACAGGCTGCTGGTGCTGTGAGTGCTCCGAGGTTTACTGCTTTTTGGCAAAGAGCCACATTCCCCAATATATGAGCAGACACTAGAGTTATCATGGCTATCTTCCAGCCTCTAACCCAGCATAAAGCTGGCAACTGAAACTGAAGATTATTATTATTAAATTTGAATATCCATTTTTTCATTACATGTGACCTTTGATTTTCCAGCTTATCGACCATCACTTTGTGAGAAGTCCCCATCTATGAAAACAATTTCTCACCCCTTCCTTACATCTTTCTCCATCTCTGAGTGAACGTCACACATTAGTGCATTTTTGTGGCTTTTAATACTAAATGATACACGTACAGCGTGACCAGCACCACCCTGAGCAGGTCTTTGCCAGATTTTAGAAGAGATGCTTTTCATGTGACGCTGCAAAAAGAACGCAATGAAGAGACACTTCAAGTTTAATTTTCCAACACATAAAAGGAAATATATTTAAAAAAAAAAAAAACTGTTCATACCGAAGAACCTGCATCATTGTGGAGTCATTTACACCCGAGGGGCAGTCATATTCATATACTGTATGTGGTTATTCAGCGGCACGCACGGCCTCCTCATCCTCTGAAGCCGTCAGCTCTGCACAAAGTAAAGCGTGCACTTGCACTTGCACCGCACACGGTTACAGTTTCAAGACAGATCTCATCTATCGCTGCTTTTTAAACTGGATTGAAACACACTCTTGGACATCACAGTTTGGAAATGGCAAATGCTGAACTAGGTGTACGATAAATCAAAAAGAGAAAAAAAAATCAAAACTTTTATTAGATTTCTTCCTTTTTTTTTTTCTTTTTTTTTTTTTAAATACAAACACATCTCACTTACATGGTCGATAATTCTAGAAATTTAGAAACATCACCTGAAATGCAAGGGATGTGCATAGGTGTCAAGTCAACGTCTGGCTCAGTCACTCTTGGTTTATTTTTAACATTTTTGTTTTCCTTTTGGTTGAGTTCACTTTTCCAAAGAGCTGGAATGTTTTCTTTTTTTTAATTTCTTTCTGGTAATATATATATTTTGCCTTCTTTTAATTCTCGGAGGGTTTACAGAGGGACACGGGGAACACTGACTGACAGCATGGAAGCTTGCAAATGTCCACATGCATGATAACCTCATTCAAATCTCTAAAACCATTTATGGATTTATTTAGAAGAGACAGTACCCGGTAGTCCAAAGGTGCGTGTGACTGCACTAACAGCTGGAGAGGGGAAAAACAAAACAAAAAACATCTACAGATGAAAGACATTGCAGTGTGTGTGCTTTTACTGCATCTGCAGACAGTGTCCTTCTCCAACAGCCGTGATGGGAGGGTTACTGCAGGTGCACCAACATGAGAGGACGGGACGCAGTACTGTCTCTTTAAAACAAACATCTACAAAAATGTTGCCTCCTAGCTAGTACAGACATGACAATATTCACTTTTACTCTGTTTTTATACAACACTATGAGACTAGGTCATCTGCGAGGGCAAGAGTCCGACGCTTGAATGCTGTTACGCTTTCACAGTACGCTGAGTCGGTTCCGATCGAGTGCAGTGTAGAGAGGGCTGCCCTGTCGGCTTCTGTTATTAGAGTCTTCTGTGTCGGTGTTGTAGTTATGAAGAGGGCAAGACAGCCGAGGTGTTGCTGGCGGGAAGTGGAAGAGGGGGAGAGAGCGCGAAGGCGGATGAGATGTTACGGGTCAGTACACCCAGGACACAGGGACCCACTGACTGGTGGTGCACACCAGGTCAATGGCCTCCTCCAGGTGCCTGATGGTCTCATCAATCTCGTTGTTGATGATGGTCTGGTCGAAATAGTGTGCGTAGGTCTTCTGCAGGATCTCCGACTCTTTCTGCAGCCGCTGGAGTGACTCGTCCTGAAGGAGGAGCAGGAGGAGTGAAAATGACAAAAAAGGTGAAGGCAAGACAGGACCAAAAAAAAAAAAAAAAGAAATCCTTAGGGCCCCTACACACTGTGGGATGTAAAGTCTATCACAGGATTTTCCACATTTTTAGGTTCTTATACCTAAAACTAACCATCTCATTTTCAGTTTCCATAATTTTATCCACAACATTTAAAGATATCAGTGAGAGGAGCCTCCACTGCAGGCTCACGATACACTGCCACGTTAAGACCTTTTTAGAGCTCATTAATTGGAAAATGCTGAGGCTCAGTTAGGGACAGGAGCAAAAAATTCACGAGTATATTTAGTAGATTTTTACCTTCATACTCAGAACATTTCTAAAGTTACAGTGCATTGCATCCCTCCTGAAACAAGGTTTTATATACTGTGTTAGATTAAACTCACAGAACCTAATGAATTGGCCATAGATGGTTTTCTGGCTTGAAAGGCTGACTAAAATATGGAACAGGAAGTTAGCACAGCAGACCAGACTGCCCGCCAACTTTAAAGCCCAACCCTGTGTCTGCTACAGCACTGAACAGGCTCCACACTGAACTGTACGCGTTTCACCGTGTTAGACCCACAGTGATGCACTCAACCTGCAAGATGGCTGTGTCACACAGCGTGTTGGCCTACAGCCAGCAGAGGAGGAAGAAAACAGTAAAACACAGTTGGCAGAACTTATCACTAGAATCATGGAACACACACACACACACACACACACACACACACACACACACACACACACACACACACACACTAAAGCATCTGCTCTGTCAGGTCTTACTTACTGGCAGTGTTCGACACCACCTGGGCATCTGAGCGGAGTGCCATGCAAACAAACACATGCAGCGTGCAAAACAAACAAAAAGACGAGTGCAGAGACGAGTGAGGAGCAGCATGCGAACTCAAACCTCAAGCCTGATTCAGACTTCAGCAGGAAATCTAAGTCCTAACTTACAACATAACCGGGAACCCTTTTAAGACAGGTTACATGGAAGGTCAGGATGTAGGGTTGAGAGCGGTTTCTGGTTATGTTAAAGGAAGATGTAGATTTCCTGAAGCATAATTCAGGTATTACACACAGCTCAGACATACACAGTAACATGTCTCACAGTTGGGTGAAATCAGTGGCACACAATTTCAAAAGGTGACTTATTATGAATCTCCTTTAAAACACACACACACACACACACACACACACACACACACACACACACACACACACACACACCTACCTTTGTGGGGTCATCTAACTGACATATCCCTTTCCCTAGCCGCTTACCCTAACCCTCCAACTTAAACAATAGGCTAAAAACCACATTTTGAGCCTCAGAAATGCTCTCAAACTCGTGGGGAAGGGCATTTTGTCTCCATAAGGGCTGTTGGTTCCCACAAGTATAGTAAAATTCCAATGTTTGGTCCCCACAAAGATATGTAAACATGGTACACACACACACACACACACACACACACACACACACACACACACACACACACACACACGTCAAAAAATTACAGGAACACTTTTTAATCAGAGTGCAGCATCAGGTCAGTCAAACTTGTTGGATATTGACCTGGTGAGTTAACTAGCAGAGCGGGTTGTTATCAGTTTCAGCTGCTTGGTCTTAACAACAGATACAGTATAGGGGCAAGAATGAGACAATCCCAAAACAGGAATGGTATCCAGGTGGTAGGGTAGGGGTCCAGGTAGGGTCCAGGTATCAGGTGTCCTCCACCTGTACGGTGGAGGTCACCTGGACCCTACAGACACATTACACAGGTAATCCAAATCCTCCAGGATGGCACATCAATATGTGTCAGTGACAGAAGGCTTGCTGCATCTCAAGGCACGGTTTCAAGAACATGGAGGAGATTCAAGGAGACAGGCAGTTAACTCCAGGAGAGCTGAACAGGGCCTTCAGCAGGACCACTATCTGCTCCTCTGTACAGGGAGGAACAGGATGAGCACTTCCAGAGCTACAACATAACCCTCAGCAGGGCAATGCTCTGGCTAAACAATCAGAAACAGACTTCCTAAGGCCGTACGGTGATGATGCCCAGCCTAATGCAACAAGATGATGCAGGTAGTTCCTGGAGGATGAAGGTACTGATGCCATTGACTGGCCCCCACACTTGCCTGACCTAAATCCAATATAAACTCTGGGACATAATGTTTTGGTCCATCTGAAGCTACCAGGTTGTAACTCAGACTTTTTGGGCCATATCTATCCAGACCAGGAGCTCAGTGATGCCCTGGTCCAGGTCTGGGAGGAAAGCCCCCAGGACACCATCCATCACTCATTAGAAGCATGTGCAGCGTCATCAGACATGCATACAAACATGTGTGGCAAACCACTCAGTAACATCTAGAGTTGGTGCAATGAAATTCAGCTAAATGAACTAACCTGCCGGATTATTTTTTCACCTTGACTTTCAGCCCTCCATATGGCATCTTTTAGTTATGGACACATTAGCCAGTCTCCCCCCCCCCCGATACTGAGAGTCCCATTACAAAGTGTTCCTTTAATTTTTTTCAACAGTATAAAAATATAAGACATGTATAATGATTATTTGGAAATATAAATTAAGCAAAGCTAGTCTCCTGCAGTCTAAAAATAAAAATATGCAGTTTGTCTTTGAAGTTGATTTGTTATGCTCATTTCAAAGTACAGTAGAGTCAGGTTTGGTTGTTTAATGAACATCAGGAGAGATGGAGAACATCACCAGCCTTGTGCTGAGTGCGTCAGTCATTTTCCTACCTCATTAATGCCTGGTGTGATGGTTGGTGCAGCGATGAACACGACGTACGGGGCAAACTCGGCCGTCCGCAGGACCTTTAAGGCCTGATGAAAACACATGTTAGGGTTCAGTGTCCTTACGTACTCCATGCATGAAGACTTGGTGCCCTCACATAAGCACGCACCTGAGGTTCAACGTCCAGTATGACGATGAGCCCCTGCTGGTGGATCTTGCGAATGGTTTCCAGGCGCGTCCCGTACATGGCATCCTCGTGGCTGCCATACTCCAGGTACTCATTGTTGCTGATGTCCTGCATCATCTGGTCATGGGAAACGAAGTAGTAGTTCTTGCCGTTCTCCTCATCCTTCTTTGGAGGTCTGGTTGTGTCTGTGAGCACACAGGATCAGACACAGGAAGTGAGAGAATTACACCTCCCTACATGCACAGCAGCGCTCGTAAAGACTGTCGATTGTGCGTCTTACGTGGGATGGGGTAGGCGAATCTGTCAGGGAGTTTGGTTATAAGTGTGTTCTTAATATGTCTCCTGCCCACTCCATGAGCGCCTGACAAAGACAAACACAGACGGTCAGCGAGGCCACGGCAGCTGTTCTAGTGTCCTGCTGCTGCACTTGGTGTTACTCACCTAACAAAACTAGCGTTTTCCTCTTGAAGGCAGGAAGCTTCACAACCTCCTCATATGTGACAAGGTCTAGTTGGTCAAACACTGGAGACGAGAGACGCCAGAGACAGATGCAGATTAGGAGGATGTGCAGAGAACTGTGTGGGATAAAAACAGCTAGAAAACTAGAGTGTAAGGGAAGCAAGGAGGCTAGAGAATATCTAACACATCCGCTAACTACGAGGTGAAGACAAACCAAAGCAGATTAAAAATCTCAGTGAAAAAAGGCCTGATGAGGAAACAGTGGGTGGGAATAACTAGAGTTGGGTTCAGAGAGACAGATCCACTGCCCAGCTCGAATAATAATTGTTAAGCTGAAATGCAAATGAATCTCTAAAAGAAGCTTTGATCTCTCCATGATGGTTTTTTAAATGCAGGCCAGCTTCTCATTTATTCTGCTGCTCATTCAGTCAGCAGCTACACAGGAAAACTGGGATATTTCAAAAAACCTGTTCAACCTGAACCGGAGCTTTCAGTTCTACTTTTTACTCGCTGTTGGTGGAGGTTTAAAGGACACCTGTTATGCTTACTTTCAGATAGAAAGTAGACTAAATAAAGGAAATTGCAGAATGTCTGGGCTGCAGAGCGTATCGCGTGTTAAAGCTGAGCGGCTCACTGTGCTACGTGCTCTCTGCCTCTGAAACATGAGCCTCTGTGCAGCCAACATCTCAGCCTGCTGACAAGCGAAATATAACACCCACAAGTCAGCAGCTGCTGCTCAGACTGACAGACGGACGGTGACTGTGACAGCGACATTATATTGGACTGAAAAGGTTATTAAAAGACTGGTTACATTAGTGGACCCGTAGATGAACACACTACACCAAACGTGAATGAGAAGACAGGTTAGGGTCACCATCACAGCACGCAGTGTCTAAAAACACACAGAGTAAGCTACACGGTTTCAGTTTTGCCTCAGCCTTCTGTTGTTTTTGTCAACAGAAACAAAAGTGAAACGCTGGCAGTGACAGCTGATCTAATCTACACAGTTAATCAGAGAAGAAGAAGAGAGCGAGAGAAAAGAGGAGGAGTTGGTTGCTGTCACTGGTTGTTACTTACATGCAGAGAGGCCGTTCAGTAGGAGAAAGCGAGAGAGATGAACAGCAGGGGTCATAACATGGTTACAACAGCAGAATTACAGAACGCAAAACAGCAAGATACAACATCTGGGCAGCTGTGCAGCAGCACACAGTGCTGAGCGGAGATGGATGCAGACAGAATACTGTTGTTGTTGCTGTTAGAGAGTTTATTCACACTAACTGGTGACGTGTGGGTTGGGGGTGGTTGGTGGTGATGGTCACCAACAACCACAAGCAGCGCAGCAGAGCCCGGCTGCATCCAACTATGGAGGCATCCTGCATCTGCCTCCAGCTGTCCGAGGGGTAGCAGTGGGTACTTCCCAGGAATCTGTCACCCCGTTTTCCAGCTATAAATGATGATTGATGACGATTTATATAAAATAATAATAAAGCAGTCACACAGAATTGTGCAATCGGGTGTTTTCCAGGACCTGCAGTGATTACCATATCTAGATGTTTAAAAATGTGTTGCTGATGATAACGTGATTGCTACTAGTTCCAGGAATTCAGGAGTTGCTCATTATTTCAGGATATATGAATTTATAAGGGACAGTTACGAACGCTTCTCCGCATTTCAGTGCGTCTTTGGATGTTGGCAGTGAAGCTAATGTTTTGTGCACCTGTTGCTCTGCCTGTGAAACGTTGGCCTGACTGTTTGATTGGGGATACAGCGTCAGGTTAATTCTCGCTCAACCATCAACAGTCTGATGTTTCTGTTTGATTGTCAAAGCTGTGCCATTGCAGTTTCTACCTCTGCATGTCCATCTCATTGAGATACACAGCACAGGACTAACAACAAGGAATATCTTCTGCTAACATTTATGTTAACTTAATGTAATAGTTGAATGTGGGCCTTCTACTCTACTGTCTGTGAAAATGATTCTAGATTAGGCAGTGATAAAGCCAGGCTCATTGATGGAGTGTAAATGGTGAGGGAGGGAGAAATATGTAAGAAACTAAGCTTCGTGGTGTCATCACACATAGTTTTATTTTTCTTAAAATTCAACCTATTTGAGGGACGTGGCGTTTTTTCAGCTTCTGAAATGGAGCATAGCAGGAAAAAGTTTGTGATCCAATGGACTAAACTAGCAGAGCTTGAAGTCAGTCCATGCGGACCGTCTTTGTAAATGTGATGAAGTGATTGTCATGAGAATAGCTCCCTCACAAGGAAAACAATTCCTGGGAAATAACCGGAAACGCATCTGACTGACACTTTAGTCTCACGGTCTCTAACATGAAACCGAGCGAAGCTCATCCCTGATCCCAAGAGATCAGCTGATCTAACTGGTTAATTATTTTGGATACACCATTTAGGCTGCTTTGGCTTGCCTACTATTACTGCAACCCCCCACCCCCACCTACCCCCCCAAGCTTTTATTGTCATGCTGTATGTGATTTAAGCAACATATCTATGGTGTGTTGTTTGCAGGGGGTTTTGCTGCTGCTTGCTTTATGCATGTGTATGTAAGGTGGGGCAGTCCACCAAAAACAAATGACAGAGGATGAAAATAATAATTGTTTTTGACTGTAGTGGTTCTGACCAAACGGTTACACACTGTTGAACCTGTTATCAGTAAAATGTTGGATGGAGTTACAGCGGACTCGCTGTTTTGATTATTTTGAATTAATCACTAAATGATGGCATGCAGATAACTGTGGGTCCCATGCATTCACTAGTGTGTTACATGCTTTGGACTGTTCAGACAATTTCTTTCACAGGACGGCTTCACAAGTCCATGTGCCTGTAAGGACCTTGGACGGTTTTTGTTCATACTGTCCATTCAAAGAAAACATCCAAACATTCCATTTGAATGGAAGCGAATGGGAACAAAGTCCTCATTTTGTGCACAGAAATGCCTGAAAAACAGACTGTTCACAGGGGAAAAAACAGATCTTTACTCTGTTAATTTGCAGCTTCAGGTCAACTTTAGAACACATTTCTTTCACAAAATGACTTTAGTCCCCATTACTGCCTAAAAGCAAGCAAGGTAGGATCTTTTCAATGCCAAATTTGAAGCAAAGGAATGACAACAGCACAAGAAGAGCTCTGATTGGCACTGACAGAAAATACTGTGTCTCCGTCCTTCATATTGGTCACTCAGGGTGTTCGAGTGCACGGATTTATAGACATGCTCACAAGAGTGGATTTTCAGATGCACACACACTGTACTGTACACACGTATGTGCGCACACACACACACCCTATAGCACCCTCGGTTACATTATCAGCATGACTTATCTTATCCCATAATCCTTTGAGACAAACTGTTTGCACAATAAAGAATGAATTAGCAGTACATTTTCCTCATTACTCAGTACACTACTACTCGACTCTCTCTGGGCTCAGTCTGTGGTTCATAGAAAACCAGAGGAGCAGTACACAAATCATAATAAGCATGCAGCTTCTTTAGACTTCTGTTCAGCTCAACATGGACATGTAGACACTGACTGGTTCTCAATATAGACTACCAAGTTCCCACATGTAATCAAACACAGCTGGGGCTACATGCACGTGTTTGTACGGGGGGGATGTGAAGTTCTAGTTACCTGAGCTACAAACTTGAGATCAGAAGTGACAGAGAAGGCCACAATGCACCACACTGTAAACGCCCCCCTTGTTTCACCCTAATAACTTATGTAACTACTTCATAGCCACGATATTAAAATCACTTAATATATTTTTTAAACGGATCATTCTGAAATCAAAGGACAAGAATAAACAATTCCACTGTGTAGCAAACAGATCCTGTTCACCTCTAACAACCTGATCATGACTGATCACATGATTAGAACAAATATGACTTATTATTTTTAATTAAAATTGGATTTATTCTCATCTTTTACTGTGCAAATGCTTTTTGATGTTTCTTTTTTGCTGCTTGTTGACGTCACACACTAAAGCTACGTAAAGGCAAGTTTAGCCACTCAGTGTCTTTCATGCTACAGAAGTCCTGATTGTAGTGGTCGTTGACATTATTCCTTTCTTCAGGACAGAGGATTGTGTCCTGTGGTTGGACTCATTCCAGCTCCATCATCTCGGACTGCAGCTGGTGACTGTAGTCCTTCTGCTGTGAGCTGGGGATCACGCTAACCAGAGCCTGCAGTGTGTGAAGAACTGATTCATGTGCTGCTACACTGTGTATTCTGTTCGACACAGCAAAGCAGAATAAGGACTACTTTTCCCAGCAGGATGGCAGCCACACTGAAGAGACAGCTTATGACTCAGTTAATTTGTGGTTGGTAAATAATATATTTGCAGAGCAGAAAATGATACTGCAATCATTAAAAGGCTGGAAATGCCGTCTAAACTGATATTATTTCCCCCGCTAATAATGCTCTTTCAGGACCTCTTTATTACACGCGTACTAAAGATGCCCATGCACATCCTCTAATGCCATTTAAAAATATGGCTAATAATGCAGAGATCTGCTAGAGTCTGTATCCACAAGCTGCCCACATCTCCCTCAACTGCCTCTGTGCTCATATAAGATTTCTGCTGCTCTGGCAGCTTTTCCTGTCATTCCTGGCTCTGCTACTTGAGATGAATATTACAAGATCTTGTTACATACAAGTTTCCCCGGCACAAACAATCTGAGAGAAAAGTGTGTGCACACACAGGGTGGGGGAAAAAAAAGCAGATGCATGCATGCAAACAGTCTGCAGCTTGTTGCTTTGTGTGCACATGCATATAAATGAATACAGATATGTGAGTGATTGTACATTGCGTACCTGCGTTGTGCTTTGCCAAATACTTGTCTTTGTACTGCTTCTTCTTCTTGCCAAACCAGGTACAGCTGGCCTGCTGCTCCTGCTTCGTCTTCTCCATGGCTATACACGCCACCCGCCTACCACACAGACAGACAACTGAACTTAGTTTACAATTAAAGCTGGACAGAAGCATTCTAGCTGTAAAGAGACAATAAAGCCATGTTGCCATCAGAATAATCAGGGGCTCTTCCCAGCATTTTACCAACTGCTATTTGAAAACACACAACTCCAACTTGTTTTTTTAATTCCTTGTGTTTTGATGCAACACAAAGTTGGGGGGAAAGAGTCTCTGACGAACTGGTACAGAACTAGAACAAAGTGCAGATAATACAACTAAGCAGAGAGACGGGCAGCGGAAATCTGAAATCTGGAGTAAAAACAGATCGGGCTGGAGGAACTGGTAATTACTTTTTATATTGTGAAATATTGGTTTATAGACTGCGTTTTTAAGATGTCTGCATTTTTTTCCTAATAGCTTAGTGAAAACTTTCTCAAAGCGTAGATGATCACTGTAGCTAGTTACAAGTTATTTTCAATACACCACTTTGTAGAGTATGATCCCGTTTAGAGTGCACAATAAAGCAGGGAGAAGTGGACTTCCGAAAGAGTTCAAAAACAGTAATTCACAAACCAGGGTGACATCTCCATCTTTACAGTTACTGTATTGGTCCTGGATTTTTTTCTTTTTAAATTTTTAGTGGGAACTTTTATCTTCCTGCCATCATGCTATCAGAGACTGCGTTGCTCTTCTCACCACTCCTGTAGTTCTGGTGACGGGATGAGGCCGGCTGTGCCATTTTTAGTGTTCTCCAGCTTGCCCTGCCACCAATTGTGATCATCCTTGGATATGATCTGGATGATGTCGCCCACACGGAAGCGAATGCCGGCCTCCTTGCAGGGGATGAGCTCATCCTTGGAGGGGTCATATTCAAACTGGGCCCTCACGTAGATCTGCGGTGAAAAGCACAGATGTTAGACGGGTAGTATGTAAGCTGAATGACGTGGTGGGAGAGACGCAGACGGGGGGGTAAATGTGTCTAGATGATGTGCTTTGTTTTGCATATCATGACAACTAGGCCTAGAGTAATGAGCAGTGGATTCTCAGGGGGCATGGGATCACGGGGTGGGGTGTACTGTTGAGAGGACTTCCTGTAGTGAGATGAACCCAGACACTGCTGGGCTATTAATGAGGCTCTCAACTCTCTGGTAATTACAACACAGGCATTGTTTATGTGTCCATTAGATCAAACTACAAGTCGTTATCCTGCTTTAAAACTTTTCTAAGCACACAGCTGATATTTTTCCACAGTGTGTGAGGAAAGTGAGGAGGCAGTGTTTGACAGGTGTTTTTTCTTTTTAATTTCTGGGGGAGTTGGGGGGGCAGAGGAAATCTGTCTCTTACCTTCACTGACATTTTGTCCTTGATTGGAGGTCTGGATACAATCTAGGATTTGAAAGCATCACATACATCATGCAGCAAAAACGGCTAGGTAACGTCTAAAACAGCAGTATGGCGGCCGAGGCCGGTGGCAGGGAGGAAGGTTGTGGGTTAATAGCAGGGTTTAGACATTTACTTCTCATTAATGTGGCAAATTATTAGGCAGTTCAGTAACCTTTAAGCTCTGCAGCTCTAAGGCTGCTGAGCTTGCAATACAGCATCGTATGTTGTGGTCTCCACTGCCCCCTGCTGGTGTGTCCTTTATATGCCACTTTTCTTTGAGTTTCTATCACAGCATTGAAGTTTTTGTCAGTTGCTTTGGATCGGTTCTTGAATGATAGATGAAGCTATTCCGGAACATTTAGTCAAACTACTGAGAACAACTCCCCACAATTTACACTAATTTTGGTTTTATATGCATCAGAAAAATAGATAATATTCTGTCATGAACAGTTTTACTATTCCAAGTATGCTACATGAGTTCATTGTGCAAAGCAACAAAAAAAACCCCGAGAAGCACATTCATTCATAAATGTGATCTAACAAAGGGAAAGGGAAAAAAATTAATCATGTTTGCTGTTCATATGGCTTGTAATTGGGATGAAGTAAACATCTGTTGAGTAATTTAACATAAAATTGTTTGATAGTGTTAATTTGGAAAGCCAAAACTCTAGCGGGTCCACCAGACCCATGAACACTGGCTGAGTAACAAAAATACGAACACCACACAAGGGTTAAATGTGCCAAAGCAACTGAGGAAAAACTGCAAAATCGTGTGACAGTCATGGTTCTGGATAAATAATGTTGGATTACCTCAGAGGGGATTAATAATGTGTCAGGAAGGCGCACACACACATAACACTGTGACTAGATGAGGGTTAAAGGAGACCATTAGGAAGGACAGTGTTTTAGTTGGCTTTTCATAGATGACACTCATAGTGTCTGTACTCACAGCGATATAACCATCGCATGAGATGTTACTGCATGAATTAATGTGACTGGGAACCAGTGGTTAAGGGGAATCCTTGTGCTCTTTAAGGCTCAACAATGCCTGTGCCATTGTTACCACAGAGATTGTTAAGAGGTTTGTGAAGTGCTGAGGACAGCAGCGGTCACAGCTTTTCATAAATGCTCTTCTAGTAAAACCCTGACATGGGATAAGAATCCAGCTGGATCCAAATTAGAGGCAGCTACTCTTAAGGATGGGAAGGGCACTGCAGTTATTCATAAGTTCTGATACTTCAGACAAAAAAAGAAACTGCACTTAACTACTTGGTGAAATTATATCTCATATATCTATCTATCTATATATATATATAATTACATATAAAAAATAAGATTCCCTTCTCCCACTGTGGATTTTGACACATTTTGCATCACATCTGATCAATGACGCAGAATCCTGACTGGATAAACACAAATCACAGTGAGAAAGCCAGAAACTGTGCTGTAGCTTGTACAGCTTTTTAAAAGAAAAGCTTCAAAACGAGCTGTCACCAAGTCTTTGTTTAGTGCTTAGATGTGGCTCAAATCATCAGAGCTAACTGGACTTGCTTAAACTTGAACTGAGTTTAAGGCATCTTTTAGATCCAGTTTTTTCATGGGTCTCGTTTGGTTTTCAGCCAAACTACAGGCACATTTCTTCACTCTGTAGCTGTCCAGCACTGAGTGACCACTGCAGTACGACCTCCCTTTCATGTGTTTTGTCTGTGGAGCTGTGGTTGTTAGTGGGCACGGATGAAAGGATTACAATTGTGTGTGTAAGCCAGTGATGCAGACCAGTTTTGTTGCTCACATCACACAGAATGACAGTTTCCCTCTTTGACTCAAAGGGAAGCATTATGTTCTCCAAATCAATAAAACTCAATTTCCCCGCCCACTCTTCAGACAAAGCTCAGATGCACTGAGTCCACTCCTGTCTTCAGCCTGATAAAAGCTGAACAGCTGCACACTACTTTTGGTGTAAATTATAGATTTAAATGGGATATTTTGGCCTGGCTCCAGAATCTTATATTTCTTCTTTTAAAGGATGAGGCCGGCGATTTTTGATATTTTCATTACTAGAAATAAATGATTACCAAGTACTCTGTTTACCCAAAGCACGATTCCACTAATTCCTGCGTGCCATGCAGCTTCATCAAGGCACAGTTTCCCAGGTTTCTTTATTACAAAATATGGGGTGGTAAATTATTAAAGAATAGTCTCAACTGAGAAAATAAGCCTCTTTTAAGAATCATTTTACACTACAATATATAAACTTTGATTATCAGTGTATGTAGACAAGTACCACCACAAAAACCACAAATATGAACGGTTTGGCAAATACACACTGATTACACTTAAAACAGCAATTTATTATTACTGTTATTTTTATTATTAGCAGTAGTATTAATCTCTGGCTCTCTTCCACAGTGTCTTTTTGCCCGTCTTCCTCCCCTGATGGTTGATGGTCAGCAGATGGCCGCTCTTCCTACCGT
Source organism: Mchenga conophoros (assembly GCF_057382185.1). Lineage (NCBI taxonomy): Eukaryota > Metazoa > Chordata > Actinopteri > Cichliformes > Cichlidae > Mchenga > Mchenga conophoros. The sequence goes on from NC_140541.1 coordinate 12,131,550, forward strand.
TGCCAAGGTGGTCATCTAATTGTTGGGTACTTTTATATGACTGTTGTTGTGATATGGTGCTGTATAAATAAAATTGGATGAGTAAGAACCGAGTACTGAAACGGGAACAGAAAAGGTCCAACTATGAAACGATGAGAGGGATTTTCTGGCTGCTGCACCAATTTCCTTCTGCGCCATTTGGGAATACCGTGCTGCACATTTCATAAAGTGGCCTTTAGAGACGGACCTGCTAGCAGACTTCTGTAACCGGTAGGTCTGCACACAGGCCAGACAGTAGCAGAGATTCTCATTCTTAGGAGAGTTTAGATACAGTACATAGTCACGTATGCTCAATTATTAGATTTTCTTTCTTTTTTTAAACACAGTTTTCAGTGAAACTTCTCTGTAAGAGATGACAGCACAATGAGCTACTTAAACTGCAGTCATGAAGTGAAAAGCAGCAATTTCTACAACAGCATCCTGATGTCACCTTCAGCCACCACAACCTGCTGCTACCCATTTCTACAGAAACTGGAGTGCACCATCTCAATCACATGGACGAGATTCCAGGAGACAGACAGCTAGTCTAGGAGAACTGGACAGGACAGTAGAAGGTCCTTAACCCATCAGCAGGACCAGTGTCTGCTCCTTTGTGTAAGGAGGAACAGGATGAGCACTGCCAGAGCTACAACATGACCTCCAGCAGGGCACTGGTCCAGATATGGGAGGAGACACCAGGACACTATCCAGGCTCTCATTTAGGAGCATGCTCCAATATCATCAGGCACACATACAAACGTGTCTGACAAACCACCGAGTACCATTTTGATTTGCTGCAAGGAAATTGACTTGACTGAAATTGACTTTCAGGGTGTCTTTGAATTCAGCCCTCTGTAGATTGATAATTTTCATTTCCATCAAATGATGTAGTGTCCTCCTGCTTGCTCATAGCGTGTTGTCTGACAGCTGGGGGGTTTCTCTGTATTATTGTAGGGTCTTTACCTTATAAAACTCAATTTAAAGTGCCTTGAGGCACCTGCTGTTGCAATTTGGAGCTATATCTTCCTGAAAACCAGCCTATTCATTAATGTCCTCTGTAATGGACATTTGTTTTTGGTCTATATCTTTTGACTTATTTGAGCTATCCTACTGAGTCCTGATGTACTAAATTGAGGACATTCTGGGCTTTCCCTTGGAGATCTCATGTGTTTTCAAAGCGTTCCTTTAATTTTAGTGAGCAGTGTATTTATTTAATGAAAAAGATTTGTCACCCAGTATGAGCAGGAGGAGCTCACCGACACACAAAAATAAAATATTTCAGGCTTTGTAATCACACAAAATCCTTGTCCATCAGTAGTTTGGGACAGATAAAAACAGCCTGACTTACATGCAACCAAATCACACTGATGAGTTTTATGAAGCAGAAGGGAGTTTGGGAGAAACTCAGACACACACTTTTGTGTAAAGGAGTGTGATGCAAGCATTTGTAAGGAGCTAGTGAGTGATTGTTAGTTACCTGTCGACCCTTGGGCTGGATGGTAGATGGCAGGTCCTGTGAAAGTGACCCATTGATGACAGAAAGAAAAGGTTAAGAAATATACTACAACACACACACACACACACACACACACACACACACACACACACACACACACACACACAGAGAGACTGAAAAATACCTTCAAACGCATGGGGACGGGGATTTTGGTCCCCACAAGTATAGTAAACTACCAATTTTTAGTCCCCATGAAGATGTTGATACCTGTCCACACACACACACACACACTGAGAACTTTTACATGCAATCTAGATGTTAAAAAAAAAAAAAAAAAAAAAAGTCATTCTCATCTGTTAAAGCAGATCTGGCTGTGGAGCAACCAAGCAAGCACAGAGCAAGCGAAGCAGCTGCAGCATCAGCACCACCACATGTCTGTCTGGAGCCTTGGCAGGGGAAACTGTGGAACCTGATTGGGTTTAGTAGAATAGCAGAGTAGGAGCACATCTCCTCGCACCATGGTGACCACTGGAGCCTCGGTGTGTTTTTGTCAGCAATGAGGCACAGCAACGGAGCAGGCTTTGTGAGGCACACCAATTTGTGAACTGAGATATCGGACACCCCCCGTTGCTTTGGCTCAAACAGATGAACAGGGAGAATGACACGGGAGTGAGTTGAGGCCTACGGCATCACCCGTCTACATCTAATCCTACTGCTACCACTACTGTGACACGATTTAACGCAAAATGAAATGAAAACAACTCATGAGAAACGCACGCAGCAACTGAATGTAACAACACGGACATGTAGAAATACGATGACACAACAGCGTGACAGAAAAAAAGAAAAAAAAAAGGAGGAGGAAATGGCTGGGTGGTAGTCTGATCGTGGGATTTTTTGTTTTTCTATGGTTGGGGTGGGGGTCCTTACCAAGATAGAACTGTTAATGCTGGAGTGGCCATTGGCAGGGGACTGCCTGGAGGTGGTGGGGGACTCATTCTGAAATAAGACACACAGGTCAGCAGTGCACAGCCGGCGCACAAACACACACAAGCGCACATATTCACACACTTCTGGGGTTGACTGTAGGAGATGGAGGGTGTATTTGTAGAACACAATAGAGACCCACCACAGAGTTGACGTAATGAAATGCGTCAACAAGACATGGGAGACAGCAGCACCAGCAGAACTCTAGCATGCACAGCCTTAAATAACCACATAGAGGCGCTAGACTGACACGAGATGCTAGACTGACACGAGATGCCAGTCTGATCAGCATGAAGTCATCATTAACTGAAGCTGTCAGAGCTCAAAAGTCCTGACTGTGTCAGTGTTCAGAACAGCGTGTGCTGGAGGACCAAAAGAGTTGAAATCGCCGTCACATTTCTCTTTTAATGGAACACTTAATGACTTCTTATCAAATGTGACAGCAATACAACAATGTTATAGGTTTTACTGTGAAAATCAACTGGAAATGGAGAGAAATATGAAGGCTCTGTTCAGAGAAAGCTAAATTATAAGCAGAAATAATGATTAAAGTGAGCTAACAGTCTGTAATGTCTCAGTTAGTCTCTCTGTTCTCAGCTAAAAATGACCTAAATCAAAGCAGGGCTGTGGTTTGCGTGCACGACTTTTCAAAATAAAGTTTCCCTTTTTTTTCGTTTCTGTTAAAAACAACCACATTAACCATGCTGTTCTAGTTTTAGACCTCTGCACTGGTTTCAGTGTGTTCTAAAATGATCTAACTAATTACATGTACGGTCTTAGATGGCTGGATACCACAATGTATGTATAACTTCCTTTTGTCCCTCACAGCTCTGCTGGTCTAGCTTTTCTTAGCTGGTCCAAAGTATTGGTGCCCCAGCTTTCTGTCAGTTTTAGTATGCTGGTATTGTAGTTGTCTGAACTGCTGGTTTCTACTTATATTGTTTTTGGACTTTACTTCCTGTACACTGGAAAGCTCTTTGTTCTACTTGCTTCAAAAGCTACAAAGATAATATAACAAAAACAAACAAAAAAAACCCTTAAGTTGTTTGCCACTCTGAAAATGTAATACTGCACACTTGCTTTACATTTATCTCAGAATGATTTCATCGTCTAATTTAAAAAAAAAAAAATTTGAAAAATTTTGAAAAACCAGACGTTTCAATAACAGATCGCAAAACAACAGGATTTTTTTGTTATTAAATCTGTTACTTAGTTACGTGTATAACATGGATTTTTTCAGGGGAGTTCCTTTTCAGCAAGAAAAGCTGTGAAACTTACAAGCAAAAAAAAACTGTGCAAAAAAAGTCAACCAGTCAGTCAGACCTGGAGTCTTTGCTGGTCTGATTCTGGCACCTGGACCGCATGATTGACACCCCTAATCTATGGCAAATGATATCTGAGTTAGCCCTCGTTGGCATCCCATAGCACACGACAAAGAGCAATTAAGCTTTGAGTTTTACTGGCTTCCATTCAGTTTTAGTATACTGGTATTGTATTTTGCAGTACCCAATATCCTGTGTTGGACTTTACATCCTCTCCTGTAAACTCGGCTCTCATGTAGTGAGATAGATGAAGGAAGATGGAGTTTTAGCTGTTCAAGAGATGCTTGAGGCAACTTCAGTTGTATAACAATTCAGCATCTAAACATCAGCAACATCCTGAAACATCTCATGCGCCACATGAGATGGAGCTTGGCCTAAGTTGAAGCATGACACGAGAGGTTACTATCATCCACGTCTGTACGGCGTGTGTGTGTAGGTGTAGTGGTTGTTCTATATGCAGGAGCAGGATGGGATACACAGAGAGGTGTAGCTTGTTTCCGGAGCGGAGAAGGGAAGAGGGAGTTCCGGTATCTTGGTTGTGAAATTGGTGTGCTGATTATCTGGCCCAGCCCCAGCAAAACACACACACAGCACACCCCGTACACACAACCTACTCAGGTTACACACACACATACACACTCAAGAATTTCACATCACATGTGCTGTACCAATGTACCTGCACATGTGATGTGACAATAAAAAGTGATTTGATTTGTGATTTGATTTCAGTAACCAGGCAAGCAGTTAGTAACTAGATCAAGAGCTCAAAAAAAGTAGTGAGGAGGAGGAAGAGGTGTTGTTACCTCACAGGATGAGCCCTGCGTCCGGTAGCTTGGTACTATTTTGAAAGTGATGCTGCCGCGCATCTCTCGCTGCAAACACACAGAAACACAGACACAGAAATATAGTGAGTTTTGTCTCATCTTCACATCAGCTTGTGAGATTTTCTCTCATATGCAGAGATACAGTGGGGCAAAAAAGTATTTAGTCAGCCACCGATTGTGCAAGTTCTCCCACCTAAAATGATGACAGAGGTCAGTAATTTGCACCAGAGGTACACTTCAACTGTGAGAGACAGAATGTGAAAAAAAAAATCCATGACTCCACATGGTAGGATTTGTAAAGAATTTATTCGTAAATCAGGGTGGAAAATAAGTATTTGGTCAATAACAAAAATACAACTCAATACTTTGTAACATAACCTTTGTTGGCAATAACAGAGGTCAAACGTTTACTATAGGTCTTTACCAGGTTTGCACACACAGTAGCTGGTATTTTGGCCCATTCCTCCATGCAGATCTTCTCGAGAGCAGTGATGTTTTGGGGCTGTCGCCGAGCAACACGGACTTTCAACTCCCGCCACAGATTTTCTATGGGGTTGAGGTCTGGAGACTGGCTAGGCCACTCCAGGACTTTCAAATGCTTCTTACGGAGCCACTCCTTTGTTGCCCGGGCGGTGTGTTTTGGATCATTGTCATGTTGGAAGACCCAGCCTCATTTCATCTTCAAAGTTCTCACTGATGGAAGGAGGTTTTGGCTCAAAATCTCACGATACATGGCCCCATTCATTCTGTCCTTAACACGGATCAGTCGTCCTGTCCCCTTGGCAGAAAAACAGCCCCATAGCATGATGTTTCCACCCCCATGCTTCACAGTAGGTATGGTGTTCTTGGGATGCAACTCAGTATTCTTCTTCCTCCAAACACGACGAGTTGAGTTTATACCAAAAAGTTCTACTTTGGTTTCATCTGACCACATGACATTCTCCCAATCCTCTGCTGTATCATCCATGTGCTCTCTGGCAAACTTCAGACGGGCCTGGACGTGCACTGGCTTCAGCAGCGGAACACGTCTGGCACTGCGGGATTTGATTCCCTGCCGTTGTAGTGTGTTACTGATGGTGACCTTTGTTACTTTGGTCCCAGCTCTCTGCAGGTCATTCACCAGGTCCCCCCGTGTGGTTCTGGGATCTTTGCTCACCGTTCTCATGATCATTTTGACCCCACGGGATGAGATCTTGCGTGGAGCCCCAGATCGAGGGAGATTATCAGTGGTCTTGTATGTCTTCCATTTTCTGATGATTGCTCCCACAGTTGATTTTTTCACACCAAGCTGCTTGCCTATTGTAGATTCACTCTTCCCAGTCAGGTGCAGGTCTACAATACTTTTCCTGGTGTCCTTCGAAAGCTCTTTGGTCTTGGCCATGGCGGAGTTTGGAGTCTGACTGTTTGAGGCTGTGGACAGGTGTCTTTTATACAGATGATGAGTTCAAACAGGTGCCATTCATACAGGTAACGAGTGGGGGACAGAAAAGCTTCTTACAGAAGACGTTACAGGTCTGTGAGAGCCAGAGATTTTCCTTGTTTGAGGTGACCAAATACTTATTTTCCACCCTGATTTACGAATAAATTCTTTACAAATCCTACCATGTGGATTCATGGATTTTTTTCTCACATTCTGTCTCTCACAGTTGAAGTGTACCTCTGGTGCAAATTACTGACCTCTGTCATCATTTTAGGTGGGGGAACTTGCACAATCGGTGGCTGACTAAATACTTTTTTGCCCCACTGTAGTGGAAAAAAAGGTTTTCTCTGGTGTATAAACATTTGAGAATTTCATTTAATTCTCTTCTGTAAATTGCTTCGGTACAGTTCATGCTAACTACACCTGTCAAGACCCTCTTGTCCAAATATAGTCAGTTGTGACTCCAAAAACAACCCCTCTCCCAAACAAACACAAAAGCAAAACTCACCAGCATCTTCTGCAGCTGCTCTACAGTCTGGTTGGCCACACTGATGCCGTTGATTTCCCTGATCTCATCTCCAACATGCAATGTTCCTGAACGTAGGAAAAAGGAAAAGAGAAACAAGCAGAAAGACAAACGTAAAATATTTTCTAATTGCAGAGGCATCCGAGATGCAGCCATAGCAGAGGTCCTCCGGTCTAGTTTGATTCTTCAGCGACTACAGTGTGGCATCCTTTGTAACAATCGAGGAGGAGTTTCTTTTACTCACCGTTAATTTAAAAAGCTCTAAAACCTTCCTCTTCTTTAAAGATTTCAGGTAACAACAGTAAAAATATTTATTGAGGACTTGAAATACGAAATTAGAGTATTGTATACAAAAAATAGGCAGAATATTTTAACAAATGAGTCAAAGTCTTGTGGGCAAGATTTATATAATGTCGCTTATTGACGTCAGTCAGAAGATGGAATAGAGTACCCTGTCTGTGGATCATCCCCCCGTGCATTATCCTTGCGACGATGCAGTGGTTTGATTCGTTCATCTTCAATGTGATACCCTGCAAACGCATAAATTTGAAAATGGTTACTGATACCATGTAAAAAGTCCCAATGTCATCCCAGATCAAATATCAGTACAGTGAATACAACACCGTACTCTTTAGATCATTAACCGTGAATTATGATGCATCTCGATTAATCATGAAGAACTCTCTTCAGCCACAAGTAGAACAAGCCTCCAACAGACGGCATGGCCCCCAAAGAGTCCCAACATCAGCATTATACAGTTAGTGTGAGCTGACATGAAGAGACAGAAGACTAAAACCAGAGAGGAACTGTGGCAAGTTACCTTTAAATGCTAAAACAAAGTATAAATAATAATAGGCATGTCTCTGAAAGCATCCTCACTTTCATTTCATTCATTTCAACTCAGCATTGTTCAAAATCCCAAAGGGCGTACCATTGGCTCATCTGTGTTCTTCTGAAACTGGACCAGACGGACTCTGGTGACGTTCTCCAGGTCCATGTCTCCGTTGGCACTCTCGGGGGAGTCTCCGTTCAGGAAGGGTGAGGTGGGTGGAGGTGTCACCCGCAGAGCCTCGTCACTGTAAACCTCGTGGGCCACTACGTCATGGGCCTGCAGCAATGCCTGTAAACACACACACTCCATAAAGGACTTCACTCTTCTTGGTAAAGGCACATTTTGTGTGAACAAGAGTGCACCAGTTATGGAACTTTACTGTCGGCTTCTGGTGGCATCACTGACATGAATATCTGCGATTCTTCCAAAGTAAAAGGGAGGCTGAGATGAGGTACAGGCAAGGCCACAGGATGTTGAGGAAGAGTTTCCCCCTTTCCTGTGGCAGCAGACGAATTAGGACTGAATATGAGTACCACTGTCTTATCTGGTGAAGAAATACTCTTTAGCTAGCTAGTTGTTCTCACCAGAAACCATTTATGAAAACAAGTGATTGTTGGGCACTGCTTTATGAGTTGGCATATACAAAGAATTGGTGAAATCTGTATGACTCCAACAGTACAAATAACGTCATTCAGCTTAAAAATTTGCAATCCACACTCTTTTTATGGTAAATTCACAGAAGACAAAGCCTTCAGTGTTCTTGAACTCCCTCAAGACATGATCTCACTAAAAATAACATGGACAATATTTTATTCAAGCTCTGAAGAGCAGGAAGGGATTTGCTTCTTGACTTTGTCTGACTCTCTGCTCTGCCACACATTACAAAGATATTTCTCCTTTTGCACAGGTGCCTTTAGTCCGTAGCCCCTGCATCTGTCTGAGCTCTGCATCTCCACAAGACGAGCCTGCTGCTCCCTCACACCCACAGAGTGTTAGACTCCACTTGTCTGACAGACGCAGAGGCCCTTCCCTTGAGTGGCACTTTAACAAACCCGTCTGAACTTCAGAAGACAGCAATCAAAGCCCAACAAAGGGGGGAAACCTGTGACTGTCTTCTTTCAGCGTCACGCAAACAACACACACAAGCGCACGCACCCGAGGAGGGAGAGCACATCAGAGAGGGAGAGACACAAAGGCAGCGGCAGCCTCTCTAACTCCAGTGTCAAAATACATCACACGCAGAAGACACTTCATGTTGCACAACTTGCAGGAAAACTGTGTGTGTCTGTAGGTGCAAGTACGTGTGTGTGTGTGTGTGTTTGTGCACCCTAATGAAAACAGGGTTAAGTGCTCAACTGATCCTTTCATGCTGTGTGCTTTAACCCTTTAAGACCTACCATAGAACTAAGTCCGCCAGAGCTTATCTTTATATTTTTACATGCTGTAGTGCCATTTTTGGGAGCATTTCAAGTTGCTTTACATCAGTACAACTGTTATAGCCCAAATTTTAATAATATGTATGCATTTAGTGCATAGTAACTATATAAATTGCAAAAACATGCAAAAAAAAAAAAAAAAAAAAAAAACTATAAAAATTTTTTTTAATCGTTTTTGTTTTGTTACATATATTTCTAGTTAGAGAAATTTAAGAGGCTTATGCCTCAAAATTGTAAATACAAAAAAGTTGCACAAATGAGTTTACAACAACAGGAAATTTATTTTGAGTGTCTTCATAATTTTATTTTTGAGATACACCAATTTTTATATACTGCAGAAAAAACGAAAATAAATATTAAATGCAAATTGGCAAAGAATTTCCAGCAGTGCAATTTGAGTTCTAAGCATCCCAGAAACGACACAGAAAAGCATAAATTCAAACATGACTTTTAAAAACACCAGTATAGGCTTATCAGGCCCTGAAGGTAAAAAACTACATTTTCCGCAAAAATGACGTCACTTCTGGTTTCGGGCAGGTAATGGCAGACATGCCCTAGTTCGTGCTGACGTCTATTCCGACACAGGAAGTGTTACAAACAGCTGATCGGATCGGCAATGCGCGTTTCTGGATTATTATGCTTTTGTTGCTGCAAATGCTTTTTACGCAATTTTTGCAAAGCTATATGTGGAAGGAAACCGTGACTTAGGACAAACTGAATGCATAAGAAGTACAACGCCTGCGGTTTCATATGCAAAAAAAAAAAAAAAAAAAAAATCATTGCGCTAGCTTACGTGGTTGCAGTTCTACAGAGATTTAAAAATAGATATGCACAACGGAGCGTGCCCGCTCCGACCGGTTTTAAAGGGTTAAAACGAGAAAATTTTAGACTGAGATAGTTAATGGACAGTGCTTTAAGCTGTTTAAACTGATCCCCATGTCGAAAAAAAGAAGAAAAAAAGAAAAAGAATAAATAATGCGGTATTCAGTGCAAAGTTCATAAATAATGTCCTGGACTGTGGGGTTTGTGGGGATTCTGCCATGTCAGCATCACTGCCACTCAAATGACAAACAAGATGACGTGAGCTTACACAGATCCTGTTCTTTATTTAGACATTAAAAGGTGATCGGTGCATCATGGGAAGGCCCCAGCAGCCTAGGCCTATTGCTACAGCATAACTGAGGAATGCTTTAGGATCACCTGATCCAGCTCTAACTCTACGCTTTATCAAAAAGAAAAGTCTTAAACCTTTTAAACTTTGTGATACAATTGTTCAAGATTTTGTATGTGAGAATTTTAAATTCAGGAAGCTTTAAGGGAGACCTGATAATAATCTGAGAAGCTAAAAATGCACAAAGTAGTTTTTCTGCTCTGATGATGTCTCTGATACAGGATGTTTCTTATTTTTGAGATATTGGCAAAAACATGAAGGCAGTTCACATATTTGTTCAATGTGTGCATTAAAGGACATATCCTGGTCGAAACGACTCCAAGATTTCTCACAGTGTTACTGGAGGCCAAGGTAATCTATGCAAGCATCTGGTTAGACAACAAGATTTTTAGGCCCAAGTACAGTAATCTCCGTTTTATCTAAATATTGAATCAGGAAATTAGAGATCATCCAGGTCTTTACTTCTTTAAGACATGTCTGTATTTGAACTAGTTTATTTAAATGATCTGCCTTGATAGATAAATAAAGCTGGGTATCATCTACATAGCAATGAAAGTGCCATTTCAAAACATATTAGTTTAATGTATGTGTTGAAGGACATTTCCTGGTCAAAAACAACTTTAAGAGTTATCACACTGTTGCTGGAGGCCAAGGTAATACCATTTCAGTTTCAAAAATATTCCCTGAAAAGGGGCAGCAGCCATGTGGGGAGGATTGCTAAACTTTAGCTACACTTTGCTAATGTTTTTCTATACCTCAAATACCATCTGAACACTAATTCTGAAACCCTACACCTCAAAGTAACAGGTTTACTTTGTTAAAAATAACCTACAAAGAAAGTCAAGTCTACTCTCATGTGTGTACATCAGAGCTAGACGAGTCAAAATCCTGGCATGGCTCCGTGGGCATCGTCTGTATTCAGTTCTCACTTGAACTTGTTGGAATGTGGAACACGTCAGTTTACGCTCTTGTAGCACCATGAAGGAGCCAGGCCTCTGACCCGACACAGCACATCGCATCAAACACGCCTTACTAACCTCCGTCTACGCCCGCCCTCCTCTCTCACTTCACAGCCAGGACCCTCTCCTTCCATTTGTCTTGATTACTGATCTTTTTCCTCAACTTTGCTCTCCCTATCACTTCATTTTGATACCGATTTGTCTTTTTTCTTTTTACGTCTCCTCTCTCTGTCGGTCTGTCCACGTGATATTGAGCAACACTGATCAGTGATGAAAATCAGATGTATTTATGTATATATATATCACATTCGCAGACACTTGAAACACCCTTCCATTTCCACACAGTTCATGTTAGATGACTTGATCTTTAAACACTTAAATAAACCAATACGATGCACTCCATCTTTCTTGTGCATGTTTTCTTTTTAGTCCTATCTAATCTGTGCAGACAACAATAAGACCATGTAAAAGTGCTATTTACAACATTTAGAGAGATTCTGATTTGTTATATCTGGACTCTAAATGCTTCGTTAAAGGGCCTTGTGCACATTTCTGTAAGAAATGGACATGAGAACCTCTTAATGTGTGTCTGTGGGATTTTTTTCCCCACTCACCATGAAATGTGGCTGGGTTACTATCCGTCTGAGTTCCTTAGCTTCGTGCTTCTCTGGGTAGCAAGAGACCTCTTCCAGTACCTGAGGAAACACAGAGAGAAGAGTTTAATTTATGCCTCAGTAGCTCTTCTTTATGCCCAAATCCCTCCTTCCAATGCGACCTGGCCACTTCAGCGTAGGCAGCGCAGACCAACAACACTCACAGTTCCTCTCCAACACCACCTCCTAATGCGAGACCAACTTTGGACACCACTCAGCAAGTCAAGAATCTGGTCAAGCTTTTGCTCCTCCTCCTGCCCTGCGGAAGCCACTTGGCTTGATGTCAGCTCCAGTTATGTTGCGCCTGACTGGTGAATGTGGCATTGTAGAGGTGAGGCCTCTGCATCGAGGAGTTTCAATGTACTTCTCCATATCAAACAGCAGTGTTTAGTTCACGAACGTGCATGGGGTCCAGGTATTCATTATCGCTACACTGTAATAATCACATTTACTTGTTACCCTCAAGAGCTGGCACTTACTGGCATGTCAAAGCAACATGCATTAATACATCAGCAACTAAGTCACAAGTACAGCCAAATGAGATAAAAATCGCATCTCCTCTGTAATAGCCAGATATGGATGCTATTTCAACACTTAAGAGAACTGCATGGACATTTTACAGGACAACATTATTGTTTAAACTATAGAGGAAAAACGGTCAGGTTCACCTTTAACCCTGTGTTTTGTTTGTTTCTTGGCAAGTGAATTGAACTAAAAATATGTGTGTACGGAGATAGATAGATTTGCATCCATTAATTGTTACTAGGGCGCGATACCACTTTTTTATGTCCGATACCGATATCATAAATTTGGATATCGGCCGATACCGATATGAATCCGATATAATGTTTTTTTAATCAATAAAACTGTTATTTTAATATCTTGGTGCTTTTTGTATAAGTTTATACTCAAGTTAAAAAACAAAACAAAAAACAAAACAAAACACTAAAGCTATTCTGTTATACCTGTATGCAAAAAATACACTGCACCCAAAATATTTCATAGTTCAGCAACACTGATCAATCTAATAAACTTAAACCTACTCCATCCTCCCTATTCTGGTATTTTAAAGAGTAAGCACCCTAACTAATAGGGTTCTAAAACTCCCTGCAAAAAAAATAAGGAACCACCCCCCACCTCATGATGCTTAATCGACGTAATCAATTTGATGCAGTGTGAAAAAAAAAGCCCAGAAATAAATTATTTTTCAAGAATAATTAAATAGATTCAACATCTTTCTTCAACAGAGTTGCAGACTGCACAGATGGTACCTTCCCAAAGGAAAAAGTAGGGGAGACCGGGGATAGTTGTAACGTGGGTCAGTTGTAACACTTTCAATTTCTCCAATCAGGGCTAAGTTTCAAATGATGTGACTCATCCTGTGCATGCCCAATTCAGTTCTGCTATCACATGTGAAAAATCAGCACATTTTGTCGAACACAGACAATTTAACATGAAAAAAGTAATTTGTATGCCAAAAAGTAAGTTTTTCTACTTTATTTCAATTTCTAATAGCATTATCTGCTTTGCAGTTAAACTCATCAAACTTAAATTATGTTATTTGTATGTCTATGGGGATATATTCTGTGTAGGTCTTTAGTGCTAATGTTTTAGCCGTTGGCTGTAATGTTAGCTAGTTCATGGCTATAGGAGTCTGGGTTAGTTGTAACATCTGCATTATTGTTACAACTTACCACACTATTACTTTAACTTATATTAAACAAGTTGGGGCAACGACATCAGCAGAGAGAGGTTCACTGGTCGCATTTGTATATGCGGTTAATGCCATTGGCAACACAATTCCTCCACTGTTTGTGTTCCCCACACATACATTATGCAGACCACTGTGTCAGAGATGGACCAGTAGGAAGTACTGGTAGTGGAAATAAATCAGGATGGGTGCAAGAAACAGATTTCCTCATCTTTCTGAAGCACTTTGCAAACCACACCAAGGTAAGCCATGATAAAAAGTAATGGAATTGCGATGCTGGTGAACTACTACATTTTTTCAGCTTCATTGTTATGTTCAAAATTGGTGCAAGAGTTGTAGGTTATAATGCCCACTGAGCCAATGAGGCCAAACCCAAGGAAGACCAACCAAAGTTAATGAAATATTCAGTTGCAGAAAATTCCATAATTTGTCTTTTTTGGGGGGCTGGAATATGTTCAAAAGCTAGATTTCTGCATTCTGTCACACACACACACAGCTACATAAATGGCTCTAAGTGCATTCATGTGTTGAATAAACAAAGATTACACGTTAATGTTTTGTTAGTACCCTTATTTCATTGTGTTACATTTCACCCCAGGATATGTTACAACTAACCCAGACTATGGGGTTAATTGTAACATTTCACTCTTCGTGTTTGAGACCATACCATGCAATGGGTAATTGTGCTGCAGAGAAAATAGCTGCACTATTTAATAGCAGAGACATGTAAATACTTTGCATTACATTTTGAATCCACTACCTTAAAAGACCTCCAAGTTACAGACAGAAATGTCAAAAATGTTACAACTATCCCCGGTCTCCCCTACTATAGCTTACTAGGGTATATTAGACTTAATAGTTACTATATACAGTAACGGACTTCTATACATTTTACATCAGATTAAAACTTTGGGTGTAAGATTCAAATAATTATTTATTAAAAGCTAGACATTTTAAATGAGAATAAGAAAGAAAAGTAGGTCTTTGTGCCCCCTTCTCCCTGTTCATGCCCTATCGGCCCCCTGGCTAAACTTTGCTAGATCCGCCCCTGCACAGTTACCAGCCGTCAGCGACGTAGAAAAAGATCCAGGTGTAGAAAGTAATATTAAATAAATTCTAACAACAGCTTATCAAGCTTAAACGTGCTGCTGTTGTTCAGCCGCTGGTTTCCTCTTTCTGGTGCAAAGTGGGCCAAAAACAAACAAGAGAGACGGACTCGCGACAGAAAAGCCGATCAGCTGATCATTAGCAGTTTCACGATTGAAGTAGCAGCAGGAGAGTGAGAGAGGCAGTCGCTCCATATATCGGTTGTTAAGCTTAATGTGGGAATGCTTTACAAACATTCAGAGATAAACTCACACACTTGCTTTACTTCTCTCTGGGATCACTTCCTCGGAGATGAAATGCCAGATTGGTAGCAAGGCTACAAATACACACAGCCGCTCTATCACGTGAGCACACTGCTCCGACGTGCTACGGTTATGAGCTGAGTTATGCCATGTCGCAAGTTTTGTGAGGTGCTTTTTTGATATTTAATGGATCGGATTACATTTTTTATTTCTCTCCAATATCCGATCCAGTAATTTACGTCAGTATCGGACCGATACCGATACGTAATATCGGATCGGTCCATCTCTATTATTTACACACCAGGGATCACTGTGAGGCCATCAGTTACAATGAGAAACAAAACTCCACCAGCTGGACAAAGAGAAAAAGCTGAGGCAAATGCACAGTTATGTGAATCCGAGTTAAAAAACAAACAAACATACAAACAAAAAAGACCAACAACAACAGAAAAAACCCCAACAGTGTTGTCACCTCCCATGTCAACGGTGAACAAATGTCCATAGAAATTAGAAACACCCACCAGGCACCAGATGTTCTTTTCTGGGCTAAATGCGGTGGACCTTTAAATTTTTTTACTTGCTGAAGAGAAAACATGTGGCAAGTTTAGTCTAAATCACATGTTTAGCTCTTGTTATGAATTTACGTGAGAATCATCTATATTTTAAAAGTTGTCTTCAGCTTTGGAGTAATACCAGGATAATAGATTACAAATATGGATAACCTTTCTGAATCTAAAAAGTGAAACCACTGCATTAGTGACTCAAACCTGCATACTTTCTCGTGGCCAGCAGAGGGCAAGAGATACAGTTTCTGATGGTTTAGAAGTCTATGAGAGAAGTGCACATCGCTTCCTCTGACCCATGACCTTTGATGAGTTTATGATCTCAATCACCAATTTTAGTTCTTAATAAAATAAGACTCGTTTTATTCAGTAATTATATTCCCCATCAAAATTAAAAGGGGGGATGCTTCAGAGAAGGCCTACACAATGACTGACAAGTCACACGCAGTGCCCTTCAGTCAAACTGGTTTTAAAAAGCTAATGTGGGGACAATCAAAACACCCGGTTTGAGGCTTGATAACCTCAAATTGAGGGCCTCACTAAGCACGGGGTGATCCATGGATCAACATATATACACAGTGTAAGTTGAGGATCATTTCTCATACATTCTGTCAAATGACAGGCAGAAGGTCATTTTCTCTGACCCCATGTCACAATTGTATTTAGGCCAAGGGGCAATCCTCCAGAGCGGAAATACTGAGCCAATGTGGAATTAGCAGAAACTACAGTTCCATTTAAGGCTGCCTGGACAGGAGTCAAGCCTCATAGCCTCATGTCAAAATTTGTTGTTTTAAAACCAATACTTACAATATGTTACAAAATTAACCAAGCTAGATACCCTTAATTAATAATTTAAGACTCCAGTCTTTCATCTGTATGTTGTAGCGTCTAGCTCCATGGCAGCAGTCAGATTGCTAACACTGAATGCCAATCAATGAGTGAAGTTACATCATCTTTTATATGGTACACAGCTCCGATGTGAGAAAATGAAAAGTTAAATTTAGTGCAGTGTTCACCTTGGTTTTCTATGAGGTTATATCCTCTATTACAGAATGTTGTGGCTTAATGTTTGCCCTTAAAATTTTGATTATAAAATATATTTATGTGGACTTGAAGAAGAGTGATCATTTACCCACCGATCAAAACTGCAGCAGTCACGCTTAAGTAAAACTCCATCCAATACTGTAACACTTTCAAAGCCAAGGAAACTACTTCTAACTGATGCCCAGTGAACATTGCAGTAGTGTAATGAGGTCTTACATCTTCCAGAAGTTTCAAAGCGCCACAGGCTCCATCTTGGGAGGAAATCTTAAGTGGAGGAAGACACAAAGAAGCATTATAAAAGCTGTTGACTCTTGTTTTCAGGACTCACAGGTAAAGGGTTAAAGGTCAGTAATGACAGAGGTCGGGTTAAATCAAGTTCGACCCCTGCCTTTAATCAGTACAAGCCGCTTTTTAAACAGGCTGTAAATCTGGGTAGTTTGTGTGTAGATTAGTATCAACAGCCAAAGTGAAACCTTCCCTCCTGAGAGAGAACAGTTCCAGAACTACACCAACAAAACTCATTTTACTGATTAGACATGACAGTGTAGAGGTAAAAAGGAGCGTATTAGTGCAGCCCGCAAGAAAAAGCTTTGCTGAAGTTTGAATAGTCTTCAAACTGCCCTGCTGCAGCAGAAACCCACAGGAGCCCACTGGAAGCTACCGTCTGATTGGTTCAAAGCAATTCAGCGTTAGCCAGAGTGAATCAGCAGAGACAGAGGTGAAGCAGAGGAGGAAGGCAGGGTAGTCCCTGAAAGCACAGCCAAGATTAAACAATACGTTACTCTGAGGTCAAACTATGCTGGAGAAGTTAGAGGCCAGTACAAGTTTACTTGTTTACTTGAACTAAAAATTCCCTTGCACAGCAGTGCAATACAGTCAGGAAATACCAAATTGGAGGAGAGCATGAACAGGTCTAGGACTAAATACCATTGTCAATATTCACAAATCAAGACTAAAAGTAGCTCCCAACTTGCCAATTTAGGGGGAACATATCAGTCTTCACTTGACAAAGCAGTTTGAAAATCTGAGAGAAGGTAGAGATAATCCAGAGACAGCAGCATCCATTTAGCAATATGGTCATATATTAAAGATCTAATCATCCCACTAACGATCAGCAACATCGATCTTCTGTGATCGATCTGATCGTTGATCATTCAAAGACCAACTCCTATCGGTTTGCTTTCATCCCATCTATCCATCCATGTAATATCAAACCCTAGTTTCAATCATATCATCATATGAAAGTCTTTGAAAATGGACTATTTTAAGTTTTTTGTTGCCATTTAAGTCTCAGCTGAAAGAAACTAAGTTGACTTGGGGTCAAAGTAATCAACAGAGTTTCAAATTAAGAAAAACAAAAACCCTGGGACAGACTGGCGACCTGTCCAGGGTGTACCCGCCCCTCGCCCTATGATGGCTGGGATGAACATGCACCATTGTAACAGTATTTACATGACACTTTCATAAGAAAAAGCATGACCAATTCCTCTGAAATCAAAACAACCATCATTCAATAAATTAAAAACAATAAATCGATGGTGAACATGTGTTTTCCACATATACTGGTGTAAGGGCACCAAACCACCATATACTGCACTTCTTGGCTCAGGCAAATTATATGGCTTAATAATAATATAAGCAGACAGGATACTTCTGTACAAAAAAAAAGTTTGGTGACACCATTTAGTGTGTATTTAAGTATCTGACAGTAGGTTTTCTGTAGAGACAGATCTAAAACTAATAAAAGACAGATGAAAGTCTGCGACAGCAACACTAAAACGCTGTTTTTATTCCCACAAACTAACTGCATCTGGTGTGGCTTCATCGCGAACTCTTGATCCATTTTCTGAAAATGTGAACCAGAATCTATAAGCCCAAATGAAGTCCACAGACACAGAGCTGCGTTAATTAGCCAGATCTCTTTGACATGAACCAAAGCTACATAAAAACAGAGCCCCGCTCCCAGTAAATGGTTTTCCCCGTCTGGAGAGCTTTGGGATTTACAACGCCAGCCCTCGCCCACTCTCTCAGTTGTCGGACTTTTTAATTGCTCCCTTAAAGCACACACACGTAAACACAGCAACATTTTGTGCAGCTGCCTGCATGCATGGCTGTTCAGAAAACTACTCACAATGCACACCACAGTCCCACTCTTTCCTCTCACATGCTCCCTGTTCTTTCAGCCTTCTTGTTAAGCAGCAGCTTCTCTCTGCATCCTGCTTGATGGTGAGGCCAGACTAACTGCATGTTTGTCAGCTCATCATAGTCACCGTCAGATGCTGGAGACTATTATAAGAAAAACCAGACTAAGAGCATTAACAAACCCATCATTGTTAGTGTTTTTGTGTCTATGCCTCATGTAGCAGAGTGTAATGAGGAAGGTCAAATACAGACGCTGTAGGTCTCTTTTTAAAAACACACAGGCCAGTGTGTTCTTAAGGCGGGGCCTGGGCTAACAACACACACGAGCTCAGTGGAGTTTGAGCCGAGATGCAGAGCAATTGCAGTGGGGGTGCGGTATGAATTAAAAAACAAACAAACAAACTTGGACACAGCTAGCATAATGGACAGGTTTTTGATGGGGCTCCCACACAAACTCAAAGCAGAAGATAAAGCATTGTCAAATATGTTTCCAAACCAACTTCCTTCAAACCCAAATACTAGAAAATATGTGCAAATCAAAAGTAAATGATTTAACCAAGCATTGCTAGCTGCACGCCATAAGACAGGAAGAGGAAACAGTGGCTGGAAATAACTCATGTGGTTACGCAGCGAAAACGCAGGGCTTCAAGTAGCTGGTTAAAAAGCTCAACCCAAGGTCCAACATTCCAGGTATAGCAGCAGGTAGAGATTTACTATTGCACAATAATGCTGCCACTACTGGCATCTTGTTGGAACACATTCACACTTCAGATTAGGTAATGTGTCATCAATGACAGCAGCTCACTGAGAAAATGGAATTACTCTAATCCCACTAGAGGATGGCTGCAAAAGCAATCACCATAGACCCCATGCCCCAAATAAGCCAACAAAATAAAATAACTACCTAACTTTAAACTTCTCCATTTGGATATTGTTCAGGCTTAAATTAAGGGACGACTGGCTGATGTGGTAACATAGACCAATGTAGCAGATTGCTCTCCTCTTCACATCCACAATTGTTAGTTACTATTCTGTGCCTCTCAACAATGTTTATTTTTAAGTGAACTATGACAAATAATATGGGTTGCTGTGTGGTACACATATGTTCCAGATTAGGTAAGTGACATTATCGTACTGTGTCTATATGTTATTTAGCACTGATTAGCAGGTATCTGCATCCATGTGTAGCACCCACACAATTTATGGATGCAACTTGTAGAGACCAGAAACCGGTGGATGATGTCATAGTGGGCATATCAATCTTTTATATGTAGTCAATAAGTGAAAACGGTAGCATGGTGCCATTGACTAGCTAGCTAGTGTTAATAGGCTAAGATACCTTTTCAGTGGTTTCACAGATAATCTATACTGTCACTAATAATATACTGTTATTTACTCTGATTGGGGCAATCTGATGACCAAAGGTTCAGCATTACAGTAACCAGCTACAGGCCACCTATGCAAGTTTTGCTATGTATGCTCTACATATTAGCATGCATTTATTTATTTATTTATTTGAATAGATTTTATAGTATTATCTACACTGTGTCTGCAGGTTCATCTTCCAGCAATAAGAGAGTACAGCACTGGCATCTATAACAGATAACTCTCCTGTCACTTGCTGCTGCTGATAAAAAAAATACTTACTTTAATTTTACAAGAGAAATGTCGCTGACGACATAAGACGAGCCAGTGTTGCTTAATAATAGTCAGAAAAGTGTGAAAGCACACCGCTGCTAAATTTAAGAATGTAAGATCTGCAACTAAGCTATCAACGTGTAAAGTTGATGCTGTGGGTGTTTATGGCTGGACTGCCATTACACCCTTGTATCAAGTATAATTCACTGTCAGACTGTCAGATTTGATTGCAGGTCAAACAGAATCAAATTTACACTTAGCAGCTTTAAGGAAGCTATTATGCTCCTCCTATTATGCTTTCACTTATTTTCCATCAAATAATGCTCCAATGGTCGATGTTCATTTTAAACAAGGTCAAGGTTTCAAATAATGAGGTCAGTGTATGTATAATTAATCTATGTGAGCCAACAGCTCAGATTGCTCTAAACACTTGGTGTCAGACAGTTTTTCTACTCTTTGCTTTGCATGAAATCCAAAAACACAGCCCACTCACCTGTTGTTTAAACATTTTGTTTGGTAGCCAATCAGAAGGAACACTGGGTTTCCTATCTTAAAACACGTATATTCACCCCTTTAAGGCAGATGACATATATGAAACCCTGCCAGCATATATCCTGCTGTCATCACAATCATTCCTCAGAAAACCTCTAACAAATATGAAGTTTGCTTAGCTGACAGTGCTGAAGTTAGCCACTGCTCTTCAGATGGGGCATAGGCTGCCTGTGAAGCATTCATTTCAAGTCTTCCATGCAGTAGTATCCATTCTTATTTGGATGGACATGCTCAATATTTTGGTATATTCTGCACTTTGTTTGAAAGCGCTTTATAAATAAAGTTATTATTATTATCAAATTGAAGCAAATGAAGAGATCTTCTATTCAATACTATTTCTCTTTACATGAGAAGAAACAGCATGAGGGATGCCCTGCCTGTCTGGGGACAACATATCTGTTTTCTCTGTTTTGCCACACAGTGGTGAAGCTGCAGGTGGAGTGGCATACTCCACTGGTTTTCAGGGTTTTCTTCCTACCCTTAACAATTGTAAAAATACACACGGCCCTGTTCCCGGATTTTGTTTTAGAGCCAGCCTCTACAAGGGTCAAATCAGTGACTACCCACATCCCTGTGCCTTGCTATGGATAGTAACTGGACCTGGACGGTGGGGTGGAAGATGGCTTAGTTAACCGAACACATATTGAGCTGTGCCTGGTTGCTTATCTGGCCCTATGGTGGCTTCTAAAGTCTTTCGTCTAAGCACTGCATCTCAGGTGGACAACATTTATTAGACTTTAGTCTTCAGTGCCTCCATCATGAGGTCTGTCACCATGCTCCACACATACCAGGCAATATTCTTCTGTTTTACTAGCCAAATGTAAAGCTTTATCTAAACAGAGGCTTTTCCATTCGTTCTGTGGAGGCCATCTTTATAGTTTACAGTACCAAAGATCTCTTGTTGCCTCAGGGTGTGCAAGCACTTTCTACCAGGGGAATGGCAGCCTCATGGGCCCTTCTATGAGCGACTATCAGCTGGATGTGAAAGCTCCTTCAGTGGCTCATTCTGTCTTTTCTGTCATGCACTAGGGTGCTGGTGGTTAGGCTCTTGTTTGGTAGTATGAGAGAGATTTTTCCTGAAGGAGAGACACTAAGTACAGCACCAAGTCGCCCCACCACACAGCTGCACTCCGTGAAGAGCCGATATTTAAGGGATAACTGTGAAGATGACAGGGGCTATCAGTGCAGGTGTCACATATGTAATCACATGTAAACAAAGGGGGGAAAATATACTGTATTTTTGTACCTCGTTCCTCTCCTTCACAGAACAGAAGGTGCTTTTTTTCCCCTCTCTTTTTTTTTTTTAAATAAACAGACCTTAATGAAACAGAACCTCAAGTACAAATACGACTCCATAGACTCTAGTGCTTAATGTCTTATTAGAATAACAGCAACAAGAAAATCATAGGGAATTATTTTCAATTTTGTTAAGGCCACCCCAGACACACTTTAAGGACCCCTGGTTGTGCCAAGACCCACAAACAAACAGCAGCTTCTTTAAAGGTGAGCAGAGCGATCGATGGCAGTGAAGAGTTGAGAGTTTTAGTGAGCAAGAGGATTAATGCAGCCTGAGCAGAAACAGAAGTGTGTGGTGAACAAGAGAAAAGCAGTAAGTGTGTCATCCATACGAGGTATTAAATTCATCACACACATCGCATGAATGCAAGTGTTGATGTGAAGAATGTAAGCGTGGGAGGAAAATAATGCACGTTTTCTCACCTCTTTGGCTCTCTGCACGGCATCACTGGGGGGGTTTCGGATCTGTGGGGATGACTTGGTGTTGATCTTATCGTAGAGCTGAAAGATAAAAAGCACAAGGACAATGAGCTGGACAGCGAGACTGTGACCAGAAATGAGTTTTCACTGAGGTCAACACGACCAACGACACGTCTTCTACATATTTGCTATATCAGACAAAGCTGTTCATGGCTGCAACATTCACATAGTAACTTCCTGATGCTACATCAATATCGCTTTATTGAACACATTTGAAAATGTGGGAATGTGTACATGCTTCCACTTTATTTTCACGGTTGAGACAAAAAACCCCAACAAAGAGCAACAACCACAACAAAAATCCCAGCATTACCTTTTTT
The DNA here is from genome assembly GCF_057382185.1 of Mchenga conophoros. Classification (NCBI taxonomy): domain Eukaryota; kingdom Metazoa; phylum Chordata; class Actinopteri; order Cichliformes; family Cichlidae; genus Mchenga; species Mchenga conophoros. The sequence continues at coordinate 12,154,249 of NC_140541.1, forward strand.
GGCAATTTGCGCTACAGTAGCTCATCTGTTGGATCGGACCGCGTGGGCCACTTTTTAATCACTGATCACTGCAGACTGGGAACACCCCACAAGATCTGCACTTTTTAAGATTCTCTGACCCAGTTGTCCAGCTATCACAATTTGGCCCGTGTCCCACACGTGCTCGCATCCTTGCGCCTGCCCATTCTTCCTGCATCCAACACATCAACTTTGAGGACAAGAGAATCCTTAACATAACGCAACCACTAACAGGTGCCATGATGAAGAGATAATCAGTGTTATTCACGTCACCTGTCAATGTTATGCCTGATCAGTGTATAGAGACACATAAGATATGGAGAGAAAACTATATTAATAAAAAACAAAACAAAAAAAACACTACGACAACAAAAAAGAAAAACTCTTCAAAGACCAAATAAGAATGGATAAATGTATTTTGAATAATGTCTTCTGTGGCCAAGGCTAAGCGAAACAGTAAATGGCCTGTATTTGTATAGCGCTTTACTTAGTCCCTGAGGACCCCAAAGCGCTTTACACTACATTCAGTCATCCACACACACATTCACACACTGGTGATGGCAGCTACAGTGTAGCCACAGCTGCCCCGGGGCGCACTGACAGAGGCGAAATCCACAAGAACAGCACACATTTGCAAAATAATGTGTGGCACCTTAGAACCATTCAACCACTTCCATCCTCTGACCGTTAGATTTGCTCTCAGCTCCTTCAACAAACCACTGAATGAGGGGGATGTTTTAGGAACATTGATGTTTCATTCACTAATAACCAAGAGCACAAAGACATTCTGACAGTAGGCGGTGGCCCAACACCTTACTCTGCTCTTCAGGCTGTTTTTCCCTTTTATATATTATATTAAACACATTATATACATTATATTTAAACCCAGAAAATGGTTAGAGCCTTAATGTTTATCAGAACACGGTCAATGTGCGTATGTGCACAAAACTGCTCAACTAGTACACCTTTCCAAGTTTTATGAGTAGAAATTCACAAGGTTTCAGCAGCAACAACAACCACATCTCTCTCTTTGGCTGCATCAAGTGCACACAAAATTAAAATTGATGTAACACTTAAACTTAAAGCAGTTTCTATGAAAAAGCGTAAGCTTGAGTGCTGATGCCACTTTTACAGTTTGCCCCCCCCCCCCGTCCTAAAACCGCCACAACCTTGTTTCCTCATCACGCTGACTGAAAGACAACAGACACAAGCTTATAAAAATCCTGTGACTAATAAACAGCACTCCAAACAAGTCCAAACAAAAGCAGCAGCTGAAGCTCAAATCAAAGCAGAGGGTGGCTTTTTGGAACAAAAGACACAGACAACCACAGCTGTGGAAAGCAGCTCTAATCATATACAAAGCAACAACAATGTGATGTTTGAGGAGCAACTTGTAGTTTTCATTTAACCTGCTCTGCAGTGCATGAGCGGGCTGCATAATGTGTACAAAGAAAAGCACTCTCGGAGGCAGACACAGAGTCACAGACAAACTGTGTTTGTACCAGCCCTAGACTCAACGCTGCTCTGTTCTCCCTCTTACAAACACGACAGCAGACGACATCATGCAGCGCACAATGATAAACATTAACCTAAAAAATCTTTTTGCATTTTGTACACCAAGTACATGTAGCTGCTGTTTCACTGCACTGAGACATTCACTTTGCTTCTAGTTTGAATCAAAAGTGTCTGCAGCTGTCTTAAGAAAAGCGTGCCTTCGTGGAGGGGGTGAAATGCACAAACAGAAGTCGTCTGTGGTGCTACACATGCCCAAAACTGAAGTTTGAAGTTGTGCGACTAAATACTCGGCTGCCCCAGATTCTTATTTTCTGGTTCACGATCACAAAAAAAGCCCCAAAATATTTATATATATATATATATATATTTCTAAAAAAAATATTTTTTAAACAATGACAATCCTAATTTCCCTCTGAATAATTTACAGGAAGACATGCAGGTGTTCTTTGGCTGGTGTTCTAATTGTATTTAAATTGAGCCCATTATGCTCATTTCAACTCCATATTTTAACATGGCCTTTACTAGAGTAGCTTTGCATGACTCACAGCTTGAAATAATCCTTTTTTTTTTTACCTAATTCCAGGTGTTAGTGCAGCCCATCAGTTCATCCTCTGTCTGAAATGATCCATTTTAGCTCCCTTCCTCTTCCCTTAAGCAAGCTTGATTCTGATTGGCCATCCCAGGTAGACTAAAGATTTTAACAGGTGGGCAGGGCTTACATGTTTACAGCCAGAGCTCTGCACCTGAGATGATGATATAGAGCCAGTCTGAATTGGAGCACTTAGAGCAGCATGAAGCTCGAACTTTTGGCTTTTTCACTTGAGCCACAGTGAGTATTTCTCAGGGGAAACAACATTGAGATCTGCTTTGTTTCAACCAGAGCCTTGCCTTATTTTTTGGTTTCAAATGCCATGGCTCCAGTGGGAACACAAAGCTGTGCTTCTTCTGGCATCCACTTAATTGTTTCAGTCTCTTCAGTCTGACTTTCTCCTGCCTTCCTGTCTCAGCGGTGCAGCCTTCTCTCTTACAACATTATCATCACTGTTTCCGCTTCACCTCCAGGTTAATTTTTTTTTTTTATATAGAGAAATAGAAGTGTGGAAATATGCAGATGGTATGTAGACTGAATGCACAAACCTGTTGGTTCAGGTGGTTAAGAAAAGCCTGGGTAGGCACAACAGGCTGGTGTGCATGATTCATAAATCCAATTTTACATATGCACTTTTTTGCACAGGGTAACAATGTTTCCACATACATATTAATAAAGAACAGCCTTTATTTGTAGCGTTGGTGAGGCTCAGTAATGACACACAAATCTGGAATGCAGTGTTAATTTTAGTTCTGGATAAGGGAACAGTGACTTCTTTCCATTATAGAGCTGTAGGGGGAAACGAGAAAACATCAGCTATCGCAAGGAATGAGTTGTAAGACACATCTGGTACATTCCTGTAAGTTTCTAATGGTTCATCCACACATGGACATCAGTCCTCTAAACTGGAATGAGGGCTGGCAGACAAAGGAAGAGAGACGTAGGAGAGGAGGGACTGTGAGTCAATAGCAGTACCGCTGTGACAACCTGACATCGCCAGGAAAAAAAAAAGCCCCAAAAGAAACCTACACAGATTGCACGCACACATCTCAAGAGTGCATTTGTATCCAATTCTTTTTGAACAAACTCCTCAAAAGACAAACAGCACACTCCTCAGGAAACCTGAATGGCGGTTGGCACCACGAGTGCGTGCTGTGCCACACGCCGTCCGCAGCCACTGAGCATTTACGCATATTTACTGCGCTCATGTCCTCATGCTTTCAACATCTTCCTGGTTTTGTTGAGTGTTAAGCAATCGTGAGCTGACCTCTGATGGAGTTTTACATAAAAGTGTAGCAAAGACCGAAGTCTGAATTAAGGGTAACAAAAGACAAACCAACCAACGAGACACTCAAAGATATGTGCACAGATGCAGATTTCACTGTTACAGCTGTCACACACAGGCACACATTCGATCATGATCTCGTGACGGCGTGTGCATGTGGCAACAGCCACGACAAACAAGCGACGGCTCTTATTTTATGATGAGAAACAGTGCGATTTCCTCATTTCTTATTAGTGACAAGTAAATGCAGACATCAGTTCCTTGAGGGTAACTTCTTTTTCCTCGCCTCCATTAGCTCGAAAGCCTGAGGAGTTTCGGATACACGAGGAAAAAAGAAAAAAGAAAAATACAAATACAAATGCACTCGACTAAAATGCCTCATTATACATGTCAAACACCAGAAACACACACTGGGGGATGTCGGGTTGACTTCGAATTAGCTTGAGGCATGTCTTGACAAAACTCTTTGTGCTAACACATCAGATGAAGGGAAAAAAAACGGAAGACAACAAACTCACCCAAAAGACAGAAAGTGTAGTGTCACAAAAACACAGCCAATAGATCGCAAACACACAGACATGAGTTTTGTAAGCCAGGAGGCTCCATCCGTTCACCGTCTTCAGGATTTTGTGTATTCCCTCGATGTGCAGGCGACTTTGAGCCGCGCATACAGTGATGAAGGGTGCGCTTGCTGTGAATGGCACTGAGGCCTGACAATACCAGCCATTGTTTATTTTCAATGACCGAGGCTGGCCTGTGATGCTCTGTCCTTTCCTAACTCCCCCTCCTCAGAGCAGGGCTGGGGTGTGAAAGTGTGGGTGAACAGGAGAGATGCATGTTTGACTGTTTCATGTTATTGTATTTGAGCTGCTTACAACACAGAGTGTTTGTAAAAGGGCTTGGCACTGTTGACTGGAAACTGTATATTCAAAGATGTGGACAAATTTGTCATTTGTCATTGAAACAATGCTTCATTTCTCCTGAAAAATGGTTCAGTTAAAAGCAGTTATCAAATATATACCTGTATTATCTTTGGGATGTAATAGAGTACAATTATCAAAACAAATGCTGCTGTACGGCCTATTTGTAGGCAAAAACATGCAACTGTAGTTTGATATCATTGTGTACAGTGAACATGGATGAGAGAAAGCAAAGGAGAGAGCTGGTTGAGGAGTTCTATAGATAGCAATGTTAAAGACAAAGGCCATAAGACAATCTCCAAGCAGCTTCATGTTCTTGTGACCAAAGTTGACAATAGCAAATTAGAAGGTTAATGAGACTGTGGTCAACCTCCTGGGACTCAAGAGGAAATGCAAGACCAGGTTGATCAGAAGCATGGTCTGGATGATTGAACAAGAGCAACGAAATCATCCAAAACCAACGAACCAGTGTGTTCTTATCACACCATCTGTTTAATTTTGAACACTAATGAACATCAAAAACAGGAATGCACCAAAATGCATGCTGATGAGCCCAAAAGCTTCTGGGAGGATGTCCTTTTGTCAGATGAGATGAAACTGGAGCCTTTGACCTTTCAGATGAGCTCTGTGTTTACAGAAGGAAAAAATTAAAGAACACCATGCCTACTCTGAAAACTGGAGCTTGGAGACGCTGGCCTTCAAAGCTGAGACAGCTTGGGCAGTTGCTGCAAAAGGTGGTCCTACAAAATATTCTCCCGAGAACCAGCCTATACATTTATGTCACACTGTGGACATTTGGTTTTGGTCTATATCTTTTGACTTATTTGAGCTATCCTACTAAGTCCTGATGTACTAAATAGAGGACATCCTGGGCTTTCCACTGATATCTCATGTGTTTGGGTGGCCTCTTTTAGCTCCAAAGTGGAAGGAAATCCCCATAAAAGTTCAATGGTTCTCCGGAAGATATTAAATTAAGGGTACCATCTTTGGTGTCCATGCTAAATATGGAAAAATATTAAGGGGATACCATTAGTTACAAGAGTTTGTCTTTTAAATGATGAAGTGTATCTAAAGATTTGTCCACACTTGTACTTTAGAGCGAAAATAACTAAACACATAATTGGCCAAAACAGTCCTGAGAGCTGACCAATCAATCCTACTTTGAGTCAAATCCTAAGTTAAATTCTCCCATTGATTTTAACCAATTTGTTTTAAATGCAGAAATATGTGTATTAAAGTAGCTGAGCTAAATCTCAACACAGAGCACATTAACTGGCATTTGCTCATATTCATTGTAATTATCTTTCACTTAATGATGTGCCTCATTTACTATAAAAACACCGCTCACACCGGCTTTTTCAGTTTAACAAACTACAGCGCAGAAATCAGACTAAACAAAGTGGATCAAAGGAAGAGAAAGCACAGCTGCCTCAAAGGCAAAATGATGTGCTCGGAGTCCAACTAAATCTTAAATGTGGTCTGGCCCCTGTGCTGCGATTTTGTGACCCAATACGGTTTGAATGTGGCGCACCAGTTGTAGGTCACGGTCTGCTGCTGTCACCTACGACTCAGATGTTTCTGTCAACATCCCTGAGTCACGGAAACAAGCAGCAACCGGACCATTTGTCAAGTCCAAGCGAGCTGCTGCTGCTGCTGCTGTGTTAAGGACACATCTTAAAAAACAACATGACCTTTTCATAATGCCTCCAGAGGAAAGAGCATCCCCGTGTGTGGAAAGATGCTATTTATGCCTTATATCACAAGCAATGACTGAATCTTATTAAGGGGTTATTTCCACAAAGACATTGTGCCCCCTCCAAAAACACTGGTTGTGAGGTACATCACAGTAGTGGAATGGGGGCACTAAATGCTTTCCTAAAACCCAAAGCATGTTTACAGTGGACCTGTTAGGCTTTTCCTTATTTTCTGTCTTTTATTTATTGTTACAAAAGTTCATGCCTATATTAAACATGTAAAGTTTGAAAGCCATAGCTGTACAAGTTATGGCTGTACGTCAAAAGCTCAGGCTTCTGTCTGCTCTAAATGATCCATTTCACACACTTTTTTTCTACACTAACCTGTGTATGATATCACAGAGAGGACCTATCCCTTTTATAATACAGTACTGTCCCTGACCACAGACGCTGCACACACCTGCTGTTCAACCCTAAAACATTAAATTGAACTATGAATAATGCAAAACTTCACTATCAGAGGCCAAAGTTAAAAAAAATGCAGAGCTGGAAATGAGCAGAAAAAGGCTTTAATATTCATGCGTGAGGCTGCTTCCAAATCCCCTCGCTGCAGAAAGAGTGGCTGCTCTGTCCAAACCAAACTCACAGACGAGCAGCAGAATAAAGAGGTAATAAAGTTTATAACACATGATTATGTAGCAGTAAGAAACACATATTTTTAAAAAGGTCTTTGTTAACAACACCTGTAAGAAGAGGCTGTGGAAATTGTTTCACAGTAAAACAGAGCTGTAGTATTAAGTGACGATTTCATAGGAGCAGCTGGGCTTATCAACAGTTTCTGTGTATTAACACACTGTACTTTACATGTGATGTTAGGGCTGCTCAATTAATCAAATTTTAATCTAAATTACGATCTGGGCTTTCAATGATCATTAAAAATGACTGAGCCGATTATTAGCACCTCCCTCGTGCTTTACTCTCGCGCTGCTCCGTGTGGCAAATCGAGCGCACCTCTCTGCATTTCGAACACGCGTCACAACAATTAAGAGGACCCGAGGGAAGCTCGGAAAGCTAAGCAGAAGTTATTTGGAGAGGAGAGTGACTGCCGTTGGTTGAAAAGAGAGGTAAAAAAAACCTTCAGTGGTTGGAAACATTATGGGTTCGTGGAGTCAGACGTGTGTAAACTTTGCTACGGTGTCGTGCTGCACCACAGAGCAACACTGCAAAGTTCACTAAACATAGATGTTTACATTTTTAATTTATTTTTTATATTGCAAACATTTGCACTGTTATCAGTATTATTTTTTGACAATCTTTAAAGCCATTATTCAACACATTGTTATTGTTAAATAAATATCGTCAAATAATCGAGATCTCAATTTCAGTGAAAATAATCGTGATTATCATTTTTGCCATAATCGAGCAGCCCTATGTGATGTGTTTTCAAAGTGTTCCTGAATTCTTTTTTGAGCAGTGTATTAAAGGATTTCTTGTAAACCTAAGATTCCTTAAAAGCACTAAGTGGAATAATCCCTAATGTTTCTGCTTGACAGCTGTTTAAAGTGGAGATGAAAGGATAGAACAATGAATTTCTGTCAGCCAGTAAAATTACAGCAAGTACAATGCAAGTAAAGAAGAAAAACAAAAACAGGTCCACATATTTACTGAAGTATCGAAAAACACATTTACAGGGTTGTCTGTGAAGGTTCTCAGTCATCCAGGTCATCGTAGTCAAAGGAGCTTGCAAAGAAAAGCGTCCGGACTTCTTTAAGTTGCTTGAAGACGTTTCACCTCTCATCCGCGATTTACGGATTGGTTGGTTTATGACACCAACTCTCTGCCATCTATAATCCAGTTTTGAGTTCCCTCCCCAGACGCCTGAACGCCCACTCACATCCTGGGCCATCTGACCTCAGGAATTCGCATGATAAGGTGGGGCCAGGTTTCACAATGAGCTCACCCAAAACCCTGGCTGATTGGGACCCACACCCAGTTTCACACCTTGGCTCAGGCGATTAGAGGATCATCAGGGGGTCCTTTGTCCCTCTGTGGGGGGACACTCCCACTAGGTTTATATCTGGGACTCTCCACCATTTGACCTTAGAACTGAAGAAGCTTCTCGGATGAGAGGTGAAACGTCTTCAAGCAACTTAAAGAAGTCCAGACGCTTTTCTTTGCAAGCTCCTTTGACATTTACAGGGTTATTAATACATCTTTAGATCAAGCTTCATGTGCGATAGAATGGGTGCAGAAGTTTCCGTGCACTGCAACAGCCTAACGTTGGATTTGTAGGCTATGAAAGGCAACCACAGTGGACTCTTTAAAATAAGGGGATGCAACTGAAATAAAATGGACATCTGGCTATACATCTAACATTTGTGCATGCTTTTGGAATAATCATCTGAGTGACAATGACCTGGAACAGAGCTAGTTCTCAATGTCTATTTTTAGCTTAGGCTCAGTTCACGCAGTTCACACATCACTGTGCGATCTGCACAAAACTCCCATCCTTACAGTTAACGACGCACAGTCAACTGTAAACCAAATACCAGAAAATGATATTAAAGTTTCATTTTTTATAAATAATATTTAAAAAAAAAAAAACTATTAATGGAAAAATACAACAACAAAAATAAAACACACTATCTCCCACTGTTCCAGCTGTTAGAGTGAAGTGTTGACAATCGCTCATTTGCTTGTGTGACACTTACATCGAGCAGTGTGTGTAGATGCTGGTCCTGGAAAACACTGTGGAGGAAATCTAAATCTTTTTCACTGCAGTCCGTCAAAGCGTGGATCTCCTCTAAACTGTCCAACACCTGAGACACAGCACCTGCAAAGCACGCACGTCAGAAGTCCATCAGTCACTCAGCAAATCTGCACAGCTCTCAAGCGCCAAAACAGTTTCTCAGTTATTCAGCCTGGCTGCACTTTCGATTAGGTCTGTCACAATAATGACCTCCATTTCTTTTCAATACTGTTCTACAGTTCAGTTCCTCAGCCACCAAAACTTTGGCCGATTTAAATTTAGCACATCTCTACTTTAAGATCATCAGGGCTGTCTGTGTGAACTCGTCCCTCAGCGTGAGATTATCGTAGTGGGCAGGTGCACAGCTCATTTAGAGAAAATATCTATTTCAAAAACAGAATCTAATTTAGTTTCTTCTACTTATCAGAGTTACAAGACTTAAGTTGAATTTACTACACAGCGCACAATGCATACATGTGCAATGGGACAGAACAAGCCTTAGAGGAGGGGCACAAGAAGATTTTTTAAAAAGAGACTAATTTGATATCAAGTAAGGTTGTGATCACTCCTCATACACGGGCAATGACCTCTAAACTGTTATAACAGCTCCTGTGTTTAAGTGTGGGTTTGTAATATAAAAATAACTACACTTCAGGGATCGTGCCAGAATAAACAGCAGGACTGGCACTACCATTCCAGGACACAACATCTAATCGTTTATTTTAGGTGGCATAAAATGGCCACAACAAACTTGCTTTTAACAGTTAAATGTGAAACAACATATCAAATAGCAAAGGCAGTTATGGTGACAGGGCTACACAAACTACTACAAAGCACAGCACAGAGAGAACAAACAGGTACCTACGTTCTGCTGCTAGCAGTCCTAGCATGTGGGAAGCATTAAGAAAAATACACAAAAAATGAAAACATTGGCATTGTGCATATGCTGCCATCAACATTTAAACATTCAGAAGCAGTTGCTTCACAAGTGCCTCTGAGATTAACACTGATAAACTGGAAATGATTTGTGTTTTCAGTTGCTGGAATCTGTATGAGACTTAATCTTCATAAAGAGATACTCAGTAGATCCTCTGATTACAGCTCTTGTCTTTGGTGTATATTTAAGAGCTTGTTGCACAAACTTTCTTGTAACAACCTGCACAGGGCCTTACAGAGAAAGGAGAACTCAAACATGAAAAAAAGAGGAAGGAAATTAGACGGAGAACGTGTGATTATTTAGCCAAAAAGACAACAAAGAAGAGTTTGACTTCTGTGTCTTTGTCTACCTGAGGATGTGGGATCATCGGAGAAGTCTTGGAGTTCCTCGGGTGGATCTCCGTAGAAGGAGTTGAACTTGTGACTGGACACTGCAGCTAGCACGGCCCCCTGAAACCACAGCAGGAACATGAGCACGTGCATCTGTGGCCCCAGCTACGTATATCATCAATACACACTGAGATGATATCATGAACAGAAGTCTTGAATATTACAATATGATATTGTAATATTAAACCTTGAGCTTCCTCCTGGCGTTGAACTTTCTCAGCTGCTCCACGGTTTCCGGCAGGTGGATTTTGTAGGCATACCGATCCCTCTCCTTAGAAAGAAAACACAGAGAGGAAAATTGCTTACACGAGCTTAAACTGACTTCTTACACTGGGATGATTCTGCTGAGCCATGTTTGGCACTGTCATTATAGCATGGACCATTTATTGGACACTACACTTTGAAAGCAGTGGGCTTTTACCAGTCAGAGAAGGTCAAATGAAAAAGGGTGTGTTAAAGGACATGCATTATGTATGGACTAAATAATTCATTCACACCTGAAATTAAAATGTTGTCTGTACCTGGAGGACAAGGAACAAAACCCCCCAAACTGTTATGCAGATATAAATGGTAGTAAAATCCACTGGGATCAAAGCAAGACCAGCTAACCCACAGATCACACAATCTGTACAGTGTTCATACTCTGAGGAAATAAAGAATCCACCTGGGAAGATGAAGGCTTGTCCATGTTCTCTTGCAAATCTAATAAAAATTGTCCAATAATTTAATTTTGTACTCTTGAAATTTTCCCAGACTCGTGGTGGACAGTCTCTTTATTCCAAACATTTCCTCGCCCAAAACTAGCACTTACATTACCCACAATGCACTGCAACAGAAAGTTCAGTTAAAGGCTAAAGCATGAATTAAAGTAATGTGGTTGCAGTCAAACCTTAGGCTTTCAAGAAAGCCACATGTTGCAGCAATGTGGCCTGTTACAGCTTCGATCACTTCTATGTTGCAATATGTTATGATGCTTGCTGCTCTATTAACATATGCACTCTGTTCTTCTTTTCTATGTTTCATTGACATCTACAGGAAGCGGTGCCTGAGGAAAGCGGGGAGGATCATCAAGGACTCCAGTCACCCCAGCCATAAACTGTTCAGACTACTTCCATCAGGAAGGAGGTTCTGCAGCATCCGGTCCCGTACCAGCAGACTGAGAGACAGCTTCTTCCATCAGGCCATCAGACTGCTGAACACGTCATAGACACCTCACCTTCACTACTGGAACTTTAACATTATGCACTCCATACTGTACAGTAATGCCACTGTTCTGCACATGTCTCAACTCTGTATATTTTTATATATTTTATTTATTGTTTACTCTATTTAATTTGTAAAATATGTGTACACACACACACACACACACACACACACACACACACACACACACACACACACGTAGAAAAATATTTAGTATACACATCCAGAAATGCATATACTATTATATATTGTACATATATTTATTAGTTTCAGATGTAGCCATTCTTGTATTTTGCTTGTTTACATTATTGTATTTTGCACAACTCTGTTGCTTGTGAAGCTCGCACACAAGAATTTCACTCACATGTGCTGTACCAATGTACCTGCACATGTGATGTGACAATGAAAGTGATTTGATTTGAAAACTCTACGTGTGATGGCAGATGCACAGCAGGAGCAGATCGCTGAACTGAGAGTAATTAAATGTCTTCAACATCTTACGACAGACTTTGGAGGGTATAAGTGGCAAAATGTGGCTGGATGTTTTCTGATGCAACTTCCAAAAAGAACTCTTCAGGTGTAAAAACCTATGTGCATTTTAAAATCTATATTCCAGATTATATGTGGAAACAGGTTAAAGGTACAAGTAAACAAGGTAAGGTAAGGTAAGGTAACTTTATTTATACCTAAAGGCAAGGTAAATTTGCTTTACAGAAAAATGACAGCATTTGACATCCCTTTAAAAACACACATACCTAGTAAATATATAAAACTCACTGTGACACATACTTTAATATTTCGAATCAAAAACAGTTCTTATTTAATTCAGTGACAGCAACGGGGACAAAGCTATTTTTATAACGCTTTGTCCTGCATCTTGGAAATAGAAACCTCCGTCCTGAGGGAAGAAGCTGAAATTCACCCCTTAGAGGATGGGAACCATTTTTAAGGATTGATAAAGCCATCCTCTGTACCTGCTTAGAGTACAGGGAGGCTAAACAAGACTGTGGCTCACCTATCAGACGACTGGACCATCTCACTATCTGATTTAGAGAGTTTTTCTCTGTGACAGAGGTCTGACCAAACCATGCCACCAAACAAAAGGATAAAACAGACTCAATAAAAGAACGATAAAACAAAGTTAAAATTTTTTGGTCAATGTGGAAATGAACAAGTTTCCTAAGGCAATAAAGGTGCTGGTGACCCTTTTTACAAACTGATTTGCAATTTTGATCAAAGTTCAGTTTTTCATTGATTATGGTCCCAAGATATTTATATGATTGTACTTGCTCTATTTTCTGACCTTTAATTAAAGTGACTCCGTGCCCATTTTGTTGTTTCCTAAAATCAACAACCATGTCTTTTGTTTTAGATATGTTCAGCTGGAGATAAGACTCCTCACACCACTGAACAAAGTCATCAATGACTGGACCGTGGTTAATTTCACCCTCTTTCAGTAAGCTGACAATAACAGAGTCATCTGCATATTTAATAATGACCCTGTTTTCATGTCTGCCCTGACACATGTTTGTATAGAGAGTGAATAATAAGGGCGATAGGACGCAGCCTTGAGGAGAACCTGTGGAGGAGAACACTGGGTCAGACAGAACCCCATTTATTCTCACTCTTTGTGACCTGTCAGTTAGAAAATCTAAAATCCAGCCCACCAGGTTTTTCCTGATTTCAAACTGTTCTAAAAGTCTTTTAATTAAAATATGGGGCTGTATTGTATTAAAAGCCGAAGAAAAATCAATGAAAAGAAGTCTTGCAAAAGTCCCTTTACTCTCTACATGTTTAAGAATTAGATTTAGTAAAGTCAAAAGTGCGTCCTCCACTCCTCTGTTGGGCCTGTATGCAAACTGCATTGGATCCAGCTGACCTTCAGTCTCTTTCATAATCACATTTCTGATGATTTTTTCAAAGACTTTCATGACAACTGAAGTGAGGGCAACAGGCCTGAAGTCGTTTAGAATTTTTGGACGACTAGATTTAGGGACAGGAACCACGACTGCTTCTTTCCAAAGAGAGGGCACATGTTGTGTTTGCAAGGATTTGTTAAAAATAACCTGAAATATAGGACTGAGTTCATCAGCACAAGATTTAATTAGGCGGCCACTAATATTATCAGGACCCTGGCTCTTATTCACATTGACTGTATGAAAGGCCTTTTTAACATCGCTGAGTTCAATGATAAAGTGCTGAGTATCTCTCAGTTTCTGTTTCAGTTCCAAAATATCCTCGCTAAAATCAGAAGAACTAAAACGAGCATAAAACATGTTTAAAGCATTTGCAAAATCTCTGTCTGAATTAAAACCATCTAAAATGACCTGACTGCTGCTCTGGGGATTTTGAAACCCTGCTATGGTTTTCATACAAGTCCAGGCAGACCCCAAATTTTTTGCAGCAAATTTGCTTTCAAGAAGGTTTTTGTAGCTCTGTTTTGCTTTCAAGATCTCGATTTTCATTTCCTTGGTGGCTGTCTGAAAATCGGTAACAGCCCCCTCTTTAAAGGCCTGTCTCTTTTTCCTTAAACAGGATTTGACACTTTTAGTGACCCATGGCTTATTGTTAGCGCTAAACAAACGCTGTAGCATGTTTATCAGGTACTGTTCTGATGAGAACAATAAATCACACAAAGTAACATCACTTGCAGGCAGGCTGCTGCAAACAAAAACGTTATGCCAGAACCTTATTAAGTAACGTGGTTCTGGCTAATTAGCCACATGGCGCTGCCTCACAGTGTTTGTGTTGCCGTCAGGCTGTCAGAAAGCTGCAGTGGGAGTTTTGCCACATTTTTGGTTCTCTGCCTCTGATGTAATTTGGTAAAAAGAAGAATTCAGGTTAGGTTTCATGGACTGCACAACTGTGTGGGTTTGTGTGACATTCTGTTAAAAAGGGGAACGCAATCAACACTAAACAGAGTCTTGCACTGCTCCAGCTCGATCTCTCAGACAAACACTGATGTGTCTAAACTTTAGCAAATCAGGGACACCTATAACGGAGTAAAGTGCAACGCTGAAAGTAGGGGTGTCCTTTAAAACTCAGAGATTTGATTGATGTGTCAGACCACTTCCAGATGAATTCCAAGTCCCTTGGCAGAATTGTCAAGAAATCATTTTTAAGTACCCCTCCATCCCTGCCCACAGAAGAAGACACAATAAAAGCTTCCTCTGACAACACATGACAAGCGCCAACACCACTGAGCTGGCACTTCCTGTCATTGCTTTCCTGCTTGAATAGCTGACTGATCATTGCGTGTCAACTTCAGGCGACGTGGCATTAGTATTCCACTTGTGTCAAAAAAAGGCTAAAAGTTTTACAGAAGTCAAAACTTTGGATACATGTCAGTGCACGCTTACTATTCCTCAAAGGGATAAAATGGAGCCCAGCATAATGGTCAAACTATATCAGATTTGACACAAAGACTTTAAGATCTCACAACACCAACCACCATGGGATGTTTCTCAGTGCCCTGCAGTACCTTGAGCCAGGGGTGGTTAAGAGCCTCGTAGACTGTGATTCTCTCGGCGGGATCCAGCATCAGCATACGCCTCACCAAGTCCTTAGCGCTCTCTGAGATGTGATTCCACTGGCGGGGATTCATCTACACACACAAAAATACCAAAACAGGAATATGAAATCATAAGTGTCATGTTGGCATCGTCCATTTGTCCCTGTGCTATACATACAGCAGTCTCTGGGGATAATAAATGAAGCCAAATACTGCAATCCCTCCAGTGGCCATTTATGTGGGGTGTGATAGTATATATAAATATATATATATATATATATACACACACACACACACACACACACACACACACACACACACACACACACACACACACACACACACACACACACAACTGAATTATATATATATATATAATTCAGTTGTATTTGTATTGCCCAGTATCTCATAAAGGTTTAGGTTGCTTCACAGGCATAAAAAACATTTTAAGAAACAGGTGAATAGTCCAACAGATAGAAGTTAAAGGCCAAAATCATATTCAGTGGTATTCGTATTATTATGCACAACTTGACAACAGTTCCAGGTTAAAAGAAGTTGGGTGTTTGGTACAGGATTAGTTTCCATAAAAATAATTTAATTCCATTTTATTTGTATAGCGCCAAATTACAGCAACAGTCGCCTTTATTTTGTAAGGTAAAGACCCTACAATAGTACAGAGAAACGTTCAACAATCAGATGATGCCCTATAAGCAATCATCATATGATTGTTGGGTTATTCTCTGTATGTATTATTGTAGGGTCTACCTGACAATATAAAGGGTCATGAGGCCATGTTGTTGTGATTTGGCACTGTATAAATACAACTGAATTGAACTGAATTAAATTGAAGCAATCACTTGGCAATAGCGGGAAGGAAAAACTCCCTTTTAACAGGAAGACACCTTCAGCAGACCCAGCCATCTGCTCCATCCAGTATTAATAATGCTGTTATTAAAGAGAATGTGTAATGAATGTTAGTATTAATGCTCTTGAGCAGTTTAATAGGAGACTGAACTTTGAAACATCTACCAGATAAGGCATGAATCCACCTCTACAGTGTTTGCTCTTAATGTGGTGATTCTTGTCTTTGTAGGATTTATAAGGAACACACAGCGGCGCTCAGACTGTGGCCGCACTTTGAATGGACCCTGACCTTGTATTTGCCCTTGCAGATGGCTTCAAACAGACGTTCCTTGGTGCCATAAAAAGGGAGACACCCCGAGAGGAGGATGAAGAGGATAACGCCACAGCCCCACACGTCCACGGGTTTACCATACGGCTCTCTCTTCACCACCTCTGGGGCCATAAAGTGGGGAGTTCCTACGCGACCTGGAGTTACAAACAGAGCGTGCAAGTCAGGTAACAGTTCCAAAATAATAACATTTTGACAATAAAACACGCACAGCGAAACTTCCTTGTTGGTTCCCCAGTCATTTCGATTCTTATGTTTGCTGAAATTGAAAAGGAAGTAGTTCAAGTTTTATTTCCTTTGTTTTTCCCTAATTACCAACTACCAGAAAGTAATGTCTCACAATCAAGTGAAAAGAGGAAATGATACTTTACTTTGGGTGACTTCCTATTTTGATGCAAACTAGGAAGCGCACGGTTTTCATCCAGGTTTAAAACTAAGACAGTTTCTAATGTGCAGCGTTCTTACATTTCTTACAAGTTCTCAGTAGCTGATACTGTCTACTACTTTATCTGTCCTTTATTAGAGTGAAACTAAAATTATGATGTTATCCCAAGTTAGTTGCAGCAATTTAAATGCTGCAAAACTGTTTAATTACTTTGGTTTCAACAGTCAAACAGGCCAGCTGAGCAGTGCATTTCTCTCCAAGTAAAGACTTTTAATTTAAAATGAATTAATTTAAAAGGTTTAAGAAATTCTACAACTGTTAAGACTGTGAGTCTTTTAGACATCTGCATTTGACAGATGCTGAACAAAATCTGACCCATAAAACGGGTACTTCATTTGTACGGGACATCAGTTACTGTGCATGGGAGTTACTACTGACTCAGAAATAACTGAAATAACCAGCACAAAAACCAATGTCTGGTCAGAATTAGCAACAGCACCAACACACTGATTCCAAATCAGCAAGATGTGGTTGTGATCAGCAGTCTATAAAGGAAGTTGCCAGTATACCTCCTGACAAAGGAAGCCTCCCTCTGCCATGAGCACTCCCACACATGGAAAGTTTGAGCTTTACTCAGACTTGATTTTCTTTTTCTAGCTGAGGTATGGTACACAATGTTTTCACCAAGTTGATACCTTAAGCGTAGTGTGTACAGATTGACGATGAATTCTTAAAAAGCAAAAATTATTAAATTTCCATGTGACAGCTCTCCATTTAAAAGTCAAGTCGGCTGTCAGTTTCTGGCATCATTGAACAAACACTGATACCATCTTAACACAGTGTCATGAGTGTTAAACTGTATTAAGTGCTCTTGACCGAAAGTGGAATTCTGCACCTCCTCCTGTGTTTTAAGGCTTTAGGGCTGTGACTGGGTACACTTTCAGGTTGGATCAGGTGAGGTAGCCTAAAAAGAGAGGTTGCTTTTAAGCAAACAAACAATTGCATCCTATCTCTTTTCATAAAAGCCTTTAACTTGAAATTTAGAGGAAAATATCACAAAGTCAAGAAAAGATGTGAAGGAAAGGACTTTCAGCTCCTGACTGAAATTACCCAGGTTGCCTGAAAGCACGATGTGCTGAAAGTATGATCTCCTAAAGATGCACCACGGAAATCCATGTGTTCTCAATGTGTTGTCTTTTGCAAGCTATTTAGCTCCCCCATTACTCATTTAGCATTCATTCATTTCAATTCATTCATTACAACTTAAAAATATCATTATTATATTAACAAATATTACCCACTCTGCAGTCCCCTCATATTTTTGTGCTTTAACTAACATCATTAAGATGAAAACACTTTAAATCTCGCCTTTATTAAAGCATTTAGGATCTCTGAAGTGAAATTAATTCTAAATAACACCAAAATGAGGAGAAAACTATATAAATTGAGTTATAATCACTATCCATCCATCCATTCGCTTCCGCTTCTCCTTCAGGGTCGCGGGGGGGCGCTGGAGCCTATCCCAGCTGTCATAGGGCGAGAGGCAGGGTACACCCTGGACAGGTCGCCAGTCTGTTGCAGGGGCTAACACACAGAGACAGACAACCATTCACACTCACATTCACTCGCACATTCACACCTAGTGGCAATTTGGATTATCCAATTAGCCTATCCCCACAAGCTGCATGTCTTTGGACGGTGGGAGGAAGCCGGAGTACCCGGAGGGAACCCACACAAACACGGGGAGAACATGCAAACTCCACACAGAAAGACCCCGGCCTGATGGTGGAATTGAACTCAGGACCTTCTTGCTGTGCGGCAACAGTGCTAACCACTGTGTAGGGCTGCTCGATTATGGCAAAAATGATAATCACGATTATTTTCACTGAAATTGAGATCTCGATTATTTGACGATATTTATTTAACCCTTAAGACCTACTATAGAACCAAGTCCGCCAGAGCTTATATTATTTTTTTTCATGTTGTAGTGCCATTTGTGGGAGCATTTCAAGTTGCTATACAACTGTTATAGCCCATATTTTAATAATATGTATGCATTAAGTCCACAGTAACTACATTAATTGCAAAAAAAGTGCAATAAACTACAAAAAAATTGAAAATCGTTTTTTGTATTTTGTACATATATTTCTACTTGGAGAAATATAAGAGGTTTATCCCTCAAAGCTTTAAATACAAAAAAAGTTGCAAGAAATAGTTTACAACAACAGGAAATTTATTTTGAGTGTCTTCATAGTTTTATTTTGGAGATACATCAATTTTTATATACTGCAGGAAAAACGAAAAAACAATCCTATGATGCAAATTTGCAAAGAAAACAGCACGTCCATCAAAATAAACTATTTCCAGCAGTGCAATTTGAGTTCTAAGCATCCCAGCAACTATTCAGAAAAGTCAAACATGACCAGTATAGGTTTAAGGCCTACAAGTAAAAAACTACAATTTCCGCGAAAATGACATCACTTCCGGTTTCGGCCAGGAAATGGCGGACATGTGATAGTGTCTGTTTCACTGTGGGAAGTGTTACGAACAGCTGATAGGAACGGCAAAGCGTGTTTCTGGAATATTATGTTTTTGTTCCTGCAAGCGCTTTTTATGCAATTTTTGCAAAGCTTTATGTGGAAGGAAACCGTGACCGAGGACAAGCTGATGGCATCAGATGTAAGTACAACTCCTCTGGTTTCATGTGCAAAACAAATTATTGCGCTAGCTTACGCGTTCAGGTTCTACAGGGATTTAAAAAATAGTTACACAAAACGGAGCGTGCTGCTCTGACGGCTTTAAAGGGTTACAATGACTTTAAAAAAATAATATAAAATAGTGTGCAACACCACTGAAGTTTTTTTTAACCTGTCTTTTCAACCAACAGCAGTCACTCTCCTCTCCAAATAACTTCTGCTTAGCTTTCCGAGCTTCCCTCGGGTCCTCTTAATCAGCGGTCTCCAACCTTTTTTGCGCCACGGACCGGTTTATGCCCGACAATATTTTCACGGACCGGCCTTTAAGGTGTCGCGGATAAATGAGGGAGGGGCTAATAATTGGCTCAGTCATTTTTAATGATCGTTGAAAGCCCAGATCGTAATCGTGATTAAAATTCGATTAATTGAGCAGCCCTACCACCGTGGCACCGTGCTGCCAAGAGTTATAATCACTATAATCATTAATTCACTCTGATAAACCCACCTTACAAAGTGTTTCACACAGGACACAACTAATGAAGCTCCATAATCTTTACAAATCATCTGTGGGTTTAACAGCTGTTGAGATTTAAAAAAATATCCACATATTAGCGATGCATAAGAGTAACACAGTAATACAGAATTGACTTGCCAACATCGCCTTTCCTTATATAAAGAACGCTCCAGAGTATCCTCTGCTCAAGAACATGAAGGAGGCGCTAAAATATCTTGTATCTTATACTACAGCATCTTGGTCATTTCACTTTTGCTCACTGACTATTTCACTCCAACCAAAGTCTTCTTTACCAGTGAGATGTGGTAGCTTAATGACTTAAAGGCATGACTTTCACCCAGGGGAGTGCACTGTCTCTGTGAATGGTCATTGGGGCTCAGGACAGGTTTCTGCCTGTTGTAGTTTTAAGTTGTTTATTTATGAACTGGAATCCATGAATAAACAATTCAAATGGTTTCCAGCTTGTAATTGTTTCCAGTCAGCCAAATTGGAAGCAAAAAATATGTCCAGTAAACTTTTGGCAGATCCTATTAATGATGTACTGATGAATGTACACGCTCAGTTATCATGAATATCATATTCTATAATTTCAAGTAAAGTATTTATATATAATATGCTGGGAAAGTCACTCTAAATTATATCGATATGCGTCATAACTATGTGTTTTTCTCAGTTCTTCTTTATGTCACAAGAGTCATAAACCCTGTGTCCCTTATGTCACAAGTGTTTAAATGGTGTCTTCAACAATAAGTTCAATTATGGAGCAGAGACGTGTTCTGTCTCTTTGATCCCATCTTAGTGGAACTTTTCCCACAAGTCAGAAAAAATAAAAATCTCCCTAAACAAATGGTGACAAGGCATGCAGGGAGAATCCCGCTGTGTTGTGGTGTTTACTGTACCTCCTGCCACCAGTCCTGACTCTCCGAGCTGGATCGCCACTCCAAACCCGCCCAGCTTCACTGGAGCCGAGTTCTCTTTAGATGCCAGCAACACGCAGTGAGGCTGAGAATGAGAGAATGGAGAAGGAAACAGAGATTTTAGCAAATTAAAGAGTGAAATTCTCCTATAAATAACAGACATTAAACGAGCCAGACACACCCCAAACCACCACCCACCACGGCCACACACAAATAACTGAGAGTGTGGGAAGATCAGAGTAGGAAGTTTGCTGTAGTGTCTTTATACGACTCCAGTTATTTTAAATACAACGTTGACTTTTGCTTTTTTTGATCATGCTGTCGTCACACGCCATGAAAACACAGATCGCTATTTTCTTCCCAAAGCATCAAGTAATGCAACCACAACATTTCAGTCGAGCAGTTTTGCACATGGCAACACCTATTTAGATTCACATTTCATTTCATTAACATTTGTGGTCATCTGCAGCATCCTTTCTATGATATAGTGTTACTTTGTGGTTTAATGTGGACTGATACGGATCTGAAAAACAGCAGACAGAAACAGTCTTACCGTGCGGTAGCTGTTGAACGGAGTATTAAAATTTCTGCTTTTGCTCAGACCTTTCTAAATTCTTTCTAAAAATCTTACGTGAGGACATTAAATACCATTTTGAAAAGGGGGGGGGGGGATTACCACAGTAGCCAGAGTCCAAGGTGGAAAGCATACTGTACACAAGTGAAGCATGCCCTGTGAGTATTTCCCCTCATATGTATAATCAGAAGGCCTCTCTCTCTCTCTCTCTCTCTCTCTGCTTCTGTATGGTGCTCGGAAGAAAAGAGGGGGGCTGACCACAGTATGAAATTTCCTCTGTGCAACATTACCGCATTCTGCACTTCAGCATTTCTGACTGCACAGCTGTGGACAGGCGCTTATCTTGAAAGTGAGATAGGACAGTTAGGGAAGCCAAAAAGAAAAAAAAGAAAAAACTGAAGCTGAGTCTACACAGTACTATTCTGTGACGATGATAGTATTTGCTCAACGCGAGTTGGACTACAGGAGAAAATCGAACATGAGATGACACAAGGAACTATTTCCATTTTTTCAGAGCGGCAAATTTGGATTTTTCCTGCATGTTCAACTTACAGGGATATCCTGGAGTACCTTAGAGGAAGGCAAAAAGACTGCAAAACCTGTAAGTGTGTGAGGTTGGAACTGATCCTCACCGTTCACACAGCCCTTTACACAAAGAAAGGAACGCATACTTCTTTTTTAATGAACTCCAATAACTAGGTGAGTGTTTTGAAAAGTTCCTTTCTTTTTCTTTTTTTTTTTCACACTGTGTGCAACACAATCGCGCTGAGCTGTGAGTTGAGTAAGCAGTTTCCTTTTACTGCTATTTCATTTACTGATCTTTTGATATACTTCTCTTGAAGTAAACTGACTGAGCACATACACATCATTTTAAAACTGCTTGGCTGCGGTAATGTGCAAAAGATACCAAAGAAATCTTGAACAGGTTATTCACATGTTTCTAGGGCTTTCCAGTTCCTGAGGTTATGATGGTAAGATTGTGTTTTGCAGGGCAGATTAATGCTCACACCCACAAACCTGTACGTATGAAAGCCCTTTCCCAAAATGCAAATTATTCCATGTGTGCCCCTCATCTGTTTGCAGGACTGTCAATCCCCTGAAAAAAAGACACCATGGCAAAAAACTTCTCCTGTAAGAACCAAACAACAAACTTAACCCTTGACCCGTGTGGAGATGACGGCACACTGCAGGTCCTGCTGGCAGTGAGCTACTCTATAATCTTCATCCTGGGTCTAGTCGGGAACCTGGTGGCTCTGTGGGTTTTCTTCTGCGTCCACTCCAAGAAGAACTCTGTTCGAGTGTTTCTCATTAACATTGCATTGGCAGACCTGCTGCTGGTGGTCTGTCTGCCATTCAGGATACTCTATCACAGCCAAGGTGACAAATGGAATCTGGATCCCACCGTGTGTAATGTAGTGGGACACCTCTTCTACATGAACATGTACATTAGCATCACTCTGTTAGGGCTGATCAGTGTGGATCGCTACTTTAAGATCCACCAAAGTGTAGGAATGCAGTGCAAACTCTGCTCCACAAAGCTCAGCTTCGCCCTGTGTGCCATCGTCTGGATTGTGTCCACTTGTATCATTTCAGTGATGGTGTCATCAACGAATGACTCTCCACATGTGAGCAGGTTGGTAAAACCTTTAAATCTTCTTTTTTTTTTACCTTACTGCAGATCTGCAGTGGCCAACTTGTGTGACAAAATGTATTTCCTGTGTCCAGGTGTTTCCACTACAAGAAGCTGGATAATACAAAGTGGAAGGCTTACATCAACATGTGTATGGTGGTTCTTTTTTGGTTAGTCTTCATCTCTCTCATGATGTCCTACGGGAAGATCGCACTCAAGCTGCTGAGGACATCACAAGCAAATCCAGATCTGCCCAACTCCACTCGCTACACTCGAACGGCCAAGAAGTCCTTCTTCATCCTCTTTCTCTTCTGCATCTGTTTTGTGCCCTATCACGTGGTCAGAGTGTTTTACATAAAAACGCAGATCACAGACACTTCGTGTTTCTGGATGTGTGTCGCTGACAAAACCAACGAGGTGGCTCTGCTGTTTTCTGCCCTCAACAGCTGCCTGGACCCTGTCATGTACTTCCTGTTATCCTCTTCAGTGAGGAAGGAGGTGCTGCGCTTGGTGAACAACATGATCTGCTTAAGAGATGTTACAGGCATCAGTGGGAGCAGCTCCACTGCTGAGATGGATAGTAGAAATGTAAGGACTGACAGAGAACACCCAAACACCAGTCTAATTAGTAATACAAAGATAGAAAGCGGTTTATAAATCCCCACACAGCAGAGCGATAACTCTACTGACGTAAACGTAAATATGACAGAAGCCAGCAGAAGAAGAGGAGCGTGACAGGGCAGCTGCTGCTCTTGCCTGTGCGCCTTTACTTGGTGCTTACCTAAGAAAAACCTTTGAACTAAGGCTTATTTTGAAAAGGTTTAGGACAACTTCGCATTATTTTATGCAGAGGAAAAGTACTGGCTCTGTTACACTGTAGGGCCTATGATTAGTCCTGTGATTAAACATTTGTGTCATGATGGGAGTGGGCTCTTTCCACTGAGCCTCAATATATAAGACTTGGAACGACAGAGGAATATCTATCTGCACCAGAAACTTGGACACGCAGTGACAAGGAACACTGAAGCTGGTGGTCCCGCAAGTTACTGTGGGTTTTGTTTTCTGTAACAAACCCAGTCTGTAACTGGGTTTGTAGATGTGTCGTCTTCGATGGTAAAGAATCCCCCAAAATTCCTGAGACCCACCTCTGGAAACTTTTTTCATGTAAATCCGTCCTTAATGTTACGAGTAATCCTGCAAATTAAAAAATATGTCCTTTCTTATTATAGAGAAATTTGAATGTACTTGTGTGCCATGAGACATTTTGAGATTTCATCATCAGCATCGTTTTGATGTTTGAATCCAAATAGTTTCAAAGATGGAGGGCAAAGTAGTAGGGCAACCCCTCACCACACACACACACACACACACACACACACACACACACACACACACACACACACACACAGAGCTAGGGGTGTTTGACTTTGCCAGATGTGACAGTAAAAAAGCAAAAATAAAAATACTTAAGTCCATCAAAGGCAGGACCACTTGGACTTTAATGCTTTTTTTTGCATAAGCTGATGTTTTCATACTACACCGCTCGAGTGAAACTGTGAACTTAATCGGGGACTGAGCATTTCCTTTCACACCCATATGCTGCATTAATCTAGTATAAGCACTGATAAACGAGAGACACAAACCACAATTACACAGATAGAAACATGACAACAAGTCAATACTCTTCCCCTCACTGCATTTATCAAAACATTTGTCACATACTGTTTAAATATAAACGTGTGTGTGACCCTGCAGATGGCCATATGTCACTAACAAAACACGCTGAAGACAAAGTGAAGGAAAGGTGATGGGAACTTTGCAGATTTGATCAAAGCCTGAACTTTATGATATTTATAACAGCATTAGAAAAAAAAAAACCAGGGAAACGCCTACTGAGGTGAAAGCATGGGGCTTCACTGTTAAATACCACTTCTCACAGGGCAAAATGCCTTTTACGTATTTAGAAAAGCTCTGACATTTACAGAAGTCTGTTTTCAAAGTTTGTTCTGGATCTTGGTGTGATTTATTTCATAAAGCTTATGTTAATGTGCCAAATTGTGCTTTTCGAAATAAAGTAGGATATAAATAGTCCTGTGCTAATCAATGTTTATCATGCAGTGTGTCCCTTATTATGGAAGGGAAGTGTGTGTAGGAACCAAACAACTCTTTCTGCTTCTCATCTAGAACAACAGCGCCACCCCAAGGCAGAAAAGGGACAGTGTTTAGACATTTTTGCAACCCAAGCCAAACATTGTGTGCAGAAAAGATGAACGGATGAGTAAATAAGCAGAAAGATGGAAACTAATTTGAATGAGAGAAATTATTTATTTTTATTTAAAAGTGAATATCAAATTGAATCACTGATTTGAACGCTTAACATGCAACACACATCTGCTCCTTATTTTCAAGTCATACACAGCATACCCTGAAACCAAATGAGGAAGCCTGCTAGACAAAACACAGTATTCTAGTTACGAAAATACCACACCCCACCGACAACTTGCCATTTACAATAAAGCGCCACTTCGACAAGGAAGACACTGCAGAGAAGCAGCGTGTCATGCCTGCTGTTAAAACCACCGTTTCTACTCTACCCTCAGAATACTTCACATGGGGCAGTGTCATCTGATGCCTGCAGCCTTTTATTGAAACATCTCAGAGGACCTGTTATTGGTATGTATCATGAAGCCAAACGCATCTCTGAGCAATGTTGTGTTAGTCAAGTGCACTTAATTTGTTAAATGTTACATTTTATCACTTTGAAAGAAAGAAAGTATTGCTGACAATTTTGTTGCTTTTCCAACAACTTGTACTGAGAAGTGCTGGACATTCAAGTTAAGACTGGAGAGCATCATCATCATCTCCTCACCGATCAAATGTTAAACCTACAGGAAACTGTCATCTCTGTGACCTACTTCTTTAAATACTTTATGGTGTTTTACACAGGAGCATATCAGTTTCTCCAGTCATCCCTGTAAAACATGCATTAAAATGTGTCTATTTTACAAGCCTGACACTTCGGTATTGCCCATTCTCTAAGCATACAACTCTGATATAAGACGACAAATTTAGTTAGACTGCTTGCAAAGCTCAGGTTAACCCTTTAAAGCCTGAACTGTAAAATAATTGATGGAAAATTCAAAGTTTTTGTTTTTGAAAATGGAGTGTTTGTTTAACCTCCTGACAATTAAAAAAAAATGTTATTCAAAATAAATTTTGCATGTTTTAGTTTTAATTTATATAATATTTGCTACATCTACGCACAGCAGAACTGTAGAAGAGTAAGTTAAACTATGCAACTAAAGAAAGTACATGTTGGTTTGAGGAGTTCTGCACCCACAGACACCAGTGCACTGACAAGCCATGCACATAACACATAAGAGGTTAGCTTCTCACCCAGAAAAAAAAACTGAAACAATAACATGCTAGCCTGCAGTGGGTTACTAAGATATCATGAACTGTCATGATCCCACACCTCTCACACTCGGACACATGCTGTGCCTGAGTTATGCTCTCAGCTGGAAACCTTAAACTCTTTTTAACCCTGTGCTGCAGCCTTCAGAGCGGTTCGGGCTGTGCCCACCGTACGTTCAGTTGCACGTCAGGTTACGGTGTACGGTTAAGAAGGGTTTCTGGTCAAGTCTATATTTACAACATCTGACTATCTGAGCTGCTGAGTTTGGAGCTTTGTCACTGAATAGACTCAAAGTTCCTCATAGACATTCTGAAGTAATGGTCAAGTCTGATTTTGCTAAAAAATAAGTAAATAAAAATGTTTTGACAGTTCAGGAAGCCTTGATGTCAACAAGATTTAAAAGCCAGCTTCTGTGTTCTAGATCAAATGGAGGGCACGTTTCCATCAGAAAACACTTCGTCCACCACCTGTAACTTCTCCCTCTGCCCGACTGCTGCAACGTTATATTTCCTTCCCTCCGTCTATGCGCTCCTCTTCCTCACCGCCCTCCCAGGGAATGCACTCGCTCTCTGGGTGTTCCTGCAGTGCATCTCCAGCTTCTCCCCCATCCACATGTATCTGTGCCACCTGAGTATATCCAATGTGTTGTTGTCCATCACCACGCCCTTCCTCGCAGCCTACTATGCCGAAGGCTTGGTCTGGGGTCTGAATGATGTCCTGTGTCAGCTCGTCCTGCACGGCATTACCCCGGTGCTCCACGTTAACATCTATATAAGCTTAATGATGCTCACTTGGGTGGCCCTCAGCCGCTTTGCGTCCCTAATCCAGAACACCCACGCCTCGAGGCCCAGCGCCTGCACCACCCTGCTGCCACACACCTTCTTCGCTAGCCTCAAAAAAGTGTCCTTCGCCAACGTCGTGTGCATCACTGTGTGGCTAATGTCAGTGGGGAGCATAGTGCCAGTGACTGCTTATTACGCAGTGCACGAGGCTATGAACCAAACCACCAAAAGTGACAAATCAGGACGTGGGAAGGTGTGCTACAGCCCTGCTGTGGAACTCGGAGGCAGTCTGTCTCAAACTGCCACTGTGGTCATTACAGCCTTCTTCTTTGTTATGTACCTGCTGGTGCTGCTGTCCTACGTCACGGTGCTGAGGCATATCCGGCGCTCACGTCGCAACACACCAGTCACAACCTCCCAGAGACTGCTGAGCAGGGTGTTCCGAAACATTGTGGTCATCCAGGTGGCTATGAGTAATTTTATACTTTAAAATAATGTTATTGTTTAGTCACTTAATTCCCTCCTCTTGAGCCAAATAAATTTCCAATATACTTCACATATTTCATTAAATTTTAAAAAACCAACTCCACACAGGTCATTCTTTCTGTTTGCCTGCTGCCGCACCATATCTTCAAACCCATCTTCTTTTCTCTGGTCCATGAAACTCCCCTTCAATGTTCCCCCACCAAAGAAACTTCCAGCTGCCACCCATTCTCCGGCATTATCGAGGTGACTGCTTTTCATATACAGATTGAAAGTAAAAATGTCCCACAGTATGTGGAAATCTGACATGATGATGGTTTTCTTGTCCCTCTCTAGCTGAAGAACTGCCTGTTTCTTCTTGCTGCACTGAGAAGCTCAACTGACCCCATCATGTACTTTGTGCTGGACAGGACATTCCGCAATGAAACCCTCAACATTTTAAGGTGGAACCAGAAAAACTCCACAACACTGCAGGTGTTCTGCTCAGGTACAGGAAGTGCCATTCCGAAGTCCGAACAGCAGAAGGAGGAAACCGCAGTTTGTGGCACTGTGGAGTGCAGTCATGCAAGTGTTATATAGTTAATAATACTCATCTTTTGACTGCATGGGAAAGCAAACGTACTCAAGTTTCTACTTACAAAGCAGCTCATGAAAAAACTTGAGCAGTGAGTAGGAGAAAGGTAGTGGCACAACACTTCCCTTTTCACAAGTCTGTATCATTACTACAACTCAAAGCAAGAAGTTCTTGGTCAGTTTGAGTAACACGGTCAGTTTCAACCAAATACACCAGGACTGCATTCACAGTCTAAATTTCTCTCTCGTGCAGCTTTAATCCAAGTTTTCATTTAAATGATGTCCTCGTTATGTCTGAGAGTATCTTATTACTTCACAAAGAAATCAGCATATCAGACACGCGCTGACCAAACGTTAACAGTTAAAGCTCAATGTCCTCTGTGCAGTGATCTTTTAATATCAGCACTCGCCACTGGCCACACGTGCTCTGTCCTGCTGTGCTTCAGCCATTGCTCGGCTGTGAGACTGCAGGACTGCACTAAGATAACAGAGCACCAAGAACATGTCAGACTGTCAGTCCCTGAAAACTTAAAATGTAGAAATGTTTTTTAAAAAGTTAAGACTTTAAAAGAACTGCACGCATACACACACGCATTAGTTGAACCTGAGGAATAAACTAAAGAAATTCCAAATTTCATTTTCCTGTATTATCAGGTTGGACCACCTGTGACAATGGAGCAGCCTAAAGTAGCTTTCAGTTGAATATGGATACTTTGGTTGTGGTGTTACTGTTGTTTGTGAAGCTCTGTGAATTACACTCCTTTGCTTTGTGATATCCTTACTTGTGTTTATTTGAAATGAAGTCTCAGTATATTGAAGTTAAAGTACTCTGTGCCTCCAGCTGCATTCTTTCCCTCCCTCTCTCTCTGTAACCGCTTCTACACATTCACACTCTGGTCCTACTTACATTTCGCTACTGTTGCAAAGTTATTTTTATATCATGCAATAAATATGTGTATGTCCTGTATCACTTTGTGCTCTGTCTGTTTCTATATACTCACAGCATTTTCTCAGTCCCATTCAACATACCACACAATCACACAGTGCTTATATTTATAGCTAACGTTCACACACTCACTCAGATAAATACATTAGGGGTAAAATATGTGTTTCTTGGAGGAAGCCCCACGCTCGCTCAATCCTTAAGTGAAACCTACACTGGGACGGCATGTGTCGCCACATGGGGATCAAACCACCGACCTTGCAGTTGGTAGACAATAGTGTAGGTTTCACTTGAGGACTGAGCGAGCGTGGGACTTCCTCCGAGAAATTTTTAATTGTCTGACACTTCTATCTCTGCATCCTGGTAAAACTGCTACCGTCTTCTATATCAGTGTACGGTGGAACTGCATTGATTGCGACATAAAAAAGAAAAAGTCACCAGGCAACAGTTCGGTATGCGCAGCGAGGCTCTGACAATTCAGTGTTAATTCAGTTTCGGGAAAACTTTGATGTCTTGTGTTTAGGGAAGTTGCTTTTTTAAATATGCATTTAAGGTAACAACAAATAGATTTGTGCTTGTCTGCCCCTGGAGTTTACCAGCCCAGGTGCATCTAAGCAAGATTTCTGCTCAAACATTCTGGACGTTTAAATCTTTGTGTTTTAGAGGACCATTAGGAATTATGGTTTTCTCAACTTATTGAGGCTGGCTGCAAAAAAAGAAGGCAAGAAACATCTAAGATTAGTCAGTCAAGAGCTTAGAAACAACACTTCTAAACCCGAAGTGCAGCTTAGTTTTTGAATTCTTGACAAACACCTCTGACTGTTCTACGGTCATGAAAACAATTTTTTTTAAAAAAAGAAAAGAAAAGGAAAATCCATAAGAGAAATACTGCAGCTAAAAGTAGGTTTTTACTTTTGAATCAACTCCTTATTTTTCTGTTGTTGCTACTATTTCTATATCTGAGATTCATCTCAAACCTTAAAGCTCCTACCCACAGTTGTATTGCTTTGTCCTTTTGGAGGTCTCTGCTGTATTCCTCTCCACGCATTTCATTTGTCTGCTCTGTTATCTATTCTGATGTTTCAGGTTTCTTTAACTTTGACATCAATAACTGTTTACATTATGTAAATACAGCACTTTTGCTATTTGCCATTTACTTATTTCTGTTTGATACCACAAACTTTGGAATTGATCTAATACTAAGTAAAGCTTATATAGGGGAGAGCAGCGTGTCATGACTTATGATAATAATTTGCTAATTCTGAACACATTTTAATGATCACTGTGATTTTCACTTTCCATAAAAATTAACTAATAATAATTAGTTAATACAGCAAAACCCACCGTTAAGCTTTTCATGTATTGTGAAAAAGGCTTTTTTGGAGACCTGGAATGTAAATGTGCCCGTCTCTAAAGCACAGGCCAGGTCAGCTTCTGCTGTTTAAATGTGCTACTGACTATAAATAAAACAGACTTAACAGTCAAAACAGAAAGACTCAGATATTTTTCGTAGTTTATTTTTGAGGTATATTAAATAATAAAAAATGTATATGATAAATAAAGGTTTTAAAGGTAGTACAGTAGATAGTATTTCATTGCAACAAAGAAATATCCTTTCAGGTGTAAACTGAAAGTACAAGTCATTACAAATACAAATTACTTAATAGTGGTAAAATGGTAAAATCACTCTTCTCTCTTTCTGATTCACATGCTGTGACGTGACATCATGGTGTTGCACTCGTGCATGCATGAAAATGTCTGTAGTGAGGTCCTCATGTGCAACAACAAGCGATCAGTGTTTGATGCCTGTGTGTGAAAAGTCTTTTTCAGTATTTGTGTGTCCATTGATTCTGAGGGTTTAGACTGTGCACTATTGTTTGTGCTGATGTTGTGTGAGAGTGTGTTGAGGGAGTTTTCAAGAAGACAATGTTCTGTGAAGTGTGGCTCCTGCAGATGTGTATCCCCTGGCCCCCAGGGGCCGCAGTAGCTATTCAGACTGAAGCAGGCAGCAGAGAGTATCAGATACCCTCCAGTGTGCTCTCCCCCAAATACTCACAGACAGACAGGCACAGGCCAGAGGAAAAAAATAAATAAGTAAATAAATCAACGCCAAAGAAACATAGCCAGGAGAGAAGGAATTCACAGTGAGTCGGGGGTGGTTGGAAGAAGAGGAAAATAACAAGTGGAGATGTGCTAAGCTCAGCTGCAGGCCATTTTTGGAGCTTTTTGCTAGCCGGAAAATAAGTGAAGGTTTTCATGTAACTGGTGACTACACCTGCTGAGATATCGCTTTTGAATTGTTAAATACTTTCTTCTACTTTATAGCTGGACACCTCACACATCTTATTTAAGCTTGCAAAGGCAAGGGCTCCTTGACACATGAGTGCTAACTGGGGTCTTTCACATCTCTAAAACTCTATAAGGGGAAACAGACAGAGAAGTAGCAGAAAACAAAAGCAAAACAACCCAGTGTGGTTTAAATATAGCATGAACAGGAATTCTTGTTCTTGTTAGGTTAAAAGTGTTGTGTTGAGGAAGGCCTTCACACTGCAAAAATTCAAAATCTTAACATTTCAGTGAGATAGATGAACTTTTAGGACAGTGCATCTTGGATCTGGAGAATTTTCACTTGCTCAATTGGCAGATTTTTCTTTCACTTATTTCAAGCAAAAATATCTTTTAGTAAGTGAAAAAAATGTGACAATGGAACAAATGAAAATTCTCCATATCCAAGATGCACTGTCTAAAACAAGTTCAAACATCTCACTGAAATGTTACTCTGTAGCTGATTGTGTCTTATTTTAAGTGTCATAAGATTTTTTTGGACTAGAAATTAGACAAATGTACTTGGTAAGATTTTGAATTTTTGCCATGCATAAAAGATGCACTCAGCCCGTTACTAACAGTACCACCCAGCCTTACATATTCCTGTTTTGTCGCTCATACTTGGGACATTCACAACATTGAATTTTAAGAGATTTCCCATTTCAATTACCTTTAAGGCACACACACTAACATTAGCCGTTTAACTAGTAGCAATTACATGATAGCCACATTAGCTGTAGTGGCTCGCAGACTATAGTTAGAAAAAATGAGCAATTATTGCAGGCTATATGGGACAGAAGTCGTATGGCTGACGTGTAAACTTGTAAACTTTAGCCAACCTCTGTAATAAAACACATTCCATGATGACATAACATGATGGTCAGGACTTGTGGTCTGGTGTAATATTATGGCTGGAGGTTATTTTCGTTTTCCTGTGTATTCGTTTGTGTTTGTTATCAATTAACAGTTGAAATATATTAGCAAGAAGGGGAGCTGAAATAAATGAAGTCACACTTACTTACCCCCATTAACCCGTGGCAGCCCACTGATTGCCAATGTTATTCACATCACTCTCCCAATCATTCAGCTTCATTAGAAACGCCAGAGGTTTGCATTAGGGAGTATCAACAAAAGACCTCTGCATGTTTTGCATCTGTATACACTTTCTGTTTACACAAGGGTGTGTGCATTGTTTGTGGGTCTCCTCAGACATTGTATTATTTCCTGTGGTTTTCCTCTGCTGCTGCTGAGGACTGTGACTGTGGTTTCTTATGCCTTTTGTGGGGCTCATGCAACATGCACTCGGACACAAAAGTGCATTACTGCCAGCAGCTTCAGGAGGTGTTCTGCTGCTAATGTCTGAAAAGTTGCGAGCTGTAGTAAAGATTGCAGGGGTTTGTTTTATTTAGGGGTTTTTTTGCAAGTCTTTAGGTTTTCGAATGCGCACCTCATACAGGAATTGCATGAAACAGTCAAAGTTCAAATGAAGAAGCTCCTATGTACTGCCATTAATACAACACCTGATGTTCCTTATATTTTAATCAGCTGTAAGGCTTAACATAAGGTGAACTTTGCAAACTAGCAGCAACCTGCAATCGTTTTATTGTCGC
This sequence comes from Mchenga conophoros, assembly GCF_057382185.1. Lineage (NCBI taxonomy): Eukaryota > Metazoa > Chordata > Actinopteri > Cichliformes > Cichlidae > Mchenga > Mchenga conophoros. The sequence continues at coordinate 12,187,098 of NC_140541.1, forward strand.
ACTAATTTTTAATTTCTGCTGTTACTCAATTTGTGTCTATACATGTGAGAGGACGAAGGGACAGGGGAAAGAGAAAAATATTTTATTCCTGGTTGACTACACAATATTGGACTGATTCCCACTTTGTTGAAGTTGAAGGAAACCAGCGTTGTTTTTATACATATATATGGACTGGTTGATTTAACTGATCTCCCAGCACGTTTCACGGCGTAGGGGAAACTAAAGTCATCTCTGTTTAGATTAGACAAACAAACAAATGTAGCTGCAAATTCACAAGAAAACCTGACAAGCACTGGGCTACTCAGAGGTGTTATTTTGCCATCATACACAGACACATTAAAAGCAGCAGTGCACGTGCCATGCATATTACTGTGCACGTTTGTGCTCAACTGTGAAACTGCAATGACTGAGTTTCATGGTTGACACCTCAAGGCCCATTGAAAGCCATTAACAAAGCCATTCACTCCACCCATCAACACACAAACAGCACTAACGACGCTGCTAATAGTCCTCCAAATGTACCACGAAGAGGTCCGAGAGGAGAACGACCGTTTTACCTTGTAAAAACAGCTGACATTCATTTCCCCACTGACAAGCAGTCAGTGGGGAAATGAGTCTCCTATCAATCACACTTCCCCATTCATATGTAGAAAGTGGTATTTGCTTCAAAGCCACCCCAAATAAAGCCGAGAATAGGGTCTAACATGTAAGCACAGTGACAGACAGATATCTGTATCACCTCAGTCTGTCTTCCAGTAAACAGGCTGAAACTAGCAACCAGTAAGCTGAGATATTTACAAAACTGTGCGTCACTGACATTTTAAGATGTTTAAATGTAATAATCAGAATCAGAATAATAAAACATTTAAAGTATTAGTGATTGCCTTGAATATATAAATGGTACGATGCCATAGCAGGAAATACAAACCTGTCCTTTGAAAAGTAGCAGCCATCGCTGCCTCTAGTTTTGCTGCATTAAGAGTCGAGGTGCAAATGACCAGAAAACCCCAATAAACAATATATATCATCAGATTATCACAATAAGGGCTGGGCCATATCATACCGTTCATGGTAATACTGGTATAATGTTGGGCAATGATAAGAAAATGAAATATCACGATAGAATATGGGTAAAACATGCATGCGCAGTGTTTTTGTTTTCATACGCACATGGAGGAAAAAGCATGGCGGCAACAGAGAATGAGAAGGGCGAAAGTGGATCGTTGAATGAAAACGATGAACCAGAATTGGTTTTTAAAAATGCTGCAACTTCAGTGGTGTGGAACTGGTTTAGCTTTCGTCCCTCAGATACAGAACAAAGCACTATTTTTGGTAGAGCATGCTAGCGGGCCATCGTTATTAACGTGTTTTTTGGAAAATACGGCACACTTAAAATCAATCCTTTGATTTTTCTGAAAATCGACAGTGCCCCTTATAATCCAGTGTGCCTTATGTTTGAATTCTGGTTGTGTTTACTGACCTCGAAACTAATTTATGTGGAACAAGGCGCTCGAAAATCTGTCAAATGTTTTAGTACGACTTTGCTAAGCTACAAAGCTGCACCGCTTGATGGACTGTTGGAGCATTACGGCTATCGTAGGCAGGAGCCTCGCGGAGTGATACGTACTGTGCTTCAACGTAATATTACCGTATTCTGTGTGTATAACCTTTTTTTAAGTTTGTGGATATTATACGTGGTTATGCTGAGGATATCATTATCACAAATTTTCAAATGTATATCGTGATAAATATTTTTGGTCATATCGCCCTGCTCTAATCACAATACTTCATTCACAATCAGTGTATCCAGTGTTTGACACACTTCAGTTGAGCTGATTTAATAGAAGTTTGCTCACCTAAAGCTATCTTAGCATTGTGGTGTTTGTGCTGTTGTTTATAGTATTCCCAGAATATTTTATTTACTTAATAAAATATCGCTATTCGGTGTCTCCGTGCAGCACCATACTTTATCACTTTTTACCAGAGCTTCAGTAAAAACAGCTTTAATGTGGGTCTAGCGATATTACACATGCTTTTGTCAGATGTGTGTTGCCGACTACGTACTAAACAGTTGACTGAATGACTACATTTAATCTAATGGATAGAGTTACATGCAGATAATAGCGCAGCAACATTTAAAGACACATTCACTGTTCCTATATTTTGTATTCTGAACAGACTCATCTTTACTTTCAAGATTGTCCAACATGCTGCTTTCTTTCTGCAGATATTACCCACAGGTATACATTCGAGACTTACAACACAGTAAGAAAAACTGACCTATCACAGACCACCAGAAGCTCAACAAGGGACAAGCACAAACAGAGTCTGACCGAGCACAAATTTAACTAGAAGGCTTGAAGCGTGAAGTTTGTGCAATGTTTTCTTGCAGACACACAATGTTATATGCAAGACATGGACACTATAAAATTTACAGAGGGAACACTTCCTGTTCCTTACATTCAGAAGATCTGACTGCAGATCTCACCTTAGCGCACCTGGAGAATGAAGAAATACTATTGCTGCAAACGAAGGTATAGGTCTGTGTCGGCACCACACTCTCTTTCCTCAGGTTTACATCAAAGTGTTGCTGTGTTTATGGTTTCCTCAGACGGCTCAACACAGAGCCCGGATATGCTTTGCAGATTCAACATTCAGCATGACTTTACTTCAGAACAGCTGGCTGTATAGCACAGACACCAGATATATGAACAGTCCCACAACACAAAAGTTCACCTTCAATCTTGTGCTGGCTTCTCTCTTCATCTCTCAACTTCTGCTTTCAAAGCTGACGCAGATAAACTCATCCTGCCTTGCTGTTTGCGGTGCATTTGCATGCACACAATCTGTAGCAGTGAGAGAGGCCAAAGACAAACACACAGATCCACAAAAATAGACATACAAGCGCGCTTGTGCTGCTGTCACTGGTGGAGGTCTGTGGTGAAGCAAGTGGGAAGATGAATACACAGCCATCATGGTGATTTATGAACAAGAGGATTGCGATGAATTCAGTGACTTTTATGCATGGAAAGCTGTGGCACGTTCACACTGTTCCATATTCAACAAGCACAGTTTTGTTGCCGAAGCTCTGCATGTGTATGCTCTATTTTGTTTGTGTCCCCTGTAAAGGGCATACGTCTCAGCAGTACATCTAATGAGCTGGAGACAGGGGCTCAGAGTCACTGTTAGATACTGATAACAGAAGTTTAATACTACTGTGGGACAATGTCAAAGCTGCATTTTTACCTCACTGTTCTAACACAAGGTGCCTTTTTAATATTTACTATTCATTTACTAACCATAAAGGAGTGTGGCTGGCAAGCTTCCCTCATGATCCCAGCAGTCCACTAAGCCTGACTTAATAAAACTAAATCATCAGACTGACTAACAGGTTTGGTCTGAGTTAACTCCCTCACCAGACCAAGCATAGAGGTTTAGCCATATGCTGTAAGTTATGTAATGTATCTCTGTAACTCTGATGAAAACAGCCTCAGGGAGTTAACTGAACTGTGAGGAAGTTCTAGGAATTAAAAAAAGAACCAGGCAAATGTGATAACTTGATATAAATTTACCAATTTAGCTGCTAACTCAACACTTATATTCAATAAGATAAGCAAGTTAAATCACTTGCAGGTTTGAGTCAGTTTATCGTGATTTTCTCGCTGGTATAGCTTGGAGCGTGGATAAGAGTCTGGCCTGTTCCAAAAATAGCCCGGCTCTAATGACAGTTGCATTATGCTAGAATTTTTTTTCAGTGACAGGATTAAAAACTTCTCAAACGTTCTCTAAACAGATTTAATAAAGGTAAAAGGTCAACACTTTTAGGGCCCCTCTAAATTCTAAGACTTAAGGGTCCAAGACTAAAATGAGGACAATTTCATACATTCGTGTCTGAGTCATAACACCGCTCAGAACTATAACAGTCTATTTCGTTACCGTATGGATTTTGGACTGCTTCGTTGCAGGGCTCAACTTTAGATGTCCAGCTGGTCCTTGGTTTCAAGTGTCAAGAGTTTCAAGAGTTATTATAGTTTAATATTTTATAATTCGTTTTTATTTTTATTTCATTTTTGACTTTTAACTGTAAATTCAGTTTAGCTTCAGTTAGTGTCCAGAGTGAGCTTTCTTGTTTCAGTTTAGTTTTATTAGATTTAGTGTTAATTTTTTATTAATTATTAATTTATTAATTATTTTATGGAGGGCACATGTCAGATTCAAAGATTTAAGAAAATCAGTAAAAATATTACAATAAAACACATGAATAATGTTTTGAAAGCAGTTGCAGTCTTGTTGACATCCAGAGTCTGAATAAACATGTCCATCAATGCCTCGTCGGGCAGTTTTTTTTTTTGGTACCAAACAAGCCCATGTATTTTAGTTCACATGTAAGATTTCTGTATAAGTATCGTTAGTAATCATGTGACCATTAGCTGTTGGCTCACTGTGTATAGACACTGCTGTTGCTCCTGGGACCCATTGAAACTGCAGCTTCTGTCAGTTACAGCAGTTTCTTTCACATACATATCGGATCATCAACGACAGTGATGCCTAGTCAAGGGTCAGTCGTTGATTGAAGTTGATTGGGGCTTTTTGAGCTCTTTGTCTGGCAGTTAAAACAAGCCAGACATCATTAACATTTCAGTGCCTTTCTGCCTGCACCTGGTGGGCGTGCCATTTTAACACCTCCCCTTGTCATCCACGTTAAGGACCACAATTTACACACTACATGATTGACTACTTTTCTGCTGAACAGAGATTGTAAATGAACTCCTATTGGTTAGGTCAAGTATGGGGTATTTCAGAAGTTTACTGGAACCCACCCAGTTGAACTATATAAATGAGAGCAGATAAGCTCCTGTTATTTACCAAGCTGCCGATCGCAACATACTGTACTACAGCAGACATGGCACAAATCAGCAAGGAGGAATCCCAGGAGACTCATCTCATGAGGGCAATGAGACAAGTACACGATTTCAAGCAATATCTCGCCAGCCTGGGCATTAAAGTTTCAGTGAGAACTGCAAGGGTTCACTACAAGGAGAGACAACCCTGCCGCGAAAGTCGGTAAGTAATCAAAGGACTGGATTACTGAATGGTAGCCTGCAGAAAATAACTTTTGCTTTTCTGTTTGTCTAATGTTTTCTTGTTTCTTATTAATATTTTACAGCAATATCTTGGCTGCCATTGATGAGATAACAAAAAGCAATGACAAGATGACTGCGCAAGACATTCAGCTAAAAATTGAGGAAGATCTGGGAGTTTCACTGAGCCTCTCCAGTGTACGCCACGCTCGACGACTCCTTGGGAGAAAAACTCCCTTCTCCCAAATGACGGAAGAGATCAACAATGACCCAAGATTACAACGAGTTCTCCAGAGGATCGAGTCTGGGGAGATTTGGGATGATAGCACAGAAGTTCCACAGCAAGACGATCGACCACAGCCGGGACGTGTCATCAAACTTCACATCTGGGGGATGATTTCACAGCATGATGCATGTCCTAAAACCATCTTACATGAAATCCTGGACAAACGCCGCTCTCAGAAACCCAACCAAGTTGCTGCTGCACGGCTGGGCCTTGACGAGGGCTTCTTTGAGGAGATGGATCTAAACCCCACTGCTGCTGCAGAGCCGTCAGCTTTAAAGCACATCAAGCTTGTTGTAATTGCAGTTGCGAAGGACAACTGAGAGCAGAGTGGAAAATTAGTTTCCACCAATTCCTATTTAGATGTACAATGTTCCCCTTCTATATACAGTGTGATATTGTTTTTGTTTTACTGTTGTGTAATGAAACTAAATCTGAAATCGACTGAAATTTAAAACATTGTGCAGGACACTGAACTTAAAATTGAAGAAGATTTCACCGAGTCTGTCCAGCACACATCATGCTGCCGTCTACTTGGCAGGAAGACCCCCGTCTCCGAATTGGTGGAAGAGATCAGCAAGGTTACAACAAGACGCGCGACCATATCTGGGGGATGATTTTACAACACGATGCACGTCCTGAAGCAATCTCAAAGTTATCCTGTACAACTGCTGTCTTCCTAAATCTGTGAAAAAATGTTGGTGCTGCACAGCTGGGCTTGAATGATGGCTCCTTTTTGCTGCAGAGTAATCAACTCTAAAGCACATTAAGTCTGTTGTAATTGCAGTTGTGAAGGGCAACTGAGGGGAGAGGAAATTAATTTTCCATTAATGTTCCCCCTCTATATGTATAGTGTGATATTGTGCTAGCTTTAGTATTGTGTAATCAAAGTATTTCAAAATCTGAAATGTTTTGAATGTTTTGAATCCGTTTTGAAATCTGACAAATAAAACTTTACAAAGACAAACAGATTTTTGCTTTGTCTGTTCCACAATAATGACTTGACTAGTTTAGTCCACGGGTTTTGCTCTTTCAATCCAGGGATTAATAATCTGGCTAATTTTAGATTCAAATATTAACAGATGTTCCATTTAAAACAGCGATGACTAAATATAGTTTTAGTGCAGGGGAACTAGCTGACAACCTGGCAACAGCTGCCTAAAGCAAAGTGAAGCTGACATTAGGAATTACCCAACAGAACGCCACGTGAAACGCCACACATCATCACAGCAGTGCTCATTTTAAGCTCTCGTAGTAGAGGATGTTTATTTTTATGTCTATTATGTAATGCAGCAACACGACTGGAGAAAATTGACTTTTTCATGTATAGGTGAACATTTTCTGGTTGTCTATACAAATACCAGCATTTAACCCAACAAGTGACTATTTAGGAAGCATGTAAACCAGGTTTTGTTCAGAGCTACAGTTCACAGGCTTCCCATTAAATGCATTAAATTGTGATCAGAATTACTGTTTGGAGTAGCAGCTGTGAGGCTGTTCTCACTGAAAGCATGTCTGCTCAAATTTGTGTATCAGAGGCAGATTTCTAGAGAACTAAACTCATTAGTCACATGAAAGTAAAGATAATTAATGCAATTAAATAACATTACGTGCGTGTATTTTTAGTTTTTTGTTGTTGTTTTTTTAGCTCGGAGGCACTGGTGACAACAACTGCATCAATTCATTAAAAAAAGAAAAAACAATCTGTCAAACTTGAGAAAAAGCTCCAGTCTGACCTCATCACAGTCGAAGGCAAAAACGAGACATTACAGCTGGGAAATTTGAATCTTAAAGGGGCTGTAACTCAGTCATCAACCATCCCATAGTTACTGCATCACATAACAAACTAGTTATTTGTAATTCATGTGTCACATTTAAAAGTCAACTACAACTCAGTAAAATCACCAAGTTTATTGATCACTAGTAACTGCAGTTAATTTGTTTCTGTGTTGATAACTTGATCATAGCAAGTCTGTGCTGATGCAGCTGATTACAAGTCAACATCCTGCAGTTAAATAGATGGAGCCATTTTAGAGTGATGAGCTAGACTTGTCTATTTTAATCAGATGTCTGTGGTGGCTGCGACCTCCTCGTGTTGGTTTTGAGACATACAGTTTTGTTATTCACACATTAATACCAAAACAAACTATGAGACAAAAAAGTGGTAAATCCTGACAAATGACAAGCTGGAGGTAACATTTAACACTCTTAAATAAAAATAAAGGACCAATGTGATCAATGACTTTTATCTGACTGGTTAGTATTGACGTGGATTTGATTGTTAAGCTTTATTTGTAAACTGTTAAGCTACAGCAGCATGCATGCATGTTTAATATATACCTGAACTCTCAACTTATCTTTCAGTTCCAGGAAATTCTCCGCCTTTACTGTGAGACATTTTACATGAGACTACAAATAGGTGAAACAACAAGCAGGAGGAAGTGAGTTCCATTTGTTGTTTCAGTTTGAGCGGTCTGGGTCACTGTGTTACATTTAAACAGCGTTATACAGATATACACATTATACAAGGCCAAAAAACAACAAGCCTTGAATTTAAATGCGTCCGCAGACAAACATGCTGCTCACCAGCACAGTGTCGGTAACACCTACTCTGTACTCTCCATACGAGAAAACTTGTTGACACAGAGGCTGCGATACACATACCAACATGGTATTTAACCAAGTTTTTACCACAGAAATGAAGTGCAGTAATTAAAACTTTTTAAGATGCTGCACATCAGATGGAAAATTATCAACAACAACAACGACAAAAGTGAAATTAAAAGCTAACTCTGACATCTGAAACATCATGGCAGGATCTGAGCAACCATTTTTATGCTCCTCAGATTAAATGCTCAATGATGTCGATGAGTAATAATGTAAATATAAAATGAAAAGGACTTTGACAGGATTTTGGATAATAATGGGGTTCATTGAACTCCAGAAATAAAACAGTCAGTAGAATATATAACTACTCTGTCACAAATACAACCAGATCACAGAGAAGGACGTAAAAGTAGTAGGGGGGTAGTTGTAGCTCAACTGGAAGGTTGGTGGTTTGATTCCATGCCAAATATGCTAACCCCAAGTTGCTCTCCTATGCACTGGATGGGTGTGGATGTTAGACAGAAAGTACTATGTACTTATGTTGGTGTGAATGGCTGAATAAGGGATATTGTATAAAGTGCTCAGGTAGAGTAGTAGTAGTAGTAGTAACCACTCTATTTAGCATTATAAAATACAGTTTTTAGGCAATGATTTCACTCTGTTCTAAATTGCTGAAATGTGTGGACAGTTTATAAAAAAGGCTGTAATTCAGTGAATGGCACTGAAACACATACTATCACTGCAAACAGGCAGCTTTATCATCTCGTTATGCCCTTCCAAACTCACAGGCTGGTATCGCTCACATCAAGACAATAAGACTAAGCCGGTGATTCAGCAGGGATCCATGTAGGGGCGCCGCAGAGTGAAGACAGAGATATGACTATATAGACTATGATGACTAATACCAAGGCACAATGCTGAAGAGAGAGATAGTAATACAACAGCTGGGAGCTGACTGTGACAAAATATGCATATGGGCCTTGTCCAACTCAGTAAAGTACTTATATTAAAGTGTTCTAATTAAGCTCTGTGAATATCTCGTAAAAGCATTAACCTCACTAACTGCAGAGGGGATTTTAGTGCTTTTACACTAAAGAAAAATGTGAAGCAGGGTATGTGAATGCAAAACAGTTTTTCTTTTCTTTTTTCCCTAAGCTAGCTCTACTTGTCATAAAAGCTGGCTGACACAATAGCTACTTACTGCTTGCAGCACACACAAATACCAAAGACTGACGTGCAATCAAACAACTGACACACTGACGCAAGCGATTACATTGACCTTTTCACACAGGCACGCACATAATCAAATAGCTGCAGACGGTGTTAGAGAGATACTGACGGGAAACGTAAGAGAAGGTATTACATATCAATCGCACGGCATATCACGACATCTAGATTTACCACTGCACTGCACAAACTATAGAGGAGCTGCCAGTCCACTGTTTACTGCCATGTATCACACAGCAGGCTGGAGCCAGAGCTTCGTTAGGAACACTCAGCACTACGAGTTGCTTCACTTTGTATACATGACATCTGATTAAAGCGTTTTATATCCCACACCAAGTCTGACTGTGATCCCGGTGGAGGAGCCTTGATGCTGATTTGTCCTCATCTAGCAGCGTGATGACATCTAAAGTACATGATCAGTTTCCCTTACTGTAGTCACAGTATAGTCACAGTTGTGTCATTACTTGTGCTACAAGGTTCCTCAGTTATCTGCACAATAAGAGAGAGAGAGAAAAAAAATCATGCATGCCTTTTCCTCGCTGTGCACATGTAACGTAGTCAGCTGATTTCAGTTTGTGTTCAGGGAGGAGGAAAATAGTGAAGCAATGAAAAACTGAGAATGCGACAGTAAGTGCAGACTATGTCCAGGCCAGAAACAACTGCTGATAATACATCAGCCTGTTGCAAGCAACTGCACAGACAGCTAACGCAAAGCTAGCAGTAAACAACCCAGAGTGATGTTAAAAGTATGACCCCCACGGCCAGCAGTAAGAGCCTCTTTACGATAGGGAGTGTGTCAGAGAGTGCAGCCAAAGGGGCATACTGGTCACTGCATGTCGGGACATGTTACAGAATAACTCAACCCTCATGTAACTAATTGAAACAGTAATAGCATTAGCTTTCTCTGCTTAAGCACATTAAGAGTCACTGAATCAGTGTGACACTGGTCCAACCACACCCACTAGCAACTCTATTGTTTCTCATTTCCACACAACGACAGGGAACTGAGAGAGTACAGAAGACCACTTTAGATGCAAAAGGCATCATAAGCAGAATGATACACTGATCTACTTTCGATCACACATTCCTCACTCATTCATCACTCATGTCAGACCAGTTCTACATAGTCTGACGTGAGCGAAAAAAGCAGCAGCACAAATGATCCACAGAGTTTCCCTTCATAGCTTGTTATGTCAGCTTTAGCCGCAGTGTTTCGAGAGAAGCCCTGCTGACATTCTTTTCCATTACAGCCTCACGCAGAAGAGCTGTACTGCTGTGGACCTGCTTGGTACCAGAGCCAACAACAGCCAACCAATCTCCTCCCCTCTGTGTCTTCTGCAGTGAAAAACATGTCCATTTGTTACTCAAATTCTTTCAACCCTAAATATGTACTCAAGGACTACGGTTTTTCAAACATTAGTTCTAACTGAACTTTAATTTTTTCGATTTAAAACATATTGGAAACTGTGTCAAGTGACTGGCTAATACAAATCAAACCTTTACTCCTGTTGTTGCTTCATATTTAACAGCTCTACACTGTTGAACTGCCCCAATGATTCGAATGTGGGGGGGGAATAATAGTGGAAGTGCACTGTGGTAAACTGGTGCAACCCCATCCCCAAAAAACTGGGATGCTTTGGAAAATATAACAACCCAAAATGTACTTGAAAGCAATACAAGGACAACGTATCAAACGTTTAAAACGTGAAAAATGTTTCCTTATTTCCAATTTGATACCAGCATTCACTGGGAGAGGGGTACGACTGCTTGTGCACTACTGATAAAACAAATAGTGGAAAATCTCACAATCGGTTCATCAACGCAAACAAACAAAAAAAAAACTTGAGGATTTCATCATCTCCGGTATATAACATCAATGAAATATTAAGAAAACCCAAACTCTGTAATGAAGGCTGTGAAACACTTGATCGACTGTGGCCTATAGCATTGACCGAAAACAATTCCAACCTTAAAATTACACCATGTGCTCAAAAACTCACCGTCATTGAACGTCACTTAATGCATCCATGACTGCAAGGTAAAAGTAGACTGGATAAATCAGAGCCAGAAACACATCTTCTGTGGGCCTGAGTTTATTTAAGATAACTAAGCAAAGTGAAAAACTGTCCGTGACGATAACCAATACATTTTTTTTTTAAAGATTCCTTTTAGAAATCATAGCTGTTCTCTGTGGGCTTACACCAGCATCTGCGAATGTACCAGGGGAAGGTGAATTTACTTCTGAATGGTATACGTAGGTTTTGCAGACCTATATGTTCCCACCCAAACACCTTTCAGGCGAGACATTAATTATTTTAGCCAGACAATGCCAAACCACATTCTGCATGAACCCCAACAACATGGCTCTGTCATAGAAGAGATTCTAAAGTGGCCGCCTGCACATTCAGATCCATTTAAATTTTGGTGCATTACGAAATGAAAAACCTGAAAAAGGAGAACTTGTGTCATTAAGCTTCTGAACTCCTTTACTGAGCAAAAATGGACAAACATTTAAGTCAATTCCATTTTATTAATATAGCGCCAAATCACATCAAGCGTCACCTCAAGGCCCTTTACATTGTAAGGTAAAGACCCTACAATAATATATAATAACAGAGAAAACCCCAACAATTATATGATCGCTTATGAGCAAACGTTTGGTGACAGTGGGGAAGAAAAACCCTTTTTTTTTTTAACAGGAAGAAATCTCCAGCAGGACCAGGTCAGGAGTGGCCATCTGCCGCAACTGGTTGGAGAGAACAAAGGAAGACAGGATAAAGCGTGTCTCTTAGCTTTCAAAACTCGAGCAAATGGCTCGTCCGGTCTGAAATGGTTACAGAGCTTGTTGATAGGTAGTAGGAAACAAGCAGCTAGCCAAACGCTGTCAAAACAGCATACTTAACCAGAATGCCAATAATGCTGCGGCTGACCCAGATTATGACCCACCACGACTTACAGGTTAATGAACTGTGTGAAGTAGGGCTGGGCGATATATCGAGTTTTTTAAAAATATCGATATATTTTCATACGAGATATAAAATGTGACAATATCGTTTATATCGATATAGTCTATGTTACGTTATGATTATACTTGTGGAGCCGCAGGTTTGCCTCTTTCGTCCACTTTTGTCTCTACGCAACGTTACTCGGCCTCGCCTCTCCTTCACTGAACACAACTCCGCCTCCCCCATAGCTTCACCTGCAGGCAATGACAAGATGAAAGCGGAAAATCTCCATTAGCGAGTTACCGTGCGTGGGGCTGGACGGCGTCAACGTGTTAGCGAGCTAACCGCGCTAACGACATGCAGCCCGGAGGTGCTGCACGGCCTAAAATCCTTTCATTTTCTCAAAAATCGACAGTGCGCCTTATGTATGAATTCTGGTTGTGCTTACTGACCGCGAACCGATTTTATGTGGTACACAGCGCTCAGCAATCTGTCAAAAAATTTTTTAATATGACTTTGCTAAGCTACGGAGCTGCACCGCTTGATGGATTGTCGGAGGATTACAGCTACCGGGGAGGAGCCTCGCGGAGTGATACGTACTGTGTGTGTATAAGGACCACAAATGGCACCTGTTCAGAGACGTGGTGCAGCTGTGAAATCTGTCTCTTTGTTATTATGCTCAGCGTCTATTAGTTTACATTTTCACTGCACAATTGTGAGCTTTTTGTTATGCACAAAAACAACATTTTCTTTTATTTATGGACCATGATTATTTAATAAATGCTGATAATTTATTTTTGAGTAATTTCTTCATGTACATCTATGCTGTATATAAATAAAAGTGCCCGTGTGACATCTGGGACACAGTGTGACTAAGAACTCTCTTTTTGTTCTTAACTTATGGCTTTAAAAAAAAAAAAATCGAGATATATATCTTATATCGCCATCCAGCTAAAAAATATCGAGATATGAATTTTGGGTCATATCGCCCAGCCCTAGTGTGAAGTACAAAAAAGAATGCGAAACTTTGCTTGTCATTGTGAAAATGAAAGTGTATTGAGAAGTTGACATGGGTGACAAACAGTCAAATCCAGGACGAAACTAATGTCATTCACCACCAGTCGAAAGTGTTTTCACTCAGAAGTATAAAAACTACGTGGTGAGTAGTAAATACGGTCACCAAAAGGTTGAATATATGTGAACGTACAAAAAGAGCCAGTAAAACAACAAATGTGACCTTAAGCAAAAATTGGGTGAAGACCCACCATGTAGTTACTGTGTATGTGTTTCACGTACACAACCTGACCAACACTGTAGGAGGATTAAGGTTGGGCGATATTTAAAAATTTTCCAACCGGCATTTGTCAGTCCAGTAAATGACGACAGGCGATATAAACTGATTTGCACATTTAGAATTTATACGTTTTGTTTGGAGGGAATATTTTACCTTCTTTTTTCTTTGTTTCAGTATTAATATAGCTACTTTTTGGATTATTCATTTATTTATTTGAGATGCGCACAAAAGACTTAACTTTACGTCAGAGATTTTTTTTTATTTTATGTTTGCTGGAAGAGACATTTTGATTTTTACCTTTTTGTTTAATTTTGTATTTGTTGTTTGGTCGAGTGTGTGAGACAGATAAACACTGAAACGGCCTGTGAAAAAGAAGCCAGTTACTCTTTGTTTCCCTCGCCACCATTGTGGGTTTTTTAAATTTAAATAAAATGTTTTAAAGCAGCGCTATTATTTTTTCCGTTGACTGCTTCTCTTAGCTTCAACCAACATTATTAGCAAACTTACTTATGGGCAAAAAAAATAAATCGGTCACACGTTTAACAGTTGATGTTGCACCATTCCCATTTATAGAAAATGTTTGCTTTTGCCTCCGCGCTGCAAGGATTCAATAAACTTGGGGAGGTCAAGAATTTTGTCAACTGTACAACCACCCAACCTACCCAATTGTTTTGCGTGGCCAACAATCCAAAAAGTATTTAGCGGGGCAATCGTGGCTCAAGAGTTGGCAGTTCGTCTTGTAATCGGAAGGTTGCCGGTTCGGTCGTTGTGTCCTTGGGCAAGAAACTTCACCCGTTCACTTCACTTGTTGTTTACTGGTGGTGTTCAGAGGGCCCAGTGGCGCCAGTGTCTGGCAACCTCGCCTCTGTCAGTGCGCCCCAGGCAGCTGTGGCTACAATGTAGCTGCCATCACCAGTATGTGAATGGGTGGATGACTGAATGTAGTGTAAAGTGCTTCGGGGTCCATAGGGACTAAGTAAAGCACTATACAAATACAGGCCATTTAAGCTGGATTGGAAATTTAAGACAAGCCAATCCAGAGCCACAACAATTCTAATTTAGCAAACAGCAAAACTGGACAAAACTAGATAAAAGTCTAATCACTTAGTATGCATCACCAAAATGCAGGAAAATGTAATAACATAAACTGCATTTAAACACACGTGACAACAGAAACAACTGAACTTTCAAATGTGGGCTGCTGCACTTCGTAGTTGGACACCTAAGCAGATGAAAAATACCTTGACATCTCGGTGGATGACATTGTTGTCGTGGCAGTAGCGTAGCGCCTCGAGGATCTGTCTCATGTAGTGACTAAGCGGGGGGGGGGGGGGGGGGGGGGGGGGGAGAAAGTGCAAGGTCATTGTTACATCAGAGTTATGTGTTTGTGTAAATCATGGTTGCAAATATTGATTCAAATAATTTTAAAAAAGCATCAGGAAGCCTTTCAGGGAAGTAAATCAAAGCCATAAAATCTCACCTGGCCACGGCTTCACTGTAGACAAAGCCAGCGTCTGCCCTCTTCACGATCTCAAAACACAGGTCCGCTCCATCCATACTAACACACACAGAAATTAGAAAGAGACTCACGGTGAGAGAGGGTCAGACTAGCATGAAGGTCAGGCCACAAATACAAGTAAGAAGGAAAGGCTATTCTTATTAAAACTTCAAGTGCTGCGCTTCTTTGTGATTGGCTGTGAAGGTGAAATGGGAGAAACAGGTCAGTAGCAGTAATTGTGTTTAGCGTCTGCGAGTTGAGGTAGGCACAGCTGGACCAGCTCGCCTACATGTAGCACAAAAAAAGCTGCTATGATGCTGGTAATATTTCTGTAAGCCTCTGCTATGCTTCAGCATTCTCTTCTGAAACTATTAAGAGTTAGGAAGTAGAAAAGTGTATTTCATAGCACCATTATTGGGGGAGGAGATAGCTCAGTAGGAAGATCAGGGGTTCAAATCCTGAGGTACCCCTGAGCAAGGTACCGTCCCTATACTCTGCTTCACTGAGTGAATGGGTTAAATGCAGAGAGTAATTTCCTACAGGGGATTAATAAAATATACAAAAACATTTTACCTAAACCTTATTTGAAACCCTGAGGGAATATTTAAATACAGTAAAAGACCCATAAAATATTACTATAAACAGATAAATACGGAGATAAATGAAGCCGATCTTATCTCATGAAAAAAGGTTAGCTCAGCAGGTCAGAGTACCCCACCAAGAACATCAAAGCAAGTACAGACAGTATATAAAAGATAATATGTAGTCAGCTATACAATCGGACCTGTGATCTCGGTGAAGACTTTCCTGATTTGTTTATGGTCTCATTCACCAGTTTTAAATCGTATCTATCACTCGATGTCCTATTTAAACTAAAACGAAAGTGAAGCAGGTCGTGATTTGTCGCCTGGCTACTTTTTGACTGACAGGTTGCAAACGTATGAGCATGCTGTGAGTTTCTCAGTCAGACACATCGTACACTTAGTACATCTGATTCATATAAACTTTAAACTTGACGGTTTAAAATGACCGTTGAATGATGCTGTGGTGGCTATGTCCATCTTTTGAATACAGTCTACGTTTTTGCTGTATTTTCACCTACTTTTTCCTGTGTAGAACGTCTTCTGTTTGTAGTACTCGACTTTTCTGAATGTTTGTAAGTGTTTATCCAAATATTAGAATTCTACTTGATGTCAGGGATTTTTGTAACATTGAACAAGACATACTTCTTTAATTAATGAATAAATAAAAATTAAATAATATAATATAAAGAGGCTCCACTGCAAATATTCACAAACCGCTTTGTAATAAATAACTCAATTGTATTTTCAGGAGCCTCTGGATTGAATCTCCTGTCCCAATAAGGGATTTCAGCTCCACCTAAGCCATGTTGAGCTGCCCTATCAGTTAAACCCATAGCCATATAGACTAAGAATTCAAGGCGTGTCATGGATTCCATGTTAGTGAGTGCTACGCTCCACAAGTGACTTAAATTTCATCTTCAAATGGTAAGCACGAGGCTCTGAGGAGACTTTGTGCCTGCCAGTTTTCTTTTCTTTGTCTTCTCCATGGAGAGACTGCACTAGAAAGTATAAGAGGAATGACGAGCAGTCTGTCCATGTCTGCATCAGCAGACAGTCTCTGGTGACTGTACCTAATGAGCAAATTCTATGCAATCAGTGTTGGGCCTCAGGTAGTTTGGATCAGTGACTGGATGATGACGTTGATAAGCTTCAAGCAACAATAAGAAAATAAGAAAACTTATGATTGTCAAATACTTAGGAAAAACAACAACTTGCTAGACGTATAATTGAAGGATATAGAGCATTACTGGTGGCGTGGTGTAGCAGAAATACTTCTAAATGTAAAAACTACCAGAGAGATGGTGATCAGCTGTCCCACAACAGCCTGCGTCTATCCTGGGACAGCACATCAACACACTGTACTGGAAGACTAACACAGAGACTGTACAGAAGAAGGCGACGAGCCATCTCGATTTCCTAAAGAAGTCAAGATTCTTGAAAATGTTAGAGATTTTCCATCAAACTGCTGCGTACACTTTGCTGTAGTCTGCTGAGTCTGCATCAGAGCAGAGATGTAGAGGAGGACACTGAACAAACTGATATCCATCACGGATAGTCCTGACAGCCTTCTACACCACTCAGTGGACAGTCAGCACGTTCTCTAACAAACTGATTCAAGGCTTCTGAATATCTTTCATATCTCATTGAACAACTCTAACAAATATCAAACAAGAACTTCCACCAATGCAGCTCACACTCTGAACAGTATTTACTTTTAGAAAAACGTTTGTGAGTAGGTAATGAATAATAGGTAAAGATTTGTAAATGACTGGATGCCAATAACTAATAACTTATTATTATTATTTAATATTACACTAAATTATGTTTCTAACTAACTAGGAAAAAACACTATGTTTAAAGACAAACTTTATACAGTATATTCTATAAGTCAACACCACACTTGCAAGAATCATAGTTTTTATAATATTTTTTTGACCATTTTTAACCAATAAATCATGAAGCTGACCTTGAAGATCTCAGTGGATGTAATGCACACACAAATAGATTGTTAACATGAGCCCACTCTACACACCTACAAAGTTTGATCAGAATTCATTCAAACATTTTTAAGCTCTCATGTTTACAGACATAATAACAAATACTACCAAAAACATTCAGTCATGTCGAGCAGCCTAACAGTGAATACGTCCTTGGAGGAGGTAATGACTCTTACACGGGTGTGTGTAGTGAATTTTTATTCTGTTTCTGCTTAGTTAACTGTGAAATACATTAATATTTTTACTCTGATTTTACTGCCTTGTATTTATTTAGAGTTTAGATTAGATTTAGTTCCTGGTTTGGCCACACTGCATTCTAATTTATTGAGCTACATACTGGTCAGCATATTTAAGCTATTTGTTATACTTTTTTTTTTAATCTGCTATAACCAAATTTGTGAACGGGGAAATTATTTCCAATAATTGAAACGATTTCCCAAAATCTGGTATAAATAAATTGCATCTTAGATTTTCCCATTGAACAAGAGGTTAGATCACATGCTCTGACATCACAAGACTAGACTTGTTCTGCAGCTTATGCATAGAGAAAACAGGCAAAACTCCATATTGGTGCACATTCATTCTCTTGAATGAATTTGGATGGGAATGAGTGAAATGAAGGATTTTTGCTGACTGTCACATAAAATCGGTTAATTTTATAGTCTACACGCTAAAGCGAGGTTCAGTTTTGTAAATCATAAGCAATCATGTTCTTTTCACAGTGATGATAGCATTTGCATGGAGCTCCCCACTATGATCCAAGTGTTCAGGAGGAGGAGCTGTTGCTGTAATGGTGATGCATTCATGAAAGCCCTCTGGAGGGATTCACAATAACAGCACGGCTCTAAAAACGACCGCTCCTCAACCGAGCTGAAACAAGGCTCCGGCCACAGCGTCTCAATGCACAGGAAAGCGGTGCGCTCGCGATCATTAAGCTGCTGGGAGCAGACTTTAAGGCAATTAGGCCTTTGCGCACAGGCTCAGTCTTCCTTAGGTGGCTGTTTTAAAAAAAAACACACACATATACAGATGATGGAATGACAATCATCAAATGCACACAACTCGCACACAATTGCAGCCAGGCCATTTAGCCACAGCTGATCCCGTCTCTCATAATTGCTCTGTTCCCAATTACTGGAAGCCTATTCTTTATTGTCACTTAGTCTCTGTGCCAATTAAACAGGACTCTGATGTAGGACTTGGCTACAGCACATCCACATTTTTCTGCACTCCTATTACGCACCACGTTCACATTTTAGCCTCTGTGATTAGTGAGGAGTGAGACCTGAGAAAAAGAGCGGCACGAGGCCCTCCACATTTATCCACTGCATTTACTCCCATATCCATTCCCCTCTCCAAGGCCCGTAGCGCTCCGATATCTGCCTGTGGTCTCATGAGCGTGTCAGTGTGTGTGTGTGTGTGTGTGTGTGTGTGTGTGTGTGTGTGTGTGTGTGTGTGTGTGTGTGTGCAAATGAGCTCCAAAAACCATGAAAATCTCTTTAAATGGCGCTCGTCTGCATATCCTTGAAAGTTTTCTCCCGGTGCACCAAGCCATGTGATAGAACTACGCACGAAACCCGAGCGTTCGCCTGCTCAGCGATAACAGAATTAAATGATAAAGGAATTAGTTCTGGAAGAGGAGAAAGATGAAGATACGGAGCAGGCTGGGAGGAGCTCCAGGGGATGATGCAGCTCTTGGAAAAGCTGGAAGTAGCAGCAAGTGTGAAATCTTAATCTCATCTTTTTTTTCTCCCCCCTCCCCTCATATATATATAGACTGCACTCATCCTCTGCACACTGCCCCCCCACAAAAAACCCCTCATCTAACAAGCTTTTTCATATCAGCTTTGATTACATAAAACCACTGCAGGGTTCACTTTCTCTCCACGCCCTCCTCACACTGTCATCCTTCTGCTCTGTGTCCTCTTTCCTCTGTACCATCCCCACTACGCATTCTCTTACAGATGTGCCCCACTGTGACACCCGTCCCCCATTACCTATCTTCAGCCTACATATGTGTTGGTGTGAGGAATTTTGTGTGTGTTTGCTGAATCACAGCCTGGGACTTACAACTCAAACACCATGTAGAGCATCCCATCTGAGCTGTAGGTCTCCAGCAGCTCCACAATGTGGGGGTGCTTCAGCATGTGGCAGATACTGGCCTCCCTCTTCAGATCTGAAAACACAGAGAACAGACAGAGAGAGAGAGTTTGGAGATGAGCAGAAGTGGTGCAGTGTTGTATACAGAGTGTAACATTAGGCCAATACTTTTTGCAGCTGAAGACAACTGTGCATTTAGGACAGGGGTGTTCTTTTTATTTCACTAAAGGCCACACTGGGTTCAACTTGAGGGGGGAAATTAGACCCCCCGCATCAAGAGCAAGACACACAGTATTCAGCTTATTGATACCCTGTGATTCCTTTGAAAATTACACCACCTCGCGTGCAATTCCATCCAACCAGTCAGCTGCGTACCCTCAAGTAAAATCAAAGCATTTTGTAAATCAAGTCTCATATTGCCCTTTCACAGGCCTGAAAGTGACAACTCAGTAGGTGTTGGTTTTCATTAAAAAGTAAAAATGAAAAACTCTTTGATCACATATTTCACATGTAATATACAGCCTAACCTTCTGCCCTCAACAGGCTGCACAGAAACTTTCTGAAGCCTGTGTTTCCTGCCCACGACTCCAGATCTCTGCTGGTGTGCTGATTCTAACATCAAAAGCATGCAGCAAATGATGATCTTTAAAAACAGAGACCGTTGCGTATGGACACATGGATCTCTCTGTCAATGTGACTGATAGGAAACTTTTCTTTAAACACTTTACATATCTAAATATGTAAAGACAAAACAAAAGACCAACAATGATTGACTTTGCACATCCTACTGATGTGCAATGTACATTATCCTCACAATTACGTGTTTCAGGCGTGGGTGTTAGCTCCCGTGACAAGCCCGTTTCTGAATGTGCACAGCCTGCATTCTTGATGAAGTCAATTTTGTTGTGGGTGCCTGAGCTTGACTGAGGGCTCCATTATAACTGCCATGTGGGGCCTGGCGAACGGCACCATGTGACAAAGTTGACTGTAAACCAATTTATAACTGACGTCACATCCACAGTCACTGCCACCTCTCCTTTGATGACACATCAACACAGAAGACAGAATTCTCTGAAGCAGTCTTGGTGGTTACAAATTAAAAAAAATTAATACATTTTTTTAAAACTTTAAAATAAAATAAAAAATGGTTTGAAGGTGTTGTCTGAGTGGCGACACCTAGCCAGGATAAATGGGATGGCGTGTGTTAGATGTAAAAACTGTGTCAAATCAAACATGCAGATCCATCTTCTGTGTCGACTCATGGAAAATAAAGGAGTAGCTGTACTACCTAAGAAGTACCATTTAAGTAGAAGAGATTTTGCCCTCTGGCCACGCTAATTTAAGAAGAACCTAGTCTTAAAAAACGGGATATATTTTATTATTTTCTGTCACTTTTATAATACTAGAGTGGTGACTGTTCTCATTAAACATTTCCAAGTTTTAGGTGGCATCAGTGTAGTTACAACTGATGTGAGCAGCAGGTGGCTGCCCCTCCTCTATCGGTTCTGCCAATCAAAAGAGAGGTTTTCCTTTCCACTGTCACCAAGTACTTGCTCAGAGAAGTTGGAGTTGGATCCATGTTCCAGTTCAAAAAACTCCTTAGAAACTTCAAAAGGAAATACTCCGTTTGGTATAGGATTGTTGTCGGGACAGAACGCACAGGAGACGCCAGTCACCGTTAGCTCGCTCGGACATTTAGCTGCTCTGTTGTTATGTGGCTTAAAAGATTGATGATATGATCTCACTGAAGTGCACATGTGCATTCTCACATATGGCTCTATCTTGAACGCTGATAAAAGTGACAGCTGCAGCATATGTGTGAAGGTGCTATGGTGTCACCAGTTGATTGTTTTCTTCTGCCTGCTTTGGCTTCACCATGAAAAGTGAACACCATCTCATCTGGTTACTCCAGCACCTTGCTGGCATGCAGAGCAATGCCACTAGCAGCATTTTGAGAGAAATGTATAGGATGTGTTTTCCCCTTTGTTCTACGTTTCTTATCAGGGATGAGATGCCTTTTATGAACCACATATCTCTGTGACACGTATGGCTGTTTGTCTTACATTAATCTAGTAACTGAACCTTTCCCGTCTCTCTGCCTCAGCATTCGACGTGAGCTTGTCTACATCATGGTTTCAGAATCCCAGAGGAAGTTATGTAGCTTAACTTGTGTAAAATGCATAGAAAATGCATTGCTGCATTTGGCCTGAACTCCAGAAATTGGCAAATTGGTAAGTCTCTGCTCTCCTTTGGTTCAAGTGCAGTGCAGTTTGTATCTATCCCATTATTTTACATCCTCTTACTGCTGCTTGGCAATGAGCATCTACCACTTTAATTGGTTCCTAATGAAGAGGAGGGTTAATGGAGAGGGTTACTGAAGCTGAAAAGAACAATGCGGGCTGGCTGTTTAGAGATACCGCTGGGGAGAGATGACAGACAAAAGAAAATGCACACACAAAAAGAAGCCAACCAAAAAACAAGAAAACCCCCACAAACCCCCACAACCATACAAATCCCTCCTCCTCATGAGATTAAGAACAGCTAAAAAAAAAAAAAAAGACAACTGGATATTTGATGGAAGCTTTGACAAGAATGATGCGCACAGGGAGGAGAAAAAACAGCTCAGACAATCAATATTCTGTCACTGTGTCTGTTGCAAATGAAAATGGTTCTGTCATGTAGATGGGATGGAGCAAGGATGGAAGGTAGACATGAATCTGCAGCATATCGGCGGACAAAAGGGGACTTGCATGAAAATTAAACGACACAGTGGCTACTGAAAAGCATCTCACACACTCATTCTCCCTGCTTCATTTCCCTTCATCATCATTAGCCTGAAGATATTTTTTGGACCCCCCACCCCCCTCCCCAGTGCCATTCAAATCAGGCGCAGCTCCAAATCTGTGAGGCAAATATGAACAACCTTAGGCTTTTTCGCTAATGACCCCTTTTTCCTTCTGCCTAATCATGAATCTAAATGAGGCAATTAGTGAATAACAGCCTTAAAACACTGTGTCGTTGTATCCATCCTAAAAACTCTCATCAGCTAAGCTACCAAAATTGCATGGACATGAATTGCTCAGGTTCTGATGGCAAATTGAAAATAAATATCAACATCACTGTATAGTTGCCGTTAGTGAAAAAGCCCCACAAAGCCACTCACGCAGACACAGTGAGAGGCAAGAGAGGGAACATTTGCATTCATCAGGTGGGCAGTGTCGCTGGCTGCGTAATCATCTGCTAATAAGTTCGCTGTATCAGCTTAAAAGGTGACGTGACACGTCAGTGTTTTGTTCACCGCTTGTTTCTGCCATTGCAGGTTATGAAATTGGATTTGACACACAATGGGGATTTGCCTTGAGTATGAACATCTGAACATCTCTTTCTATCTCGCTCTCTCGTCCCTCCATTCAGTTTCCCGCTCCTTTGATCTATTCAGTCATGCTTGGCAGCTGCTCTGAGAGCTTCTGAAGGTTGAAGCCAACCAGAGAAATATACATGATGTACGTAACCCTTCTGCATGAGCACAGTCTCAATCAAGAGCACTTAACTGTATTAACTGTTAAGATCCATCTCTAACTGAAGCACAGCTAAGCTGAGCCTATATATAAACACTCGAGTATGTGGTATACGAGAGCTAAATATTCCCCCCAGTGAGATATTTCCCCAGCTGTGGCTGCTGGAGGTGATTTATGGACAGGAAGACTATATGGTGAAAAAGGCGAGGCTGAGTAGATGCTTCTGGTAAGATGTCATGAGCTAGCTCACAATCACCACACACCCACACACCCCAGCTATGACAAAAAGTTAGCGTATTGTTCCGTCATGTATCCAGTGACATTTAATTAAGCTCGGAGCTGAAGCCACAAGCCACTTGTGCTGCCGTGAGCCTGAGCACCAACATTAAGCCAACCCTTGGAGGACAGGCGCGACGCGTCAGCTAGCTCTAACATGATGCTAATGCCGCTAAAGCTGGGATAAGTGTTACCTTAAGGGCAATGCGGTCCGCCACTTTTAATGTCATCTGATGAACTGGGCTGCTCATGCCCGGCACTGTAACTCCTGCTGGAGATTGCAGAAGTTGCCTAATCAAATGAACAGCTGTTGTCACACCAGTTTTATCCAGCTCAAAGAAAAAAAAGTTAAAGGAAGAAACTTCTAATTCGTTAAGTTTGGCGTGCGTGCGTGCATATGCAAGGTGGAACAATGCCATCGATCCTAAACGATCCAAAGTGTAAACGTGAGGCAGGACAGAGTAAAAGACTTAATGACTTAAAATGTAAAAATAAAAACAAAAACCAAAAAACAGAGTGGAAAGATAAGACTACAGATAAGGTGTAGAAAATTGTAAAGGCAACAGGGTGGGCCTATGGAAACATACTGAAATTAAAATCAATGGCATATGAAACTCCTGAACCCATCTTAATTACTCTCCCAAGCTTCTTCCAGCGCCTCAGATAAATAGATACACTATTTCCCCAAACATGAACTCAGTGAAGTGGTAGGAAAATCAGTGGGGGCATTGTCCGAAGTTCTCCTTTCATGTAGCACACACTTAGCAGGCCACAAGAGCTAAAATGGTTCATGTGGACAGCTGTAAATAAAGTACTGTGTGGAAATGAAAAAGCAGTGGAGGGCATTCTATGCTGAGGTTGACTCTTATACCATAAACAGCAAACCCAGCTTAAAGCTACTCCACAACCTCCCAAACAATGCATCAGCTCCACTTCATTTCACACCATATTCTGACCTGCAAGTTTCATTGCTATCTATAGCAGCGGGTGTCACTTGCTGCAGTAGATGAACGTAGCTCACTCAGAAACCTCTGCATCAGCAGTAAATTTCCTCCCCCCCCCCCCGTAATCCAGGGGAACCTCTGAGCTCCTGCACTGATCTCACTGATACGATCATACGTGCACTGAGGTTTTCAACCTGTCCGTGCAGCAAGGCCAGCACGGACAGGTTACAAAAACATAGGTGCAGAAACAGCTGGGAAGGGGGGGGGGGGGGGCGTCTTGGGGATAGAAGCTCCTCTTGAGTCTCTCTGTCCTTGCCCGGATGATGCGGAACCTTCTACCGGATTGCAGAAGTTGGAACAGTTTGTTGCCAGGTTGGGACGGGTCCTTCAGTATCTGCGCTGCTGTAGTCCGGCATCTCCTGGTGTAGGTGTCCTGAAGCGGGGGGAGAGCAATTCTGCAGCAGCGTTCAGCTGTACAGATCACTCTCTGAAGAACTTTTTGGTCCTTCACACAGCTGTTCCCAAACCAGGATGTGATGTTCTGTGTGAGGATGCTCTTAACAGCGCCTGCATAGAAAATCTTGAGGATCTCTGGAGAGACCCTGCACTTCCTCAGTTGTCGTAGGTGGTCGGTAGGCGAACTGGAGCGGATCTGTGGTGTCTGGGATGGAGGAGGAGATGATGTTCTCTTTAGCAGCCTCTCGAACACCTTCATTAAATGGCCTGGTAAATGGCCTGTATTTATATAGCGCTTTACTAGTCCCTAAGGACCCCAAAGCGCTTTACATATCCAGTCATCCACCCATTCACACACACATTCACACACTGGTGATGGCAAGCTACATTGTAGCCACAGCCACCCTGGGGCGCACTGACAGAGGCGAGGCTGCCTGACACTGGCGCCACCGGGCCCTCTGACCACCACCAGTAGGCAACGGGTGAAGTGTCTTGCCCAAGGACACAACGACCGAGACTGTCCAAGCCGGGGCTCGAACCGGCAACCTTCCGATTACAAGGCGACCTCCCAACTCTTGAGCCACGATCGCCCTACTACCGAGGTCAGTGCAACTGGCCGGTAATCGTTCAGGGATGAGGGTTTGCTGTTCTTGGGCACAGGGATGACGGTGGATCTTTTGAAGCATGTGGGGACCACAGACTGCGGACTTCGCCAGGGACTCGTTGAAGATGGAAGTGAACACACTTGCTAGCTGGTCAGCACAGCAGCGCAGCAGACGGCTGGTGATGCCGTCTGGCCCCGCCACTTTCTTTGTGCTCACTCTCCTCAATGCCGCTCGGACGTCGTGCTCCGCGATGCTGATCACCGGTCTTTCGCTGATGACTGTGTGGATGCAGCACCTGGTCCATGAGGTGCAGCTACACCACAAACCACACCCAGTCACAACCACCAAAAGCATGGCTCGCACCAGCAGGTGGGTATAATGATTCCTGTTTACCATCTGTTTGAGGTTAGGCTTAACACTCTCCTGTTTGACAAAGCACATATCTAGGCCTGGATCTAGTGACTGATTTCTCTCTGTTACGCTCCAATACACCTATGCTGGTGGCTGACAGGGGCTTCCCATGATGCATTGTCAGTTGCTTCTTCGCTCACCTTTTCACTGTACATCAGACACCACTCTGCATTTAATCAATAGTTATTATTAATCTCTGGCTCTCTTCCACAGCATGTCTTTGTCCTGTCTTCCTCCCATTCCACCCAACCAGTCGCAGTAGATGGCCGCCCCTCCCTGAGCCTGAGTGTACTGGAAATTTGGAAAAACATCTGGAGTAATGTTTTTCCTACAGTCGGGAAATGCATCTTACTCCCACAGTTTTACATGTAGTGCCTGTGCGCACACAAACTGCTGCTAGCTGTGGACTGACTGACTTTTTTTTCCAAGTAAAAAAAGAAAAAGAAAGAGGAGGTGATAAACAGATGTGATCTTCAGTGACCCCTGTTCCTCCTGCTGGGAGTCAAAGTCTACATCGAAAAGAGGCTTTGCTATCACAACACACAGAGTAGTAGGTGTATGTGAGCATGTGTGCATCATTTGAGTCCCAACTGCGCATTTGCAGATACTCAGGACAAGAAGTCACGGCGATTTATTAAAAAAAGAAAGAAAAAAGGGGAAAGAAAATCAAAACACAAGCAGTGCTGAAGCTGTTATGATTGATAAGGAAGACAGGAGAGAAAGATTAGAGGGGGGGGGGGGGGGGGGTAGACAAGGAATCAGGGAGGTGGAAAAATGAAAGGAGGTGGAGGGAAGTGAGTAGCGATGGCACATGATGAATTTTGCTCATTCTCTAGCTTGCTTTTCTCTCTCCTCCCCTCAGAGGGCTGACCTATTCATCAGACAGACCTCCGGACAGGCTGAAGAGAAATAAGCTTGTGTGTGTGTGAGTGTGCTAGTGTGTGTGTCTTTGTACAGGCCTCTGCTGACCAATCCATTGCCAAGACACGAACCATTTGACCCACTTCCCTTGGTCTGAGCTGTGTGCAGGGTGTTTGCGTGCGTGTACGTGCGAAGCGGCTTGATTACTGCGGTGCTGTGTTACAGACGCCCGCTCAAGTGAAACTGCTCTGATTTCTACAGGCAACAGAGCGAGGGAGTGGGATGGGGGGAGAATAAAAACAAATCAACAATGAGAACAGCCGGCTGGTATCTGGAGGGAGCGCAGTATTTGATGGATTCCTGAGCAGTGCAGGGGAGAGGCTGCGACTGGATATGAATGACTAGGGAGCGTGCTAACCATGTATTATACTGTAAGAGTGCAGACATACACAGACAGAAAGCTAGCACACACTTTTTAGTGATCGTTTAGGCCAGGTTTTTTCACTTCTGTGAGTAAAAGTTAGAAGAGAGATGGCAAAGAAGAGAGCATGTGCTGAGTAATGACACCTGATAATGGGCGATCTCTCAAATAAATCCTCCCCCTCCTTAACCTTTCTTGATGTAAAGGATCTATTTTGACTATGTGAATGCCATAACTGTGGTAGCAGATGCTGTGTATGAAGAATAGGACAATGGCTAACCATACCCCAGTTTCTAAATCATCAGTCTGAAACACAGTGCTGGATATGAGTGATTTATTTGCTGCCAGTGGCATTAAAAGCAGAACTTGCAGAAACCCTTGCTGCCTTCAGAGCTTAACAAGACATCTTCAGTTTAAAAATAAGTTGACTGTGATAAAGGGGAAGGCTACAGCTTTGTGCTAAACCTCCCCCACAGAAACCCTCGCTGCAGAGCATCTTGTAGTAGTGCTGCACGCTCAGGGAATCACACAGAGGCCCTTCACCATTCCAAACCCTCCACTCTCCCACTGCATCGTGGAGTCATGTTAGGATAGAAACACATGGGAAAACTCCAGGTAGCTCATCCTTTGATGGAACTTTGATTAAGATGGTGTCCAATTATCTGCTGTGATTTATGCCCCCCAACATCAGCTGCCGGATATGAGGACCAGCAGCAGATAGGTGGGTCTATTCAGAAGCTATTAGGGTGACAAGATGTCCCACTTTCTGTCAGACAGCATCTTGTGCCACATAATTAGGTTTTCTATGCAATGAGCATGCAGAGGGGCCTGGGTCACACGACACTGCACTTAATGCTGCAATCAAAAAGCCCTCTCTAAAGTTTAGCAAACTGGGTAAACTGGACTTGCATCTTCAATCACTGATACAAGGTTGCATGACAAGGTGCCCTTGAGCATGTTACCTGAGCTGTTCTCAGTGCGTTCATCAGTGTGAACGTTGGGTAGAAAGTGAAAAAAGTGATTGTATGCATGTGTGTGTGAATGACACATGTTGTATGAAGTGCTTAGAGTGCTCAAGTAGAGAAAAACGGCACAGAGAAGAATCGGTCCATTTACGCCCATCAATGGCTGTGCAGGAAATTATTTTGTCAAAGGAGGAATCATGGCTTTAAGATGAGACACCGCTCGTTTCTGTTACTCTACATCACAGACATTAAAAAAAACAAAAAGCTTTTTTGTGCTATGTTTTCTTCCCACAGTTCAAACAGCTCAACTGCCCGCAGGTCTTCAAAAGAAAGGAATGATTTCATCTTGGAAACCTGAGCATGAAGAAACTGTCAGTGTATTGGGTCACTGACCGAGAAATCTGAGTGTCTTTTGTACTTTTGATCCCTTTTTGGTATTTTTGGGAAAAGTTCAAGTTCTAGTGTTTACAGTTAGTATGGAGTTTAGTCCTGGTTATGTTCCAAGTTAAGTTAGACTTATGATCCGTGTTTTCTTGTCAGTGTGTCATTCCCTGTTTCCTGTGCGAGTCTGTAGTGTCCTCTTCGTATGTTCCTTAAGTTATGTCTGTGTATCGTCTCCTTCTTCTGTCCTCATGTTTCATTTCATGTCTCCCCCGTCTGTTCATGTGTTCTGCCCAGCCCGTCATCTCACTCTCGTTCCGTGTCCCTCGCTCCCTTCTTCCCCAGGTCATGTCTTTGTGTTTCGTCTCCATGTTCCCATTGTCAAGTCTGTGTGTCTGCGTGTTTCCCGTTTTATTTTGACAGTCTCTCATCCTGTGTTCAGTGTGTTCAGTCTTGCCTTTTCTTGTGTCATTAGTCTATTCATCCCAGCTGTGCTCCCCGTGTGTTTCCACTGCCTTCGTCACCCTCGTGTGTATTTATTGTGTGTGTAGTTTTCACAGTTTAGGTTACTTTTGCATTCTGTTTTTTCCCTTATTTTGTATCCTTGTGTTAAGCCTAAATAATAAACATCTCACCCTTGGTTAAATTTAAGTTTGTTTCCATGTTTTGTCTGTGGTTGTACCCACACGACACACCGGCCACCTGGCTGTAACAGAAACTGGCCTTACAAACTGAACTAATTATTACTACTTACACAGTCTAAATTAAATCCAGAGATTAAATGTAAAAGTATAAATCAGTGGCACAGGTCGTCACCAATTATTAAATAACAGAAGCTCAGTTTTGCTCCTGTGCAGGTTTAAGGACATCCAGGGTTTTAGGTCATGTTAAGTTCACAGCGACCACTTTGACTTTGAGTTAATGGACTTCAATGGTAGAACCAGGTGCCATCCTCATTGCAAAGAAAGAGGAAGCTGCGTCATCTAAAACTAGATCCTAGTGTGAACGGGTATGACGAAAAAAGAAGAGGACCTTTGTGGGATACCACAGGGCAGGTAAAAACATAACAAGGCTCCCGGAGAAGCTTCTGCTCTATGATTATGATTTAAACCAACTTAGTTCAATCGTGTGCCAGGTGAGAAAGCAGGACATGATCTAGAGAGTATTCTACAATATTCAAAGTGGCAGTGAAACAAAATAAAACCACTGGTACCACAAACAGTTTGACTAAATCCTGAATACTAGTGATAATTTCATTCAGCTTCACTGTGCTTTACTTTTTTGGTATTTCAAATTTATGACTTCATAGACAGCTAATCAAAAATCCATGAGTCCACTCCCAGCCCACTGAAGGAACAATGGGCTGGGAGGTCAGTTCCCCAACTCTCTGTGAATGGTAGTCATGGCCATTGATCAGTGGTCTTTGATCAGTGGGTTTTGGTCAGTGGTTGTTGATCAATGGTCATGAGAATTTGCATAATTAAGTTTAACCTCCTAGGATCTGGCGTCCACATATGTGGACATCACATTTTTATGGAAGCCCGTTTCCACCACTAAATAAAAACAAAAAAGCTAGTATCCATAACTCGAAATTTCAAGTTACTTTTCTCGAAATTTCGAGAAAAGTAACTCGAAATTTCGAGAAATATAACTCAAAATTTCGAGTTACTTTTCTCGAAATTTCGAGTTGGCTCTGCCAATCAAAAATATACGTGAACGAGGTCGCTTTCTTGTTACCCGGAAGCATATGGCGCAGAGGAACGCACACTCAAAAACGGATCCCAACAAATTGGCGCTTTCGCGAGTACGTTTGCTGATAGTAACACCATGTGATTCAGCTAATAACACAGGGATTTCATCATTTGTGAAGCCAGGCTGAAAACACTCAGCAATCTGTGGATTCACGACTGGATGTAATACCGGTAGCTTAGCTGTAGCGTTTGTAGCTGAGGGCTTCAGCTTCCGGGTAACAAGGAAATGACGTCATTCACGTAGATTACTGATTGGCAGCGCTAACTCTAAATTTCGAGTTACTTTTCTCAAAATTTTGAGTTAATAAATCGAAATTTCGAGTTAATAAATCGAAATTTCGAGAAAATAACTCGAAATTTTGAGTTATGGATCCTTTTTTTTTTTTAGTGGCGGAAACGGGCTTCCATACATTTTGGGTTATTTAGACCAAAATACTCAATTTTGCTCTACAAGGGCCTGATATCCACTTACGAGGACATTATACTGCTACTGTTCTATCGAAATTTTAAACGAATATCCTCATAAGTGGCTCTCATTTTTCTCAGAAACAAAAATTAGGTAAAAAATAAATAAAATACTAATTCTTCGTTTTTACATTCATCAGGTCCCAATCAGCCCTAATATCAAAGAGAAATTAAAAATGCATGCCGTGGAAGAGTTCGGGTCTTAGGAGGTTAAGGAACCGACCTCCCAGCCCATTGTTCCTTCAGTGGGCTGGTTTCAGTCAGTATGCAAATGTACTGTTTATAAGATTGGGGAAACCTGCAGTCAGCTGAGACTGAAGAAGTCATTTGGATGAGTGATGAAGGATTTCTCCCACAAAACGCTACGTCCAGATGAAGAGAATCAACTTTTTGGAGATTTACTTTCCTGGATGATTGAGAATGCATCAAGACCTTGGCTGTCTATGCTCAAACACTATTAATTGCCATGAAATTACTGCTTTCTGAGTTTTTTCTATTTCCGAATCTGTCCGCCTTCCTCTTTATTGTTCCTGGCACACTTGTATTTACAGAACTGTGGAAACAACTTAATTGAGACTAAAGAGCCCTGACATTCTGAAGGCACTGACCTTCAATTAAGCAGCTGGTGCTGAAAAATCTGATGGACTGTGAAGCAGGTCAAGACAACAGTGAAAGCTGACAGTTATTTAGCTACCAGCCAGCACCAATGTAGAGAAGCTCAAAGGTGAAGCACAGAAGGAGATAGCAGGTCAAATCAAGAACAGCTGCCTCCTAAACAGCTCATGCATGCATTTAAAGTCATGGAGTCATATTAGAATAAGGAGGGGATGGCAGGATTGCATATTAACCATTTTATTTACATAGAAGGCAGGAGGACGTATATTCATGCAAGAAGTGTAACTACAAACAAGGCAGGCAGATATTTAATTATCGAACTTTGTCTTATGTCTGGAAATATGCTTTGTTTGTTTGTTTTTAAGTTTGCTGGGGATGCACAGTGCTGTGCAAAGGTTTTACGCTGTGTTTTATTTAGACATGCAAACATAAATGCAAATAGTATAGTATGTAAGGCAAAAACAGAGTTAGCTCGCTAGCTTCTATCTAAATACAATATAGCATGTCCTGACTGCGGGGTTTTGGAAACAAATTAAAACGTACAGCTCTGTTATCACTTCCAGCATAAATGAAGACAGAAAACTAAACAGCAGTGACGTTTGTAGGGTTACTGAAGTTTGGCTAGCTGGTATATAATGATGTGCTACGTGACCGCTAGCGACACAGCTATGTTAGCATAATATAAACAAGCTAACTTTTTTTCCACTCAATAAAAGTTAACGGGAGTGTTCTCGGTGGTCAGGAACAAATGTAATCGCATGGCAGGATGCTGTAAAAGGACCAAACTTCAGCCAGAGAGAACAACTGAGATAATCCATCCACAATACGAGGTTAGTCATTCATATACTGCTGCATGGGCTGGGCTGTAGTTACATCCTAAGGTTTTAAAAACTGAGCTTAAATAAATGATTAGCGGTAATAAAAGCCGAGGGAGGTCAACAGTGATCAGTGACTGTTTTAGGAGCTTTTTGAGATCAAATAGAAGAAAATACATAACATTAAACATGTTAACAACACAAAAGCCATATTAAACGCAGACTACTTTAGGCCCGGAAGTAGGATTCGTCACGTCATCACTTAACGACCGGATAGGGGGTCCAACGTGTTTTACAGATAGCTGTAGACTTAAAAGACCCATTGTCACTGCTTTTGAGTCCAATTCTTGTGTAATTTGGCGTGTCATCATTTCTCTTCTTTAAGAATGGCTTCTTGAAAGTATTTCTGATTTGGCCTCAGTGAATACACTGCACACCTGACTGAAATATGCAAAGTTTTAGAGCTAACAGCAAACAACCAGTGTTAGAGCTAAGTTGTGATACGTTTTACATATGCATGTGTGGATATATTAGTGTAACAAAATTGGTGCACAGTACTGTAGAACAGAAATTAATTTTTAAAATCATTGTTTTCCATTGTTTTAATCTCATTGTGGGGCTTGTTTTCTAACTGGCTGCAAGACTTACTAACTGTTCAATTAGATGTGTGTTATAATTTTGTTGAGTTTAACAGAGGGCCTGTACTCAGTCAGTAACATGAAAAAAAGCTCTTTATCTTTTCTTCTGAAGTAACACTTGTTTAGATGTAAAACAAGAGGGTGAGACATGAAAAAAAAGGATGTGAGATTCTCATTAGGAGACCAGACCTACACACTGCTCTCTCTTTAAATCTCTCAGATTTGCCATTGTTTCCTCACTTTGCTAGATTATTGTTATTTATTTTAGGTTTATTAAACCTATTATGCGTTACTGTCACAAAACTAGACTCAAACACAGACTTGGAATATGCAGTTGCTTAAAGTGAGATCTGCAGCTTTCTGTAGACATCACTTTAAAAGTCACACTCTAAAGTCACACTGCACAATTGGCTGAGCATGTTATGTGTGCTGTATTGAAGCTCTACTAAACTACAGCGTCTCACGCTGGATTATGTAGCACAGATCAGTGAGAATGAATTACACGAGGTAAAGAAGGCTACTGCGTAATGTGGCAGTAAAGCCGCTCTGAGAATCATTAATTGTCTCGAGAGCATAGCATATATGCACGGTCACACGGCCAATCAAAGACTTGCCAGCTCTTTCAGTGGCAATATATGGAGTAATACACAGTTACAAAGCACACGCAACACTTTTAACCTTAATTAATAACTCAGTTCAATTCAGTTTTATATTTTCATATTCATATTTCTATAGGGCCACTTCACAAAGACCACACAATTTTAGAGAGAACAATCAGAACATCCTCTACGACAGTGTTTCCCAACATTTTGAAGCCATAGCACATATTTCACATTAGAAAAATCACACGGCACGGCACCAACAAAAATCTCACGAAAAGCATATTGATAATTTTCCCCCACACCAGGCATAGTGGAATTGTCTCGGTTTGTCCCCAGTATACCTTTTTTGCTTCTGACCACTACTCTTGCTAGGGCCTTCATCTCAGCCTGAATTTTCTCCAGGACCCAGGTCAGATTGACTACTTTTTCTTTTCTAATATTTATCTATTGCTATTTTGCATTGTATTGACTCACAGCATGACTATTATGTAATTTCCACTTTGTCTTCTTCTGTTTTACTGGCAGTTGGCAACCCATTTTATTAGAGCAGGTAGTAGTACTGCCCTCTAGTGGAAGAGAATGTAATCGTTCTGCCCGTTGCTCACACTGATCGCTTAGAGCAGCGGTCTCCAACCTTTTTTGCGCCACGGACTGGTTTAATGTCAGACAATATTTTCACAGACCGGCCTTTAAGGTGTTGCAGATAATACAACAAAATAAAACGATACGACCAAGACAAAAACTGTGGTATTTTGTAAATATCATAAACACGAATTTACTGTGTAATTGTGTAACTTTACTAGCAGCGTCCTCCAACAACACTGAGAGTAGCATCCTCCTCTCTGCATCTTAATGCTCTCTGGTCACTATGGTAACGTGTAAATATTTCTTTCAAAATAAGACACACAACTACAAAACAAATATAAAGTACATGAAAATGTATAGAAAATGTATTCATAACACACAGGAAAAGACTCAGGGAAACTGAGTTAACAATAAAAACCCTGAAAACCATAAATTTCACACCCGAGCCTCAACTCTCACGTCCCGGTACCAAACAACTCACGGACCGGTATTGACCTAAAGAACCACTTAATGCCTAGTGTATCATACTTCATACATGAGTTTCTGAGATTCCTACATCATTAGCGTGATTAAAAAAAATGTCAGAAGGTTAAATAAACAATCCAAATAAATGAAAAACTAAAATATGAAAATTAAAAATTTCCAGCAATTATTTCATGGTTCAGTCTTTAAAGGGTTAAACACAAGACTGAGTGAATAAAATTCTTTGTCTCTTTGTCTGCTTGTCTCTTAATAGGCTAAATAGTGTTGTTCCATCCAGCACCTTCATAAGCAAACATCATGGAAGAGAGCAGGTCTCTTTATTCCTTTCCAAATACACACACACACACACACACACACACACACACACACACACACACACACACACACACACACACACACACACACACACACAACTTGGATTCTCTTTCTACCATCTCTCCTTTCTCAGTTCACCTAATAGTTTCTTTCTTATCACCTCAACTCCACCCTACAAATATCTTTAATTCAATCTCTCCTCCTCTCTTGTTCTCTCAGCCCTTCCCTCCACCTCTCCTTCAGCCTGCGGGAGATATCCGATAAGACCTGCATGTTTTGTTTAGACTTTAGAATTTCCTGGACTGGAGCCACACTACATCAACACATTAAAGTAATAAATATGCCAATGATGCAAATAATGCTTTTTTTTAAAACATTTTTGTTACTTTAACAGTCACATGAACTATAAATTTACCATCTGAATCCACAAATCCAGTGTGAGCTAAAAATATGGTCAATGGTATGAAAATCGTGTTTCATTTGATTTGGAAAGTTTCACTAAAATCAAAGCTAAAGGCAGTGAACAGTGGAGACAGCACACGTCGTTCCTGAACAATCACTCTCAAGGTGCCCTCAGAATGGCTCAGTAATTAACTGCTTCAGCGGTAAAAGCCCAAAGACAACATCAGACGACTATGACTGAACTGGGAATCTCCCTGGTGTGGCTGTGAGCAACCAAGTGAATGAAAAGTAGGGCAGTGTTTAGAAGAGCAAGTGTGCTCAGAGGATTTGTTTGAAACAAAACAAACAAACAAACAAACAAAAAAAACTCACACACGCAAACAAGGGCGAGCATCTGACCTCTCCTCTGCATCAACTTTCAGTATTTAACAAAGCAAGGCAAATAAAAGCACTTACCTCCAGCTATACTGAGGAACAAGCCCAAACAGCAGAGAGTGACTAATGGGATGACAGAAAAGTGATCTCTTACCCTCTGTGCTGAGACCAGGGCTGGAGGTGAACTGGGCCACATCCACGATTTTGACAGCAAACTGCTGCCCCGTCTCTCTGTTGATGCATCTCCTCACCACACTGAAGGGACCCCTGAAGAACACATGGAGAAAAAAGGGAACACGTGGCTTGTTAACAAAAATCCATTAAGCGAACAAAAACTGGCACATGGTGGCAGCAGAAATAAGCTTCGTATTTCAAACACTGCTGCAATGAGCAGTGTCACTTTTCAGCGTGCACGGCAGGGCTGTCGCCACATCACATTTTCGATTCCCGACTATGTAACACACTTAAAACTTAGGTGGAAGTTGTGGCCCTGAGCTTGTGTTTGGCTACAAAGAAAAGGGGACTGTGGGCTGTCAACCTACATGCAGCCACTTGTGTACAGTCTTTGGAAAAGTAGCACCATTCTGCAGCCTGACAACCAGATATTGTGCACGTCTCTAATGGAGATTTATTAAAAAGCTGAGTTTGTCAGAAAACAGAATAACAGTGGGGCTTGCAGCAAAAAGCATGCATGAGAAGCAGAGAGAACGGCTGCAGTGGACAAACAGTTTCACTTTATCTACAAGGAACTTCCTTTACAAATACAGCTCCTCTTCGTCTGAGGCTGAGCTAAAGATGCCACATACATATGGCTCTCCAGAGCACAGTGATGCACCTGCAGGCTACCAACAAAGATCCAGAGCTGGCACTCTGTGCTGAAGTAAACCTTGTTTTGGATTCCAGCAACTCTAGAGGGCAATGTCTGCTCTGTAGATACTAAATACTTACTTTATGCTGTGCCCAGGAGACAAAGGTAGCTTTTTTAAGTGAGTGCAGAAAACTGCAGTTGTTGTTACTGTGCAACTGAAAACACGGGATGTAAAACCAAAACCAGCAAAGTGAAGAGCTGAATACTCCAGAGAGGGGGGGGCTTCAGAGTCATGTGATGAATCTCTGTGTTCATTACCGTGAGTGACCACATTATATACAAACAGTCATTTGATGCATGATTAATTTAAAAATTTTCATGCCAGCTGCATTAAGGGGAAAGAAGGCTCCATTAAGCCCATGCCTCTATTGTGTCACATCAATTTTCTGCTAGTGAACTGTTACAAAATTATGTGATGACAAGCTCAAAGACTTAACAAAGGATGGGGTTTTTTTTGTTTTTAAAACACAAAAGAAATAAAATAGTGTTGAAATAGTAACCCCAGGGGAGTGTACTGAGTGCAGCAGAATATCAGTACATGCAATTAAGCCACAGCTGGACTATGGCTCTCATCGCTGAGGTCCACACCATGAATCATCCCTCCTGCAGAGCGTGTGCATCATCCGATTCAGTCACTGGGATAAACACAGGTCTACCACCGATGGTTCAGATTTAACAAGCCAGCAGGTCAGGGTTACAGTGCACTACAGCAGCAGGACACCGGCTAAATACAGCGCCTGGCTGCAGGTGCACTCACAGCGCCTGGGTAATAGGTTTGAAGTGACCCGGACACTGAAGAATAATGTGTGATTAAAAAGTGAACGTGTTGACAGCATAAGGTTTAGCAGCGGAGAGTGGAGGCAGATTCAAACACATGAAGCAATGAGTAAGAATGTATAAGAATAGTCATGGTGGAGCATAGTCCCATCCACGTTCTTTCTGTCTGATTACCCCTGAAAACTGTCCCCAGATGCACCAAGTTTAACAGGAGCACACAGTCGAGGTCCACTGACTGCTGTTAGTAAGGTGGTATTTAAAGGAGATGTAGGATGAGAAGTAATGAACTGGACTTTTAGACTGTGATGTAATCATATGTGTATGTACGTATAACCACACAGAGAGTGAGAAGCAGCATGAATTATGCTGATCTTCCATCAGGTTTTGCAGCAAAATGACGGAGGTGAGTGTTCTGCGCACACCTCCTTTATTAGTGGAGGTATGCAAATATATTTCTTCTCCTATCTGATGAGAATTGGGATTTAAAAAACAAAAAACTACCAACTGTGATTCCTTCTACATGCAAATTGTCCCCTTTTGTCTTCACTGTGGAACTAAATCAGAATAAAACATGTTTTTACTCAAAACTTTTTTTCCCTCTCTCGTTTAGAAGAATTTCTGCAGCTGGTAAATAGTCTAAATCTGGCATTTCTCATTAAAAGCAAAAAATAAATAAACATACAAACATCATCAAATAACTGTTGTTTTCCTTACAATAAATCTTTGTAGGTATATAGAGTGGATTTTAAGTATCATTGGACCTCTCCTTCAAGGTCAGTAGATTGATATGAATCTCAAAGTGATAATACTATACAGAGCTATTTAAAACTATGTTACTTGATGCCATTGTTTATACTGACACCATATAGGTGTCATATATAGGGGAATATAGCGGATGATATATGGGGATTCTAAATATTGCTTACTTTGGACCTTTGACCTCTTCTTCAAGGTCAAATAAGGTCAAACTTTCATGAAATGTCTCATCTTTCAAGCTACACTTAAAAGCATTTATGAATTGATACTGGTATATGGGGACTCTAAACATCACATTATAGTTTGCATCTAAATATCATGACAGATCTGACCTCTGACCTCACTTTTGCATTTCAAATCTGTCTTTCTTTCAGGTTGACCTCACAATGTTTTCTATCGTTAAAGAAAGAAAATGAGCTGCCTAGTTAGAAATATACTGCAGTATAATATTAAATAATAAAATGAAGTTATTCATCCAGTTATTTACAGATCATACTTATTATCCATCACTTAAACCTTCAGAAGGTTTCTCTAATCCTGTACTTCTGTAATCTAAGTAGATATTTGACATGCATGAAAATTTACAAAATACTAAATGATTTCCTTGAAAGTGAATCCTGCCCAGAGAGTGAGCTGCCTTCACGGAGCTCTCAGATGTCTTCTTGTTTCAGTTGCATCTAAGGTTGCAGGATATCCCCAGTAATGTAGGAATAGGCCTGATTTTGTCATATTAAATAACTGAGATTGCAATACTGAGTATAATAACTATGATCAACAATGCTGTCATAATGAATCAGCCATACCGAACGCCATTTTTCTTAAAACCTGCTTGAATATTAATACCCAACTTTAGAATAGAGATTTTGAAAAATTGTCATCTTCCATCTGTTGCCTTGGTTACAATACCCCCAACTCAAGCTACTTTGAAAGCACATGTAAAGACGATCCACATATTAAAAAAAAAAAAAAAACTATAAGTAAACAAAAAACAAAACATGGCTTGAGAGCCAGTCTGAAGTTGACTGGATAAAAATGACAGCTCACTGCTGAGCACCACCGCATGTTTTTGTGGCTTTTGATCTTTTCCACACTGTCCTGTGGGTGAACTGGGAAATGCAATAGTCAGTTGGGTTCACTAGAAGAGCAGCTTTTAACTAGCGACACTGCTACCCTCCAGTATGACTCTCACTACCTGCAGCAGCTTTCTGTGAATTACACATCCCACAGCAAATTGCACTCAGCACAGCCTCAGCAGTAATGTGAAAACTCCCATTTCACAGCTAAACAACACGCTGTCTCTGCAGCAGGCACCACCGGGGCGGCTGGCTAAGGTCTGAACGCAAGCGGTGCTGCTCCAGTTTTTCTGTCTGTGTGTATGTGTTTGTGTGTGTTCACACAAGTGAGTGAAGAAGAGTGTGAGTCTCTGTGCACAAACACAGACTGGCTGAACAGATGGTGATCAAGCTAAAGCAGCTTAGCGTCAGAAGGGTGAGGTAGGACGGCACGGCGCCCAAACATGCAGACACACACACACACACACACTTCCATTTCTGTGCACGCAAGCGGTGTAAACATAGATCAAACTGAGGCTGAAATAAACACCATGAGCAGTGTTGCTGAATAAACCGCCGCTTTGACCTGAATGATTGTACAATGTTTATATGCTCTGTGCACACACACACACACACACACACACACACACACACCACCAGGTTTAGTGAACAGAAACATTCCTCAGTTTCTTTTTCCCTTCAACATCCCATGATAGTCATTTATTTTATAGGGAGCTTCTAAATGCAATTAAGCAAGACACACGAGGTGCGAGGTGGTAAATTCCACATTCACTTGTTAAAATCCATGTGTTTGCCCATCACTATATTCACTTATCTGCTGATGACTGATAGTTTTAATTAGAAAGATGCACCATTTGTGATTAGCCTGTTCACCCTAAAGAAGCAAAGTGTCAGTCTAATTATTTAATATAAAAACTGTTCACTGCTTTCCTAACTGTCAGCGTACAGGGTGTACTGAAAGAGAGGACAGAATGACACATAAGATGATGGCTTTCTTCCAGCTTTTTTCTAAAGCTTTTTGGACTGAAAGGAACTGACTGGCTCTGTGGGGAAATCTACCTTTCCAACTAAAAGCTAACAACAGCTCGCAAACAATGAATTCCTCCATTTCTGGAAGTTTGGCACACTGCATTTGAGTTTCAACTTTGTTGGACCAGGTGCACCAAGTCCAAAAAAAAAAAAAGACAATTCATTAGTAATGCAGCTGGGATCTCCTCGTCTGCCTTATCGTCCCCCCGCGCCACAGTCCAGTCACTTCACCTCTGCCCCACCCGCCTCTGCAAGCAGCGCCTCAAATGTCAAGACTCGCTCAAGGCTGCGCTCTACACAGCCACGAACGAGAGGCCCCAGAGGAGCCGGGACAAAAACAAGCGAGAACACGGGAGGAGGAGGTGAGATGGGACGTCATGTGATTTAAAAATAAAAAATAAAAATAAAAAAAAAAGAAAAAAAAGAAAAAAGCTCACTTGAGGAAATATAAAAATAACATGAACTGGGAAAAACGTCCCAAGAGGACCAGGAAAACACAAGGAAGTGACCCTGATCTTCAGCCATCACGTTCTAATCATTTCATCTCTTTCATCAACTCCAGCTGTTTGTGTCATGCCCTGCTTTGCTCAAATATACACTTCATCAGACGCAAGCAGAGCTCAAAAACAGTGCAGGAGCATCTTCATGTTTTATCACAACTAAGCTGCAGACAGTTTTGTCAAATGCAGTCCACTCTGAGAATTCATTTAATATCATCACTTCACAATTACAGCTGAAATTAGCTGTACATTCAACCATTAGTCAGCTGACAGAAAATTAAACAGTAATTAGGGATTGACGTTTAAAGACTTGAACATTTTCAGTGATTGGCTTCAGCCTTTCAGCCGTGTACTTGCTTTGGGTTTAAAATTGAGACTCATGATAGGACGAATCTGAACGTTACCCAGAAGTGCCACAGCAGGAGACGTAATGTACTTGCGCTTAGCCTGTTAGCTCTGGAGGTCTATTTAATTATAAGCAGCAGCTTGTATCCTCCACTGGTGTCTATAAATGATGCATTCAGGTGCAGGGCTCACGATCCAGTTGGCAAAAGTCACTACTTTTTACTTTAAAGCTACTGTTCCCTTTCTGCCAATCCTGACATGTGTGCAATGTGACGATGCTCCATTTCCATGTGCCTCCACACCATGTTCACAGTAGGTGACTGTGGGACAGCTGCCATTCTAATAACTATGTGACTACATGACCATCAGGCCCTCACTCTACCCCATGTTTATGTCGCAGGTTCACTTTGGTGGAACAGCTGATATCTCTGAAGTGTGAAATTCACCTTTGAATGACTTAACTACTCTCATGTGTACTACTACTGGTAGATATTCATGTTAAACATGAACAGTTTCAAATAAAGAGTTCCACATATATAGACATAGCTCATCCATTGGCTTT
Organism: Mchenga conophoros; assembly: GCF_057382185.1. Taxonomy (NCBI): domain Eukaryota; kingdom Metazoa; phylum Chordata; class Actinopteri; order Cichliformes; family Cichlidae; genus Mchenga; species Mchenga conophoros. Next base: position 12,228,508 of record NC_140541.1, read on the forward strand.
GAACTACAGACGGCTGAAGTGGCGGAACAGGGTGTCTTGGAAGAAGTCAAACTGCACATGGAGGAGACATTCTGGCTCTGAATGGGGCTCAGCTGCACGCAGTGTCAGGCATTATGGCTCTGAACAGAAGTCAGCTGCACATGGGCTATTCTGATGATTCCTGCACTTTATCCACCCTCATTGAAATAACAGGAAGAGGATGAGAGCGAAGGGGGGAGGTGGTGTCGAGACAGAAAGAAGAGAAGCATGGACAGGAAGAGGAGAGGAAAAGTGAGAGGGTGAGGATGCCACCTTTATTCATTTGTAACACAGCGTTTTCAGTAAAGTATTTACTGAAACATGCTTTACATGAAGTCCCATTAGATACCAGTACACTAGAATATATGGAGGACAGGTTCAACAAGGTCACTCAAATGTAATTACAGCAATATGTTGTTTTGGTTTTCCCTGCATTTATGATTCATCATCTCATTATCAATTAGTATTTACACACAGTGGGTTCCTCAGGGTCACAACATGTTGTTTACCCACTTATCAGATTATAGTGATGATTACTGCAGCTGAAAATGTAACTCTTACCTTTTAAAAGATGAGCAACTACGTATGCAAAGCTTTGGCAGAGCCATTTATTTTTGTTATGGGACTAAGCCAGTAAAAACAGATGCTATAAGAACCACGTTCAAAAATAAATCAATGTCATTATGCTGACACCCAGCTCTGTGTATTTATCTTGGACTCCACCAGAGTAGCACTGCATGATTCACAGTTAAAAATGATTATTGTTTATGTTATTCTGGGTCTTAATGCAGCCCCCTCAGTTCAGCTTCTGTTTACAACAAGCCTTTTAGCTTCCTTTCCCCTTTCTTTAAATCAGCTGTCTTCTGATTGGATGCCCCTCATTAAAAGGTTTGGACAGTAGGTCCACAGCTCACTGTCACACCCGAGTGTCTGGATAACCGTAATAGGGGCGTCGTCTGTCTGTACATACACTCAAGAGTATGAAGGAAAAAAATCTGAAACAGTGTATTTAGCTTGGCTCACAGGGAATACTTGTACATACACTGACCCCAATATTTCAAACTTTGGCAATGTTTCATATAACCCTCATTTTAACTGTGTGTATGTTAGAGAATTGTAAAAAACAAAAAACCCCAGAATAGTTCAAGTTTAAAATCTAATTTGAAAACAATTAGCTTAACGTAGGATTTTTGCATTGCATTGTATTCGAACACAGGCATGACGTAATGACACTGAGTAGGTGAAATGCTTATTGGCTCAAAAAATGGCAGAACAGGAGAGGGGAGTGAGCACGAACAAAAACAACAACAAAAAAAAACAAAACAGACTGAAATGGGAAAACATTTATTGTTGGTTTCACTTTACCACAAGCTGATCAGAACAATCCAAAGCTTAAAAAAATAAGTTACCAGTTGTTCAACACATTTTGAACACTGCCTCCTGATGACAGTCAGCAGCTACAGATGAGGATGAGAATCACCAGCCAGACAAACACAAAAAGTTACACAGTAAAAAAGAAAACCAGGAAAACAAATTGTTCAATTGCTCAGTAACACAAATATCTAAGCAGGCGATCACATGGCAGTAATTCACTGCATTTGAGCATAAGAGATCAACACGACCTGCTTCAAAGGCATAAAAATGAAGAATAAGGCTGATTTAAGTGACTTTAAACATAGCGTGGTTGTTGATGCCAGACGGGCAGGGTTGAGTTTTCAAAAAGTGCTTAACTACTGGGGTTTTCCTACATAGCCATCTGAAGGGTTTACAAAGAACAGACCAAAAAGGAAAATATCCAGTGAGGTGCAGTTCTCTGGGAAAATTTGCCTTTATACTGTAAAAGAAAGCTTAGCCAACAAATCCAAAGCTTATCGGGGTTAAATTCACTGTGTAAGGTTGCCCAACTGTGTTCAAATAGAGCTGTAGCACATGAGCTAAAGTGAAAGAGAAAGTGGGTTAACTAGATGCGGGGGCGAGCAAAGGGAATTGGCTCCAAACATGTGTGACCTTTAGTCCCACAGTTCACAGCCATAAGCACTTAATGACTGTACAACAGCTCCCGACCTTTAATCCCTGCACTTCAGCTGACCTCACAGGTAGCCCGGAGTCTTACTCTGCTCATACAATAACTGACTGAGTGAGAGGATGAGGGGGGAAAGCCTTGGAACAGAGAAACATTCACTGCAATCCAACTCAGGGTAACCATGGAAAATTTACTGCAACATCAAAAAGATAGGGTGCCCTATATTGCACACCATCCATCTGCATCTTTGTGTGTGTGTTACTGTAATAAAAGGTGATTTGTACTCTGCCCCGACTTCATATAGTGCATCAATCACCCTGTGTCTTATTCTGTAAGTGTCACCAGCTTTACAACACACACAAGTTTACGGCATCACTTACACCCAACTCTAACCTGGCATGTGTGCATGTCTGTCAGGCAGGTCACTGGAAGCAGCAAAAGAGGAAGTAGCACTAAGCTGCTTTAAACTGGGCTGCTCTTCTCAGCTGGAGATGACAGTCACATTCTCTCGCGTTATTAGATTAGCCTGCCACTTCTAGCGTGTCGATTCATGTTTCAGCTGACTGATCTGTTTCCCAAAAATCAGCACAAATAATGTGAATACAGCTAAATAATGCCATCGTCAGACAAAGTAGAACCAGCCTGTGTATTCCTGCAAAGGTATAGAATCACATCCTTATTCGCACAAAAGCCTGATCTGAGGAGAATGAAGAGGAACTGAAAAGCTTAGGACTGGATCTGACTTCATGTTATCAGGAGCCATAATGAAACGTCAGCCTGGGGGAAACATTAAAGAGAATCGACAGTAAATGAATGTCATTAGCATGTTTACACCTCCCACAGAGCCGCGGGAGAGGGGCAAGTCAGAGAGATAAGTGAGAGGGAGTGGCACACAAAGACGCAGGCATGTGTCTGAGAAATCCCATGTACTGTTAAAGGCCTGCCAGTGATGATGACTACAAAGTAACGCACTCAGTGGGGGGTTTTTTGGATTGGAAACTGTGACGCACGCTGTGACCTACAGCTGAGGCCTGCATGGAACAATCATATGCTGGTCATTCTGCAGGCAAATGCAAAGTAGCAGAAAACAAAACAAAAACTTTGAAAGTAATTCAAATCAGTTGTATTTATACAGCGTTGATTCACAACAGCAGTTGCCTGAAGGCATGTGAGGTAAACTTCCAAAACCCACAGACCGATGAGTAGCGCTTGGTGACAGTGGGAAGGAAAAACTGCTCAGTTGCGATTCAGTACTGACAGGTTGGACACTATGGTCTGCGTCCATACTAGAAATGATTCGCTTGTCGCATGAGGCTTTGCAGCTGATGGCCGACTGCTTGCAAACATTCCAGGCTCCAGTCGTTGAGGTAACCAAATGGATTTTCTACCCGGTCAAATCTCGGTGGTATTCTTCACTTTTGCCTGGAGGTTGAGAAAAGTTTATGTCAAGGCCCTGCCCACTTCTCGTTGCCAGTCCTCATTTCACCTGCAGTGACTTGAAGTCACCTAATGTTGTTCACCTTGTATGTGCACAGTGAAAGTGGAGCTGCCGACTAAAGCTAAAGAACCACTCCATACAGGACCTGCTGCAGTTCGTAAACTGGGTCATGTGCTGCTAACTGAAGCTCATTGACTCTGTAGAACAGACCAGGGACCACCATCTCATTACCCACAGTTCAAGACAGTGGAATTTGAGTCCAATGAGGGGATGAGGAACTGATTAGCAACTACTATTGCTCCATTATCAGTTTATCTAAGAAACTGTGTGAAGTACTTTCTCCATTTCTGTGGGAAACGTGGAAATGGGAAAGCAATAATGTTTTTGCAAAGTCTGCCGTGTGACAGCCACTAATCCATTTTTGGCACTCATATCTGTCTTTCTGTTTGAACCTGGTATTCTCTTGCTTCTCTGTCAAATCCCTTTGTTGACCCTCTTTTAGGGTTCAGGATAGTTTCCATCAGATAATTCAGCATGTAAGCCCAATGGCTTTGTCTCATTAGTTCTGATTGCTTTTTTGAAAGTAAATTTTTCTTCATAAAAAATTTACGGTAATTTCAAACTTAGAAACTTGAAATTAAAAACTTATTGTAAATGACAACTCACAGCGTTGCTGCAATGTCTATCCAGGCCACAGGGACCACGGTATGAAGGATTAACCCCTTTATTGTCTGGGCTCGGCAGCAGGGATACTACTCAATATTTATACTGAACCTTTTAACAGCAATTAAATCAGCAATTATCAGTATATAGCATAGTATCATGATATTTTGCATGGTGATATTGTATCGATACAGGGATACCAAATCTAAATCATTTCATATTTTTTAAGTAAATTAAAACAGTCTGGGAATACTATAAACAAGAGGGCTCACTTTGTCTGATAGGAGGCAAAGCTTCTGCAAACAGTCGCAGTCTGACTCAGACTGACTGCAATCACTCTCAGAGAGCCTGTCAAAGGTCTGTACATAATTGCGGTGTAATTTATAAAGAGAACTTGCTAACATGTTGCCATCAGTCTGAATGAGGCTGTCAATAAGCCCAAGTCGAGGGGGCTCGACTCACTTGGCTGCTAGCTGGTTGCATTCTGGTTAAATTTCTGAAGAACAGGAAGGTTGATGAGCGCGAATGTGATGTGAATTTCTGACTGACTGGAAACATTTATGGCAGATTTTAGTGACGTGTGTGTTGGTATGCTTGACAATCTCACTTAGCAGCAAAAGAAAAAGAAAAAAGAAAAAGAAAAAAATTGATTTCACATGATTTTCAGTTCCATATCATGATAATATTGTATTGTGGGATGTCTGGTGATTAGGGCCTCTACTTTTATCTGTTCTTTGAAGATTTGTTTTCCTGTTAGTTACCATGTTTTTACAAAAAAGGCTGGTCAACAGATAAATGAGATGAAGACCGTGTTAGCTGAAAGGCAAGATGGTCATGAGAAATTATTCTCCAAGGAATCTGATGCCAAGCTATGAGAAACCAGATTGACTGGCCATCCAATTATTCTCCCCAGTCGTTCCATCCTGGAAAACCAAAGAGTGGTCCCCCTTGATGCTGGGGGAATTGTTAAACAGCATGTAATTGACAGCTTAGCCAGTCAGATGCTTCAGCTGCCGCTAGCAAGGTTTCAGACAGCCTTCACTCAGCTGCCGCCGGGGCATTTGATCCTGATAAAAAGAAGTTATGGTAAAGCGATAAAAAAAATTGGAGCAAAAACAGCGTACATGAGACACTAATGCAGCTAAGTACAATGGGGACGTAGAACAGAGGCACTGGTGGTGTGTTGTGAGAAAACTCCTGAGTCTGCAGTTTAAGGTGAACAAAGCAGAGGCACAGCAAACATTAAAAGAAAGAAAAAAATACAAGTCTCCACCTCTCCCAAAGCAAGGGAGGTACAAAAACAAAAAACAAGAAAGCTGCGGAATGCAAATATCCCGAGAGAAAAAGGTATAACCTGAGGGCGGATGCAACGACAGATTATGTGTGAATAATCGGGATGGTAATGATTTCTCTTCAGTTGTTAGGGACAAGCCTCTCAAAAGCAGTGAAGAATAATTATTTACAGAATAACCACTGACCTATATCTCACACAGGAGTTAGCACATAATATTTGCCAGCTCGTGCTCTGTCTGTTATACTGTATAGGTGACTGTGGGCTTGGGGATTGGTTTAGGGAATATTAGAAACACTACAGTGCTAATGAGCAAGTTTATTTACTCGAGTCACAAAATTGTTTAAAGGAGGGTATTACATTGCACATTTTCAGACATATCCTCCACTGTAGTGCTTTACCATGAACCTTATGAAGATTAATGATCTGGCATGACTGTGCAAAAAGTTGATTCTAACCTTTCAGCATATTCTAAATCAAGCAATCAGAGAGGAAATTGGATTCCTGCACCTCCTCCTCTACACTCTGTTTTTAGGCATTAGTAAATCTAGTTGGGGAAAGAAGATTTTGGCCAGTCGCAGGTCTTCTCCAAAAAAGTTGACGTGTGATGGCAAGTCTGATACAATGGCAGAAAATCATGCAGGTACCCTTGATATTTCAACACCAGCAACAACTGCCTACTTGGTTTATAAAAAGCAGAATGTCTGCAAAATATTAAAAATAAATAAATAAATAAATAAATAAATAAATAAATCTACACAGTGCGAGAGTACTCTACATTTATAACATTTCAATTTTACCCTTACGGCCTTCAGACTGGAATTTCCAATGCGGATTAAAGCCATTATATCTATATATGCTGTATTAGACCACGAACTAGCAGAAGTAGTCTAGAAGCTCATGGATTTGCTGTAGTAAAATGCCAGTGAAGTCTGGTGGCTTTGCAGACGTCACAGATGGATGTAACGGCCTCTCTGATCACAGGGTAAACTGGTGAAAGTATTCTCATTGCACTGTACAACTGGGCCTCTTTTTAAATATGGCTAGAATTCATTTTGCTACTGACCCCATCTATGGCGCCACATTTCTTAGCTTCCCTGCTGCTCCTACTGTCTGCTCCTCCAAATTGGGGGCACCATCAACTGTAGGCAACACACTGACTATGTTAAGTACCTCATACAACCCCACTTCAAAGAATCCTCCCCACCGCCCCTCCTGCCCAGCGTGATGATTTCATTTCACTGGTGATATGATAAAGAGAAACAGAGAGAGAGCCTGATGAATGGGAGCAGAAGTCTGATGTGCCTTTAAGGCCTCTTAAGATAACTTTTCTTCAGCATTTTAAGCACTTTATGTTAAAATGACACAGATAAGCCATCTTATTGAAAGAGTTCCTTCCCCCTGTTCCCTCCTAATCTGCCTCACATCCTGAAGAAAGCATCATGATACAATAAAGAGCGTGCAGGTGGGAAGCCACTGCTCTAATGACTTTGCCTCTTATTTTAAGACCTTATTACCAGCTCCTCTGCCTAGTTACAGCTTAACCAAGTTAACTAAGATGGACTTTTTTTAAAATCCAAAATAAAACATGCTTAGTTCATCACCTGTGATATAAGCACACTGGTGTCCTGACTACAGTTCAATTATAGCTTTGTAAGGCACCTGTGCAGCGGCCAACTAGGGACAGATGATTTGTTTAAATTCCCTAGCTAACGACTAGCTGGCTAAAGCAATGTGGTTAAATGTTCAATGTTAGCTCTAAGATGACATGGTGCCTCACTGTGATGGGAAGCTGTGGAAACAAAGACAGAGGGCAGTCATATGAAATAGCACGCTTCTGAAATGCTTTGATCTCCAACATGATGACATGCCTGCAAAGCTGACCCATGCATACCCATGCTGGTCCACACTGTCTGCACTGCCCAAAAAGTTCTAAAGAATGGTTACGCTTCTCTTTTTTTCCTGTTATGAGGCGACACTGAATTTCTCTGTGTATGTTGACAGAGGAGGGACGGTTCAAGTGTTTCTTGACATCGTATTCAGTTGACTCCCATGATGCAGCTGTAAAAATGTAGGTTGCTCTGCCTTGCACAAAATAATTATCCACCCTGATATCGCTGATGGTTTAAGCTGAATAGGATGCAGACTTCTGCTAGGCATGAGCAGCTGAGTGAGACAAGAACGCTAATGAACAGTTGTTGAAAATCAAAGCTTTGCTGAATATGTTCTGACGCACGCATGCACGCACACACACGCGCACACACACGCGCACACACACACACACACGCACGCACACACACACACAGCAACTCACAGCACAACTGCGTCTCTGATCATAGCTGGGTGTCCATGGTCTCCATGTTGGAGTAGCTACCAATAATGCAACAAGTGAGTACTGCTGTGTGCTGCCGACGATCACTTCAAGTGGATTCAGCATCACTACAAATTCAATTAAATTTTATTTCCTAGCATCCACCCAGGAGCTCCAGAGTACAGACACAGGGAAATGGCAAAGTGTGCAGAAGAACAACAGAGAGTGAGGAGTGCAGCAGTTAGAGGAAAGTGTAGCCAGATGGAGCGTGACAGGAAGGGAATGAAAAGAGGGGAAAAAAGGTTTTAAAAAAAAGAAAAAAAAAGAAAGAAATCAAGAAATTGCACCTATACATCCACATCTTCCTCTAACTGTACTCCTGCTGTCATCTCTCCCTCCTGTCTGTGTCAGAGTGGGTATGTAAGGAAGTAGAGCTGGGCAGCTTATTTAGCCTCCCATGAGGACTAGGCAGAAGCCTGGACATGCCAGCACCTGAATGCTCACTCACAGTCCACACACACACACACACACACACACACACACACACACACACACACACACACACACACACACACACACACACACACACACACAGCAGCACAGGTGACAGGCTTTCCTGAAGACCCCCTCTCAGAGAGGCTAGTCAGAGGGTGTGATATACTTGTGTGCTCGATGTACTCATGCAGTGCCAGGAGTAGTAGCAGGCCACTGGGCTTAGATAAATTGCATTTGAGGTAAGAGGCCAAGGAACATTCCCCACAACAATGACGTAATATTTCAGTGTGTTTTCTGATGTGTGATGTAATGATAGTTGGTGAATGTACGGGGCTTTGCTGTAGAAAAGGGTACAAGTGAATGCAGCCTGGACTCGATCATGTTTATTCTAGCAGTGCTCCGTATCAGTTATGAATATTCCTGATATCAGGGAGCTGTATTTTGTTAATTCTCCAGGTGCTGGATCCATTTCTACAACTCCCATCTGATTTCCATCTTTCTTTCATAAAAGGACATGTGTATTTTTCAGCCCTGAAATTTGTATGTGGGGAAAAATGTACTCTAAGTGCCAATAATCTAGAAAATATTCATATGTAAACATTAGCATATTTAATAAACTGATGACAAAGTTATTAAACAACAATCAGCTGACTCTTCATAGTGTCAGCAATTTTAGTACAATATTTTTTGCCCCTTTGGGAAACTGAAAAATAAAATAAAATACTGCAATAAGAACTATAAACATGATTAGGAACTGACACTTTTGCAGATTACTGGTTATTGTAATGCATTGTCAGGAAGCCAAAAACAATTGCCGTTTATTCTAAACCCTTTATTTATTAGTGTGTCATCATGGTGATGCAGGTGTGGAAAGTATGGTGTACACTACGGTGCAGGTTAACTACATCTGGAGAGAACCTTTTATATCTGGGTATGATTCCAGCCACTGGCAGATGGATGAAAATGGAAACTGTAGTTTGGTGTGCAATGATATAAACAATTGCTATTTTCCAGACAACTTTTGCACATTTACTGGTCTAAAACACTAATCACAAATTCTAGTTAGGGTTATTACCAGATAATGTACGTACAACTAACGTACAAATACAAAAATGGCTCAGAGCTGTTTGAGCTCACAGACCAAATGACATCCAGGTCCTCTCAAAATGTAACCTTGATTCACGTCTTCCTCAGATTTTTGGTTTGAAAGTGCAAAGAAAAGATGCAAGTGAGAGAAACACTGACAAGGAGAATAATAACAGGAAGAGCTGCCAAATCAAACCAAAGTGCTCCCGAGTTGTATCAACAAATGACAAGACTACATTATACGGAGAACTGCGCACAGGCACAGGGGGCAGAGATGAAAACAAACCCAACTTGTGCGAGAGAGACCATTGGGTTTTATTCTTGGCAAAAAAGAAAAATATCAGAGGAACAAAATGCTGCAAGTCTAAATCTTTTTCCCCAAGAGCAGCCGTTGTGCTTCAGCATCTACTCGATTCATCTGCTCCTTTACAACTCTCACTTACATGCCAACCCAGCCATTTCATTAAGACTCCTTTTCACTCTTGTTAATTCACTTGGTAGTCATTCTAATGCTCTCGACTTTGATTTTGCAGTATCAGCTGCAGCTACAATTGACGTCAAAGGCTTCTGTATGGCTGGGATCATTTACACAACCGTTTTCATGAGAGAAATGTATTTAAGGACAGTAAGTACATTTTAAGGTGTAATATATTTCATTTGCTCTGTTTTGGATTCTGCGAGTGTCTGCCTAAAGCTGCTTCAAAGTTCAGAGCAGAAAACAAGGCCCTGCTGAGAGTGCCAAAGAGTTTTATTTACAGTGGTTACGAGAGTTCAGGCTGCCACTGTGATGCACAGCTAATGCAAAATGCTAAGTCTGATTTGCTTCCTGTGCACAGTGTCAGTCAGCTCTCAGCTCTGATGTGTTAATGTGGGATCACAGAGAAAATGACAGATCGAATGAACGGAAACGGGAAGGGATGGAAACATTAGAATTCTTACCGAGTCGGCACAAAGACGCACCCAGATGCAGGAGAGGAAAACGGCTCCTTCGCCATTACATCTTCGGGTTCTCTGATTTTCTGCCTGTAATTTCAAAGGTGACTTGGGGAAGTCGCGGTCCTAAATGTAGAGCAGGTTTATACTCCAGCTAGGGCTGCCACAAACGATTATTTTGATAGTCGACTAGTCACCGATTATTTTTGCAATTAGTCGACTAATCAGATCATCATCCATTGGACGTAAAATGTACAGCTTATTGCACCAGCATGCATCTGCTCTTATATAACTATCATTCGTTTACAGCTTTAAGTGTTTCAGGTATGTGCTAACTAAAAATAAAGACAAGATGATAGTTTATTAAATTTTAATGAAATTTGCAGATTGTTTCATTGGAGTTTAATAAACTCAGCCGTCTGTCCCTTGCTATCTAAAATATAACAGGACACCGCAGTATATTCTCCAGCATCTCACACTTCTGATGATCAGCTGTCTGCTTGACGTTTATTCAGCTGTGTAAAAACTGTAACTTTAATCTCAGCCAACCGATTTACTCAGGAACAAATAAAATACTGAAAAAAGCCAAACAATAAGATTTTTAAGTTATCTAAGTGACTTATATATGTTTAACCTGAGTAGTGAAAGACGGCTGTGGGTTCGTAAACGATTTGTTGGGAGTCCGGTGTTCTCGCCGGCTCTAGTGAGCCTTGAATCCCGGCTACCTATCGAGCTGGTGGATAACAGACGTCTCAGAAAACGTTGGAGCGCTTTTGAAAATATGTGGCGTCTTGATAAACAGAGCAGATATTTGAGGTTTACACAGCTACATTCTCGCCTGAAAATATGTTAAACGTTTATTTTGTGACCCACAAAGAATAATAAGAGTAATATTAAAACTAACTAGCTAACTATGAATTCTGGGATAGGTTGGGCCACGAAGGACACACCCGACCCATCCTTCAAATCTGGGGAAATGAAGGGTGCATTTGTCGGAGTCTTCGAATTTGGACAGTCTTCGTCATGTCGCTGTAACGTAATCAGCCTACAAATGCGGGCACAGTAGGATGCGGTACCTGAATTTGGACACAACTACGACACCAGACACAGCTTCTTCTTCTTCGGGGTTTAACGGCAGCTGGCATCCTTGTACATGCAGTGCTGCCATCTTCTGTTTCAGTCCGTTATTACACTCTTAAATCCTACTGCTTATTCCCGCATCTTTTGGAATCTTACAAAGCTTCAAACGACGCGTTGACTATTAAATTAGTCGTCAACAATTTTGATAGTCGACGTAATCTGACTAGTCGACTAAGCGTGGCAGCCCTAACTCCAGCTTTGGGTTTTCCACTTGTATTTTCATCTTTCCCCTTTTCACCCACAGAGCCAGTGGAAGACTTGATCAACAGCTTTGACTTAGCTGCTAATAACTTGCAAATACCCAGGAGAAACAGGAGAGTGGAGATGGAGCTGGAGAGAAAAGAAAGTAAAATTGAGGTGGAAAATGTCAGCACCCTGCTTTGGTCCCCTTTTGTGTTCACTGAGATTCAAACTCCCAAGTATCCGGCCCTTTAACCGACCCAACTACGCTCCAAAACCAAAGGAGCTCTGTGGAAAAAGAACCACAGCATTTCCTCCTGTGGTTGTGAGCCAAGGCTTTTCTTTTCTGCTTTCCTTCTGGCTGAGGCTGTGCTGGCCTGTGGAAGAAGGCCAAAGCAGCAACAAATCTACACACATTAGGAAGAAACGGGAACACATGCTGGGAGGCCCATCAAAAACAAAATGTATTCTAAATGAGGATGTGTGTGCACGCACTGCACACATTACCTGCTCCCTGACCCAGAGGAAAAAAAAGCACAGGGAGGACAGAAACACAGGATCTAAGGATGAGAGAGCAAATGAAAGAGCAAAAGGGGTGAGGGGAGGTGGAGGAGAAGGATTATTCACGACAGGACGTCCGACTATGGTCACCTATCACAGATTTATCTTAAGCCTGCCTTGTCAACCAATACTTGCAATCCCCTGCTCTACCACAGGTAGATCTGCACGATGATGGCCAAAATGATGATCAAAATGATTTTGATCACAAGTATTCATTAAAAAATTTTTTATTGGATCTCTTAAAAGAAAAATATTTGGCTCCATTCATTGTATCTGTATGACTGATGTAAACTCGTAGCTGTGAGACCCCTCTCCAGTTCCCTTGTGAGGTTTTGCAAACAACACAGACTTTTCACTGTGGAACAATAATTGCAAAAGGGGATAACATCTTTTGGCCAGTTTATTGACCATTTTCCCTGAAGCCTTTATTGCTCACTGTGTTTACTGGACACATATTTGTCCAAATGAATGAAATGTGATCTTTGTGAGACTGATGGAAATATTGATGAGCTGTATCGGTTTGCTTTCATGGATGTCTGAGCTGATGTGACCAATCATTTCTTCTCTGTTAGCGTCACTTGTCCTAAATCCAAAGTCTTTCCAAACAAAGGACGATGAGCTGCTTTTTAGGAACAAACTCTTAACCAACATCAAAATAAAATTCTAATTTTGTTGCATACGTGTCTTTTAATGTAGCGTTACTTGTCCTCACTCATCCAGGAAACTTCAAGCTCCATAGTGCACAGAACAGCTAATGACTGGCTCATGCAGGCACGTCATTGGCTTGCATTTCATTGTGAAGAAAACGGGAAAACAAAAACAAAACATGGGAACAAATATCCCTGTTCAATCTCTTTCTGTTGTGCGTATGTGTTTTGGACATTTATGAAGAAGAAAGAAGTGACAGGTCTGAGTCCTGCAGTTCAAGGCCTTTCCTGCCTCATCCTCCCACGCAGCTGTGGATGAATGAGCGAGCAGCAGTTGCCAGGTGGTTGAACAGAAAAGGACCTCACTTATATTCCCATCCCTTTTCAGTGATTTCTGATCCTGAGCTCAGATCCCCACTAACTGATCCGACAAGACGAGCGATTCAGTCAATCACCGTTGATTTATTCAGCCTGAATTAAAAGCAAGTTCAGTCTGAATTAATTTGCATAACTTAAACTGATCTTTGCATTTCTTTGACTTTTTAATCAGACAGACTGTTCTTCAAATTTCGCCATCTGATGCCTTATATCAGCACCACTCTGCACTCGTTTATTAACACAGTTCTGGCTAATGTATTCTGACTGCTGCATTCTTACAGTGTGGATTTGAGCTGCAAACATTTAAAAACATTTCATGTTACAGAAAAAGACAACATTCCTTTAATTATATGCCCTCATTACACAGGGTGGGCCATTTATATGGATACACCGTAATAAAATGGGAATGGTTGGTGATATTAAAGTCCTGTTTGTGGCACATTAGTATATGTGAGGGGGCAAACTCCTCAAGATGGGTGGTGACCATGGTGGCCATTTAGAAGTCGGCCATCTTGGATACAACGTTTGTTTTTTTTCCAATAGGAAGAGGGCCATGTGACACATCAAACTTACTGGTAATGTCACAAGAAAAACAATGGTGTGCTTGGTTTCAACGTAACTTTATTCTTTCATGAGTTATTTACAAGTTTCTCTTTGTTCACAGCCATTGACATGTCGAAGAGGTTAATAGAAAAGAAAAGTGTTATATAAGAGTTATATAATTAGCCATTTTTGCCAGTTTTGAAAATTCATTATTTTTCACAATGTCAAAGTGTTGTTGCATTTTCAGGATTGATTTTGCCATCGTAGTTGTCGTGTTTTCCACATTATGGCTTTCAATTTGTTGATGCTTTATTTATTTAGGCTTTGTTGCATAGTTTCCCAAACTGCCTTTGTGTTTTCTGTTTTGGTCTGTTCCCCAAAAACCTGTTTGTTTGTTTGTTTGTTTTTTAGTCAGGTTTAAAAAAAAAAAAAAAAAATACAAAATATGCCATCTGCATCATAATTTCTGAAGTGACTTTTTCTGAAATGTTGCCAAAAACACACATTTTAATGTAGTTACTTTTTCAGTTGGGCTGTATTTTCAGCTACATGGTTGCTTTCTAAACCAGAACACTTTATTGATCCCTGAGGAACCTATGTGGTCACAGCTGTGTACAAAAAGACAGTAAGAACAGTAACTAACTAAACTAAATTCAATCATACAATATATTACAAAGTCACAAAATAGCTCTAATGAATATAAATCGGTCTAATTATAAGCATTCCAGCATATTACACTAATTCAGTATACATGGTTGACATTCAAGTGCCCCTTTTATCAAACTGACTTGGTTATTTTCTCTGTACAGGATGTGATATTAACTATTGCGGTGTGTATTTGTACATTGGAAGGTTCAGCTCCATCCCCACAGTGTGTAAAATGTGCGTTTTCACATCAGGGCCATCATGCTTATACTTGTGTTTGCAGTTTGAAACGTCCCCATGATACTTTTGTATCCAGCTCCATTTGATCTGGTCAAGCATAGCCTGCAGCAACTGCTGACGAAACTGCAGTGATATATAGCTCGTGCCCTCTATTGCACACAGTACTGTGAGAGTGCAAACTCACATTCTGTTAAATGAACAGGAGTAAATGACGCCTCAGAAAAAAACACAACCCAAAAAACCCCACAAGGATGTGAGAATATTAACAATAGCAGAAGAGTGAGCGGACGTCAAAAGAAAAAAAAAAGTGAAGGGGACATGGCGAGGACACAAGAGGCAGGGAAACAGAAGAAACCAAAAAGAATAAGAAAACAAACTAAAACAAGACAGGAGAAAGAAAATCCTCCTGTACAAATTCCCTGTGTGTTTTGGGTCGAGAGCCAAGTGTGAGATTTGCTGCCGGATGCTGTCTCGAGGTTGCCCTCAGACAGAGAGAGAGGGAGGGAGGCACTCTCTGGATTAACTGGCTGATTTGTTGCCTAACTTTGAGTAAGTACCTAATCAGTAGAGTGAGAAGGGCCCATTCTTTATAGTATATTGGAAGTAGTTCATGCTAGATGATCACAAAATCAAAGCATCAAGCTGAAAAGAGAAGGTAGGGTTGCCACGTTTTATGTGGATTTCTACATTTTACACACATGAAGAACCAATGACTGTAGAAAACATGGACGACGTGACAGCACCTCTTCCCATTGTGCAAAAATAAAGCCAAAATATCCTGCTTGTGGAGGCTGCCATCTTGCATTTTTGGAGCCAGAAGCTGTGTCCCAAAACGTCGGCTGCATCCTCTGGTGGCCGCATTTGAAGGCCGATTACGTCACAGCAAGGCGACGAAGGCTGTCCCAATTCGTCGACTCCTTCAAATGCGGCCGACAAATGCGTCCTTCATTTCCCCAAATTTGAAGGATGGTGTCACTACCCGATCCATACCGGAAACCCGATCGGTACCCCGCATGCGCGAAAGGTGTCTACTTCCGGTCGAAGCATTTTACGAGTTACAGGTCAGAGT
Organism: Mchenga conophoros; assembly: GCF_057382185.1. NCBI lineage: Eukaryota > Metazoa > Chordata > Actinopteri > Cichliformes > Cichlidae > Mchenga > Mchenga conophoros. Next base: position 12,244,169 of record NC_140541.1, read on the forward strand.
ATCTGTTAAGATGTTAAGAATAACAAGTATCTCTTAAAATGTTTCCGATAATGAAACATTTAATATAATGTAGACAAAAACAAAAAAATAGACTCCCGATCCTTACTGCGCATGTGCAAAGTCGGACCGTACAAATCGGGTCTACCTGATCCGTACCACGCATTTGCAGGGATTTTCTTCTTCTTCTGTTTGTTTAATGGCAGTTTACTCCCCAGTGTACGAGGATACCGCCACCTGCTGACTGAGCGAATGAACCCTATTGTAAACTGAATTAGCGTCATTACAAACGTGTGTTAAATTTGATTTAGTGATAGTCGAGTGTGTTTATGCTTGTCTGTGTGGAGAGGATTGTTGGAATAGTGATGATGATGTGCGCTATCACTGTCAATTGCCAGTAAACACTTCATCTGGCTGCTGAATCTTCACGTGACATATTACAAAATCTGTATTAGGGCTGCTCAATTAATCGAATTTTAATCACGATTACGATCTGGGCTTTCAACGATCATTAAAAATGACTGAGCCGATTATTAGCCCCTCCCTCGTGCTTTACTCTCGCGCTGCTCCGTGTGGCAAATCGAGCGCACCTCTCTGCATTTCGAACACCCGTCACAACAATTAAGAGAACCCAAGGGAAGCTCGGAAAGCTAAGCAGAAGTTATTTGGAGAGGAGAGTGACTGCCGTTGGTTGAAAAGAGAGGTAAAAAAAACCTTCAGTGGTGTGGAAACATTATGGGTTCGCAGAGTCAGACGTCAAGTAGACATAGTGTGTAAACGTTGCTACGGTGTAGTAGCTGCACCACAGAGGAACACTGCAAAGTTCACTAAACATAGATGTTTACATTTTTCATTTATTTTTTATATTGCAAACATTTGCACTGTTATCAGTATTTGCACACTATTTTATATTATTTTTTTAAAGTCATTATTCAATACATTGTTATTGTTAACCCTTTAAATCCCTGTAGAACCAGAACCGCGTAAGCTAGCGCAATAATTTGTTTTGCATAAGAAACCGGAGGAGTTGTACTTACATCTTATGTAAATGGCCTGTATTTATATAGCGCTTTACTAGTCCCTAAGGACCCCAAAGCGCTTTACATATCCAGTCATCCACCCATTCACACACACATTCACACACTGGTGATGGCAAGCCAGTGACAAGCTTATGTCATCAGCTTGTCCTCGGTCACTTAATGCATACATATTATTAAAATATGGGCTATAACAGTTGTATTGATGTATAGCAACTTGAAATGCTCCCAAAAATGGCACTACAGCATGTAAAAAAAAAAAAAAAAAGCTCTGGCGGACTTGGTTCTATGGTAGGTCTTAAAGGGTTAAATAAATATCGTCAAATAATCGAGATCTCAATTTCAGTGAAAATAATCGTGATTATCATTTTTGCCATAATCGAGCAGCCCTAATCTGTATTATTAACTCTGTCATTAGGCGCCATTCTTCTTATTTTACAGCGCTGTTGTTCAATCGGGGGACGCTCTCTGTTGAGGAGAAAAGCAAAAATTTGTTGCGGATACGGATTATCCATTTTTTAAATGTCCCGGTAGTCAAAAAGGAGGCAGAGCTGTTGAGAAATGCTAAGAGCTAACTGGGCACCAACCATGTCATTCAAATATAATGGTCGTGTCCAAATTCATGAGTTGCATCCTCCTGAGGCCGCATTTGTAGACCGATTACGTCACAGCGACGCGCCGAAGGCTGTCCAAATTCGTAGACTCCTCCGAATGTAGCCGACAAATGCGTCCTCCTTTTCCCCGAATTTGAAGGATGGGTCGGATGTGTCCTTCGTGGCCTACCATATCCCAGAATTCATAGAGCCGCCCAGCCAAACTCCAGTTTCCAACAATGGTGGCCGCTACTAAGTTTTAAAATTACTCATACTAATCTTTCTGGGTCACAAAATAAACTTTTAACATATTTTCAGGCGAGAAAGTAGTTGTGTAAACATCAAATATCTGCTCGGTTTATCAAGATATCCCATATTTGCAAAAGTGCTTCGACGTTTTCAGAGGCGTCTGCTACCCACCAGCTCGACAGCTAGCCGGGAGCTCGAGGGTTACTGATGCGGCCGAGAACGGCACAACTCCCGGCACATCATTTTCAGATCACCGCGGACTTTCGCTGCTCGGGTTAAACGTAATATATAATTCACTTAGACAACCTACAAATGTTATTGTTGGGCTTTTTTCAGTGTTTTGTTTGTTCGTGAGTAAATCGGTTTGGCTGAAATTAAAGTTATTAGATTAAATTAGATAAAATAAAACTTTATTAATCCCCCTCCTTGGTTTTTACACAGCTGACTAAACGTCAAACAGAAAACCGATTAAACAGAAGTATGAGACAGTCGAGAATTTACGCCAGTGTCCTGTTATATTTTAGATAGCAAGGAGCAGACGGCTGAGTTTATTAAACTCCACCGAGACAGCGGTGACACTAATCAGAAGGCTAGACCGTCCAATTTCACGGCCGTTTACTTCCGGCCTACCCGACCATCTGAGGACCCGGCCCACGTAGACCGCGAAGGCCGGGTCCTCAGGAGGATGCAGCCCATGAATTTGGACACGACCAATGAATGTCACAATGTTGGCAAAGAGAGGAAGCGACGTAAGATTTGCGCATGCGGGGTACCGATCGGGTTTCCGGTACGGATCAGGTAGCGACAGATGGGTCGGGTGTGTCCTTCGCCACGAAGGACACACCCGACCCATCTGTCGCTACCCAAGTCTCCACCATATCCCAGAATTCATAGCGCGGCCCAGCCAAATTTCAGCTGCCAGCAATGGCGGCCGCTACTAAGTTTTGAAATTACTCTTATTAATCTTTCTGGGTCACAAAATAAACTTTTAACATATTTTCAGGCGAGAAAGTAGCTGTATAAACTTCAAATATCTGCTTGGTTTATCAAGACATCGCATATTTGCAAAAGTGTGCCGACGTTTTCGGAGATGTCTGTTCCCCACCCGCTCGATAGCAAGCCGGGGGGTTCAATGGTCACTCCAGCCGGCGAAAGCAGCGGACTCCCGGCTTCATCGTTTTCAGACCCCCGCTCTTTCGCTACTCAGGTTAAACATGATATATAAGTCACTCGGATAACTTAAAAATGTAATTGTTTTCCTTTTTTTGGTGTTTTATTTGTTCCGGAGTAAATCGGTTTGGCTGAGATCAAAGTTATTAGATTATTAGATTAAATACAACTTCATTAATCCATCGGGTGGGTTCCTCCGGGATTTTCACACAGCTGAATAAACGTTAAACTGAAAACTGATTAAACAGAAGTGTGAGACGGTCGAGAATTTAAGACAGTCTCCTGTTATATTTTAGATAGCAAGGAGCAGACGGCCGAGTTTATTAAACTCCACCGACACAGCGGTGACGCAGACGTGAAGGCTAGACCGTCCCATTTCACAGCCTCGCACTTCCGGCCTTCTCGGTCTTCAAAGGACCCGGCCCACGTAGACCGCGAAGGCTGGGTCCTCCGAAGGATGCAGCCGACGTTTGGACACAGCTGTAGTCTGCGCAGTAGTGACTTGAGGTGGAGGGACTGCATCACGCTCCCGCCCACACACCCACTGGACATGACCGCAAACACGTCCCCTTACACTTTTTACGTAGCCCGGCTGCGCCATTTTTTGCTGATGGGTTTACTGCGACTGGCGACTCGTTAAGTTAAGGTAAATACAACCACGTCACTGTTATGAAAAAGACGCACAGCTTATCATCTTATAGTTCTACAACATCTAAAATCACTCTGTTGTTAATTCGTTTGCTAGATTAGCCGCTAGCCTACGCAATGTGTTGGGGGCTTGTTGCTAGCTAGTTAGCGATGCTACATACCTGTTACTCTAATAGTCTGTGTTATTGAATGATTCACTTACTGTTATTGAATGTTATTAAATGACCCACAGTAAGTGGGTGCACTGTGGTCCTAACACTTCACACCTATCACACCCCTTTGCCAAGTCTCCTAAGCTTTTCAAGCAGAGGCTTCTGTTGATCAGGAGAGCAAGTTAAGCTCATTCTTTCCAGTTTCCAGTCACTACTATTTTAGCAATCAACATGCACAAGGTGCCAAACTCCATATTTATTATTAATTATTTATTCTTGCTGTTAGTTTTGTTTTTGTTTTTTTAAACCTGACTTCCATTTTGATTCATTATTTACTTTGTTATAGGTTATAGGTACTACAAAACCACCAAAACAGGTTTATGAAGAGAATTACACACCTTTTCACTAGCAGCTCCTCCAGTGGTTTTATGTGGACCTATTCACAACTGCAAAAGCTCATTTGATTTCAGAGTTTTCCTCTGTGGGGGGAAAACTCCACAGAGGAGTTTCTTTATCTTCAATGGCTTATAAGCCATTAAAGATACCATATCAAGGATTATGACAAATATTAAAGCAGACATGTGTCCTACTGGCAGCATTTCGGGTGAGAAACAACAGAACTTCAGAGAACTTAAAGGTGAAACCTGACTTTGTTATAAATTATTGCTTTAAAAAATAAATAAAAGAGAACCAAAGAGCTACACATTTCCATGAGGTGAAAATTACTGAAAATCTCCAGATGTCCCCAGAAAAGAGAAAGAAAGAAAGGAAGAAAAAAAAAAAACCCAACCACTGCCTGATGTCATGATCTTCTTGTGCATGTGTTGCATCATTAATGGGGAGGATGCACCATTAGTCCTATACCATCATCCCCACTGGTAAATCATTGATGAGCTTCAGGGCCATTGTGAGATCAGAAGGGGCCCATTAAGAAAGCATTAAAGGGCAAGCTCCTCAGGTCAGGAACATGTTTATGATCACATCCTGCAGCATCCACAGAAGGCTTCACAGCCCCACAAGCATATGTCTGTGGTGTGTTTGTGCCCACACAGCCAGGATCCCTGAACAAACTCTTCCTTCTCATAATGTGCTGGGATCAAAACCACACTGCACACTGACACAACTGTACTTACATGGGCTCTCCCTGAAAAAATGCACAAACACAATCTGAAAGCGAGTTTCCTGCCTCGGGGTGTTTTGGTTCTACTTGTAGCGCAGTGATGTATTCCAGGTCAGAGAGGGGACCGGAACAGGTATTTACACGATAGCATAACATGATGTAACCTTTTAACCAGGATCTACATCCATCACAGGTACAGAATCTGAGAGCTGCCCACAACAACAACAGCATGGAGCTTCCTACTACAGTGTGGCAAAAAAGTATTTAGTCAGCCACCGATTGTGCAAGAACGTTTGACCTCTGTTATTGCCAACAAAGGTTATGTTACAAAGTATTGAGTTGTATTTTTGTTATTGACCAAATACTTATTTTCCACCCTAATTTTCGAATAAATTCTTTACAAATCCTACCATGTGGATTCATGGATTTTTTTTTTTTCACATTCTGTCTCTCACAGTTGAAGTGTACCTCTGGTGCAAATTACTGACCTCTGTCATCATTTTAAGTGGGGGAACTTGCACAATCGGTGGCTGACTAAATACTTTTTTGCCCCACTGTATCTGTGGTTTGGAGATCTCTCTCTCTCAGATGCCGTACACAGTCCAAAAAAGGTTTGGGGTGACACACAAAAATCCATCAGGTGCTATAAAATTCTATGGGAAAATGCTCATTTCAGATGATACTTTGAAACATCAAGTGTACCTTGTAAATTTTTGTAATTTAGGTATCAGACATGAGGAATATCAAGGGTATGCTCATTTGCTAATGATTTCCCACTCATAATGAGCATACCGATTCATTTTTTTAAGCCATCTGCAAATAAGACTTCATGAAATGACAGATTGTTTTCCCTCCCCAAGCTTCAAAGGGGGGAGGGGCGGTAGTTTCACTCACAGTAGCACAGGAACAGAGCGGAGCAAAAGAAAGAGAAACAGAGCCAGGGACAACAACGTCACATTAGAAAGGTATAGTAATCATCCACAACTATTTTCAGTTACAGATGATAAAGGATTCAGAAAGTTTATTCATGCAGGTCCATATGACAGAGAATATGCATCTTCTTTTTGTTTTTATATTTTAATTTATATTTAATTGTGTTGTGGTTTGCAGTGTTTTGTGTTGTTTCACTTTATATTAGTTTAAAAGGAAAAAGCTGAAAATGTAAATGGTTGGCTTTTGTATTATATAATTTATTTATTACATTTTATGTGGCGTAAATAAATAAAAGTATATTTATGGTTGCCCCTAGAGACAAAGCACGTACAAACTCCAAAACACGTAGTGGCTACACAAGCCAGGAAGTACCAACGACCGGATTTGGTGTGTGGTAGTAACAGGTAAATTAACTTTTTTTTTTTAATTATTTGAATATATAATACACATATGCTTTCAATTGTGTAATTTAAGTGATCTAGCAATGTGTTTTCGAGTTTGTACGTGTTTTGTCTGTAGTGGCTACTGTATATATTTATATTTAAACATATATAAATAAAACTAAGTCTTTTTTACATTAGTAATTCCTTTTTTTCATAATTTTATATTGTTGTTGATAATAAATTAATTAAAGCAACAAAACAGCCTGAAGAGCCGGCTGGGAGCCGAAAGAGCCGGTTCTCTAAAAAGAACTTTTGAATTGGTAACTTGTTAGCCCTCGAACCGAATGCAACACTGTTTCACACTCATGGATGTTTAAGACCTCTCGTTGCCTCCTTCTACATAGGAATAGGATATAAATTGTGAACTCCTCTAGTCTTTTCACATTTTACTGGACCAAATATTCCAATGTAGTTATTATTCAAAAAAAAAAAAAAAATTCCCTCGATGCTGATGACATATTCCACCAAAGTTTTAGTGAAATGGTTTTGAGCTCAAGATTTCAGAAATTATTATTGTGTGGCAGACTGGAGTGGAAAAACACAAGAAATATCATTAGTGAAATATTTACCCTCTTTAGTAGAACAAATTGGAAAACTCTCAGCTGACGAAGAGGCATCTTAATTACAGGAAGCAGAGGAATTTATGGTTAAGTGTTCTTTATCCAGACAGCACTGGCACAAACAAACCAGAGGCATGAGATAAATCCAGATCTAAAATAAATTCTGTCTTCACCGTGGCCTCATTTGTTTGACTAATTAAAACTAAATCTGAATATCAGCACTATAACGGGGTCTTTAAATTCTTAAATAGTAAGTGCTATTTAAGAATTTAAAGACCCCGTTACAGCAAAGAACTAAAACTAATCTTATTTTTTAAATCAATTGCTGATCCAACGTCATTAACAAAGTGCTGTGAAATCTTAGACAGAAGGCCTGATTATCTGCTTTGTGTTTTTCATTTGATTTAATTTGGGAGCATTCCCAGTGCAGAATAGTTTTGCATCAAAAGCAGAGCAGGGAAAAAGTAAATTATGCCAATAATAAACAGCTCGAGAGGGCTATAAAGCTGTCATAGTCTAATCACAATGAAGAGTGAGTTAATAAAACAAAAAAATCCAACACTTTCTCCAACTTTATTTTTCATGATGCAGGGCTTCTGTGGTCACTGCTCGATCAGGTTAATATTTAGGGTGGTGCTGCACATGGCACCAAAACAGCATTAAAACAGTGGACAGCTGCCCGGCCTTGTATGCAGAGCAGAAATACATTCTAAAGGTTTTATTACACTAAGCCAGACCCAGGAGCCTGGAGCTCCTCTACTGGGAACCCAACCACAGCCATCAGCCTGCTGCTCAGATGCACTCAAGTGACCACAAGGTCCTCAGAAATAAGGAGTGGAAACTCTGACACCCTCCCCCATGCCGAGCCCAACTCCAAAACATGGCTCCCACTGCAGAGTGTCGGCATGGAGCGATCGATGAAATCAATCGAACTTTTGATTAACACTGCGGTGCATTTAAATGATGAAAGGGGAGTGAAGTGCAACAGAAAAGCTGCTGAATTTCGACTGACAAAACAACCTATGAATTTGTCTTTTCGCTGATTAAAGGTTCAATCTTATTTCTCCACACTATTAATCAGGATCAAGACAGATAGGGTTGAGCGCGAAGAGAGAAAACAGCGTCCGTGTGCATTTTGAGTCCTCTCTGAAGTGAATCTGCACAGCGGTCAGCATATTGGCTCTGCCATATCCTCTGCAGTCTATAAAAATTAATGGCCCCACTGATCTAAAACTGGGCACGCAAAAAAACCCAAAAAAACCCCAAGCAAGCATACAATTCAGTGTGTTTATATAAATCAAGAGACATGTAAATGAGCACACGTGCACCATTAATCCTCCTCCCACACATAAACAAACATTTCACAGAGTCTCGCAGTCCTGTCTTTCAGGGCTCACATGAGTCAGGGGAAGGAGATTTCCTCCCTGTCTCCTCAAATTTCACACACACTTCATTTGTAAGCCTCCTTACATAACACTGCTCCCAAACTTCCCCTGAGCTGCCAGAGATTGCGGTGTCTGTGCACAAATATGTGTGAGAGTGTGTGTGTGTGTGTATGATTCACTGGGCCATGAGGATCATTTCACTGGTCAGTAATCACTGTTCTATGTGACTGCCGATGTCCTGAACCTAATTTAGTGCACTGCCTAAAAGAGAAAGCAAGGAGACGTGTTAGGGCCGAACGAGAACAAAGCAACAAGAATGAAAGGTGGCAAAAGATAAACATGCATACTGTGGCCTCACATTGTAGAGGCAGAGTAAAGGAAGGGTTGAGCAAATTAGGAAAGGAACAAAGGATGGAGAAAAGAGGAGCAAAAGGGAAGAAGAAAAGGTGGATGAGGTAACTAATGAAACTAATGAAAAGAAAGCATGGCAGCATTGGATGTTAAAGAAGCACCGAGGAATCATTATGTTTCATCACAGTCAATGCTGAAAACTGAAAAACCGTTGAAGGAAGAGGGACAGAGATGTATGGTAATCTAGAGCAGACATGATAACACAAACAAGCTCTCTGAACCGGGAAAGAGCAGCAATGCAAACAGATGTCACACTATACGCTATTCTACACCGATGTTTACGTGCAAGTCAAAACTGGTGATGTTTTTTTCTATAGGTTCCTGTTCACACACCGTCTGAACCACAATGGGAAAGATAAATAAATAATCACATATATGACACTTTCACTCCCCATCTGTGCCTATATGATATCAAAGAAAATTGATGGTTGTGTATTTGTTAGTACTGAAGACTATTTGCAGCTGCAGCACTTAAAAAGAAAAAAAAAAAGAAAAGAAAAAAAGAGAGAGATGCAGTACGTAGGTTTTGTTTTAGCCCAACAGTGGGAAAGACGTTCCAATACATTGCCTAAACATCTTTATAAGCCAATATCGGCCCACTGGTACACAGGAGGAGTCAAGAAATTCGAGAAATCTTTTAAATTAAGTGGGGTTTTTTTGTTTTATAATAAAGAATTAAAAACAAAAAAGTGTTGGTTAACACTTTTGCCTCATAACAAGAAGCCCTGCATAGATTTCCTCTGGTTACGCTACAACAGTGCGAAGACATGCAAATAGAGTTAACTGGTTATTTTAAATTGACAGTAGGTATAAATGGATGTCTGTCTCTGTGTGTTAGGCCTGCTAGAGTGTGTTGATATAGCAATATAGTCAATATCTTATTAGCTCAGTTGCAATTATTCATTTGTACAAAGAAATGGTAAGCATAGAGCGCAGTGTTATAATTTTATTTATTAGTGCTTAAGGTATATTAGCTAACACTTTCAGCAAGCTATTAGTACAAGTTTTTTTAAAAAAAAAAAAAAAAAGGAAAAACCTTGGACTATAATTTTAAAATCATTTTTAACACAGAACCACATATTAGCTAATAAATCTTAGTCACCTGTAATTACAGTTAGCCATGGAACACAGTCACTCAGCTACATTTTAGCCTGTAATGCAATTGTTGTCTCAACTGTTCCATAATTTAAAAAAAAAATTTTTTCCTTGCTCTAATTGCTTAAGTTCTAAGCCAGCATAAACACCACTGATTTGTCATAAACTGTAACCGGCCTATAATAAGTCACATTTTCATACGTGTTGGTATGTGCAAACACCAAACCACAACACATCTGGAAAAATGGTTGGACGTCTGATCAGGTTCCCATTAAACCACATCCTCTGACCTTGTTTCCCCTTGCATTACTGTGAACCACATAAATGTTGCAGTCCTAACTATAAAAGCCTGTTTGTTCATTCAAATATTCTCAATGCGAGTCAGTATATGAGAATAGAAGAGATGTGGTACTACAACTGACTCACTTAAGCTTTAATACAAGAGTCCGAAACCTACATTGGGCAATAACCTAAATAATGGCTTCAGTATATCATGAAAATGAAGGTTCTGGCTACATTTCCAGCACTGGCTTGAGTCATCCACAATATCATTATACTCAGAACAGCATCAGCCTTTCCTGAGCACAGTTTTCTGCCAACTCTACAAGTTCTCCAGGACTAAGCAGGCCTGCCACAGGCTGTGAAAACCACTGCGCTAGTTTGTTCCAAGTTCTCAGACAGACCTGAAAGTAGCCATTCTGTTCTTTCTTAACAAAACGTTTAGTAGTCTTCAAGGTGAACAACGAGGGAAAAAAGAAAAGCAGTCAAAGTAAAATTACACGAAAAGAGGTAAGAGAATGTCTTTTGAGGACCAGTAACTTAAAAAGAAATGCAGTTTAACCCTGAAGATCAATCAACCCTTTTACATCTGCAGTGCTTGCCTATATCCAACAGCTTCCTCTGTGGTCTGCTTCCTTATCAGGGGACAAGTGAAAGGTCACAAATGGTCAGAACCTACCATCTCATCAAAACACCAGCGCTGCACCACTGGACTGAGTGCAACACAGTGACCTTGTTTTGCATCTTTACGGTATTCCCTCTTAACTCCACCTTCTTGTACACTCTCTTATCATGCCGTTTTCATTCTGCTCAGTGTTAAATCTTCTTCCTGACATACAACCTGACCTCAACATGTACATTTCACACATTTCTATGCTCTCCTCCCACAGTCAAAGGCAGAGCCACACGGCACAGGGACATATCTGATTTCTTGTGCAAGTGGGCATTGATCTACATGCCAGTGATGCTTCTCCAGAGCCCGGGCCCAATCAGCACTCCACACAGAATACACAAAATCTATGTAACACGGTCAATTGTCTGAGAGCGCAGTCCAAGAGAAAATGGGTGCGTGTCTGTGTGTGTATTCAGAGGTGAGGAACTCGACACTCAGCAGAAAGCTATGAGCAAAGCCTTTCTCTGGACCACAATAAGTTCCTGTGTGCTTGTAAAGGCCATCTCTGATCCTTAGTGCATTGTGGTTACAGCCCCGTCTCAACGAACAAGCTTCTCTGCACTATAAACAGACCGAAGTGCCTCGGCCTCTGACCACCCTAGCAGGACCTATGAGTGAAAAGAAAAGTTCTGACCTTTACCGTTGTTCTTGTTTCACCATCTGTGGGAGTGTGAAAGCTTCAGTACAACCCAAAGCCCACGCACTCCTTCAAGCTATGGCAGGGTCAAAGGATTAGATGGTGATGACGAGAGAAGCTGCTCAGCGTTGATGATGAAACTGTAACGAGGTTCAGTTTCTCATCAGTTACTCCCACTGTGTTATAGACAGGCAGACTGACAGACAGATGCAGTTGGTGCTGCTCACATTAAACATGTCAGTGCGTTCACAACTAATCCTAACGCTTCAGACTGCTCTAAACATCGTTTCTGTCGGTATGATGTCAGCAAAAAGGGTAATGTAAATAAGCATTATTTTTTACTGCTACTCATATAAAGGCGCCCTGGTGGATTTCACAAAAAATAAAAATATTGGAAATAAAAATAGCAGGTTTCCTCTGAAGCTTATATATTTAATAGAAAACATTACAGAAACATGATATGACATAAATCGAGAAAATAAATGCATTCATCCATGTAGCCATCCAGAGGGCCTCAGTAAGAGAAATGATCAACAGTTCAATGGCCGTTCTGGCTGAGCTCCAGGGACACTGAAGATGGGCGAAACTTCCATAATCAACATTACTGCAGCGCTACAACATCATGGACAGAAAATTCTCCTCCTTAAAAGACACAAAATTCCTGTCTGAAGTGTGCAAAACAGCACCTAATTGACAGGTTTTCAGCAAGGAATGGAACAACATTTAAATATTTAATTAATTTAGAAACAGGCTGCAACATGGAAAGTGCAAAAATTGAAGGGGTGTAAATACTTTGCTAATGCATTGCATTTCTTTGGTTTTATTATTTCATTTCTTCACATTTTAAATATGCCTGACTTTCAAATGTTCTGTTTTATACCAATGTGTTCATTTCTAAAGGTTTATAAATTTAAAATTTTTATACTTTTACTTAAAATCCTTGTGGATGGTCGAGGAACATTTTAATTTTTCTCTGATTTTTATCAGTCTGTGGTGACATCATTTCTTTGGCACTTCCTACCTTGGACAGTCCACTTTGCGTTCTGCAGTTCTGGCAAAAGCTCCATTTGTTACTGGCTGCCAGTGCAAGCCTGCCATCTGCCTTTTCTTTGTTTTTCTAAAGCGTTTCCTGCTAAATGTCACCGCTCGTCTCTCACCGCTCATTTGAAATGAATAATTATCCGCGGCTTTGTCTCCCGTTTTCACTGCCTGCACAGACGTATGGTCAGACATTACCGTGGATTCCTCCCACTTGAAGCTGCAATTTATTACTGTGGATGGAGCTTTTGTTTCCGTTTGTCATTAATCAAAAATGGTGCTCCATAACAGCAGCAGGGCTCAATAAGTGCTCTGAGGGTTTTCAGAAAATAGCTTAATAACAGTAGCAATGCTGTTTAGAAAATTATACCGTTCAGGCACACACCACCACAACAAGCCTAAACTAATTTGTGCAACTGTGACAATTACAGGCCAGATTTAAAAGGATGACCAGAAAGATATGTATATCAACATTTCTGGGCATCTCTCATCTTTATTTATGTTTTGCAATTAAAACAGAGGTATCCTAATTTTCAAATATTTATCAAAAAGCAGAATTTTGAGGAATTTGGCAAGTAACAGTGCAGTTCTACACACTACTGTGACCTGGTGATGCTGATCTCCAACTGATGCCATTAAAAGGTGCCTGGAAGGTTTGCCAATACTAAACATTATGTGCTCTTGTATTGTATCTTCTATATATTCATTTGACTTTCTTTTCTTTTTAAATATACTATATACTAGTGCAACGTGCACGTTTTTTTTTTTTTGCCCTGTTCAAACCCATTTTAATACACTTTACATCAGTTTGAGTACAATTATTTTTAATTATATCAATACATTAGCATGTGTAGCATTTATTTTATCATTTAGCAAATTTAAATGTTTAGTAATAAACAGCAAGTGAAATGAAGAAAGGCCTATTTGGGTGGACAAATAATATTTCCCTAAAAAAAGTACATAAGAAACTGGGACTGTCGTGGAGGCCCGCACCAATGAGCTGAACCCACTTCTGTTCAATATTAATTTTACTTCTTCATAAGCACTTTGATGTGGACACAACAGCCCCTTTTCTAGATGGATTACAACTTTGCAGCCAGAAAAATGAGTAGAAAGCCTGTAAGCAATCTTTTTCTAATATGTAAAACATTAAGACATTCCCAGGCATTTTCACAATTTTAGGAGAACTGGACAGAGTAAAAAGTTGTCCTTTTCTCACCTGTAGCACACAGCCTGCCAGTCAGTTTCTGACTCAGTCTGACTACTGGAAATACTAGCTTTTATTCAGGTACACTCTTGATTCAGCTTATGTGATGGTGGATAGAGAGTGCAGGACACAGAACACATGACGCCCACCTGTTTGCAGCAAATTCAGCAGAAAAGGGTGCAGTACATGACTTTTTTTACTCTGCAAGCTTGCTAAAGGCAGAAAGTGTCAATGCTGGAGATCTCATGGGTTATTTTAAATTTTCTTAAATTAAATACAAGTGCAATGATGTTTTAAAGATTGACACACAACTGCTACCTAATTAAAAAGGAAAAAATAACACAGAGTGTCTTTATAAATGACGTTAGGGCTGGAAAGTGCTTTCAAAAAAAGTTTCTGGAACCTTATTGGAGCAAGGATCATCATCATTTTATGTTTTAATTATGGTGGCGATTACCAAAGACTGTTGCCAACATGCCCATCCAAAATAGCTAACAATTCACATTGAGGTCTGGTGACTGAATGCTCGTATGTAGGGATGGGTATCGTTTAGGTTTTATCCATTACTGGTGCGAAACCGGTACTTTTGAAACGATGCCGGTGCTTAAAGAATGGAGAACACAAAGTTGGTCCAAAAACCTCTCATGTTCAGCTGTTTTTTTGTAAAAAGATAACAATGTTAGCCTTTTCTGCAGCTATGGGGCATATATGGTATCACTCTTGGCTGGAAGCAGTGCTTAAACAATGGAATAAACACAAACTTTGTCCAAAAACCTCTCATGTTTAACTGTTTTCCACTTTTTCTTTGGTCATTTTAGCCTTTTTGGCCAGGGTGAAGGGAGTATCTGCCATCAAACAAGAAGACAGCCGCATGTAGCTATGATGATGTTTGCTAGTTCACCTTACATGCATTAATGTAATAACGTGGTTAGCCTACTCAACGTAAATTACACATGAACAACATTAAGCTACTCACGCAGAGAAGAACGGCTGCTGCTGCATCATCATCCATCATCATTTCTGCTACACTGGCAGGGCTAGGGGCCAGGACTCTCCCCTTCGGGTTCTTGGGGGATGTTGCTCCGGGTCCGATAACTGGCACCACACCCGCAGTAGATGTGCTCGGTGTGAGGTCTCGCAGCAAGCTATCAAATACAGCGCATTTTTCGGCTTTTAAAAAAACGCTATGCGTTGCCAGGTGTTTCATCGGATTCGAGGTGTTACCTCCTTTGACAGTATCACAGTATCAGCTTAAAGCACTTGTTGCAGGCTGCTGAGTTTGCATATTTTGCTGTGAAGTAAAGGCAGACTTTTGACCGCTTCGCCTTGGGCATTTTTAATCTGTAGCTCTGCTCTAAAAGGACGTACATACCTGGGCCCGCCTACTATCCTCGGAAACGTAAAATGATTGGCTAGAATCCAAAGTGTATCACAGCTCAGGGGAAATAAAGCACCGAAATGTGCGCTGCTTTTTGGTCTGGTTACTACCGTTTATGTCAGAACGGGTGCCATCATGGCACCGGATACCAGTACCCATCCCTACTCGTATGTATGACTCCTTAATTATTTGGATGCCTTTAAATGTTTAGGTGAAATTTTCATGCTACGGAGGTCTGCCTCTTGGTGTATAGCTTGTTGCAGCTCCTCAGCCATGTCCAGGGGGACTCACCATGTGCTTATTACTCTTAATCCAAAGCTAAAGCTAAGATTAGCCCACATATATGAACATACACCCCCTCAAACACACACAGACCACATACGCCTTGCATAACGCAGGGTGACACAAACTTACACTCACATGATTACACATGCACACAAACCCAAGCACTCTGCTTCTTCTCACGGGCTACTTTAGTGAAAGAGAGCAGTTTACACCCTGTGGTGTCGACGCTCAGCTGGGACAATAGTGCCGAGTCTTTCACATACATACTTCACACAGCCAAGTGACCACATAAAGACAAATATTAATACTAAGAGTTGGTCAATTTTCTTCTCACAGTCCACCGCACAGACTTTATCCACGCAAAATCAAAATGCATGTAGGTCCGCAGTAAGCCAGCAGTTTCTACATGTATAATCAGAGCTGTTCAAAAATACCCAACAGGGTGGAAAAATAAAAACACTGATGACATTTGCCCCCCATTTTGTTTGTTTGTTTGTTTTTAGCAAGAACTAAACATATTTGAACAAGGTGGGGTGCCAAGCTTCAGCTAAAGCCAGTCTAGCCTGGTTAGTCTGGCTAACTGTATTTATCAATTCAGAGCTGGTTTAACTTTCCAGCTCCTAAAGTTGCTGCTTGGCAATCACCAAACAGTAATGTGTGTCCCAGAGCAACAATTGCCCTTCAGTGCGATTAAGAGGTATTAACATGCCATGATTAAATTAAGTGTTTTATGCTGGTTCAGTCGCCTGACAACAGAAACACTAAATAGGGAAACAACATAATGAATGCAGTGATTTTTCCTCTTTATTTTCAAATGAACAGGCCATTACTCAGTTAGTGCAGTGGTTGCTGTACTTCTTAAAATTACTCAGTTAATTGAGTCACTAATCAAGAAAAATGCACCTCGTTCTCTGGCTGCAGCTCATCAAACCTGAGGAT
The DNA here is from genome assembly GCF_057382185.1 of Mchenga conophoros. Lineage (NCBI taxonomy): Eukaryota > Metazoa > Chordata > Actinopteri > Cichliformes > Cichlidae > Mchenga > Mchenga conophoros. The sequence continues at coordinate 12,260,398 of NC_140541.1, forward strand.
TTGCTGCCTTAATTTTCCTCTGTGTTACGCAACTGTGGCTAAAACATTTTGGTTGGACTCTGGGTAATTCTGTTTGACATTTTTTGAAAAACTCCTGAAGTTTAATGGCTAAACATGAAGTAGTGCTGATGAGCAAGTGGAAGAGGGGAACGAACAGATGTTTAAAGAGACTATTTAGGCCAGTTTTTGCCAGAATGGAGCACATGATCTCAGAATCCTGAAGGCGGGCCTTGTTAAAGTTAATGCGAGCTAATGAACTTACTGTGACAGCACTGAGCAGCTCCTTCAGTGGGAGACTGCGGCACCCACGGTGTGGGACGGAGAGATTTCGCAGGTCTTTCCTCCCCACTGCTGTCAGACTCCATAATAAAGACTTTAACTGATCAAGCACACACATCCATACATATGCAATAATACTAAGTGCAATAATCCTTTCTGTCATCGTTGTATTTTTACTCAGTTGTATATAGTATTTGTATTTGTATTCTATTTTTATCTTATTGTATATTTATTTTATTTTATTCTATTCTGTACAGTTGTGTACTGTATTTATTGTTATTGTATTCTAATTTTTGCCTCATAATTTTTGCACTGTCCACTTCCTGCTGTGAAAAAACAAATTTCCCACGTGTGGGACTAATAAAGGTTATCTTATCTTATCTTACATTTCCCTCCATAAGGTGACTGAGTCTGATTGGAACAAAAAGAAGGAAGCTGAGTCTAACCCAACTCACACCAAGCTGCTAGATCAGCAAAGGACCCTTTAATTCAAACCCATATTTCCAAAGCGTTAATAAAATCTCTGTGACCTGTAAGAGCACTTCCAAGTGTCACAGGTGCCCAGTGTAGAGCTAACAATATCTCCAGTGTGTTAGTGTGAGGGAGACTGTGACAGATAGATGTCAGCTCATCTGCCACAGGCCAATCCCAGACACTTAAGGAGTTTTGACAGGTGGGACAGGATGGCAGGTTGCAGGTTGCCTGAAAGTGCCAGGTGAAGTGAAGACTGCTACTGTCTGCAGCAAACATGACAACAAATCTCGGAGACGTAGGATATGTGTGCAGTTTGTGATACATGAATCACTGATTTCCTCATCAACTCCTTGCCATCCAAGCCGCTTGGTTATTATTCCTGTACTCACTGAGTTACTGCAGCATTTAAAGACAACCCCACTTTTATCTCTGGCTACACGGACATCAGCAGCAGAAGACCTTCCTTTAATTTCAGCATCTACATCATCATTGCATCATTTACTATTGCTTTTTTTTTTTTTTTTTTAAAGAACAGTGGGATGAGAAAGGGAAAACCAGAAAGACAGAAAAGAGATAAAAAAAACTGTGAATGCCCCCCCTGCAGGTCTTTTCTTAATTTGTGTTAAGTAATGTCATGCAGTGAAACTGTATGAATGTGCAAATGTGAGGATGTGAGAACGTTTTTCTCAACAGTATTTCAATGTGCATAATTTCACAGAACCTTGAAGGTCACAGTCTACACAGAAGCGTGGGCCTTCCTGTAAGTTTAGGGCCTAAGGCGTCAACTGTTTTATGCAGAAATGAGAATATAGCTGAGTGCTATTTAGATACAATTACATATATTGGCTCAATGTGTATAAACACTATCACACAGTGGGCATGACTGGGGACAAACCCAAGCCACAGACATCAGCCTGCACAAGCACACACTTCTTCCTCCTCCAGTGCTTTAGCAAACACACACACACACACACACACACACATATGGCAGAAAAGGCGCTACTGAGAGATGAGCAAAAACCCTGCCTTACTGTCTGGCCAACCATATGGAGTTTGTGAGCATGTAAGTGAGAATGTGCGTATGTGTGTGTGTGTGTGTGTATGTATATATGTGTATGCATGTGTGTGACAGCGGACTCAGGAATGTGCGATGTTTGTTTACCAAACAGAGGGCTTGTGAAGAAGCAAAGTGTTTAAACAGCATGTGCTCCTCTCAGTTCAAATGCCAGTCCTCAGTATGTTTACCTGACACCAGCTGAGCATGTGCCAGGAACACACTCGCACAACAAGCCAGGAGCACCGCTTGGTCAGATGCTGTGGCAGAGGTGAGTTCAGAGCTTTTCAGGAAATCCAGGGGGGGGGGGGGGAGCAGTGCCCATTGTGGCTAATTTAAATTTGCAAGTAGTTAATATTAGCTTACCAACACAGGTAATACCAGATTATATATTGGCAGCACCAGTGTGAGCACGAACTTTTATATAGTTCCATAATTTAATGGTCCAAATCTTAAACTGCTTCTCACAAAGACAGCTGGAGATATTTGCATTTTAGTTTTTTCTGCCATTTCCCATGACAAATCACTTCAGTCACTCACTCATGCTTAGATGAGCGGTTCTCAGAAAGCTGAGTGTATCCTTAGCTCTGTCCTCCCCTTCATCACAGTAATTCTCCAACTGCCTGCATGTGACGTCTGCAGGGAACATCTGGAAATGTTAGCTCCTGGGTTACACAGTCTATGAGCAGGCACTCTCCCAGTATAGCTAAACCCATCACTTTTTCTGTTGTTGCACATGTTGGGAAGAGGCAACAAAATGAAGCAGCCTACCACATGTGTGCAGTCATTCATTGCACATTGTCTATAAATAGCAGTTCCAGCTGCATCCACTTGGTGGAAGGAAAATAAAACAATTTCTGAATTGCAGGCTCAGTTTTTCTATGGGTAGTTTCAGACCAGAGATGCAAAACTGAGAACACGTTGGAGCTGGGAAATGGATCTGAAGACTTCATTCAACAGCAGCATTTCAGCTTTTTGTGGTTTTTGTTTCTTGTTTTGACTAAAACACAGCAGTCAGTTCCCTCTGTAAAGTTGCACTAAGCACAGCAAGAGCCAGTATTAGTGCTTAGCTTGGCCTGCTGTTTCCTGGAAGTTTTTTGTACTGTAGTGTTCAGCTGTTCACATTAAAGTTTGCTAAAACTGTTGTTGTCGAGGAAGAAAGAAGCACTGAAGGGGGTCGAAATCTTGGGTCCCTTCTCACATCTGCACAGCTGGCAGCTAATGTGGATGTGACACACAATTGGACACAAACTCCCTTAATCCAGTGCTGGACAGCTGTATGTGGTAAATGGTAGATGGCCTGGTTGTTATATAGCACTGTTCTACTCTACTCGAGCACTAGTCTGCATGCCAAGTATCCTTGGGCAAGATACTAACCCCAAGTTGCTCTTCGATGCATGCATCAGAGTATGAATGTTAGGTAGGAAGCACTGAAGCTTAGCTTAGAAGAAAGTGCTTGTGTAAATGGGTGTGATTGGGTGAATGTGGCATGTTGTATAGAACGCTTTGAGTGCTCTGGGAGAGTAAAAAAAGCGCTATATAAGAATCAGACCATTTACATTCATACAAGCACTTCTTTCTATGTGCTCCACACATTCACACTGATGAACGCATCAGGAGCAACTCAGGGTTCAGTATCTTGCCCAAGGACACTTTGGCTGGAGCAGCCAGGGATTGACCTACCAACTACCTTATTGGCAGATGAACTGCTCTGCCAGAGGTGTGAATGAAGAAGCTTCTGTCTGTTTAAACATGGCATATTTTTTTATGGACTGATGTCCTTATGTTTGAAAAAAAAAAAAAAAAGCTTCCTTTTAAGAAGGTTTGGGGCCCATAAACACAAATAGAAATAGGTGGATTTGGTCATTAAAGCCCCTTTTCCATTATAACCTACTCGGATCGCCTCACCACGACATAGATCGAATGGTTTTCCTCCGGTACAACCTGACGTCCATGGTTGTCATCATAGGAACACGTCCGAACATCCCATGATGTAATTAATATGCGACACGAACACTACAGAAAAGGTGGACGTCGAAGCATGATTGCTCCAGCTGCTCGGTCTATGGCTTTTTGTCAGACTCAGGGAATACAGCATTGGGGTTTTTTTTAGCCAGTTCCCATGTTGCCGGGTTTAAAAAAAAAAAAAAGGTGTAATTAAAAAAAAAAAAAATTCCTAATTCATAAATGAGACGTTCTCATGACTTACTGAGTGATGCTACTGACCAGCCAATCGGTGGCATGCAGTCTGATGCTGTCACATATGAGTACCTACTCAGATTGCTCGGAACCCCGGGCAAGCAGGTACTAAGACTGTATCTGGTACAAGGCACTATGACCTAATGGAAAACTCTGAAAACCTTGGCAAACCAAGACGAGTTGATCCGAGTAGGTACTAATGGAAAAGGGGCTTCAGCTTTCCGGTTGCACCCTCCTGCCTTTCAATTACTACCCACTACTTCAGTGTAACCCGTTAAATAAATGGGGGGGGGGGGGGGGAACAAAACAAAAAGAACATGCATATGCATCCTTCACACGAACTCTGTGGACTAGAAAGAAGTATTAGAGCAAGAAGTTTCTTGGTTTGAACTCTGGCTGAGCAGCGTTTGCATGCTCACCCTGTCCCATGGTGCCGAGGTATGGCCCAATTAAACTTTACACCACTGATTACATTTATATTATAGCAACTGTATTGTTTCATAATCTTAATCTTATAGTTATAATGGCAGTATTCCTTAAAATCCATGATGATAACACTAGCTAACACTCCCTCTCTCATCTCAGCAGGTGATTTAAAGGCAGCTGCAACACTGCTGTCCTCGACCAGAGAACAAGCTGGTGTAATCATGCCTCACGCAGGCATCCTCCTCCCCACTCCTCCTCCCATCAATGACTCATTCTTCCAGAGTTCACCTGATCTCAACTGAGTTTCTCATCACTCCCGCTCAACCAGCCCCAGCAGCAAACAACTAGGAGGTATAGTCAGAGGCCGGAAGAGAGGGCAAATATTTGAGAATGTGTGTGAATGAGAATCTCTAGCAGTCCATTTCCTCTGTAATGGTAAATGGACTGTATTTGTATAGCTTTACTAGTCCCTGAGGACCCCAAAGCGAGGACCCCACCACACATCCAGTCATCCACCCATTCACACTCTGGTGATGGCAAGCTACATTGTAGCCACAGCGACCCTGGGGTGCACTGACAGAGGAGAGGCTGCCAGACACTGGCGCCACCGGGCCCTCTGACCACCACCAGTAGGCAACGGGTGAAGTGTCTTACCCAAGCACACAATGACCGAGACTGTCCAAGCCGGGGCTCGAACCGGCAACCTACCGATTACAAGACGAACTGCCAACTCATTAGCCACGATCGCATGCATCCACGAAGCACAAACGCATCCATAATGGATGGACAAAATAAACAAATAAGCAGTGATTTAACACTACAGGCTCCTCACAATGAAGAGCACACTAGTCCTGGAGAAGGTGAACACGGTCACTGAGTGTTTGTCACATTCATGCTGCTGTGCATGTGCGCCTTTAGCTGACAGATTTAGATGAGAGATATTTTGGAGCATATTTCCTCACCGCACCCGCTCACAGGGCATACCCATCATGCTCCAGATGGTAGGGCAGAGAAGGCCAAAAAAAATGACAGTGGTGCCGTTCTTTTCCACCTTTCCAAGGAGTTATATGAGCACTTGTATGGAAGGGATGAGTAATGACAGCTCCATTTAAGCTACTGACAGACAGAGAAAAAGGGAACAAATAAGAGCTGAGACACCACACAAGGGCAGCAGTGGGAGTGACACAAAAGAGTCAGAGAGCCCACGGTGCGTGGAGTGCTGGTGTACGTGTGGTTCAGTACACATCACGTGGCTTTTAGGTAGGAAGAGAATAGAGCTTCCTGATAATCCATTTATCATCCTGAGTGGGACAGCCGAATCATGCCACCTACTACTCAAACTCGAGGCTGACCATCTTGAAAGGAGACAGACGAGACTGATGCAAATATGACACCAGAGTTTGGACTTTCCAGAGTAGTATTATTTTGTGGTTCAGCGATTTTTACGTATAAAGCACAAAGACAGAAAACAGGAAACATGCTGCCAGTGCACACTTGTTGGCTTTTTTGACTGACTGATTTTGAAGTGGCATTTTACCTGAGAGCAGAGACACTGAACAGGAAGCCAGATAAAGGGGTAACTAAGGTGCTAATTGTGCACTGTACTGTGAGATTGTGGCAGCTTGAAGTAAGACAATGTGGTTTTCCACCAGGCTCCCTTCAGCAAGTCTTGCTCTGTGCCTCTGATACCAAGTCCCCCTTGTAGTTACAATGGGGCTGGGACACTGAGCATGTGTCACCCATCTGTCAGACAATATGTCAACACAGCCATAACACCCCATGCTAAATGTGGCTGCAGCCCGTTAAGACCCTCCACATTGCTGCTCCTCCAAATATTAAAAGCCTCCTAACCTCCACATTATCACTTTACCTTCATCTCTTTCTCATCCATCTTGTTTTTCATTTTCTTCCGATTTCTGTGGGTGCAGCCACATTCAGCGGCTGACTGCTAAACATCTTCCCAATATACAGCCAGCTGAATAAAACAGACACACGCTGAAATCTAAAGATGTAATATTCATTACCTGTGCCTGACAACCACGTGTACCATAAACTGCATCTCATCTTCCACCATTATAAATATTTAAACTTAAATTTAAACTACACCACAGCCATGGGCTACAACAGGTCAACGGGTACAGGGTGATGTCCAGTGGGAAAATTAGTGTTTACGAACGTGCATATATAAAAGGCGCTTCCAAGTATTGGAATTCAAGGTGATTCACGAAAGCCGTACTCAACAGCATGGCGAGGAGGTAATCATTATAGATTTATACATAGTTTCTTTGATGGCACCTTTTGTCAAATGATAAATAAAACAACCATTAGAAGAACAGAGAAATCAAAACAGAAACTTATGTATTTATAAAAAGTTGTATTTGTTTTAATATGTGAAATCAAAGTAACACATCCCTAATGCAGAATGACATTCATCCATACATCCATAACATCCTTGATACTATCAAGTGTATTGACCCTTTCTGTTAAAAACATAATGACATTTTGTAGAAGAAAACAATTTACCCTATAAAATGCACGTTTTGGGGATGTGGTTAAACAGAACCCAGCCATTATAAACTTCCTCTATGAAGTAGAAATAGAACAAAAGTCCAAAGAGCAGGAGTTCTTGAATATTTATATTCTTTGGTTTTAAGCAGTCTACTCTTCATATCTGGTTAACACAATATGAGGCCGGCGTGGATGTGTGGTTGAATAGACCCCCAATTCTCCTCCGATCTGATATGGAAATATATGTGAGAGCAGGGTGGTTTTAAAGGTACCGTCTGACAAGCAGTTCTGGCAAAGTATCCTGCCTCCTTTTTGTCTGTGCATTTCAAGTCAACTTTCATCTTCAATGTTCATCTAATCAATATCCACCATTGTTTGGGTGGCAGGGTGGCAAGAGTGTGATCAGGGTTTCTCATTCTTCCAACCACACAAGCACTTCCTCTCTCAGGTGCCCGTTATTACCATTCAGACAAAAGCATGTTAAACACAGAAACAACACAGACTAATTGAATGAAATAAATGGAGCTCATCTATTCTCATTTACACTGGGGCCACCATCAGAACGTATCAGACTGCACATGCAGCCACAGAGCACAGGCATGTGAACATGCCGCACATACAACACAAACACAGCTTGTAGCTATACAGACGTGTGTGTGTGCGTGTGTGTGTGCGCGCGTGTGTAGTCAGGTATGAATCGGCTACAGTGTAAACAAATTAAATTGGCATTTAAGCCAGATGCTGGAACAACTGGATGCACTAAAGTAAACACAACCAGCTTCATGTGACAAGGCCCATCACAAAATCAAATATGAAGTGAAAATCGGTTGATCTGAATGGTAAATGCTAATGTTTTAACTAACGGCTATGTAGATCTTAGACACAAATTCATACTCATCCCCCAGGGCAGCAAAGCAAGGTAGCTCTGTGTGTGTTTGTCCAATTAACAGTTTTAATGTAGTAGTAACTTGTTAGAGCCTAGAAGTCTTTATAGGTTTGTAAAGAATTAAGTGTCAGACTAACAGACTCCAGGATCTGACTACACATAATAGTGGCAGACCTGCAATGAGCTAGCTTTACCAGGTGCTTTGAACGTTGAGTAATTTTCTGAATGAATTTCTAAACTTTTGCAGCAGTATTTGGTCTTCCATGTTTTTCCTGTGCGTACGTGAGTTTTCCCGAGGCCTGGTAGTGAGAGCAAATTCACTTTCTTTTCTTATTGTTGATTGGGGCTTTGTAGGTACACTAATCACCACCTTCTGGTGGAAGTGTTACATCCCACCTGTGAAGGTAAAAACTCTCCCAGTTTTTTTTTTTGTTTGTTTGTTGTTGTTTTTTTAAAACATTGACTATTCAAATGATTTAAAAAGAAATTCATGGCCACTCTCCTGCTTATTAAGAAAACACATTTAAATGATAAACTTTGTCTCAACCCTTGTCAAAATACTGAATTTATGTCAATATATGCTCGCCTGGGACATTCATCTTAAATGAAACTCAAACACATATAAAAGGTGGATCTGAGTTTGTTTGATCAACAGTGATCCAACAAAGAATGAATTATCAGTTGCCAAAGGTCATTCCTACACTAAGGTGCAGCCCTGTAATTCTTTGTTTACAATTCAGCCATTTAGCAACAGCTTTTTCTGTTTCACTTTACGACAGATACATGAATCACCACTTCTATCCTGTTAAGTGTTGAGACACACAGTACATTTAAATGAATCAACACAGCACCAGCTCACTGAAGAAGAGAAATGCAAATGTTTTCCACCTCCACCTGACTTGAAAGTATAAATTTCTTCTTAATAGACCTGCCTCGCTAAATAGAGGTTAATTAAATAAACCTGCATTTTGCACACAGCCATCAGAGAGACAGTGTGAAGAACAGAAGGATCTGAGAGACAGAAAGCACATAAGGAGCAAAGTGGGCTGATATTTAACCGTAAAGTTAATGAGTAATTCTTGTTTCTAGTCATGTAGCTCTATAGAAACACTTATAGAGCATTAGCTTAATACAGCAGGGGGGGAAACCTCATGTATAACAGCAGTATATCAGCAGGCTTTCATGTCCATCTCCATCAACCACGGGCCTGCCACTAAGAAGAGAAAGCCTTAAGGCAGGAAACAGTTTGACTTCTATCCATCTAACAGAAATTGCTGTGCACTTGACAAAGTTTTCAGCAGTTTGCTGCAACTGAGCCTGGCAAGCCTCGGGGATCCACCCTAGGTCCAGTTCTTTTTCAGTGCAAATTCATACGACCACTTATCTAAAGATGGTGTTAAATTCTGATATCACACAGCGTGTAAAATTACAGTATGTGTGCTAAAGGGCCAAATGTCCGCAGCCTTCTTAGTCTTTCAGCATGTCTGTATTTTTGTTTAATGCTGATAAAACAGTTGGAAGTATATTAGTGGATGATACAAATAAAGAGGTTTAAACAAAAATCTTACTTTTTAATCTATCAGCAATACTGTCAAAGTTTTATTTAGCTCATCTACAATGTTATTTTGAGTGGTCATTGATGTCAGCTACTCTCTAGAGTCTTTTGAGCCATGTTTGGACAAAGCTCTCCAACTGTGGACTGCAGATAGAGTGTAGGTTTTGTTCTTCTCTACAAGTCCACTGTGAAATAAACAGACCACTCCAAGCAGAATCTGCAGTGAGCACGGACTGGCTTACTGAGGCTACAGAGCAACACAAGGTCTGCAGTCCTTCTCACAATATGAGACGACAGTGTTGGAATCCATCAACAGAATAATGAACTGAGTGGAGAGGGAGTTGCTGATTATTACTCTGTTATTGTCATGATGTACACATATCGTTCATGAATTTATTTAATAAAGCATCAATATGCCTTTGCACAAGAAGCCCCTGCCACAAATACACTTCAGTTCCACAGGAAATGTTAGCATCTACTATTCTCTCCAATACAATCCAAAGCCTTTGCACAATCATCTCTCCCAAGCAGCCCCCCCCTCCCCCACCACCACCCTACACTGTCCCCTTAAGTAATCCCCCTAATGCTTGAACCTTGACAAAAATAGTTTGGTTAGTTTTGCTATAATCCTAACCAGAACCACGATATTTGAGCACATCACATGACTGAGCTCCTTTAATATGCATGCTAAGACACTATGAGGTACTTAAACACAGCAGCAGCACAGCTTTACATCGTGACCAGCACAGCTCTACCTCTCAGCTCTCATTATATCACAGACACAGCACACATTCCAGGTTCTTGTGATTCTTGTTATGTCTCCCAGAAAGTAAACACATAATGCAGACCTGTTATTTGTGACCTCTGTAACTGTCCTCAGCTTGTGCAATTTTTCTTTGTGTGGCAAGACACAACATCTTAGCCTGAATTATGCAACAGGTAGATTTAGTGTTTTTGTGTCATATATGAAAGAGATGAAAGTGAACACAGATGAAATCACTGCAAAGTCTCTCAACATCTGCAAACCATCTTTAGCACAGGAGGGTTCCCGCTTCGAGTGTGTAAGTCTAACCTCTCTCTTCCTACATTTTTTTTCCTCCTTCCTCCTCAACTGAACAAACAGGACCAACTGTCACTGAGAGCACATGTCAGACATTAAGCCCAGCAGTTTTTCTGATTTAGGCACAGCTCTCATTTGGCTGCTGCAAGAAACCAGTAAACACATTTTTGAGCCAGTGGCTTCTGATAGTCTGTGCTGGTTCAAAGAATGAACACCGTTTTCTGCTACTCCTACAAAAACAGCAGAAATGCCTTTTCCCTGTGTGTTACAAGGTGGGTGTTTTATTTTCCTTCAGGCTCAGCTGTAACTCGGGTGACAGTGTGTGCTTTGGCATACGGTATGGAAACTGGTTTAGACTGAGGAGGTCCCCACACTGACACGAGGGCAGTGAAAATAAACCCGAAACAAAAGAAAGGATGTGAAGGTAAAGCTCTGAAATATCACTTACTGCATCAGCAGCTTTTGGTAACTCCAAAGAATGTCATCACCTCTGTAAATGAACCTTTGTGTGTTATAACCTGCTGTTAAACCTAATTATACACACATGAAAGCTCTGTGGGAGGGTATTCAGACATGCGGGTCAGCTGAATGATATTGCATTAATAATGCATTAATGAAGCCACTTTAGCCTTGTTAGCCAACAGAAACCTGCTGTGACCGCAAACTCCTGACTTGGAGGCACATGTGCTCACACATACAAAACAGTGCACATGTTAACTGGTGGGTACGTCTTATGTGACTGTGTGCACTGCCTGCCATGCTTCAGTGCCCTTCATCTGGGACTCAGGGCAGGTATGAGGGACAAGACAGCTGGTTGAACACTGAGGGCCCTCTCTCAACTAAACATAAATCACTTTACAACAACTTCCTGCTAGTATAGCAGGGGTTTTTTTTTTAATTTACTGTTAAATATTCATTGAAAGTCAGATCATTATTATTATTTGTGAATTCTTCAAATCTGGTCATGAGGTTTATGCCCATGTCCAGAGAGAGAGCATGGAATATTATGGTGCTGATGCTAAAACGGTTTTCCTGACGTAAGAGTCTAAACATCTAACAGAAATTGCCGTGCACTTTACAAATTAATTTTTTGCAAAGTGGCAAAATAAATAAAAAGCTATTCTATTCAATGCAACTATTTTCTGTGCAATATGTCTGTGAGGTACAGGCGTCCCATCAAGCTAAAAAACAGTGACCAGTGTTTTCTACACTGTCTTTAATTGTGACTTAACTGTTTGATTTTCTGTGGATACTCCTACCAGACTGGAGCTGATTAGGTCGGCATGCTTACCAAGAAAATTAAACCCTTTCACAATATGTAAAAACAATCCTCATCACTCCAAAAGTCAAACAATTTGCTACCAGCAATTTCCTACGGAGTTCTAGGCCAATACTGCTCAATGCTTTAAATTGTATCATTATTTTCAAATAGGATACAGAATTGGATTATATCATTTATACTGATACGTGCATCTTTTCTTAGTAAAGGTTTATGCAAGTACCTCTGTGCCTCAAACTTGTTTTCAAAGTTCTTTTGCGAGAGAGATAACGTTGCCCATCAATGAATAAGAGCTCTAACTTGACAGTTTATTGGCTTCTGGAAGCATGTTAAAAAATTGCTGTTTTCAGCATCAGACTACAACCAAAAGTTGACATTTTCACCCATCAGAAAATGGGGGTTGCTTGTTTGCTTTGTGGGACTTTTAGATTTTATTGCATTCGTTTGGGGTCAAAAATCACCCATTATAAAATACCACAAAATAACTGTCCAATCAAGGCACCAGCAAATGAACAACTTCTGTGTTCTGCCAGGTAAAATTATTTTTATATCACTGGAGGCTGGTAGATTAAGGTCTACTTCTTCTTTGTGAGAAAAAGCTGGCTGACTGCAGTAAGAACAGTTCATTTTTCCCCACGGGAGGTAAAAGTGTCTGTTATGTGAATGGTTATTGACTTGGTGGCTCCGACTATACTTCTTTCAAACCAGCATGTTTTGGCACTTAAACAGGCTCTTCAACGCGTTCTTTTACGAGTGTGAACACAGCCTATGAATATACAACCCCAAGTCCAATAAATGGACAGCGTTTAAAATGTAAATAAAAACAGAACTGCAAATCTCAAAACCCTTATGTTATTCACAATAGAACACAGAAAACAACAAATCCAATATTTACTATTACATGATAAATATTAGTTTGCTTTGAATCTGATGACAGCAACATCTCAAAAGTTGGGACAGGAGTAACAAAAGACTGGAACCGAGGCAAAGTGTAAAACTGTTCACAACTTTGAGACATGTTGCTGCCATCAATTTCAAATTGTACATTTTTATCGGTTCAAACATTTGATGTTTTCTATATTACATTTTTCAAAATGTAAATTAAAAACAGAACGCACAATGTCCCAGGTTTTTTGGTATTGGGGTTATAGTGATAGACCCTAAGACAGCTGATCCTTCCAGAATGAAGAAAAGACACAAACTAGGAAATATGGAAACCAAGAAAAGGAGTTTACCTTAGTAATGTGTGCAAAATCTAGGCACTTACTGCACTGAAAATGATCATCCTCCTTCTTGAATACCAGTGTCTGTGATGATAAACACACGTCTTTCTACTAAGGAAATTATCCAATGTTTTGAAGCCAAGCAAATTAAATAACTGTTGACAGCAAGTTTAAATTCCCATTTTAGACCATTTCCAGGCAGAACATGCTACCATGTCACTTGTAAAGCGAGCCAGGAGCCAAGAGTTATAGAAACATTTGAGATCTTCAATCCAAATTTCAAGGCACGGCAGGAGGATGAGCCTGTATGAATGTTTTAGTCCTAAAAGCAACTGCTAAGGAAAGTGAAATACTCCTGCAATCTGACAACAGTGAAAGTGACCACATAAAAACAGGCCTCTCTTTCGTGTCATCTCAAGAACATGACTGATTGCTCTATTAGTAAAAAGGTCAGGTGGCACGTTTTTCCCCTTCCCACTATGCAAACATCTGGAAACAAGAAGTACAAAGAGGTCCCTAGAAAACAGCTTCATTTATGCTGCACTAAAGTACTGCTATGCATACATGACACCCCAGTGATGTGAAAAAACATCTGTATTTAACCTAAAATGAACCTGTGACTCCATCCATGCCTGTCAGACTGAGTGTTTAGTAGAGAATAGGTTGTGTCTACCCTAAAAAAGCATTTTTATTTATTTATTTTTTAGAAACACAAGCCTGGAATGCAACACTGAAATATGCAAGATCCATTTATCTTTTCAGAGTGGGGCAACAGATAAGAATCTATCCAATCCACTTTAAAGTGGGCAGCTATTGGTGGTACTTGGTGTCTTAAGATTCAGGTCATTAGGCTGAGGGCATTTCAAATATTCATCAAATGTTGTTCACCCCCCATCAGTGTTTCCTTTACTCTCAAATAGGGCTGCCACAAACGATTATTTGGATAGTTGGATAGTCGACTAGTCACCGATTATTTTTGCGATTAGTCGACTAATCAGATCATCACCCATTGGACGTAAAACGTACAGCTTATTGCACCAGCAGCATCTGCTCTAATATAACTATCATTAGTTTACAGCTTTAAGTGGTTAAGGTATGTGCTAACTAAAAATAAAGACAAGATGATAGTTTATTAAATTTTAATGAAATTTGCAGATTGTTTCGGTGAAGTTTAATAAACTCCTTGCTATCTAAAATATAACAGGACACCGGAGTAAATTCTGGAGCATCTCACACTTCTGATAATCAGCTGTCTGCTTGATGTTTATTTAGCTGTGTAAAAACTATAACTTTAATCTCAGCCAAACCGATTTACTCAGGAACAAATAAAATACTAAAAAAAAGCCAAACAATAACATTGTTAAGTTATCTAAGTGACTTATATATCATGTTTAACCTGAGTAGCGAAAGACGGTGGTGGGTTTGAAAACAATTTGCCGGGAGTCCGGTGTTCTCACGGCTCTAGTGAGCCTAGCCCCCGGCTCGCTATCGAGCTAGTGGGTAACAGACGTCTCTGAAAACGTCGGAGCGCTTTTTAAAATATGTGGTGTCCTGATAAACTGAGCAGATATTTGAGGTTTACACAGCTACATTCTCGCCTGAAAATATGTTAAACGTTTATTTTGTGACCCAGAAAGAATAATAAGAGTAAAGTTAAAACTAACTAGCTGCCGCCATTGTTGGAAACTGAGCTGGGCTGCGCTATGAATTCTGGGACACAGCTTCTTCTTCTTCGGGGTTTAACGGCAGCTGGCATCCTTGTACATGCAGTGCTGCCATCTTCTGTTTCAGTCCGTTATTACACTCTTAAATCCTACTACTTATTCCTGCGTCTTTTGGGATCTTACAAAGCTTCAAACGACGCGTCGACTATTAAATTAGTCGTCGACGATTTTGATAGTCGACGTAATCGTGACTAGTCGACTAATCGTGGCAGCCCTACTCTCAAACAGAGGAATACCACTCGAAGAAATTCTACATCTCAGTGTGAAAGCCATACCTGTGACCACAAACTAGGCATTCTCCAGGAGGCAGCCATTGTGTGACATCAAGAAACCTTGTTCTTGTGAGGGTGGTTTCAACAAGATAGCAAATGTAGTTTTATTTACATAGGGCTGCACATGTAGAGCTGCTAGGATCTGCTAAGGGTGTTTTCCCCAGCTTGATGAAGACAGATAAATGTTTTAGTGGTTCAGAGCAAGATCTCTGTTAAATCATCTATGTTTAATTGTGCATGCGGGAACCAGCCTTTCAGCAGATATTTCCCTCCAAAACCCGACAGAGAGGCAAAGATCACATAATACAAGCTGCCTGCATATACACACAAACAGTGCAGCAGGCATAGGCCCTGGAGACAACACTATGAATGTATTCCCACAAGGCCATGGTCCCAATTCAGTCACAACCATTACTGTTGACACATTATTTAAAAATTGTCAAAATGACCTTTTTTGGTAATTTGATGTTATTCTCTACCTTTTGTTGTCTCCCAATTAAAATGGATTTATGGAAAAGGTGCTAAAGAACAGTCACAGCAAACACCCTGTGGGGGGGGGGGGGGGGGGTGGGGGGGGAGCAACTGTGGCATCACCCATTTCTCTCTGGACTATGCAACTTGAATCCTTCTAATTAAAGCCAGCTAAAAGAATTAAACGCTAGAATTTCATCTGCGAAAGCTTGGCCGTAAACTCCTTGGATTGCCTGCACTGCACAGCAGCTCAGTTTTTGTCAAATTATTCTATTAATATGCTTCAAACACAGGTCTTAATGTCTCACTCAATAACTTAAACTCAATGAAGTGACACATAGCAAATAGCTGTTGTGTTGGGAAGCATGTCAACAGTAATACAAGCAATTTTTATTTTTTTTTATTTATTTTTTTTACTTTGGGGGAATAATCTTTGAACTGTGAACCCAAGTGCCATTAATTCCCATTATTAGAAGGATGCCTTTTGAAATGCAATTTTTCTGACAATGTAAACAAAGCAGCGTTTGACCTACTGACTCATAGCCCATGGGCCTTGCAGTGCCATGACTGTGTTTGTTTCTTTGTCATACCCTTCTGGCCAATTCATTGATCCACACTAATACTGCCCACCGGTCATTCTCAACATTAGCTAGCAGAAGCTAGCCACAATTGTAACCACTTAATAAAACCAACCACAAGGCCGCGAACAACTCAACTCCTGTAGGGAATGGGTCTGTCCTGATCTAGGTCAGCATTGCACATGCTTAATTAACACGGGTAATGTGGGGGGGAAAAATCCACAAAACACAGCCTCTAAAATATGTAATTAAGTAATCTGGTTAGTTGGAGGAAAGTGCAAGGACAAGGGAGACTTACCAGACCTCCTTGTTATTACCATAATTCCTTCCACATGAAGCAGAAAAGGTCTTCAGTAAAACAGTGAACTAGCAGGTATTTCATTCCCTGTGGGTTACAGAGCAGTGGCACTTCACTCCATGAGGCGAATGGCACACATGCACAGGAGATGGAGCCAGGCCTTAGGGCTAAAACTCCCTGTCACCTCTTTTTAAAAAAAGGACACATAAGACCACACGACTGCAAGAATTGACAACAGGCACCAAACACACACAAACTTTAACACACACCTCCTTGGGCTGAGAGTTATAATGACATTCAGGCTTTGTACAGCACCCCCGAGTGTCCTCCTAGGCTATGAGGTATGCAAATGGAGGGTAATTTGTTTTATTCACAGTGGAGCGGATCGGCTCCACGGTGATGTATGTTCTAGAACAATATCCACTGTTGAATCCACAGCAAGGCCAAATATTCAGGACAGGAAGCCCATTGATCAATTCAGCTGGGTAATATTAGCTCCTGTTTCGGGCTTCATTAACAGAGGAGATGTCAGAGCACACACACCCTATGGTTCGCTGCATAAACTCTCAATGGCCTGTGACTGTGGCATCGGTGCTGTTAATACAGCGCAGACCACACCGTGCAGCTACAGCATGACATCATAGGCTGGATGCATTGAAATTAGCATGTTTCTGTTGTCATCAAGCATTAACTGCAGTACAGTTTAGAGCTGCAAGGATTTAAAAAAACAAAACAATGGTAAATAGCCTCTTCTTTGGAGTCCATT